>NC_133704.1:1197500-1797500 GCF_048934315.1 Petromyzon marinus | reverse complement strand
ATGTTGTTGTTGGTTCATGTTGTTGTTGGTTCATGTTGTTGTTGGTTCATGTTGTTGTTGGTTTATGTTGTTGTTGGTTCATGTTGTTGTTGGTTTATGTTGTTGTTGGTTCATGTTGCTGTTGGTTCATGTTGTTGTTGGTTCATGTTGTTGTTGGTTCATGTTGTTGTTGGTTTATGTTGATGTTGGTTCATGTTGTTGTTGGTTTATGTTGATGTTGGTTTATGTTGTTGTTGGTTCATGTTGTTGTTGGTTTATGTTGATGTTGGTTCATGTTGTTGTTGGTTTATGTTGATGTTGGTTTATGTTGATGTTGGTTCATGTTGTTGTTGGTTTATGTTGATGTTGGTTCATGTTGTTGTTGGTTCATGTTGTTGTTGGTTTATGTTGATGTTGGTTTATGTTGTTGTTGGTTTATGTTGGTTTATGTTGATGTTGGTTCATGTTGTTGTTGGTTTATGTTGATGTTGGTTCATGTTGTTGTTGGTTCATGTTGTTGTTGGTTTATGTTGATGTTGGTTTATGTTGATGTTGGTTTATGTTGTTGTTGGTTTATGTTGATGTTGGTTTATGTTGTTGTTGGTTTATGTTGTTGTTGGTTTATGTTGATGTTGGTTTATGTTGTTGTTGGTTTATGTTGTTATTGGTTTATGTTGGTTTATGTTGTTGTTGGTTCATGTTGTTGTTGGTTCATGTTGTTGTTGGTTCATGTTGATGTTGGTTCATGTTGTTGTTGGTTTATGTTGATGTTGGTTTATGTTGTTGTTGGTTTATGTTGTTGTTGGTTTATGTTGATGTTGGTTCATGTTGTTGTTGGTTCATGTTGTTGTTGGTTCATGTTGTTGTTGGTTTATGTTGTTGTTGGTTTATGTTGTTGTTGGTTTATGTTGATGTTGGTTTATGTTGATGTTGGTTCATGTTGTTGTTGGTTTATGTTGTTGTTGGTTCATGTTGATGTTGGTTTATGTTGTTGTTGGTTTATGTTGTTGTTGGTTTATGTTGTTGGTTTATGTTGTTGTTGGTTTATGTTGTTGTTGGTTTATGTTGTTGGTTTATGTTGATGTTGGTTCATGTTGTTGTTGGTTCATGTTGTTGTTGGTTCATGTTGATGTTGGTTTATGTTGTTGTTGGTTCATGTTGTTGTTGGTTCATGTTGTTGTTGGTTCATGTTGTTGTTGGTTTATGTTGTTGTTGGTTTATGTTGATGTTGGTTCATGTTGTTGTTGGTTTATGTTGTTGTTGGTTCATGTTGCTGTTGGTTCATGTTGTTGTTGGTTCATGTTGTTGTTGGTTCATGTTGTTGTTGGTTTATGTTGATGTTGGTTCATGTTGTTGTTGGTTTATGTTGATGTTGGTTTATGTTGTTGTTGGTTCATGTTGTTGTTGGTTTATGTTGATGTTGGTTCATGTTGTTGTTGGTTTATGTTGATGTTGGTTTATGTTGATGTTGGTTCATGTTGTTGTTGGTTTATGTTGATGTTGGTTCATGTTGTTGTTGGTTCATGTTGTTGTTGGTTTATGTTGATGTTGGTTTATGTTGTTGTTGGTTTATGTTGGTTTATGTTGATGTTGGTTCATGTTGTTGTTGGTTTATGTTGATGTTGGTTCATGTTGTTGTTGGTTCATGTTGTTGTTGGTTTATGTTGATGTTGGTTTATGTTGATGTTGGTTTATGTTGTTGTTGGTTTATGTTGATGTTGGTTTATGTTGTTGTTGGTTTATGTTGTTGTTGGTTTATGTTGATGTTGGTTTATGTTGTTGTTGGTTTATGTTGTTATTGGTTTATGTTGGTTTATGTTGTTGTTGGTTCATGTTGTTGTTGGTTCATGTTGTTGTTGGTTCATGTTGATGTTGGTTCATGTTGATGTTGGTTTATGTTGTTGTTGGTTCATGTTGATGTTGGTTCATGTTGTTGTTGGTTTATGTTGATGTTGGTTTATGTTGTTGTTGGTTCATGTTGATGTTGGTTTATGTTGATGTTGGTTTATGTTGATGTTGGTTTATGTTGTTGTTGGTTCATGTTGTTGTTGGTTCATGTTGTTGTTGGTTCATGTTGATGTTGGTTTATGTTGATGTTGGTTCATGTTGATGTTGGTTCATGTTGTTGTTGGTTTATGTTGATGTTGGTTTATGTTGATGTTGGTTCATGTTGATGTTGATGCTGACCGTGTTGTTGTTGATGACAACG
Source organism: Petromyzon marinus (assembly GCF_048934315.1). Classification (NCBI taxonomy): domain Eukaryota; kingdom Metazoa; phylum Chordata; class Hyperoartia; order Petromyzontiformes; family Petromyzontidae; genus Petromyzon; species Petromyzon marinus. The sequence continues at coordinate 1,795,312 of NC_133704.1, read as the reverse complement.
ACGACGTGAACGTAGCGACGAGGGTCAGGGTCACAGCGAGGGGGGTGGTGGGGGCGACCCTCGACATTCCACGTGGCACTCACGGCACGCGGTGACGTCATAGCGGAGCCGCGCGGAATGCGGTGACGTCACTGGTGACTCCCTCGGGGCCACGCGGCGCGCCGGGCGCTTGCGCAGTGCAGCACAAAGACAAAGGTCCCCATATAGCCTAAACAGACTGTCGGGGCAAGTGCTGTTAGCGAGCACCTATGAAGGCCGGAACGGTACACGAGGGGGTGGGTGGCCAGCACCACGCCCGACCGCCTTTGTCTCCCTAGTGGCGATGTTTACACACCGCACCAGGTACTCATTTGAGGCTGAGTAGACCTAGGGGAGGCCCGGGACCGGTTCAGATAATCGCTCCACTACCGCTCCCATGGTGCAGCACGACCACCACTACAGCCACACCACCACTACTACAGCTACACTACCACTACTACAGCTACACCACCACCACCACTACTACAGCTACACCACCACCACTACAGCCACACCACCACTACTACAGCTACACTACCACCGCTACTACAGCTACACTACCACCACTACTACAGCTACACCACCACCGCTACAGCTACACCACCACCACTACAGCTACACCATCACCGCTACTACAGCTACACCACCACCGCTACTACAGCTACACCACCACTATTACAGCTACACCACTACTACAGCCACACCACCACAACTACAGCCACACCACCACTACTACAGCCACACCACCACTACCACAGCTACACCACCACTACCACAGCTACACCACCACTACCACAGCCGCACCACCACCACTACAGCCACACCACCACTACTACAGCTACACCACCACCACTACAGCTACACCACCACTACAGCCACACCACCACCACTACAGCCACACCACCACCACTAAAGCTACACCACCACCACCACTACTACAGCTACACCACCACCACTACTACAGCTACACCACCACCACTACTACAGCTACACCACCACCACTACTACAGCTACACCACCACCACTACTACAGCTACACCACCACCACTACTACAGCCACACCACCACCACTACTACAGCCACACCACCACCACTACTACAGCTACACCACCACCACTACAGCTACACCACTAGTACTGCAGCCACACCACAACTACTACAGCCACACCACCACTACTACAGCCACACCACAACTACTACAGCCACACCACCACAGCCACACCACTACTACTACAGCTACTCCAGTACAGCACCACCACTACTACAACACCACCAGTAAAGCACCACCACTACTACTACACTACCACTACTACAACACCACCAGTACAGCACCACCACTACTACAGCACCACCAGTACAGCACCACCACTACTACAGCACCACCAGTACAGCACCACCGCTACTACTACACCACCACTACTACAACACCACCAGTACAGCACCACCACTACTACAGCACCAGTACAGCACCACCACTACTACAGCACCACCAGTACAGCACCACCACTACTACAGCACCACCAGTACAGCACCACCGCTACTACTACACCACCACTACTACAACACCACCAGTACAGCACCACTACTACTACACTAACTGTGCTTCTGCTGCATTTTCAGAGCCTGACCGCAAGACGGCAAGGAATTGGCAAGATCTTCATCCAGCAGTGGACTGATCATGGCTAATCATAATAATGAACGGTACAAAAGTCAGCTTCGGCTAACAGTGCTATAGCAGCTCGTTTAGTTTATATACAAATTACATTCCGGGCCACGACTAGCACGAGTAGCGAGCGCGCGAACCGACGCTGCACCACCGCTGCACAACCACTGCACCACCGCTGCACAACCGCTGCACCACCGCTGCACCACCGCTCCATCGCGGCGCGCATCCGCGACATGCCTCGTGACGCTGCGAGTCGCTCCGCCGCTTCAAGCGACGGGGAGCACAGAGGGCGCCTGCGTGCCGAGGGCATCACCATCGGGGGAGGGGTGGGGGCCCTCTTCCCTCGCTGGGCGCTTGCACGCGAGAGGCTTTCCTTTGGTCACTCCCCAGGGCCCCTCCGACCCCCTTCCTAAGGTGCGCCGTTCTCCCTCCTTCGACCGCCACTCCGTCGTCAGCCTCGACCAGGGCTCCCATCGCCCCTGGGTGGCGACGTCTCCTGCAGCCTCGCTAAGCGATCGCTCTTGGCGGCCAGCGCAACGCGCCACGCCATGGGCCCCCGCGTGCGTCCCCCCTCCCCCGTCCCGGGGCCCCATCCACACCGCAGGGGGCCCTGGCCGCCTTGAATTCGTTCATTAAAAGTTGCCACAACTGAAGCGGGACCTTGGGGAGGGGGGCTGGCTGGCTGGCTGGCTCATCGTGGCCAGCAGTGAGGGAAGGTTTTAATGAATGAGAGTGTGTCTGTGGGTCCTCCCTGGACATCTACAGTGCAGTTCATTGGATTCCTCCATTCTTCAGCAAGATTCTGATTCTGGGTAGAGAGCGGGGGGGGGGGGGTTACGGACCACAGATCACCCTGCACCTTCCCCTCCAGCGGGGTGGGATGGATGATGACGATGTGGAGAGGTTAAAGAGGTAGAGATGGGGCAAGGAGGGATGTAGAGAGAGAGAGAGAGGGATGAAGAGAGGAGGGATGGATGAAAATGGCCGGAGAGGCAGAGAGGGAACAACTGATGATGATAAACTAAATCGATCAACTATTTTTTTATTTTACCAGGTAAAACCCACCGAGCTACGCCACTTTTTTTTTCAGAAGCGACCTGGCCACAAATGATAGCTCAATGAAGTGGCTTATCACTTGGAAGTGGATTGCCGTCAAATAATCAAAACGCGTGATGTTGATTCTAAATTGTGGAGGGAAAGACCGGAGGAACCGGATAAAAATCCACGCCGCCACGGGGAGAGAGACGCCGCAAACTCCACAAATACAGCAGCAGGCGTCGTCAGGCTCGGGATCGAACCCACGGACTTCCTGTGTACCAGGCGAGGTAGTTAACGTCTCGTCACCGTAGCGCCGAGGTAGGGAGAGAGGGATGGAGGAAGGCAGGCAGGGAGGGATTGGTGTTGATGCGAAGGGAGGCATGGAGGCAGGGAGGGAGCGAGCGGGGCTGTAGGTGCCGGATGGAGGCAGGGTGTGGCTCTCACGCACGGCAGGAGACGGCAGCAGGGGGCGATGCCTCTCCCTCTCTCACTCCGCTCCGCTGTTCCCCCGCATAGCAACCGCGCTCCGCAATTCGCGACCAACAATCCCACGCGGGCTCCCAAATCTACACACACTGACCGGCGTGGTGAAGTATGGCCAAACATCCCCCCCCCCCAAGCCACAAATATGGCTCGACACGGCGGGAGAAGTCCGTCATCCAGCAGTGGATAGATCGTGGGGGGCGGCGATGAAAACGCGCAAATTTAATTAGCATCAACTCAAGAGACTCCTGATTAAGTGCGCACCACAATCTAGAGAACCGTGCGAATCGTGGCACCTCTCAGTAGTGATTCACGCCTGTCCTCCCCACCCCCTCCGACACAGCAACACAAATAATTCTCAACGGAATCGAGTGCTTGACGGGAATCTAAAGCGCCCCCCACCCCCCTTTTCCACGACCTTCCTGCCCATTGCCGTCTTAGCAATGGGCCCACGACGACTCCTCCTCCTCATCCTCGCAGCAGCAGCAGCCCCCGGTACGAGCCACTCGCGGCCGTGACACCGCTCCAACAAGTGAGCCTCCTCCACATGCACGCGGCAGCTGCAAGTTGTGAAAGTTTGTTCAGCGCGCTCCACCACCACCCTCCTCGCGGCACGCCATCAACACCACCACCCACCAAAGACAAAGATCCCCCCTGTAGGCTTGACAGACTGTTGGGGCAAGTGCCGTTAGCGAGTTCGGGCGCGGCGCAAGTGGAGGTGGGTGGCCAGCACCACGCCAGCACGCCTTTGTCTCCCCGGTGGTAATGTTTACACATCGCGCCAGGTACTCATTTGAGGCTGAGTCGACCTAGACGAGGTCCAGAACCGGTTCAAATACTCACCACTTTTTGGTGGTGAGCGGAAATGGAACTCGGTTGGTCAGGTTGGTGGTGCGGCGCGTTGACCGCTGCACGACCTCCTCCCAATGACACCACGCACGCACCACGCACCACGCACGCACCACGCACGGCCACCACCAGCCAAGCTCTATCCACTGCTGGGTAGACGACTGCCCAAGCCGCCAACTCTGGCACGCCCCGCACTGCCACTCGTCGACTCGCGCTCCTCCCCTCTCGCAAAGCGCTCGCGACAACCCCCTTCCCCCCACCACCAACATCACCCCAGCTCACCCCCCCACACACTACCCCCCACTACACCCCCCCACCACCAACATCACCCCAGCTCACCCCCCCACGCACTACCCCCCCCCACTACACCCCCCCCCCCACACGCGCGCCGCCTCGCCAGGGGTCGGCCCAGGACGGAGCGGCAGTCACGCGTCCCGCGACTCCTCTGCGCTCCATCCCTCTCACAGCACTCACGCACGCGAGACAAAGACCCCCGTGTAGCCTTCACAGACTGTAGGGGCAAGTGCTGTTAGCGAGTAGTAGCACCTGTGAAGGCCGGCACGGTACACGAGGGGGTGGGTGGCCAGCACCACGCCCGACCGCCTTTGTCTCCCCAGTGGCGACGTTTACTACACACCGCACCGGGTACTCATTTTGAGGCTGAGTCAACCTGGGGGATGCCCAGGACCGGTTCAGATAATCGTCACCGATGTCGGCTGTTCGTGGAATTCGAACTCGCGGTTGCCGGGTTCGTAGCTAACCACGGCGCCACCGCTCGACTCATGAACACTCAATGATCAGGGCTGGCTACGTGCGGTGCGAAAGAAGTCCGCCCCTCGCCACGCACCCCCTCAACCCCCTCTCTGCCCCCCCCCCCTGTCGGGACGCGAGTCACTCAGCGAGGACAACCAGCTGATCGCTACATCACCACAATGGCCACGCGGGAAATCCTCCCTCCCCTCCTGCCTGAGCAAGTCGGGGGCGACGGACCGCTGCAGGTCGTCATCACCGCTCCACCCCAGCGCGGTGCGGCCAGCCCTGAGCGTGCCACCTCTTCGCGCCACCTCTTCGTGCCACGTGCTAACCGCTGCGCCACCGCCCCTCCCCCCCCCCTGTGACGTAACACAAGACAAAGACGAGACGAAGATCCCCCGCCCCCCCCTCCCGTGTCGGCAGCGCGCGCCGTCAGGTGGTGACGAGAGGCGCCGTCAGGTGGTGGCGAGAGGCGCCGTCAGGTGGTGACGAGAGGCGCCGTCAGGTGGTGACGAGAGGCGCCGTCAGGTGGTGACGAGAGGCGCCGTCAGGTGGTGACGAGAGGCGCCGTCAGGTGGTGACGAGAGGCGCCGTCAGGTGGTGGCGAGAGGCGCCGTCAGGTGATGGCGAGAGGCGCCGTCAGGTGGTGACGAGAGGCGCCGTCAGGTGGTGGCGAGAGGCGCCGTCAGGTGGTGACGAGAGGCGCCGTCAGGTGGTGACGAGAGGCGCCGTCAGGTGGTGGCGAGAGGCGCCGTCAGGTGGTGACGAGAGGCGCCGTCAGGTGGTGACGAGAGGCGCCGTCAGGTGGTGACGAGAGGCGCCGTCAGGTGGTGACGAGAGGCGCCGTCAGGTGGTGACGAGAGGCGCCGTCAGGTGGTGACGAGAGGCGCCGTCAGGTGGTGACGAGAGGCGCCGTCAGGTGGTGGCGAGAGGCGCCGTCAGGTGGTGGCGAGAGGCGCCGTCAGGTGGTGGCGAGAGGCGCCGTCAGGTGGTGGCGAGAGGCGCCGTCAGGTGGTGGCGAGAGGCGCCGTCAGGTGGTGGCGAGAGGCGCCGTCAGGTGGTGGCGAGAGGCGCCGTGCGTGAATCAATAACACGACGGAGTTCATTAAACACGTGGGGGGCAACACACGCGCACGCCCAGACATGCCCGGGCAAGTTGGGTTTGGGGGGGGGGGCAGGAGGAAGAGGCGCGAGTCCACGGGACGACTGCGGAACGCAGAAGGAGCGGGGTGGGGGTGGGGGTGGATGCGGCGAGGAGGAGGAGGAGGACGGGGAGTGAAAACGACGGGCGGCGGGGAGAGTCTCCAGACAGCCGCCGGGACACGTGGCCTGGGCGAGACGCGGCGGGAGACACGGGGAGGGGGGCACTGGGGACGGAATGAGCCCAGACTGGGCAAGGGTGGGAGGGGGTCGACTCACGAGGAGACGGAGCCCAGACGGGGGTGGGACAGCGAGGGCCTGCGAGGCTGGGGAGGGACGGGGGAGGGAGTGTGGGGGGAGGGAGGGAGTGTGGGGGGAGGAGGGCCGAGATGCGATTGGGTCAAGATGGGACACATGGGGGGGGGTTAGTTTCGTTAAAGGGAACTGGAGTTCGTGTCGCTGGGGTGAATGCAGGGGGAGCGGTGGCGCAGTGGTTAGCGCAGCGCGATACGAAGCCGGCTACGCGAGTTCGGTTCCAGCAGCACGGCTCAGAGCAGGCGGCGAGTGATGTCGGAAGCGGCCCCACGTCCCTTGCCGTTCACCAAGGCGCACACTGAACGACGGTGGTGAAGTATGGTCAAACAACTCCCGTCAACCGCACGGTGTGCTCAGGTCTTCGTCAAACAGTGGATTGACAAAAGGCTGCAAGTTATTCTCTCGATGTTGTACGATAATACACGCGAATTACACCCTCAGATATATTAATATAGCACGAGTAGCACATACAAAGGTCCCCCGTGTAGTCTTAACATGCTGTTGGGGCAAGTGCTGTTAGCGAGCACCTATGAAGGCCGGCACGGCACACGAGGGGGTGGGTGGCCAGCACCACGCCCGACCACCTTTGTCTCCCCAGTGGCGATGTTTACACATCGCACCAGGTACTCATTTTAGGCTGAGTCGACCTAGGGGAGACCCAAGACTGATGATGGTCGTGAGCGGGACTCGAACTCGGGTCGCCGGGTTTGTAGCGCAGCGCGCTCACCGCTACACTACCGCTCCCCATCATCATCATCACCACCATAACCATCAACACCATCACCTAATTACCACCATCACATTTAAATTGAATTTTGTACCATTTGTGCAAAACTCAATTTAAATGTAAATATGCAAATACTTCAATGAAGGAAATCCTCGCTCCCTCCATGGGAACGTGGACTTAACATCATTATCATAAGGGGAATCGTGGGCGAGCGGTGGGAACGATGGCGGTGAGCGTGGTGGTGTCACGCGCCAATGGCATTCAACTTCTCCACCGGAGCGGTGGCGCAGCGGTGAGCGCACTGCGCCGTGAACCCCGTGGGGTCGCTCCCGAGTTCGACTCCCGACCACGGCTGGCAAACTAAACCGAGATCAGTGGCGGGTTCGATATTCGAACCGGTGCATACCCCCCCCCCCCCCCCCACAACAATACAAACCCGGATTGACCGGAGTGGTGAAGTATGGTCAAACAGCCCCTCGACGAGCTAGATTTGAAGCTTTCGTGACTGCAGGAATCCATACTCTCTGGTTCTTTCGGTGAAGTCACGTGCCGAAAGAACCAGCGAGTAGAGCTGCTCGACGACTGACACAGCACGGGAGAGGCCTCTCATACAGCAGTGGCTTCACCAAGGCCTGTTAATGATTACCTTATCATTATTGATCATCATTGTTCCACAGCAATACCCCGACTTACGTCTCCCACCTTGAACGTCGTTTGGTAAACGCGTCGTCGCTTTATCGTGAACGCCGCTACCGTCGCCTCCACCCCACGCCGACGTCGCCGACGGCATCATCGTCCGCCCTTTCTCGTCATCTGTCGCCTCTCAGCCTTCGTCCTCCTCCACCACCACCACCACCCACCGCTACCGCCCTGTAAATCGCTTCGACGAACGTCGTTTCGATATTCGTCGTTGCAATGCCCCGACGTAAACCGGGGCATTGCCGTATCTTTATTTACTCAGCGGCGCGTGCAATGTAAAAAAAATAACTTGAGTGAAAATAAGCACCTCGGGATGAGTCATATCGATATAAACTCAACTATTTTATTTTACCAAGTAATGCCCACCGAGCTACGTAGCTCTTTTTCAGAAGCCACCTGGCCATAAATGATAACTCGACGAAGTGGCTTGTCACGTGGAAATTTGCAGCAGGGTAAAACCGGGAGAATCCGGAGAAAAATCCACGCGACCACGGGTGAAGAAAAGCCCACGCAGACTCCAAATATTATACAGCAGTAGCAGCAGGCGTCAGGGTCGGGATCGAACCCGCGACCTCCTTCAACACCAGGCGAGGTTTAATTTAGGAGTCGCATGAAGTCGTCACGTCTGTCTCAGATCTTGGGAGGCTTCTGCTGCTGTCGACGTGTCACGCTCACTATGGTGGTGCATATACAGTGCGTAAAGAATAGCTCCGATTTTAATCTCCAAAAAGTGATTACATGCACAGTACCTGCGGCTCAATTGCAACCGGAGCTGCCTGGGGCGAAGGTCCGGAAAATATTCACTCCAACCCTGCTGCAGGGTGGGATGGGTAGGTGAGGCACTCGAAATATAGAATCTTGATTAATACGCCCAATATGATGATGCTACGATGTGATTAATCAATGGATTATGATTGTGTGTGCGCGGTTCTTGATTTTAAGTATGATGAGTAATATAGCCATACGGTACACATATGTAACTGCCCTAAACAAAGTTTCATATATTTTTGTATAAATTTCCATTGACCAGGGAGGTGAAGTATGGTCAAACAACCCCGGAGACTGACCTGGGCTGGGGTGGGGGCTGGGTCCGGACCCGCCTGAACAATCCAGCAGCGGCTTGAACTGTTTAAAAATGATTGAACGTTCCTTGTTTTGCACAAGGAATACGTTACCCACTACAACGCAAGTAGGAGCAGTGAGTCACCTTCCACCACGGACCTCTCCGTTCACTTCGCAAAACAGAACCAACACCCCGTGAAGAAGAACAAGCCCCCCCCCCCCATCTCTCTCCCTGTTTCGGCGGATCTCCCGTATCTGGGCCAAACCCCGTGGCGGCCTTAAAGGAGCACAGCGCGCGCGCGCGGTGCGTGCGTGCGCCTTACAAGGCCTCGTAATCATGGGATTCTTAGTCATCGCGGAGATGATGTCACCACGGCGAGCAAACACGGCTCGCGAATAACTCAACTCCCTCACCAGCAGCAGCCGCCGCCACAGCCACCACCCTCTCCCCCCAAAGACAAAGATCCCCTCTCGTACAGCCTTAAACAGACTTTGTTTTTTAAGGACCAGTTGCAACTTAGGAAGGTCAGCAAACGGCACACGATGGGGGTGTGAGCCCAACACCACGGCCGGCCGACTTCGTCTCCCCAGTGGCGATGTTTACATGCCGCACCAGGTACTAGTTTGAGGCGGAGTCGACCTAGGGGAGGCCCAAACACCGGCTCATACATAGATCGTTAATGGTGTGTTGGTCGTGAGCGGGAATCGAACTCGGGATTGCCGAGTTCGTAGCGCGGCGTGTTGCTGTACACGCGAGTTTCTCTCATTGCCATTCACGCTGTGTGTTTCTGGCAGGGGGAAGGAGGCGATGCCCAGGCGCATCAGTGACAGCCCTGAAATTGCTTGCCCCACGCCACCGCTGCGCAAGGAGTTTCATCAGAGGGGGTCCTCAAATCCCCTATGGTGGGTCAGTTGACCTCCTCCCCTCTCATCTCACTCCACTCCCCTCCACGCACTCTCCTACCCCTCTCATCTCACTCTACTCACCTCCACACACTCTCCTACCCCTCTCATCTCACTCCACTCCCCTCCACGCACTCTCCTACCCCTCTCATCTCACTCTACTCACCTCCACTCGCTCTCATGCCTCTCCCCTCTCATCTCACTCCACTCCCCTCCACGCACTCTCCTACCCCTCTCATCTCACTCTACTCACCTCCACTCGCTCTCATGCCTCTCCCCTCTCATCTCACTCCACTCCCCTCCACGCACTCTCCTACCCCTCTCAGCTCACTCTACTCACCTCCACGCTCTCTCCTGCCTCTCCCCTCTCACTCTACTCCGCTCCACGCACTCTCCTACCCCTCCCCTCTCATCTCACTCCACTCCCCTCCACTCGCTCTCATGCCTCTCCCCTCTCATCTCACTCTACTCCCCTCCACGCACTCTCCTACCTCTCCCTCTCATCTCACTCTACTCCCCTCCACGCACTCTCCTACCTCTCCCTCTCATCTCACTCTACTCCCCTCCACGCTCTCTCCTGCCTCTCCACTCTCATCTCACTCTACTCCCCTCCACGCACTCTCCTACCCCTCTCATCTCACTCCACTCCCCTCCACGCACTCTCAAGTTTAGAACTCCAGACATCCGTGCTCTCGACTCCCCGGCCCTGCCCAAGTGTGCGCTTGGGCAGCACAACGTCTTGAGACGACGTCTTGAGACGACGTCTTGAGACGACGTCTTGAGACGACGTCTTGAGACGACGTCATATTGAACCGATGCACACACCCCAATCTGTACGTAACAACAACAATCAGACAAATCGCGGCTCTGTCAATCCACTGCTGGATGAAGGCCACCCCACGCCGCCTCGGTCGTGAGCGTTCTTTGACCAGACGTCACCGCTCAGTTCGCCTAATCACTGCGCCACCGCTCCACTGCCGAAACGAGCGCGTTCAGTGATTTCAGCTGACAGGAGCTGCATGAGAGATGAACAACACCGCAGTAGATAGAGCAGCACATTGTGAGCTGAGTATTCACTCGGCCCAGTGCTGTTGCTCACAGCGTGGAGAGCAGTCGACGACACACAGGGCACGGCGACACGGCCAAGACTCGTGACGGAGTCGCAGGTCAGGGTTGATGGAGCGCGAGGAGATGGAGCGAGGTGACCGGTGGATCATTACTACATCGCAGGGTCGTGAGAGACGGCGACGGCTTTGGGAGGCCTTCATCCAGCGGTGGATTGATCATGGCTGATGACGAGTTGAGAGTCTGATGGTGATGATGGTGTTTATGATGTTGATGGCGGTGATTAGCACGATTGGCTACGTACAGTGCGAAAGAAGTTCAACATTCATACACATGCGTACAGTAAATTGAACTGAACGATCAACTATACGTGCATTTTTATTTATTTAAAGCTTTCGTGACTGCAGGGATTAATATTCTTGGTTCTTTCGGTAAAGTCACGTAGAAGGGAAACAATAAAATAATTTTAAAAAATTATCGCTGTGGCTTTCACACCTGATGATGATTGCTTGTGTTGCAGTCGAAGCGTCGTGAGAATTTTATTGATTTATATTATTATTTTATTGTTTCCCTTCTACGTGACTTTACCGAAAGAACCAAGAATATATACACGTGCATAGCTTAGTGGTTAACGCTGCCCTACGAACCCAGCGACCTGAGTTACGATTCCCGCTCACGGTCAACACCAGTGACGATTATCTGAACCGGTCCTGGGCTTCCCCTATGCCGACTCAGCCTCAAATGAGTACCTGATGCGATATGTAAAACATCGCCATTGGGGAGACAAAGGCGGCCGGGCATGGCTCCGACCACCCACCCCTCCCGTGCCGTACCGGCCTTCAGGGGTGCTCGCTAACAACGCGTGACCCAACAGTCTATTGAAGGCTATAAGGGGCATGGTTGTGTTTGGTGATTATGATGGCAGTGGTCCTGATAATGATGGTGCTGATGGTGCTGATGATGATGCTGCTGATGGTGACGGTGCTGATGGGATGGTGACGGTGCCGAGTGGTGCGGGTGCTGTCCGGGAGGCGCTCACCTCGGCTCCTCGGCTCCTCCGCTCCTCGCACGCAACTTCACGAGTGACGCGCCACGGCCCGCGCCGTCAGCTGTTAAAGGGCGGCGCCGTCAGCTGTTAAAAGGGCGGCGCCGTCAGCTGTTAAAGGGCGGTGACGTCAGCTGGTCCATTGCGAAAGAGCGGCGCGCGCCACGGGGCGGGGCCTTGTGGTGACGCCTCGTCCCGAGGGTGGAGGGCTGGGGTGGTGAGCTCGGGTCTGCAGGGGTGAGCCCATCGTGAATGGTGAGTGGGGGTGGGTCGTGTGAAGTGGGGTGGAGGGAGGGCCGGGCTGTGCAAGGTGAGCGTCGGGGTGTTGGGTGGTGAAGCTGGTCGTGGTAGTAAGCTGGTGGTGAGTGTGGTGAGCTGCTGGTCAGTGTGGAGAGCTGGTGATGAGTGTGGCGAACTGGTGGTGAGTGTGGTGAGCTGGTGGTGAGTGTGGTGAGCTGCTGGTGAGTGTGGTGAGCTGCTGGTGAGCTGCTGGTGAGTGTGGTGAGCTGCTGGTGAGTGTGGTGAGTGTGGTGAGCTGGTGGTGAGCTGCTGGTGAGTGTGGTGAGCTGCTGGTGAGTGTGGTGAGCTGCTGGTGAGTGTGGTGAGTGTGGAGAGCTGGTGATGAGTGTGGCGAACTGCTGGTGAGTGTGGTGAGCTGCTGGTGAGTGTGGTGAGCTGCTGGTGAGTTGCTGGTGAGTGTGGTGAGCTGCTGGTGAGTGTGAAGAGCTGGTGGTGAGTGTGGTGAGCTGGTGATGAGTGTGGCGAGCTGGTGGTGAATGTGGTGAGCTGCTGGTGAGTGTGGTGAGCTGGTGATGAGTGTGGTGAGCTGGTGGTGAGTGTGGTGAGCTGGTGGTGAGTGTGGTGAGCTGGTGATGAATGTGGTGAGCTGCTGGTGAGTGTGGTGAGCTGGTGGAGGGTTGTGTAGGGTGTGCAAGGCGTGCGTGCTGTTGGGTGACTGCTGTTCGCTGCTGCTGTGCGGAGTGGGGCGAGTGGCGACTCGAATGTGCGTGACGCACGCCTCTGTCACGTGCTCACTCACGTACGTGGCATGAGCGGTGGTGTATGTCATGCGGTAGGGGGGGTAATCGATGTGATGCGAGTGGTGAGTGTGAGTGGTAATCGAAGTGGTGTGAGTGGTAATCGATGTGGTGTGAGTGGTGAGTGTGAATGGTAATCGATGTGGTGTGAGTGGTGAGTGGTTATCGATGTGGTGTGAGTGGTGAGTGTGAGTGGTAATCGATGTGGTGCGAGTGGTGAGTGCGAGTGGTAATAGATGTGGTGTGAGTGGTGAGTGTGAGTGGTAATCGATGTGGTGTGAGTGGTGAGTGTGAATGCTAACCGATGTGGTGTGAGTGGTAATCGATGTGGTGTGAGTGGTGAGTGTGAGTGGTAATCGATGTGGTGTGAGTGGTGAGTGTGAATGCTAACCGATGTGGTGTGAGTGGTAATCGATGTGGTGTGAGTGGTGAGTGTGAGTGGTAATCGATGTGGTGTGAGTGGTGAGTGTGAATGCTAATCGATGTGGTGTGAGTGGTAATCGATGTGGTGTGAGTGGTGAGTGTGAGTGGTAATCGATGTGGTGTGAGTGGTGAGTGTGAGTGGTTATCGATGTGGTGTGAGTGGTGAGTGTGAGTAGTGTTACCGTGTGGGGTGACTGGTGTGTATGTGGTGTGTATGTAGGGGTGACTGGTGTGTATGTAGGGGTGACTGGTGTGTATGGACGGGTGACTGGTGTGTGTATGTGTGGGGTGACTGGTGTGTGTATGTAGGGGTGACTGGTGTGTGTATGTAGGGGTGACTGGTGTGTGTATGTGTGGGGTGACTGGTGTGTGTATGTAGGGGTGACTGGTGTGTATGTAGGGGTGACTGGTGTGTATGTACGGGTGACTGGTGTGTATGTGTGGGGTGACTGGTGTGTGTATGTAAGGGTGACTGGTGTGTGTATGTAGGGGTGACTGGTGTGTGTATGTAGGGGTGACTGGTGTGTGTATGTAGGGGTGACTGGTGTGTGTATGTAGGGGTGACTGGTGTGTGTATGTAGGGGTGACTGGTGTGTATGTGTGGGGTGAATGGTGTGTGCGTAGGGGTGACTGGTGTGTATGTAGGGGTAACTGGTGTGTATGTAAGGGAGACTGGTGTGTATGTAGGGGTGACTGGTGTGTATGTAGGGGTGACTGGTGTGTATGTGTGGGGTGACTGGTGTGTGTGTAGGGGTGACTGGTGTGTATGTAAGGGTGACTGGTATGTATGTAGGGGTGACTGGTGTGTGTGTAGGGGTGACTGGTGTGTATGTGGGGGTGACTGGTGTGTGCGTAGGGGTGACTGGTGTGTATGTAAGGGTGACTGGTATGTATGTAGGGGTGACTGGTGTGTGTGTAGGGGTGACTGGTGTGTATGTGGGGGTGACTGGTGTGTATGTAAGGGTGACTGTTGTGTGTATGTAGGGGTGACTGGTGTGTGTGTAGGGGTGACTGGTGTGTATGTGGGGGTGACTGGTGTGTATGTAAGGGTGACTGTTGTGTGTATGTAGGGGTGACTGGTGTGTATGTAGGAGTGACTGCTGTGTATGTAGGGGTAACTGGTGTGTATGTAGGGGTGACTGGTGTGTATGTGTGGGGTGACTGGTGTGTATGTAGGGATGACTGGTGTGTGTGTTGGAGTGACTGGTGTGTATGTCGGGGTGACTGGTGTGTATGTAAGGGTGACTGATGTCTATGTGTGGGGTGACTGGTGTGTATGTGGGGGTGACTGGTGTGTATGTTGGGGTGACTGGTGTGTGTATGTAGGGGTGACTGGTTTGTGCGTAGGGGCGACTGGTGTGTATGTAAGGGTAACTGGTGTGTATGTTGGGGTGACTGGTGTGTATGTAGGGGTGACTGGTGTGTGTGTAGGGGTGACTGGTGTGTGTGTAGGGGTGACTGGTGTGTATGTAGGGGTGACTGGTGTGTGTATGTAGGGGTGACTGGTGTGTGTGTAGGGGTGACTGGTGTGTGTGTAGGGGTGACTGGAGTGTATGTAGGGGTGACTGGTGTGTGTATGTAGGGGTGACTGGTGTGTATGTAGGGGTGACTGGTGTGTGTGTAGGGGTGACTGGTGTGTGTGTAGGGGTGACTGATGTGTATGTGGGGGTGACTGGTGTGTGTGTAGGGTTGACTGGTGTGTATGTAAAGGTGATTGGTGTGTATGTAGGGGTAACTGGTGTGTTTGTAGGGGTGACTGGTGCGTATGTGTGGGGTGACTGCTGTGTATGTAGGGGTGACTGGTGAGTGTATGTGTGGGGTGACTGGTGTGTGTATGTAGGGGTGACTGGTGTGTATGTAGGAGTGACTGGTGTGTATGTAGGGATGACTGTTGTGTGTATGTAGGGGTGACTGGTGTGTGTGTGGGGTGACTGGTGTGTGTATGTAGGGGTGACTGGTGTGTATGTAGGAGTGACTGCTGTGTATGTAGGGGTAACTGGTGTGTATGTAGGGGTGACTGGTGTGTGTATGTGTGGGGTGACTGGTGTGTGTGTGTAGGGGTGACTGGTGTGTATGTCGGGGTGACTGGAGTGTATGTAAGGGTGACTGATGTCTATGTGTGGGGTGACTGGTGTGTATGTAGGGGTGACTGGTGTTTGTATGTAGGGGTGACTGGTGTGTTTGTAGGGGTGACTGGTGTGTATGTAAGGGTGACTGGTGTGTTTGTAGGGGTGACTGGTGCGTATGTTTGGGGTGACTGCTGTGTATGTAGGGGTGACTGGTGTGTATGTAAGGGTAACTGGTGTGTATGTACGAGTGACTGGTGTGTATGTTGGGGTGACTGGTGTGTATGTAGGGGTGACTGGTGTGTGTGTGTGTGTGGGGTGACTGGTGTGTATGTACGGGTGACTGGTGTGTGTATATGTGGAGTGACTGGTGTGTGCGTATGGGCAACTGGTGTGTATGTAAGGGTAACTGGTGTGTATGTTGGGGTGACTGGCGTGTGTGTGGGGTGACTGGTGTGTATGTAGGGGTGACTGGTGTGTGTATTTAGGGGTGACTGGTGTGTGTGTAGGGGTGACTGGTGTGTGTGTAGGGGTGACTGGTGTGTGTATGTCGGGGTGACTGGTGTGTGTATGTCGGGGTGACTGGTGTGTGTGTAGGGGTGACTGATGTGTATGTGTGGGGTGACTGGTGTATATTGGGGTGACTGGTGTGTATGTAGGGGTGACTGGTGTGTGTATGTAGGGGTGACTGGTGTGTATGTGTGGGGTGACTGGTGTGTGTATGTGTGGGGTGACTGGTGTTTGTATGTAGGGGTGACTGGTGTGTGTGTATGTAGGGGTGACTGGTGTGTGTGTATGTAGGGGTGACTGGTGTGTGTAGGGGTGACTGGTGTGTATGTAGGGGTGACTGGTGTGTATGTGCGGGTGACTGGTGTGTATGTAGGGGTGACTAGTCCGTGTATGTGTGGGGTGACTGGTGTGTGTATGTGTGGCGTGACTGGTGTGTGTATGTAGGGGTGACTGGTGTGTGTGTGGGGTGACTGGTGTGTATGTAGTGGTGACTGTTGTGTGTATGTAGGGGTGACTGATGTTTGTATGTAGGGGTAACTGGTGTGTATGTAGGGGTGATTGTTGTGTATGTAGGGGTGACTGGTGTGTATGGAGGGGTGACTGGTGTGTATGTAAGGGTGACTGATGTCTATGTGTGGGTTGACTGGTGTGTATGTGTGGGGTGACTGGTGTGTATGTGTGGGGTCACTGGTGTGTGTGTTGGAGTGACTGGTGTATATGTCGGGGTGACTGGGGTGTATGTAAGGGTGACTGATGTCTATGTGTGGGGTAACTGGGGTGTATGTAGGGGTGACTGGTGTGTGTATGTAGGGGTGACTGGTGTGTGTATGTAGGGGTGACTGGTGTGTGTATGTAGGGGTGACTGGTGTGTATGTGTGGCGTGACTGGTGTGTATTTAGGGGTGACTGGTGTGTGTGTGTGTGGGGTGACTGGTGTGTATGTGTAGGGTGACTGGTGTGTGTATGTAGGGGTGACTGGTGTGTGTATGTAGGGGTGATTGGTGTGTATGTGTGGGGTGAATGGTGTATGTTTAGGGGTGACTGGTGTGTATGTAGGGGCGACTGGTGTGTATGTAGGGGTGACTGGTGTGTATGTGGAGGTGACTGGTGTATGTGTCGGGGTGACTGGTGTGTATGTAAAGGTGACTCGTATGTATGTAGGGGTAACTGGTGTGTTTGTAGGGGTGACTGGTGCGTATGTAGGGGTAACTGGTGTGTTTGTAGGGGTGACTGGTGTGTATGTGTGGGGTGACTGCTGTGTATGTAGGGGTGACTGGTGAGTGTATGTGTGGGGTGGCTCGTGTGTGTATGTAGGGGTGACTGGTGTGTATGTAGGAGTGACTGGTGTGTATGTAGGGGTGACTGTTGTGTGTATGTAGGGGTGACTGGTGTGTGTGTGGGGTGACTGGTGTGTGTATGTAAGGTTGACTGGTGTGTATGTAGGAGTGACTGCTGTGTATGTAGGGGTAACTGGTGTGTATGTAGGGGTGACTGGTGTGTATGTAGGAGTGACTGCTGTGTATGTAGGGGTGACTGGTGTGTATGTAGCGGTGACTGGTGTGTATGTAGGGATGACTGGTATGTGTGTTGGAGTGACTGGTGTGTATGTCGTGGTGACTGGAGTGTTTGTAGGGTGACTGGTGTGTGTAAGTAGGGGTGACTGGTGTGTATGTGTGGGGTGACTCGTGTGTATGTAGGGGTGACTGGTGTGTATGTAGGGGTGACTGGTGTGTGTATGTAGGGGTGACTGGTGTGTATGTAGGGGTGACTGGTGTGTGTATGTAGGGGTGACTGGTGTGTGTGTGGGGGTGACTGGTGTGTGTATGTAGGGGTTACTGGTGTGTGTGTAGGGTTGACTAGTGTGTATGTAGGGGTGACTGATGTGTATGTGTGGGGTGACTGGTGTGTGTGTAGGGGTGACTGGTGTGTGTGTAGGGGTGACTGGTGTGTATGTAGGGGTGACTGGTGTGTGTAGGGTGACTGGTGTGTGTGTAGGGGTGACTGGTGTCTATGTATGGGTGACTGGTGTGTATGTAGGGGTGTCTGGAGTGTATGTGTGGGGTGACTGGTGTGTGTATATGTGGGGTGACTGGTGTTTGTATGTAGGGGTGACTGGTGTGTATGTAGGGGTGACTGGTGTGTATGTAGGGTGACTGTTGTGTGTATGTTTGGGGTGACTGGTGTGTGTGTAGGGGTGACTGTTGTGTGTATGTTTGGGGTGACTGGTGTGTGTGTAGGGTGACTGTTGTGTGTATGTTTGGGGTGACTGGTGTGTATGTAGGGGTGACTGTTGTGTGTATGTTTGGGGTGACTGGTGTGTGTGTAGGGTGACTGGTGTGTATGTTTGGGGTGACTGGTGTGTGTGTAGGGTGACTGGTGTGTATGTAGGGGTGACTGGTGTGTATGTAGGGGTGACTGTTGTGTGTATGTTTGGGGTGACTGGTGTGTGTGTAGGGGTGACTGGTGTGTATGTAGGGGTGACTGGTGTGTATGTTGGGGTGACTGGTGTGTGTATGTTTGGGGTGACTGGTGTGTGTGTAGGGGTGGCTGGTGTATGTACGGGTAACTGGTGTGTTTGTAGGGTTGACTGGCGCGTATGTGTAGGGTGACTGCTGTGTATGTAGGGGTGACTGGTGTGTGTATGGTTGGGGTGACTGGTGTGTGTATGTAGGGGTGACTGGTGTGTATGTGGAAGGGTGTTCTCGATACAAACGCTGATGCCCTGTCGCGACTGCCCGTCGGCGGGGATTGTGCATGTTTCCTTGGATCAGGACGTTGCAAACTGAAATGTGTTGTCCCATCCACTGTTTTGGCTGCCGCCACTGACACGCCGGCTCTGAGTAGCTCTCTCTCTGAAACCGGTGCGGATTGCTTAATTTGACCCTCGCTGACTGGGGCCAGCTCCAAATGGGGGACGCGTCCCTGCTCACACTACCTTGTAAGGCTGGCGGCTCCACGGACGGTCGGAGAGGGCTCGATTCTTGGATAATGCGGGAGGGTCTCCTTATGAATTGGGATGGAAAAGCCCTCCGTTACAGAATCGTCGTGCCGTCCGCCTTACGGGGTAGGGTCATCCTGGCCGCTCACGAGTGGCTGTTGCATTTAGGGTTTCACAAGACCCTAGCCATGCTCCGTCTTGACTTCTTCTGGCCGGGCATGGATAAGGATGTGTTGATTGTTCTCAAAGGATGTGTGCAGTGCGCCCAGCGAAAACCGCCAGCCAAAGCGGCCTGTCCGCCGTTACAATCCATTCGAGTCTCCCGCGTCAATGAGCTCGTCGCGCTCGGCATTTTGTGGCCATTCCCGGCAACGCCTAGGGGTAATAAGTACCTGCTGGTGGACGTCGAATATTTAACTCCATGGCCCATGGCCTGGCCACTCGCTAACCAGTCGGCAGCGGCCGTCGCTGAGGCCTTTGTCCAGGGCTATGTCCTGGACAAAGGCGCACTGGAACGGCTGCTGACCGATCAGGGAAAAAAAATTCTCAAGCTCCCTACTGCGTGAGGTGTGCGACCTATTGGGTACAAAGAAAGTGCGTACCTCCCCGTACCACCCGCAGACGGACGGGATGGTGGAGCGGCTCCACAGGACGCTCACGTCCATGCTGTGCCATCAGGTGTGTGAGTGTCAGGTGGATTGAGACCTGCAAATCCCGGGTGTTCTTGCCGCCTATAGGATGGCTCCCCACGCGGCAACTGGGCATTCCCCCTTCTTCCTGATGTACGGCAGGGATGCTGATCCGCCCGTGGATGCCCAGTTGGGGATTTCGGTGCCCCACCATAAATCCAAGTTGGCCGATCATGTCAAATTCAACCTTTTGAAATTGGCCGAGTCACGGGAGGCTGCGGCACAGCACTCAAGCTCTCGCCAAGTGGCGAACGAGCGGTTGCGTGCACACCGCACACACAACCACGAGTGGAAGCCTGGCGATAAGGCCTGGCTACACTGTCCGCAGGCACCGCTGGCAACATCCCCTAAACTGCTGAAGCCATGGAGAGGGCCGGTTGAGGTTGTGCAGGTCGCACGACCACAATGTGTTCGGATTAAGTGGGGGAAACGGCTATGGTATGTTCACCCCTCACGACTGAAACCGTTCATTTCACCGCATACCTACCATGGATGTCCTAGCGGCTGATCATGTGATGTGTCCGTCGACTCGGGGAATGTGGTACCGTCGCCTGATCCTCACACGCCACTGCCTGTTCCACTTCCAGCCACACCGGAATTGACGGCTGACAAAGCTCATCGGCCACCGGAGCCGGACAATGAACGTGGAGCCAGGCAGCCCCCACCGTGCCCTCAGGGGCTGCCTGCCTCAACCCCCAGACCACCAATCCCTGCCCCGTACGACGGGCCAGCCAGTCGGACTCGTGCTAAATCACTCACGTCGGTTTTCGTGAGGGATGCTTGCTCACTCTCAGGGTGTTCTCTTCTCACGAACTTCGCGTCGGGTCGGTCGTGTTGCGTCGCGGGCTCCGGTACCGGGGGGGCGGGGGGGGGGGATAAAAAAAATGTTTTTATATATATTGTGCATAGTGTCTCTTTGTACAGGTGGGTTGGGGTCATTTATTGTTGTTGTTGTTCTGTTCTTCTTATTGAGGCACACGAAATTCGGGTTCTTGTTGAGCATTTTTTTATGGTTGAGTGTTGTTGCAGCCGGGATGGCTGCGGGCTGTACAGCGGGGGGGTGATGTAGAGGTGTTACGGGAGGGTGACACGCGGTTGTAGGGCGGTGGCCACAACCACGTCCGCTACGGCCACCACCCTGGGCGGCTGTGGGGGACGCTGTGATCCCTCCTAGCCCCGCCCCTCAGTGAGGGACTGTATAAAAGGTGGGACCCGGGGAGCTGAGAGGTTGTTCGACTCAAGCAAGATGAAGAGCCAGTGAAGAAAGAAGATCGACTAGCCAGACCCTGGAACTCCTTTGGCCCGCTGCCCTTTTGAGGGCCGGGCAAAGCAAGCCAGGGTGCGACACCAGAGCCACGAGGGCCGATGTCCTTCTGAGGGCCGGACTCGTGTGGCTGGTGATCGGGACCTGCGCTGAAGCTGGGCCAGGTCAGACAGCCTCCTGAGAGAGAACCAGGATAGAGGGAACCAGGGGAGCTGGCGTGGGCTAGAGCTCGGGGAACGTTCCCTCTGTAGAGTACGGGTGAAGAGGCCGCTACCTCTTCAAGTATCAGATTCGCCACTGTAATTGAAGCGTCTGTAATAAATACGTGTTGCCACTACATATGTAGGGGTGACTGGTGTGTATGTGTGGGGTGACTGGTGTGTGTATGTAGGGGTGACTGGTGTGTATGTGTGGGGTGACTGGTGTGTATGCAGGGGTGACTGGTGTGTGTATGTAGGGGTGACTGGTGTGTGTATGTAGGGGTGACTGGTGTGTGTATGTAGGGGTGCCTGGTGTGTGTATGTAAGGGTGACTGGTGTGTATATGTAGGGGTAACTGGTTGTATGTAGGGGTGACTGGTGTGTGTATGTAGGGGTGACTGGTGTGTGTGTATGTAGGGGTGACTGGTGTGTGTGTATGTAGGGGTGACTGGTGTGTGTGTAGGGGTGACTGGTGTGTATGTAGGGTTGACTGTGTGTATGTAGGGGTGACTGGTGTGTATGTGTGGGGTGACTGGTGTGTATGTGTGGGATGACTGGTGTGTGTGTGTGGGATGACTGGTGTGTGTGTGCGGGGTGACTGGTGTGTATGTGTTGGGTGACTGGTGTGTGTGTTGGGTGACTGGTGTGTGTGTGTGGGGTGACTGGTGTGTGTGTGTTGGGTGACTGGTGTGTGTGTGTGGGGTGACTGGTGTGTGTGTGTGGGGTGACTGGTGTGTGTGTGTGTGTGTGTTGGGTGACTGGTGTGTATGTGTGGTGGGGAGCGGTTAGCGCGCTGCGCTTTGAACCTGGCTACCTGGGTTCGATTCCTGCTCACGGCCAACACCAGTGACGATTATCTGAAGCGGTCCCGGGTCTCCCCTAGGTCGACTCAGCCTCAAATGAGTACCTGGTGCGGTGGATAAAAACATTGCCACTAGGGAGACAAAGGCGATCGGACGTGGTCCTGGCCACCCACCCCCTCGTGTACCGTTCTGGCTTTCATAGGTGCTCGCAAACAGCACTTGCCCCTACAGTCTGTTAAGGCTATATGGGGGATCTTTGTCTTTGGTGTGTATGTATGGGGTGACTGGTGTGATTGTAATGGTGACTGGTGTGCATGGAGGGGAGACTGGAGTGTATGTGGGGTGACTGGTGTGTATGTGTGGGGTGACTGGTGTGTATGTAGGGGTGACTGGTGTGTATGTAGGGGTGACTGGTGTGTGTTTAGGGGTGACTGGTGTGTGTTTAGGGGTGACTGGTGTGTGTTTAGGGGTGACTGGTGTGTGTTTAGGGGTGACTGGTGTGTGTTTAGGGGTGACTGGTGTGTGTTTAGGGGTGACTGGTGTATTTGTGTGGGGTGACTGGTGTGTGTCGGGGTGACTGGTGTGTATGTAGGGGTGACTGGTGTGTATGTGGGGGTGACTGGTGTGTATGTGGGGGTGACTGATATATATGTGTGGGGTGACTGGTGTCCCTTAGGAGGTGACTCTTGTGTGTGTAGGGTTGACTGGTGTGTCTGTGTGGGGTTACTGGTGTGTGTAGGGGTGACGGGTGTGTATATGTGTGGGGTGACTGGTGTGTGTGTAGGGGTGACTGGTGTGTATGTGTGGGGTGACTGGTGTGTATGTGGGGTGACTGGTGTGTGTAGGGGTGACGGGTGTGTGTATGTAGGGGTGACTGCTGTGTGTATGTAGGAGTGACGGGTGTGTGTATGTAGGGGTGATTGGTGTATGTGTGGAGTGACTGGTGTGTGTATGTGTGGGGTGCCTGGTGTGCGTGTAAGGGTGACTGGTGTGTATGTTGGGTGACTGGTGTGTGTGTGTACGGTGACTGGTGTGTATGTAGGGGTGACTGGTGTGTGTATGTAGGGGTGACTGGTGTGTGTTTGTGAGGGGTGACTGGTGTGTATGTAGTGGTGACTGGTGTGTATGTAGGGGTGACTGGTGTGTGTATGTAGGGGTGACTGGTGTGTGTATGTAGGGGTGACTGGTGTGTGTTTGTGAGGGGTGACTGGTGTGTATGTAGTGGTGACTGGTGTGTGTAAATAGCGGTGACTGGTGTGTATGTGTGGGGTGAATGGTGTGTGTATGTAGGGGTGACTAGTGTGTATGTAGGGGTGACTGGTGTGTATGTAGGCGTGACTGGTGTGTATGTAGGGGTGACTGGTGTGAATGTAGGGGTGACGGGTGTGTGTGTAGGGGTGACTGGTGTGTGTATGTAGGGGTGACTGGTGTGTGTGTGTGAGGAGGGTGTGTGAGTAGTGTGTGAGTGTTGTGAGTGTGTGTGGTGAGTGAGTTAGTGTGGTGTGTGCGGAGTGCGTGGTGTGTGAGTGTTTGTGGCGTGTGTGTGTGTGGTGTGAGTGGTGAGTGTGTGAGTGAGTGGTGTGTGTGAGTGGTGAGTGAGTGTGGTGTGTGTGTGGTGTGTGAGGAGTGTGTGTGATTGTATGTGGTGTGTGTGGTGTGTGTGTGGTGTGTGTGGTGAGTGTGTGTGATGAGTGAGTGTGTGTGGTGAGTGAGTGTGTGTGGTGTGTGGTGTGTGTGTGGTGTATGTGTGGTGTGTGTGTGGTGTGTGTGTGGGGTGTGAGGAGTGTGTGTGAGGGGTGTGTGTGGTGTGTGTGTGTGGTGCGTAGTGAGTGTGGTGAGTGAGTGTGTGTGGTGTGTGTGGTGAGTGTGTGTGGTGTGTGTGGTGAGTATGTGTGGTGTGTGGTGTGTGTGGTGAGTGTGTGTGGTGAGTGAGTGTGTGTGGTGTGTAAGTGAGTGTGGTGTGTGTGTGGTGTGTGAGGAGTGTGTGTGTGTGGTGCGTTGTGTGTGTGGTGAGTGAGTGTGGTGTGTGAGTGTGGTGTGTGTGGTGAGTGAGTGTGTGTGGTGAGTGTGTGTGGTGAGTGTGGTGTGTAAGTGAGTGTGGTGTGTGTGGTGAGTGAGTGTGGTGAGTGAGTGTGGTGTGTGTGTGTGGTGCGTGGTGTGTATGGTGTGTAAGTGAGTGTGGTGTGTGTGGTGAGTGTGTGTGGTGTGTGTGGTGAGTGTGGTGTGTGAGTGTGGTTTGTGAGTGGAATGCAGCGAGCGAGTGAGCGAGTCGCCCTCTGGTGGCCACGTGGCAGCTGACTCCGTAGGGGACTGGGAATTGCCCCGCACTTTGCCCACGTCGCTTCATTCCCAGCAGCCTCATCGGGAATGTCTCAACGCGACAATCTCGTGGCCTTGCCACAACCACTACAACCACTCCAGCCCCATAACTACACCAGCCACAACAACCACTCCAGCCCCATAACCACACCAGCCACAACAACCACTCCAGCCCCATAACCACACCAGCCACTACAACCACTCCAGCCCCATAACTACACCAGCCACAACAACCACTCCAGCCCCATAACCACACCAGCCACTACAACCACTCCAGCCCCATAACCACACCAGCCACAACAACCACTCCAGCCCCATAACCACACCAGCCACAACAACCTCTCCAGCCTACCACTAAATCACGACAGCCATTCAATAATCACATGATGCACACTTACTACAACAGAGACACACCCAGACACCACAACAACACAGTCACATCACCACACAACCGACACACCCCAACAACACAATCACATTACCACACAACCCACACACCCCAACAACACAGTCACATCACAACCCACACACCTCAACAACACAATCACATCACCACACAACCCACACACCCCAACAACACAGTCACATCACAACCCACACACCCCAACAACACAGTCACATCACAACCCACACACCCCAACAACACAGTCACATCACAACCCACACACCCTAACAACACAGTCACATCACAACCCACACACCTCAACAACACAATCACATCACCACACAACCCACACACCCCAACAACACAGTCACATCACAACCCACACACCTCAACAACACAATCACATCACCACACAACCCACACACCCCAACAACACAGTCACATCACAACCCACACATCACAACAACACAGTCACATCACAACCCAAACATTACAACAACACAGTCACATCACAACCCAGACATCACAACAACACAGTCACCACACACCACACATCACAACAACACAGTCACCACACACCACACATCACAACAACACAGTCACCACACACCACACATCACAACAACACAGTCACCACACACCACACATCCATCAGCCATACAGTCACGGCCGATCCACCCCTCCCCTCCAACTGTTACACAATGAGTGACGTCACTCCCCATCACCCCTCCCCCTTCTCTCGCTCTCTGACCCCCCCCCCCGTCTCTGGGCGCCACGTCGTCGAGCCCGTTAGGAAGTGCGCACGAGTGCGCTGAGCCAATGCGAGGGAGAAGCCGGGGTCACGTGAGGTCCGGTGTTGTGTCGTCACGCGAAATATGTCGCGTCGGGTCACAGCGGGCGTGGTCTGGACACGTGCGCGACACTGCCGCTCGTGTACAGGGGAGCGGTGGTGCAGCGGTGAGCGCACGGCCAACACCAGTGGCGATTATCTGAATCGGTCCTGGGCCTCCCCTAGGTCGACTCAGCCTCAAATTAGTACCTGGTACGGTGTGTAGTAAACATCGCCACGAAGGAGACAAAGGCGGTCGGGCGTGGTGCTGGCCACCCACCCCTTCGTGTGCCGTGCCGGCCTTCATAGGTGCTACTCGCTAACAGCACTTGCCCCAACAGTCTGTTAAAGCCTATACGGTGGATCTTTGTCATTGGTGATGATGATGGTGCTGATGATGACGATGATTATAGACGCATTCCAAACGCGATTGAGTTATATACGATGGTTTAATTGCAGGCAATCAACTCATGCTGAGACCATCAACAACCTGAGCACCTGGTTTATAATCACAAGTCAGTCTTTGTGAGCCTATGGGTCTCGATGTGGGCCTATGCGTCTCTATGTAAGTCTGTGAGTCTCTGTGTAGGTCTATGGGTCTCTAAATAGGTCTATGGGTCTCTATGTAAGTCTGTGAGTCTCTATATAAGTCTGAGTCTCTATGTGAGCCTGTGGGTCTCTATGTGAGCCTGTGGGTCTCTATGTGAGCCTGTGGGTTTATATTTGAGCCTATGGGTCTCTATGTAAGTCTGTGAGTCTCTATATAAGTCTGAGTCTCTATGTGAGCCTGTGGGTTTCTATGTGAGCCTGTGGGTCTCGATGTGAGCCTGTGGGTCTCTATGTGAGCCTGCGAGTCTCTATGTAGGTCTATGGGTCTCTATGTATGTCTGTGGGGCTCTATGCAAGTCACTGGTGACCGCGTAATCTCACTGCCCTTCAGATCCCTGCGGTGTCATCGCCGTGCGGACTCCTGGAATTGACCCCGGGATTTGATTCTGGCTCCCAGCGGGGCCGGCGAGGCGCTCTCGCCACTGACCTCTGACCCAGCACTGTGCCAGGAGAACACCCACGCCGACTGCGTGTGCGCATTGTGTGATGTGTAATCCTCAAACGCGTATGCTATTGGTTGTGTTCTAATGTGCGTTGAACTTCTTTCGCACCGTACGTAGCCAACCGTGCTTATCGGAGGTGCAGGGGGGGAAGGACAACAAACTAAACACAAACAGCAGTTCTGAAGATATTATTTGTCAATCTAGATTATTTTAAAGTTAAGTGCTCCATGGGCAAGACTAGACTGCATGGGTAACCTTAGTCCGTGGAACGTGTAATAAACCAGTGATCTCTCTCTCTCTCTGCTGAAGCCCTCTCATCGTGGCCAGCAGACCTCGACATTGGCATCGAGCTCCTGAACACATGGCATTGCCATGCGTATGTACGTATTGCATGTTGAACTTCTTTCGCACCGTACGTAGCCAACCGTACTAACGGGAGGTGCGGGGGGAAGAACATCCAACTAAACACAAAATTAGTTCTGAGGAAATTCGTTTGTCAATCTAGATGATGATTTAAAAGTGCCTAGTGCCCAGAGGCCTCCTAATAGCGGAAGGAGGAGCGTTCCAGACGGCCGCAGAAGCGCATCTGAAAGCGCGCAAAATAATCACGTACGTGTGCACATGCTGGCTACGTGTACAGTCCTCCCACTTCTGCCCACGTGTCTGTGCCAGTGTGGAAGAGAAGGACAAATAAATCGATTGGCGGTGACCCGGGTCACCATCGTGACCCGGGGGTGCCAAAACCTCCATAACTCCGAAACCAGAAGGCCTATGAAGACGGGAGATGTCATTGAGCCCGATACGCAACGCCAAATATGGAAATAAAAAACAAACGCAAAACACCCACAAACAAGGGGGGCTGCTGGGGGTTTGTGCGTGGCAACGGCTGTTTATCGCTTGTTGTGAAAGTAGATCAGGATGCTGGTCTGGTCATTCCCCAGCACGTTCTGCTTCTTACGGGGGCGGCCACCATCCTTGTCTTTGGGAGCGAGACCACTTGGAGGCAATGGCGCACCAGGCGCGCTCTCGGTACGGCCGGCGGTCACGGTCGTGCTGGCGGGATCGACATCGTCGTCGTCATCATCATCATCGCTCCCAGCGTCGCCCTCCGGCAGGACAGGGTGGTAGTACCAGCGATGCTCCCAGCAAAACAAACCTTAAACTATGCCCGGCCCACCAATATTTTACCGTGACCCGGGCTACCGCCAATCGATTCAAATATCCTCTCGAGAGCTCCCTCGATGGCGGAGGCCCCTTCCGTCGGCAGTGGCGTGAGCGGGCAATTGCAGGGCTGCGCCTTTGCCTTTCACCATCGTCGTCGTCATCAGCCAAGGTCAATCCACTGCTGGATGAAGGCCTCCCTTCCCGAGCCGCCGCCACTGCGTTTGGGCGGTGCACACGCGGAGTGATGCTGCCCTCTAGTGAGCAACTCAGCGGCATTGGTTCAATGCAAGCAAGGCTCTGGACCGGTTTCGACGATCAGTGTCATCGTCAGCACCGTCTAATTTTGTTGACATTATGCACTGGCAGAGGAGACGCTGTTGATTGAAGGGATACTCTCGACTTTCACACGTGGAGAGACGGCTACGTGTACACTGCTTAAGGCGCCGTGGTGGCAAGGAGATGTTAACTCCCTCACCTGACATACAGTGGGCTCGATCCCGACCCCGACGCCTGGATACTGTGAGTTTGCGTGTTCTCCCTCTCTCTCTCTTGCCCCGTGGTCGCGTGGATTTTTTGTGCGGCTCCTCCGTTATTTTGTTTTGTACTCCACATCCAGAACCGCGCGTGTCCACGCGACAAGCCGCTTCGTTGAGCCGTCATTTGTGGCCAGGTCGCTTCCCCAAAAAGCGCTACGTAGCTCAGTGGGCCTTGTGTGGTAAAAAATAAAATATAAAGTTTAATCGTTTAAATAGCACCGCAGACACGCGGGGCTGTCTTCGTGTTGGGGTTATGTACTGGACATCTGTGAAAAAGATCTTTATAGCTCATCGGAATCCTCCGGCATAAATATATACTTCTGATTCTGATTTAAAGCTTTAGTGACTGCAGGGATTCATATTCTTGGTTCTTTCGGTAAAGTCACGTAGAAGGGAAACAATAAAATAAAAAATATATAAATATTTAATATATATTATTTTATTATTTCCCTTCTATATTTTACATATATTTTATATATTTATATTATTTTATTGTTTCCCTTCTACGTGACTTTACCGAAAGAACCAAGAATATAAACAAGAATATAAACACTTCTGATTCTGATCTCCACGGTGGTCCCGAATTGAGAGCTGCCGTGGTGCTCTCTACGCTACGCGCTAACCACTGCGCCACCACTCCTCGCCGCGTCACGACACACGGTATACATATATGAATAATTATTGCGAGTACACTGCATATGTGCTCAATGAATAAGCGGACAATACCTTCCGAAGTCTTTGAATATCTATCAAATGATAAATTATTGTTACGCATGCCATCAGCCACACGGCCTTCTCGAGAGGGCATCTGTTCGTTGCAAGCAACACTTTGGAGCGGTCTCGACATTCAGTGCCCCGTCAGCGGGCTCGCTTCAACCAATGCCGCAGGCGAACTCCACCGCTCCACCTTGCGATTGGCACGGGGCCCTCTCATCCGGCGGTTCCAATGCGGCAGCGGAGAACATTTCTGCGTTCCTATGGCCGGGAGCGAGTGCAGCAATGTCTCGCGGAGAAACAAGCCGGGCGGGACCGCGGGTGCTGCTTCACCCCAGGCTGTTTCTGTTGCGCGGCGTCGCTTTAAGACGTTTCTCTGCTCGTATTTAGTTTGCTGCTGTTGCACCCGACTCAAGGGCCGCATGGCTCACAGGGCTACTCCGCCTCATCAGTGCAACTTGGGTGACCCGCAGTGGGGCGAGGCGACGAGGAGTCGAGGGCGCCCTCTCGCGGACGGCGGAGGAGACGTTCACAAACGTCCCGGCACGTTCACCCGCAGCGGCTCACGCGAGACCGCCCAAGGAGATTGCAGAGAGAGAGACGGGGAGAGCCACCTGTGACGTCACGTAGCGGAGAGCACGCTCCGTGACGTCACGTAGCGCAGAGCACGCTCCGTGACGTCACGTATCGGAGAGCACGCTCCGGGACGTCACGTAGCGGAGCGCACGCTCCGTGACGTCACGTATCGGAGAGCACGCTCCGGGACGTCACGTATCGGAGAGCACGCTCCGTGACGTCACGTATCGGAGAGCACGCTCCGTGACGTCACGTATCGGAGAGCACGCTCCGGGACGTCACGTAGCGGAGAGCACGCTCCGTGACGTCACAGAGCGGAGAGCACGCTCTCTGACGTCACGAAGCGGAGAGCTCGCTCCGTGTCGTCACGTAGCGGAGAGCACGCTGTTGATTCGGAATCTGAAAATGTATTTTTAGTGGAGGAATCCGATGAGCTATAAAGTTATTTTTCGCAGTCGGGGCAGCTCAGAACAACAACCAAAAAATACAAAAACACGATTGGAGTGCTAAGTATAGGAAAAGGAAAACAAAACACTTAAAAAAACACGAATGAAAGTAAATAATATAATCTCATCAAGTGAAGCCCACTTGAGCGATAATGTTTTATTTCTGAAGCGACGTCGCCACAAATGAGATCTCAAGTAGCTTATTGTGTGGAAATGTCATCCCACTCACCCACCATCTCACTCACTCACCCAGCCACTCGCCACCTCACTCACCCACCTACTCACCCACCACCTCACTCACTCACCCACCCACCATCTCACCCACCCACTCACTATCTCATTCATACACTCAGCCACTCATCACCCACTTACTCACCCACTCACCCACCATCTCACTCAAACACCCAGCGACTCACCACCTCACTCACCCACTCACTATCTCATTCATTCACCCAGCCACTCATCACCCACTTACTCACCCACTCACCCTCTATCTCACTCAAACACCCAGCCACTCACCACCTCACTCACCCACCTACTCACCAACCACCTCACTCACTCACCCACCCACCATCTCACCCACCCACTCACTATCTCATTCATTCACCCAGCCACTCATCACCTCACTTACCCACTCACCCACCATCTCACTTACTCACCCAGCCACTCACCACCTCACTCACCCACTCACTATCTCATTCATTCACCCAGCCACTCATCACCCACTTACTCCCACACTCACCCACCATCTCACTCAAACACCCAGCGACTCACCACTTCACTCACCCACTCACTATCTCATTCATTCACCCAGCCACTCATCACCCACTTACTCACCCACTCACCCTCTATCTCACTCAAACACCCAGCCACTCACCACCTCACTCACCCACCTACTCACCAACCACCTCACTCACTCACCCACCCACCATTTCACCCACCCACTCACTATCTCATTCATTCACCCAGCCACTCATCACCTCACTTACCCACTCACCCACCATCTCACTTACTCACCCAGCCACTCACCACCTCACTCACCCACCCACTCACCATCTCACTCACCCAGCCACTCACCACCTCACTCACCCACCCATTATTTCACTCACCCACCATCTCACTCACCCATCCACTCACCATCTCACTCAGTCACTCACCCACCATCTCACATACTCACCCATCCACTCACCATCTCACTCACCGACTCACCATCTCACCCACCCACTCACCATCTCACTCAATCACCCAGCCACTTTACCCAGCCACACCTTATTCACCCACCGACTAACCCACCACACCACTCATCCACCATCTCACTCACTCACCCATTTACTCACCCACTCACCCACTATCTCACTCACCCATCCACTCACCACCTCGCTAACCCACCCATCATCTCACTCACCCACCCAATCACCACCTCTACTCAACCACTCACCCAACATGTTACTCGCCCACTCACCCACCATCTCACTCGCCCACTCACCCACCATCTTACTCACCACCTCACTCACCCACCATTTCACTCACTCACCCATCCACCCACCACCCCACTCACCCACCATTTCACTCACCCATCCACCCACCATCTCACTCACCCACCCAATCACCACCTCTACTCACCCACTCACCCATCATCTAACTCACCCACAGATCCACCATCTCACTCACCCACTCACCCACCATCTCACTCACTCACCCATTCACTCACCACCTCACTCACCCACCATCTCACTCTCCCATCCACTCACCACCTCACTCACCCAACATCTCACTCACTCACCCATTCACTCACCACCTCACTCACCCACCATCTCACTCACCTATCCACTCACCACCATCTCACTCACCCACCATCTCACTCACTCAACCATTCACTCACCACCTCACTCCCCCACTCACCCACCATCTCACTCACCCACTCACCCACCATTTCACTCACTCACCCATCCACTCACCACCTCACTCACCACCATTTCACTCACCCACCATCTCACTCACTCACCCATTCACTCACCACCTCACTCACCCACTCACTCACCATCTCACTCACCCACTCACCCACCATCTCACTCACCCATCCACTCACCACCTCACTCACCCACCATCTCACACACCCACCATCTCACTCATTCACCCATCCACCCACCACCTCACTCACCCACTCACCCACCATCTCACTCACCCACCATCTTACTCACTCACTAGCTCACTCACGCAGCCACTCACCACCTCACTCACCTACTCACCCACCATCTCATTCACTCACCCATCCACTCACCACCTCACTCACCCACCATCTCACTCACTCACCCAGCCACTCGCCACTTCTCTCACCCACCTACTCACCCACCATCTCATTCACTCACCCATCCACTCACCACCTCACTCACTCACCATCTCACTCTCCCACTCACCCAACATCTCATTCACTCCCCCATTCACTCACCACCTTACCCACCTACTCACCCACCATCTCACTTACTCACCCATCCACTCACCACCTCACTCACCCACCATCTCCCTCATCCATTCACCCACGATCTCACTCACTCACCCATCCACTCACCACCTCACTCACCCACCATCTCACTCACCCACTCACCCACTATCTCACTCACTCACCCATCCACTCACCACCTCACTCACCCACTATCTCACTCACCCACTCACCCACCATCTCACTCACTCCCCCATTCACTCACCACTTCACTCACCCACTCACTCACCATCTCACTCACCCACTCACCTACCATCTCACTCACTCACCCATCCACTCACCACCTCACTCACCCACCATCTCACTCACTCACCCATCCACTCACCACCTCACCCACCATCTCACTCACCCACTCAACCACCATCTCACTCACCCTCTCACCCACCATCTCACTCACTCACCACCTCACTCACCCATCCACTCACCACCTCACCCACCATCTCACTCACCCACTCAACCACAATCTCACTCACCTACTCACCCACCATCTCATTCACTCACCCATCCACTCACCACCTCACTCACCCACTCACCCACCATCTCACTCACCCACCATCTCACTCACTAACCTATCCACCCACCACCTCATTCACCCACTCAACCACCATCTCACTCACCCACTCACCCACCATCTTACTCACTCACCACCTCACTCACCCATCCACTCACCACCTCACTCACCCACCATCTCCCTCACCCACGATCTCACTCACTCACCCATCCACTCACCACCTCACTCACTCACCCTCTCACTCACCCACCATTTCACTCACTCACCCATCCACTCACCACCTCACTCACTCACCCTCTCACTCACCCACCATCTCACTCACTCACCCATCCACTCACCACCTCTCTCACCCACCTACTCACCCACCATCTCACTCACTCACCCATCCACTCACCACCTCACTCACCCACCATCTCCCTCACCCACTCACCCACGATCTCACTCACCCATCCACTCACAACCTCACTCACACACCATCTCACTCACCCACTCACCCACCATCTCACTCACCCATCCACTCACCACCTCTCTCACCCACCTACTCACCCACCATCTCACTCACTCACCCATCCACTCACCACCTCACTCACCCACCATCTCCCTCATCCACTCACCCACGATCTCACTCACTCACCCATCCACTCACCACCTCACTCACCCACCATCTCACTCACCCACTCACCCACTATCTCACTCACTCACCCATCCACTCACCACCTCACTCACCCACTATCTCACTCATCCACTCACCCACCATCTCACTCACTCCCCCATTCACTCACCACCTCACTCACCCACTCACTCACCATCTCACTCACCCACTCACCTACCATCTCACTCACTCACCCATCCACTCACCACCTCACTCACCCACCATCTCACTCACTCACTCACCCATCCACTCACCACCTCACCCACCATCTCACTCACCCACTCAACCACCATCTCACTCACCCTCTCACCCACCATCTCACTCACTCACCACCTCACTCACCCATCCACTCACCACCTCACCCACCATCTCACTCACCCACTCAACCACCATCTCACTCACCTACTCACCCACCATCTCATTCACTCACCCATCCACTCACCACCTCACTCACCCACACACCCACCATCTCACTCACCCACCATCTCACTCACTAACCTATCCACCCACCACCTCAATCACCCACTCAACCACCATCTCACTCACCCACTCACCCACCATCTTACTCACTCACCACCTCACTCACCCATCCACTCACCAACTCACTCACCTACTGACCCACCATCTCATTCACTCACCCATCCACTCACCACCTCACTCACCCACCATCTCCCTCATCCACTCACCCACGATCTCACTCACTCACCCATCCACTCACCACCTCACTCACCCACCATCTCACTCACCCACTCACCCACTATCTCACTCACTCACCCATCCACTCACCACCTCACTCACCCACTATCTCACTCACCCACTCACCCACCATCTCACTCACTCACCCATCCACTCACCACCTCACTCACCCACCATCTCACTCACTCACCCATCCACTCACCACCTCACCCAGCATCTCACTCACCCACTCACCCACCATCTCACTCACTCACCACCTCACTCACCCATCCACTCACCACCTCACCCACCATCTCACTCACGCACTCAACCACCATCTCACTCACCTACTCACCCACCATCTCATTCACTCACCCATCCACTCACCACCTCACTCACCCACCACCTCACTCACTAACCTATCCACCCACCACCTCATTCACCCACTCAACCACCATCTCACTCACCCACTCACCCACTATCTTACTCACTCACCACCTCACTCACCCATCCACTCACCAACTCACTCACCTACTGACCCACCATATCATTCACTCACCCATCCACCCACCACCTCACTTACCCACTCACCCACTATCTCACTCACTCACCCAGCCACTCACCACCTCTCTCACCCACCTACTCACCCACCATCTCACTCACTCACCCATCCACTCACCACCTCACTCACCCACCATCTCACTCACCCACTCACCCACGATCTCACTCACCCATCCACTCACCACCTCACTCACCCACCATCTCACTCACCCACCATCTCATTCACTCACCCATCCACCCACCACCTCAGTCACCCACTCACCCACCATCTCACTCACTCACCACCTCACTCACCCATCCACTCACCAACTCACTCACCCACTCAACCACCATCTCACTCACCCACTCACCCACCATCTCACTCACTCACCACCTCACTCAGCCATCCACTCACCACCTCACTCACCCACTCACCCACCATGTCACTCACTCACCCATCCACTCACCACCTCTCTCACCCACCTACTCACCCACCATCTCACTCACTCACCCATCCACTCACCACCTCACTCACCCACCATCTCACTCACCCACTCACGCACCATCTCACTCACTCCCCCATTCACTCACCACCTCACTCACCCACTCACTCACCATCTCACTCACCCACTCACGCACCATCTCACTGACTCCCCCATTCACTCACCACCTCACTCACCCACTCACTCACCATCTCACTCACCCACTCACCCACCATCTCACTCACTCACCCATCCACCCACCACCTCACTCACCCACTCAACCACCATCTCACTAACCCACTCACCCACCATCTCACTCACTCACCACCTCACTCACCCATCCACTCACCTACTCAACCACCATCTCATTCACTCACCCATCCACCCACCACCTCAGTCACCCACTCACCCACCATCTCACTCACTCACCACCTCACTCACCCATCCACTCACCAAATCACTCACCCACTCAACCACCATCTCACTCACCCACCATCTCACTCACTCACCACCTCACTCAGCCATCCACTCACCACCTCATTCACCCACTCACCCACCATGTCACTCACTCACCCATCCACTCACCACCTCTCTCACCCACCTACTCACCCACCATCTCACTCACTCACCCATCCACTCACCACCTCACTCACCCACCATCTCACTCACCCACTCACGCACCATCTCACTCACTCCCCCATTCACTCACCACCTCACTCACCCACTCACTCACCATCTCACTCACCCACTCACGCACCATCTCACTCACTCCCCCATTCACTCACCACCTCACTCACCCACTCACCCACCATCTCACTCACTCAACCATCCACTCACCACCTCACTCACCTACTCACCCACCATCTCACTCACGCACTCATTCACCCGTGCGTCTATTGATATTCATCGATCCATCGTTGCTGCCACCTTCGTGTGCACGCTCCATCTCTTCCTCCCCGCGTGACACGCGTGCTGGTGCTGCTGGTGCTGCTGGTGCTGGTCCCTGATGAGCACCACCGGGATATGAACCCTGCCACCTCGGTGCAATTTCCGGCCACGGCTAACGTCAGTGGCGAGCGATCACTATTTGATCCGGTCACGAGCCCCGACTCCACGAACTCGACTGAGCTAGCAGTGCGGCGTGACGCGTTAGCTATCTTCATCCAGCAGTGGAGTGATAAGGGGGGCTGTAAACGAGCCCAATCAGCCCCTCCGCTCTCCGGCTCGACGGGGAGGCGTGTGATCGAGTGGTTGGGTTTGCAAGGTGGCTCAGTTAATTAAAAGTCGTTATCCGTCCGTCATTATCGACGTCTGATGAGCTTCGACCTCTGCCCTCCCCTGCGAGGAGATCGCGCTGCAGTGCGCGCCATCACAAAGCCAGAGACAAAGATCCCCCAGGTAGCCTTGCAGAGACTGTCGGGGAAAGTGCCGTTAGCGAAAAGCACCAATGATGGTTGGTACGGCACACGAGGCCGCCTTTGTCTCCCCAATGCTTATGCTTACACAGGCTGATTCGACCGAGGGAATGCCCAAGGCCGTCACCGGTGTTGGTCGTGAGCGGGAATCGAATTTGGGTCGCCGTGTTCGTAGCGCAGCGCGCCACTGCCCCGGAAAACACACACACACGTCTACACACACACACGACTACACACACACATGTCTACACACACACATGTCTACACACACGTCTACACACACACATGTCTACACACACACGTCTACACACACGTCTACACACACACACGTCTACACACACACACGTCTACACACACATATGTCTACACACACACACGTCTACACACACGTCTACACACACACACGTCTACACACACACACGTCTACACATGCGTCTACACACACACACGCGTCTACACACACACACGCGTCTACACACACACATGTCTACACACACACACGTCTACACACACACACGTCTACACACACACACGTCTACACACACATATGTCTACACACACACACGTCTACACACACACGCGTCTACACACACACACGCGTCTACACACACACACGCGTCTACACACACACATGTCTACACACACACACGTCTACACACACACATGTCTACACACACACACGTCTACACACACACATGTCTACACACACACACGTCTACACACACACATGTCTACACACGCGTCTATACACACATGTCTACACACACAACAAAAACAACCGCCATTCGCCACTAAGTGGTGCTGACGTCACCATGGCGCTTGTGCCAGGCCATGTGCACGTTGAGGCCACGTGAGAGAGCTGGCAATAGGTCACAGGGCAGACCCATGTGCCACGGGTCGACTGACTAAGATGGCCGGCGGATCTACCGCCTGTGCCCCCTACTGTGCCAACTCGCTGTGCTTTAGCCACCCGGCGCTCCGCTTCTCCGCCCTCCGTTGTTGTTGGTGGGCGACTGCCTCCAACTGCCCAGCAGCGTCCTTCACGAGCCTCCTCCACAGAGGCCGATCTTGACACCGCTGCTACCAGT
Source organism: Petromyzon marinus (assembly GCF_048934315.1). Lineage (NCBI taxonomy): Eukaryota > Metazoa > Chordata > Hyperoartia > Petromyzontiformes > Petromyzontidae > Petromyzon > Petromyzon marinus. Next base: position 1,757,736 of record NC_133704.1, on the reverse strand, counting down.
CATCGGCAAGTCCACTCAGCTCCACGTCCTCCTGTACCACATCACTCCATCTCTTCTCGAGCCCGTGCCATGCCCGTTTAGCCCCCTCGATTCGGCCGAGCAAACGCTGTTTAGGCATGCGGTGGCTGGGCATGCGGGCTACATGACCCAGCCAACGCAGCCTTGCCTGTCAGAGGAGCTCACCGATGGGATTTTCAAGGATTTGTGAGCTCTTCACACGATCCAGCCTGGCTAAACCCAGGATGGATCGTAGGCAGGCCAGTCTAAATGTTTCTAGCCAGGGGGGTCGACGTTTCGCAAGCGTAGAGAAGGGAGGGTATGACTGTGGCCGAGAAGACTCGAAGCTTCGTGTGTAGCGACAGACCAGGTAGCTTCTATTTCTACCACGTAGTTCATGAAGCCTTCGATTGCTGTACCAGAGGAATTTCCATCTGGTACAGATACAATGGGAGGCTGATCGATGCCCGGGTGCGGTCAATAGATGGCTCCCTATTGGTCAACCACGTTATGTATGCCGAGGATCTGGTAATTGCGGCTCACTCAGAGGAGGAGTTGGAGGCGCTGCTGCTGAAACTGGAGTGTGCCACTAAGAGGTGGGGCCTTACCATCAGCCCCACCATAACGAAGCACCTGCCTAGGTATTTTGTACCATCGGGCACTCCACCCCCACAACTCCCAATCGGTGATGGGGCAGTTGTGGAGAGAATGGAGAGTTTCCCATACCTGGGCAGTGTGCTCATGACCGGCTCCGGTTTAACAGCAGAGGTCTCACTCCAAATCAGTCGAGCGGCATTATCTTTTCATCGGTTGCGTAACGCTGTGTGGAAGCTATCTGGTCTGTCGCTCCGCACGAAGCTGCGGGTCTTCTCGGCCACGGTCATTCCCTCCCTTATCTACGCTTGCGAAACGTGGACCCCCTAATGGAACATCTTCGCCGGTTAGAAACATTTCGGCTGGAAAAGTCCCATCGGTGAGCTCCTCCGGCAGGCAAGGCTACGTTGGCTGGGTCATGTAGCCCGCATGCCCAATCACCGCATGCCCAAACAGCTTTTGTTCAGCCAGATCGAGGGGGCTAAACGGGCGCGGCACGGGCTAGAGAAGAGATGGAGTGATGTGGTACAGGATGTGGAGCCGAGTGGACTTGCCGATGACTGGTACCAGCGGTGTCAAGATCGGCCTCTGTGGAGGAGGCTCGTGAAGGACGCTACTGGGCAGTTGGAGGCAGTCGCCCTCCAACAGCAACGGAGGGCGGAGGAGCGACGCTCACAACAACGAGTGGAGCGATGGGTGGCTAAAGCACAGCAAGTTGGCATAGTAGGGGGCACAGGTGGTGCATCAGCCAGTCATCTCGGTCAGCTCAGTCAGTCGACCCGTGGCACCTGGGTCTGCCCCGTGACCACCTGCCAGCGGGCGTTCGACACTTCACGTGGCCTAAAGGTGCACATAGCCTGGCACAAGCGTCGTGGTGACGTCACCACCAGGGCATCCTTCCAATCCTACGGAACCCGTCCAGTGGTCCAGACTGTTATGATGTCATGTCGGGCAGTCCGTGCACAAACTCCACCCTCCCTCAGCATTTCGCTTGGGAGATCATCTCTGCTCGATGCCTTTCCTAGTCTCAGTACTCCCTCAACAGATGGCAACTCAGCCAGCCACTCACAGGGGGTTACTTCTCTCTCCAATATTTGAGGTGCTGCAGCCCCAGCAGAGTCATCCCCACTTTGCCCCACGATGTTTTCCACGCCGAGGGATTTCCCCTCCCCCAGGACCTCACAAAAATATTCAGCAAATCTGCCTGTTCCTGGAGGTCGGAGATTGGATCGTTCTTTCCCCTAATGATGGTAATAGGTGTGGCACTGCAAGTTACTTTTTGATGGAATTCAAGAGCGATTTGTGATCGTGGGCCACTGAGGCAGATTCCAACTCCTCAGTAACCCGCGACCACCAACCATCCTTGCAGCTGTAGACGATGAGAGTGGGCCTGTTGCTCTTTCTCAGCCAGCCTGAACACCTACTCTGTCAGCCAGGGTCTCTGGGGAGGTCTGGACCGTGTACCCAACGCAGACATTGCAGCTGCATGAGCCACAGTCCTAAACCTCGCCCATTTCCCCTCGACATCAGGAGTGGGGGACAATGCCAACCCCAGCCGCAAGCGATGATGAAATTATCGCTTGCAACTTTCATCAGCTAGCTGAGACTAGGCCACTATGGGTTTGAATGGGGTCCTGGGTGTACACTCACCACCAAAGTGGAAGAATAGCAGGCGCATCTTACGGATGACAAGTCGATGGTCAGTGGGCAGATCAGCTCCATGGTAGGTCCTGTTGTCAAGGACATGGGCTCGCATCCGCTGTTCCGTCACTTTGTAGTCCAGCAGATGCATCCATGATGTTGTGTGGATGCGCTGATGCCAGAACAGCGTGTTGGTAATTACAAGCCCATGGGCTGCACAAAAAAATCTAGCAGCCTCCTACCGTTGTTATTGAGCTGATCTGGCCCAGGCCTTCCAATCACTCCAGACCAGATGCAGCATCATGACCAACTCGGGCATTAAAGTAACTCTATCCCGAGGGGCCACTTTAGCGAGCATCTGTGACAGAAGGCATCTGACTCATCGGCCTTGTCTGCATCCCTCTACAGATTTTTGTCTTTGGTGGGGGCATAAGTAACCACAACCACCACTCCTCGCCTCTGGTTGATGGGAGCCCAAAGTAACCCGGGGCTTACAGCTTCCCACATCTCAACACCACGCTCCCACGCCCCATTCATTCTTGTATTCAGAAGAAGAGCCACTCCCTGTTGTTTGGCTGTTTCCTGCCCCGAGTAGAGGACTGTCCACTCCTCATGGTGGCAGGAGTCAGAGCCGGTCCACCGGACCTCCTGTTTCTGGAGGAACCCCGAGGGTAAAGAGGCGCCTATCCCTCAGGGGCCTCCGGCACAAGCTTTGTTCCATATTTTTCACGTGGTTTAGTGGGAAACAATTGAAGGTGGAGGGGTTACCAGCCCTTCGCACCCGTCCAGAGCCCCCAATTGGCCGATGTGGTGGTTACAAACGTCGTGAGGGGAATGACCAACAGACCTTAACAGACTGTAGGGGCAAGTGCTGTTAGCGAGCACCTATGAAGACCGGAACGGTACACGAGGGGGTGGGTGGCCAGCACCACGCCCGCCCACCTTTGTCTCCCTAGTGGCGATGTTTACACACCGCACCAGGTACTATTTTGAGGCTGAGTCGACCTAGGGGAGGCCCGGGACCGGTTCAGATAATCGTCACTGATGTTGGCCGTGAGTGGGAATCGAACCTGGGTCGCCAGGTTCATAGCGCAGCGCGCTAACCGCTACACTACCGCTCCCCACATGCACACACGTCTACACACACGTCTATACACACGTCTACACACACACACGTCTATACACACGTCTACACACACACGTCTATACACACGTCTACACACAAACACACACGTCTACACACACACACGTCTACACACATACAGGTACACAAGGCTACACAAAGACAAACATATCCCGTATAGCCTTAACAAACTGTTGGGGCAAGTGCTGTTAGTGATCACCTATGACGGCCGGAATGGCACACAAGGGGGTGATTTGCCAGCACTACGCCCGGCCACCTTTGTCTCCCTAGTGGCGAAGGTTACACACCGCACCATGTTAGGCTGAGTCGACCTAGGGGAGGCCCAGGCCGGGTTCGGATATTCGTCACTGGTGTTGGCTGTTAGCGGGAATCAAACTCGAGACGCCGGGTTTCGCAGCGCAGCATAGCGCTAACCGTTGCACCACCGCTCCCCTGTACACGAGGGGCAGTGTCGCGCACGTGTCCACGCCATGCCCGCTGTGACCCGACGCGACATATTTTGCGTGACGACACAACACCAGACCTCACGTGACCCCGGCTTCTCCCTCGCATTGGCCCAGAGCACTCGTGCGCGGGAATCGAATCTGGTTAGTAGCGCAGCGCGCTAAGCGCTACACTACCGCTCCCCACGCGGCTACACACACACTCGGACACGCGGCTACACACACGGCCAGACACACACACGGACGAGCATTAGCGCGTTTGCCGCTTGTTGCAGAGTTTCGCGGTTCAAATTGTTCCAATCTCTAACATCGCCCGCAAATGATTATATTGGGGAAACACAGAGCAATATCGCAGACTGCGTCTGTGAAACACAGCGCCTCTGTGATAGCACCGCGCTATCACAAGGACTATGAACAGAAACTCTTTTTCAGAAACGACCTGGCCACAAAAGTGGCTTGTCGTGTGGACATTTATAGCGGCCATGCCCTCTAAAAGCGCGGTGATGTTGATTCTAAATGTGGGCGGAAAAACCGGAGGACCCGGAGCAAAATGCCACGCGGCCGCTGGGAGAGAGAGACACCGCAAACTCCAAATATACAGCAGCAGCAGCAGGCGTCAAGGTCGGGATCGAACCCACGACCTCCTGTAGACCAGGCGAGGTAGTTGACACCTCGCCACCGTGGCCACGTTGTGTATTTAGAACTCTAATACCGAGCCAAAGCACGCGCAGCTGGGTCTCTGGGCTCGATCTCAGGTTCCGAGATGTTAACGACCTCGCCTGACACAGTGTGCACGTATCGCTTGGCACCTCCGCAAGAGCACGCTTACGTCATCTTCCACAGTGGCTGCTGCATTCAGCCTCGCAAAGCCCCTCGTGAACGGACTGAATGACGACTGCAATGGCGTCGGCTTCATCGCCCCTTTATACCGTTCGCTGTACACCAGGCAGTAACGTCGCACATTCCACTCGCTGGGAACTGTGGTTTAGGTGCATTTGTGAAAATATCGAATATGTGAATATCGCCTGGTAACAGGAGGGCGTGGGTTCGATCCCGACCCTGACGCCTGCTGTATTTTTGGAGTTTGCGTGTCTCTTTATCTCTCTCATCATCATCACGGTGGCAATGATATGTTAACTATCTCGCCTGGTGGCAATGATATGTTAACTATCTCGCCTGGTATACAGGAGGTCGTGGGTTCGATCCCGACCCTGACGCCTGCTGCTGTGTATTTGGAGTTTGCGTGTCTCTCTCTTTCATCATCATCACGGTGGCTATGAGATGTTAACTACCTCGCCTGGTGTGCAGGAGGTCGTGGGTTCGATCCCGACCCTGACGCCTGCTGCTGTGTGTTTGGAGTTTGTGTCTCTTTCTCTCATCATCATCACGGTGGCTATGAGATGTTAACTACCTCGCCTGGTGTGCAGGAGGTCGTGGGTTCGCTCCCGACCGTGACGCCTGCTGCTGCTGTATATTTGGAGTTAATGTGTGTCTCTCTCTCATCATCATCACGGTGGCTATGAGATGTTAACTATCTCGCCTGGTGTGCAGGAGGTCGTGGGTTCGATCCCGACCCTGACGCCTGCTGCTGTGTATTTGGAGTTAGTGTCTCTCTCTCCCCGTGGTCGCGTGGGGTTTTCTCCGGGTCCTCCGGTTTTTTTCCTCCACATTTAGAAACATTCATTGAAAGTATTTGGCTGCTAGACATTTCCACGAAAGAAACCGTTCAGCCAACATTTGTGAAAGCCAGGTCGCTTCTAAAAAAAGAGCTACGTAGCTCAAAATATAAAAAAATAGTTTTAGTTTTTGGTTTGAATGACAGTAAAACACCACCTTGCACAAATAGGGTACTGAACGAACAAAATAGAGCGAAAGCTGCTGCAAGTATGGGCGAAATGCTCCAGGGTGCCACTTTAGCAGTCAGTGAGTGTGCATGAGATGAGGAATATAAATAAACTAAACTGTCAACTATTTGTAATTTAACAGGTAAGCCCCCCTGAGCTACGTAGCTTTTTTCAGAAGCGACCTGCCTATCACAGCAGCAGTCAAATACTCTGAGCGTGTGGTGATATTGATTCTAAACGTGGAGGGAAAACCCGGAGGACCCCGGGGAAATATCCACGCGACCAATGGGAGAGAGACACGCAAACTGCAAATATACAGCAGCGGGTGTAAGGGTCGGGATGGAATCAAGGACCTCCTGCACACCAGGTGAGGTAGTTAACATCTAGCCACCGTGGCGGGATGTTAACAACCTGGGTGTGGGTGATTCACTGATCAGGGTGGATTGGCAATGTTGAGATACGCGACGTTGTACCATACAGGTTGTAATATTGTCACTTTTTTCAGGCAACAAATCTGCTCCTGCATTTCAAAGTGACTTTCATGATCTTAACAAAATTCAATTATTTTTTAGTTTTCAGAATTTTCATTTTTTACATGTTGCTTCAAAACAAACTTTATATTGCATGTTGATTAATAATTTTATACTTATTTTTTTACCATCATTACTTGTGGAGGGATAATCTTGGGTATCGGTGCGTTATATAATAACCAACTATAAGGGGGGGCGTAACGGGGCTAAAGGTTAAAGGCGGGGTCAGTCGGGAAGCTCCGGGAACCTGCTCAAAGGTTCTAGAAGGGGGCGTGGCCGGAAGGGGGCGTGGCCGGAAGCGGAGCCGGAAGCAGAACCTGGCCACGCCGAGGTGTATATAAGGGGCACGGGACAAGAGGTTCGAGGCTGTCGTCGGGTCCTGGTCCTGGCTGCCGTCTTCGCCGCCATCTCTTCTTCATCGTCCGGCCGCATGGCCGATCCGCTGTACGGCTCCCATCATCGTCGTCGTCGCTATATTAGTCAGCCAGCGATATAACACACATTACAACTAATTACTAATCTACAACTCAATTACTAATCATAATAATTACTGATTACTAATCTATTATATAACTACAATACCCCCCCCCCTCCGCCTCAAATCACTGCACCTGAATGGGTTAAATGATGACCCCCTGCTGCTCTATTTAAGACCGGGAGCAAGCGAGGGCTTCACCATTCTGGCGAATTGCCCGATGATGCTGGATGTAATTACCAGCGAAACGTCGTACTCAAAAACTGTAAATGTTGTGGATTCACTCTTCAACACACCGGTGGGCTAAAGTAGTGAACTATTTGTCTTTTGTCAACGTGACACTTTTTTTGCTGATTTGCCGTGTCGGGTGGTGGAGGGCTATGACACATTTATAAATAACGCGATCTAACCCAAAAACGTTTACTATGAATAATATTGGTCGCGAAAGCCTACTACGTGTTAAACTAGCCAGCTATATAGTTAGACGCCGACAATGGGACTGTGTGGGTGGGTCAGCTATGCGTAGCCCTATGTATATATATCGCTCAGTGATTGTCGTGCCTGCAAGTGTTAGAAATAAATAAATAGCCTTCTGCACGTTGTGTCTGGAAGTCGCTCACTACACTTGTATTGTGATGTGCCGAACAGATGTTGTTCGATTTACCGAAAAATTGTGGAAACGTTGGGAAACCCCTTAAATTTGGCCTCGTGGCGAATTAATGTCTCCGTGGCTACCTAAACGACCGTCTCGATCAGAATCAAAATATTCATCTATACTATTAGCGGTAATCCACGGGGGAAACAAACACTTGCCCTCAGCTTTGGAGTGACGGATTTTGTAATGGAAAGTCTTCAGCAGCACGGTAGACTGAAGTTAACACGTGGCAGTGTTCCAACCAGGGGCGCCAGGGTGGTGAGATGTTAACTACCTCATCTGGTATGCAGGAGGTCGTGGGTACGATCCTGACTCTGACGCCTGCTGCTCTATATTTACAGTTTGCGTGTCTCTCTCTCATAAACATCACGGTGGCTAGGAGATGTTAACTACTTCGCCTGGTATGCAGGAGGTCGTGGGTACTATCCTGACTCTGACGCCTGCTGCTGTATATTTAGAGTTGGCGTGTCTCTCTCTCTCATCAACATCACGGTGGCTAGGAGATGTTAACTACCTCACCTGATATACAGGAGGTCGTGGGTACTGTCCTGACTCTGACGCCTGCTGCTGCTGCTCGACCAGATGACGCCAAAATTGGTGCTCGACCAGATGACGCCTTTTGGCGTCAAGGCTCAAAAGAAAGCCGTCCCTAGGTGTGGACCAATCAGTTTCAAGGACAATGCATTTATTATCATAGTATGATTTTTGTTTGCATTTTGACTGCAGGTATTGTGGTTAATGCAGACATGAATCCTTGTAAAAAGGTTTCAGTTTTGTTGCCAGAAAAAAGGGGAAACCCCCTATTATTATAACACGATGTAACACAATTTTTGTTCCTGGGTAGTAATACCCAGTAGTAATACCCAGGAACAAACTAAATAAATAATTTGTTACGCAGTTTATTACTTTAGTATAGTGTAATTTAATACATCCGTATTACTGGAGTGAGGAGTGCAGCACTCAATGTCAAGGAATGGCTCTGGAAGATGATCTCAAAGAGCTACTTCTGTAGAACCCATTCTCAGCATTACAGGCACACCTTTTTTACACCCTGCGAATTGTGGCAACAAAACCCAGGTTATTAGTTCTGTCTGACACCTTGCTTCCATTCACGGGCAAGACTTCCTCAGCAGTACGTAACTCAGCTCACTGGTCTCCCTAATCAAGGGCATTTCACTGTCCCCAGATGATTTTCTCGTCAGCTTTGATGTGGTTTCTCTGTTCACCAAGGTTCCACCTTAGCAATAATTGAAGCCTTAGTCCAACATGGACTGAATCCTGATGTACCAACTCTGGTTAGGCACTGCCTTACCAACACTTACTTCACCTGAAATGGTACTTTCTACAAACAAAATGAAGGGTGCCCCCATGGGTTACCCCTTATCGCCAGTGATAGCGAATCTTTTCATGGAGAAATTTGAAACATATGCCATCCAGACATTCACCTTATGTCCTTCCTTGTGAAAGAGATATGTAGATGACATTTTCGTCATTTGGCCACATGGACTGCCAGCTTTGAACCAATTTCTCAACCACATCAATTCTATACACCCATCCATCAAATTCACCATGGAAGTGGAGAATGATGGTAAGCTTCCTTTCTTGGATGTTTTGTTTGAGAAGAGACCTGATGGCTCGTTGGGACACTCTCTCTACAGGAAAGCCACCCACATAGATTCCTATCTGAAACCTGATTCCCACCACCATCCGGCACAGAAGAATTCCCTCATCAAAACACTACACCATAGGGCCCACTGCATTTCTGACCAACACCACCTAGCCAGTGAACTGGAACACGTACACCAGGCCCTCAAGATGAATGGGTACTCGGACCGCATTATTCGTAAAGCTGTTTCTCCAACTATGAGAAGCCAATCAAAACCATCATGTTACCATACATAGCAGGTGTTACCAAAAATATTTTCGAAATCTTAAACAAACACAAGATCCAGGTCCGATTCAATACAGTACACAAAATCCGTGATCTAATCCCATCTGTGAAGGATGTCATTCCTGACATGTAATATCCTGGAGTTTACAAACTGAGTTGTACCTGCGGCAGCAGTTACATCGGGGAAACGAAACGAAATGTCTCGGACCATGTCCGCGAACACAAGGCAAATCTGAAACACGGCAGAACCAATACCTCTGCCATAGCTGACCATTGCTATAACGCTGTGGGCTCACATGATATTGTGTTTTCCGAGATCATGGTACTCTGCAAACCTTCGGGCTACTATCAAAGGTTTGTTCATAAAGCCATCCAGATATACTGTGGTGCCTCGGTACACGTCGTTAATTCGTTCCAGAAGCTAGGAGGACTTGTATACCGGAAGTGACGTCTACCAAACGAATGTTTCCCATAAGTAAAGGGAAAGGAAATAATCCGTTCCAGAGTATAAGAAATACTATTTTATATGGCATCTTGTACATTAATGGGGTTGTAGTAAATAATTTAGACACTACTTTTTACTAAAATGCATACATAAATTTTAATAAATTTAAATAAAATGTAACATCACTTTACCTTGCTGAGAGGAGTTGATAGCCCACGAGGATGGTGGTGAGGAAGGGGAGGAGGAGATGTTATTTTTAGGAAGGCGAGTCCCTTTCAATTCAAACTTCAGGAAGCTGAAATTCACGGAGAATTATAGCAAGGGCTGTGCACTGAACGAGATCTACAGGCAGACTGAGGAGCGGCGCTTTGTTTGAGTTGTGAACGGGGTCTACGCGGGTACGCGGTGACTCATCCCGACCCATACAAGTTCTAGCAAGCGCATCGTATCCCAAGCAAGACGTCGTATCCCAAGACATTTTTTTCTCGTCAAAACACGACGTGTACCAAATTCGACGTATTCCAAAGCGGTCGTATACCGAGGTACGACTGTATAAACATAGACGTAACTTCAACCGAGAATATGGATACAAATTGAGCAATCATTAGAAGGATGTTATTAACCAGGTAAAACCCGAACTGTTTTATGGTTGTTGTCCTTCATATCTGCCGGGTACTACGAGTCTATTTTTCCGAGTTTACCCCCCCCCCCCCGCATCCCCAGCTCTCTCTCCCCCCTTGCCCCTCTCTTACCTCTAAAACCTCTTACCACGGCATCTCTCCCCCACTTCAGCAAAAAGAATAATTGTTGCTGTGGTTTTCCCACCTGATGATGATTGCTTGTGTTGCAATCGAAACGTCGTGATTTGTTTTATTTTATGCCTACGTGACTTTACCGAAAGAACCAAAGAGTAACCCAAGTTGTGTTTTACAAGCAAGATGCAAGTTATGTTGTCTCAAAGATGGAATTTGTGTGTGAATCATTGGTGACCTGGCCGAGACCATCACCCGATTACACTTGAGAACCTAATTTAATCACAGGTCACTGCAGCCCAAATACAAACCCAGTTTTGGTATGAAGAGGCTTCATTTTAATACGTACACACGATGCTTGAGTGTGGCATGTTTGGCGAACATTAATCGTAAAAATTGTGTATACAGCCAATAAGCTTTAATAAATACATTCCGACATACAGAACCATTCCTGCAATCACTCACCGCATGGTCAGGTACATTGGCCGAATTGCAAACAGGGGGAAAGTATGGACCTTGATCATGATGGTCATGCATGTGCCATAGAGGAGCACTTTAATCGGCCCTGTTAAAGAAAAGATTTCAAACATAACCAGCCACGTAAATACACCCCGCTGAAATCAGGCACGTAAATGTGTAAATGCTGCACACAATTTGAACAAAGCAGTATAAGGCATGATAACATGAAGAGCTGGCATGCTGTGGGATGTCAGTTTTCCATGAGATGAATTCACATTGAGTAATGCACACCTAAATCTGTATAACTGAGAGTTTGCTGTTTGACTACACCCGTTAAGCATGCATACAAATACTCCGGTGTATGGTTAAACATTATTTTCATTTCCTGCATGCCATACATTTCAAAGTATTAACACAGCACACTAATGCGAGTAGAGTTCACATTCTTTAGACATGCCTGTCCATTCCTCTTGCTGTCCCTCCAAGCCGTAAAAAAGTTTTTTTTTTAACATAGTATTATTCCTACAAATAAACATTTACGAAGTAAACATGTTTTACATTATATATATGCGAAAGTAAATGGATACGTTGATTACTTGATTATAACCGCTTCCGTGGGCCGTTATCCAACACTGCCCTGCGAGAGACCCGAAGGTGGATCTCGTCACGGGACACAACGGCACGGACCACCACCACGGTCCTAACACTGAGCTGAGCCACAGTTACACCACAGACCGAGACATCATCAACCCAAGGGGCCGTTCTTCACCTGCCACCGAACACATGTCTTCCTATCGCGGGGGAGCGGTGGCGCATTGCTTAGCGCACTGCATTGCAAACCACACGAGGGGTGAACAATATCTCCCCCCCTCCCCTCCGACTTCCCTCCTGAGCAACCCGCACTTGAGTCATCACAAAAGTGGTGCGAATTTTAACCACCCCGCGGAAAAAACTGATGGGCCAAGTGTTACCCGGCCAGACCACGACTTCCATTCGCAGGTTGCCGATTGAAAGTCGCGCGCTTGAGTGTGGGGAGCGCTCACGGCCAACACCAGCGACGTCGATCTGAACCGGTCCTGGGCCTCCCCTAGGTCGACTCAGCCTCAAATGAGTACCTGGTGCGATGTGTAGTAAACATCGCCACTGGGGAGACAAAGGCGGCCGGGCGTGGTGCTGGCCACCCACTCCCCCTCATGTTGCCGTGCCGGCCTTCATAGGTGCTCGCTCACAGCACTTGGCCCATTAGTCCATTACGGGGGATCTTTGTTTCCGTTTTGTGTGTTCGTAGCGACAATTAGTCCCCGCATTGTGCTGCGTGAATCGTTGATGATGCTATCGCTTCCACAATCACGCGTGAGTGAGCCCAGAGGCTATTTTCGGCACGAGCCTCACGGGAAGTTGGTGGGGGGGGGGGGGGTCAGTGGGGGGAGGAGGAGGTGGGTGGGTGGGTGGGGGGGCGCGTGAGAGATAAATGCGGGGGGTGGTGGCGCCCGCGCGCACAGGTGAGGAGTGGAGGTGAGGAGTGGAGGGGAACGCGGACCGCTGCACCTCCCAGGACGACACCAGCAGCAGCAGCAGCGACATCAAATCCCGACTCCTCCTGCTCCTCCTGCTACCACGCTATTCACACACGGTAAACTATAGAACTCATTGTATACACAGCCCATTGGTTATATGATTATTATTATTACGTACAGCCCATTGTCATTCTACACTATCGATTGTGTGAGGGCGGGGGTGTTTGACCATACTTCACCACGCTGGTTAGTACGGGTTGATTAAGGTGGGGGGGTGGGGGGAGGCGGTGTGGGTGGGCGGGGGGGTGCAGGATTGGTGTTCACTTTTCGCCGACGTTCAGCCGAGTTCTGGGAATGGAACTCGGCTGGTTTCGGCGGAGCGGCGGAGTTGCGTTGACCGATTGACGAGGTGTACAGCAGCAGCAGCAGTCAGCGTGGACTTCCACGCCTCTAAGTTTCAAGCGATGAGAGACGCGGCCGTGCCCTTGATGTGGGTGGGCAGCCAGCGGTGGGAATTCCCTCTCCCCGCGATGAGGCTCAGAAACATGCGGTGGGATGGTGTGGAGCCAGTGGCTCTTCACCTGGGGTGTACGCTGGGCCCCCTGGGGTTGCGAGATGCCCTTTCTGGGGGTGCGAGACATGGCCAGATTGTTTTTAGAAGGTAAATCACCGAACACACACATTCAGCACGGGTACGTGAGTGCAACTACTTCGCTTCATCAAACCTGTGTATTTATTCACACGATACACCCCGTAACGATTGGGAAGCAAAGGTGTGCAAGGTGCAGTAAAGGTTAAGAACCACTGCTGTAGATGTCGCTGCTAATAATGTCCTCATGATAAGCGACTTTTGTTGAGCTATCATTGGTGGCCAGGTCGCTTATGAAAAATAAGTTAATATCTCAGTGGGCTTTTGGGGTGGTTTAGTTTTGTTTGCATGTTTTGGTAAAAAATAAAATGTTCCTGTGCGTTGCACTCCTGTCGTGATTTTGCATTGTATGTTGTAACATTCTTACCCGCCCCGACTGGACATCTGTGGAAATAAAAAAAACTTCATAGCTCATCGGATTCCTCCTGCAGTCTAAATAAATATTGTGAGTCGTGAACGAGGCCAGAGCTGCTGTCTCGTGTGCCGGTGGCACCGTCACTTTGGCGGGTCCCAATACAAAAAGAACCCATCTGTAATGCTGCCGATACCAGTGGGTGCAGGAGGCGTCGTGGATGCGAACCGCGCCTCCTGACATCGCAAAGCGCTGCACAGACACGGGCGGAGAGCTGGGCATGCAGGTGACACAAAGCCACCATCATCGTCGTCGTTACGTTACGTTATTTATCTTGTTGCCAGAAAGATTCGTAGGTAAAGGCGCAGCCCTGCAATTAATTTGCTCGCTCACGCCACTGCTGGGTCTCCACTGTAGGGAGCTCTGGGGAGAGAAGACCTCGAGATTGGAGGGCAGAGGCCGGCAACCTGCGACTCCGGAGCCGCGTGGGGGCTCTTTACGGAACTGCCTCGTGGCAGTAATTTATTAAGGACCACCACAGTCTCGTATTCACCACCACAGTGCATTGCGGCTCTTGAAAGAGGTTCTTTGTTTTTGTTTTTTACCGAATTCCCTAAAACTTGTCTCTTCTTGTTATCTTGGTGGCCGAGCCCTGCTTCAAGAAGGGTACGTTAGGCCTACTCTTCCACGCTGGCGAGACGTCTGGGCAGAGTCGTGGGCAGACGAAGGAAGGAAAGTCTGAGTCTGCACATGAAGAGGGCACGGCGTGGGTGCCGGAAGCGGCACAAGGTGTGGGCACCACGGGAGCCAGATGTTAACTACCTCTCCTGGTATTCAGGAGGTCGTGGGTTCGATCCCGACCCTAACGCCTGCTGCTGTATATTTGGAGTTTGCGCTGTTTATCTCTCTCTCTCATCATCACGGTGGTTATTAGATGTTAACTACCTCGCCTGGTATGCAGGAGGTCGTGGGTTCGATCCCGACCCTGACGCCTGCTGCTGTATATTTGGAATGTGCATGTTCTCCCCGTGGTCGCGTGGATTTTACTACCAGTCCTCCGGTTTTCCCCCCCTCCACATTTAGACTGAATGTGCGTCTTGAGTATTTGGCTGCTATTCATTTCCACATCAAACCTCGTTGAGCTATGATTTGTGGTAGCCAGGTCGCACCTGAAAAAGAGCTCAGTGGGCCTTACCTGGTCAAATAATAACAGCTTGGTTTTAGTTAGGACTTAGCACGTGGCCTGCAAGGGGGCATTGGTCTGCTATTAGAGGCCGGGGGAGTGGGGGGGTAGGCGATGCTGCTCTGTGTGCGATCCAAATCGAGTAACCTGCTTTGCAGATTTGTGTTGTTGGGAATTTAAAAAAATCTGACCGTGATCACGGCGCACAACGACCCGAGTGGAACGACGTCAGGTGATGTGTACCGCCCCCACCGCGAAGCAGTGCGGCGCGTGGGAGTTCACGGTCGAAAAGCACACCGCGAGGTATTTACCAGGGCGACCTGCCGATGTCGAACCGCGAATCTCTAAGATGTTCGCGTGGCTCGCGGCGCCTCTCGCCTCGCCCCCCACCTCCGCAGGCCTCGAGGTCCCAGGACGCAGCCCCCGGCTCCCGCTCCTGCGCGCAGTCATGATCCTGCACGCCACACTGCTGCTGTCCCTAATCTCCTCGGGTAAGCAGCTCCATCAGCTCCATCAGCTCCATCAGTTCCATCAGTTCCATCAGCTCCATCAGCTCCATCATCATCATCAGCAGCAGCAGCCACGATCAGCAGCATAGCGAGCGTGGGGGACAGGGGGTGCCTTCCCCCCCCCGCCCCCTGGTGCGAGTTGGGGACCCCGTTGACAACCCCCATGAGACTAGTTTTCAACAACAACAGTCAAAGAACAACGCTTTTTTAAAAACGCGGTATAAATGACGTTTTTTTAATGCTTTCATTCACGTTCCATGTTTAATTCTAATGAAATTAGAGCAGTAACGTAATGATTTAATTAGACACGCGTCAATAATATTGCAGAGGGGGTAACTTAGGGAGCTGTGGTGGCTGCATTTTGTGAAGACGGAGCGCGCCCCTACAGCGTGAAATGTTCGAGACCGTGAGCGCAGCTACGGCGACGACGACGACGACGATGTGATGAGACAGAGAGGAGCCGCGATCTCTATCAGCCTCGAGGGTGCCCCCGTGCGAGACAAATCAAATGTTGAGGTCCCACCTCACCGACTGCCGCACACCCTGAGCTCATGAGGTCGTTACCACGCCACTGGCCCTGATCAATCCACTGCTGGATGACGGCCTGCCCGCGAGCTGTTTTCATCGCTCAAATCTCCGCGGTGGACCGCCACTCCGTCCTTAGTCTCGACCGCCTTCCCATTGCCCCTTGTCGTCGTGCCCAAGCCTCCTGAGATGTCACTGACAGTGTAGTATACAGTATACAGTACATCACTTGCGTGCGTCCTCCAATCCAGGGGTCCCCAACCCCCGGGCCGTGGACCGGTACCGGTCCGTGGCCTGTTAGGCACCGGGCCGCACAGCAGCAGGAGGTGAGAGCGGTGAGTCCGCACGTGGGCCGACCCCATTATTTTATTATTCACCACTTCCGTCCGCGCCTCTTTCCCGCACTGCGCACTCGTCTCAGTCACAGTGTTGGTATAAAGCCCACGAGCTCTAACCCTAGTAGCCACAATGAGTAAGCCCACAAGCTCTAACCCCTAGTAGCCACAATGAGTAAGCCCACAAGCTCTAACCCCTAGTAGCCACAATGAGTAAACCCACAAGCTAACCCCTAGTAGCCACAATGAGTAAGCCCACAAGCTCTAACCCCTAGTAGCCACAATGAGTAAGCCCACAAGCTCTAACCCTAGTAGCCACAATGAGTAAGCCCACAAGCTCTAACCCCTAGTAGCCACAATGAGTAAGCCCACAAGCTCTAACCCCTAGTAGCCAACATGAGTAAGCCCACAAGCTCTAACACCTAGTAGCCACAATGAGTAAGCCCACAAGCTCTAACCCCTAGTAGCCACAATGAGTAAGCCCACAAGCTCTAACCCCTAGTAGCCACAATGAGTAAGCCCACAAGCTATAACCCCTAGTAGCCACAATGAGTAAGCCCACAAGCTCTAACCCCTAGTAGCCACAATGAGTAAGCGCACAAGCTGACCCCTAGTAGCCAACATGAGTAAGCCCACAAGCTCTAACCCCTAGTAGCCACAATGAGTAAGCCCACAAGCTGACCCCTAGTAGCCAACATGAGTAAGCCCACAAGCTAACCCCTAGTAGCCACAATGAGTAAGCCCACAAGCTGACCCCTAGTAGCCACAATGAGTAAGCCCACAAGCTGACCCCTAGTAGCCAACATGAGTAAGCCCACAAGCTCTAACACCTAGTAGCCACAATGAGTAAGCCCACAAGCTCTAACCCCTAGTAGCCACAATGAGTAAGCCCACAAGCTCTAACCCCTGGTAGCCACAATGAGTAAGCCCACAAGCTATAACCCCTAGTAGCCACAATGAGTAAGCCCACAAGCTCTAACCCCTAGTAGCCACAATGAGTAAGCCCACAAGCTGACCCCTAGTAGCCAACATGAGTAAGCCCACAAGCTAACCCCTAGTAGCCACAATGAGTAAGCCCACAAGCTGACCCCTAGTAGCCACAATGAGTAAGCCCACAAGCTGACCCCTAGTAGCCACAATGAGTAAGCCCACAAGCTGACCCCTAGTAGTCACAATGAGTAAGCCCACAAGCTGACCCCTAGTAGCCACAATGAGTAAGCCCACAAGCTGACCCCTAGTAGCCACAATGAGTAAGCCCACAAGCTGACCCCTAGTAGCCACAATGAGTAAGCCCACAAGCTGACCCCTAGTAGCCACAATGAGTAAGCCCACAAGCTAACCCCTAGTAGCCAACATGAGTAAGCCCACAAGCTGACCCCTAGTAGCCACAATGAGTAAGCCCACAAGCTGACCCCTAGTAGCCACAAGGAGTAAGCCCACAAGCTCTAACCCCTAGTAGCCACAAGGAGTAAGCCCACAAGCTGACCCCTAGTAGCCACAATGAGTAAGCCCACAAGCTCTAACCCCTAGTAGCCAACATGAGTAAGCCCACAAGCTGACCCCTAGTAGCCAACATGAGTAAGCCCACAAGCTCTAACCCCTAGTAGCCAACATGAGTAAGCCCACAAGCTAACCCCTAGTAGCCACAATGAGTAAGCCCACAAGCTGACCCCTAGTAGCCACAATGAGTAAGCCCACAAGCTGACCCCTAGTAGCCACAATGAGTAAGCCCACAAGCTGACCCCTAGTAGCCACAATGAGTAAGCCCACAAGCTGACCCCTAGTAGCCACAATGAGTAAGCCCACAAGCTGACCCCTAGTAGCCACAATGAGTAAGCCCACAAGCTGACCCCTAGTAGCCACAATGAGTAAAAAACAAACGTCGCTGGAGAGCTTCTTTAAAAAGTGGGAAAGACCAAATGATGACCCCCCCCCCGGTCCGTGAAAAAATTGTCTTTCACGAAACCGGTCCCTGGTGGCAAAAATGTTGGGGACCGCTTCTCTAACCCACGTGCTCATCTGTCCGTGTAATTTAATTCTGGGCCACGCGTTCCTTTCTCAGTGGACACTTGAAGCACACACCTCTCTTTGCTTCTCAGCGCTCACTTTGCAACGTTGTTCCACATCCCTGGTCAATGTCCACGCTTCTGAAGCACGTGTCACGGTAGGCGGCACTGCGCAACAATTTGCTCTTCCAAATGCGCTCCACAATGCTCCCGCGTCCATCTCTTGACACCTTGGCGTGCCTTCAACAGCTGGCCCCTAGGTTCACAAATCGCGTGACCTCTCGCGTTGTCGTTCGTATGCATAGCGTGGGGCCAAACTCACCGTGCAAACCAGAACCCCTCCGCGTAGAGATCCTCAGAAGCTCCGTCTCGTCGCTTCGCAGTGAGCCCTTACCAAAGCAGCGATCGGCTTCGGAAGCCCGTGAAGGCTTCTCTCAAGACAATCGTATTTTAGTTGTGTTCTGTATCAAGAGCTTTTAGGTCCGTAACGTTAACCAGAGTACGCGGAAGAAATCTGCGGACGTGCCAAACGTGACCCCTCGATCGGACGGAGTGTTTGCATGCAATACACCATCCTTCGGGTTCAGAATCAGAATATCTATTCATACTGGAGGAATCCGATGAGCTATAAAGCTCTTATTCACAGACACCCAGTTCGCTGAAGCTATGCACCCTTACCTTCAGGTTCATTAAGCCGTTTATGATTGGTTATTTACTCCGAAAGGCCTCCCTGAGTCTGAGCACCCTCTGTCAAGAGGGTCCTGCTACACTGGGATGTTTGGCCAATTAAATCCCCCTCGCCCCCCACCGCGAGAGGCAACCAGAGCAACCGAAGAGAGGTAACGACAGAAAGCTCCACACAGATGGATTCTTCCCACACACTCAGCGGACCACGAAACAACGACATTGAGTTCCGTTCACTTCGGGAAATCCTCTGCAGTTGAACGTCGTTGCCATTCGAGCACTAATTGATAAAGTTAACAAACAAATGTAACGGGCATATTCTTGGTTCTTTCGGTAAAGTCACGTAGATAGAAAATAAAAATAAAATCAAAAAAATGTAACGGGCATTTAGGGCGTGAGAAGGGTGCGATGGTCAACATTCGTGGCGATGGGTCAGAACTCAGAAACCTACTTGCTGTGCTTTCATTCGCATCAGCTCAAGCCTGCCGTGAATCACGTGATGTACGTGAAGTGACCACCCCCTCTCGGAATCCCCCCCTACCCCCACGAACTCGTGGGGAGCGGTGGTGCAGCGGTTAGCGCGATGCGAACCCGGCCACCCGAGTTCGATTCCCGCTCACGGCCAACACCCAGTGACGATTATCTGAACCGGTCCTGGGCCTCCCGTAGGTTGACTCTGCCTCAAATGAGTATCTGGTGCAATGTGCAAACACCCCCTCGCGTGCCGTGCCGGCCTTCATAGGTGTTCGCTCACAGCACTTGCCCCAACAGTCTGTTAAGGCTATACGGGGGACGTTTGTCTTTGCATTTGTCTGCATCCTCTCCCCCCAACCCCTCTCCCCGCTACCCACTGTGAAAAACACGCTGCTGCTGCTGCGTGCAGCTCACGCTCGCTCGCTCTTTCCTTTTCATCCCTGCCTTCTCATCATCATAATCACCACCATCACCACCACCATCACCATCATCACCACCCTCTCACCATCACCACCATCACCACCACCATCACCACCATCACCACCCTCTCACCATCACCACCATCATCACCATCCCAGATATATTTGCCCATCCATTCCTTCTCCCCCTCCTCCCCTTTCTGCCGGGCACTCCTCTTTCATTCTTCCTCCTCCTCCTGCTGCTGCTCATCTTGAGCCCTTCCCTTCTCTTTGTCCGTCTTGGGGAATTCCGTCCGCGCATCCCTTCCCTTTCTCGCTCATCTTAAACTATTTGAACTAAACAAAAAACATTTTAAATTTAACCAGGTAAGGCCCACCGAGCTCGGTAGCTCTTTTTCAGAAGCGACCTGCCGATTACAAATGATGACTCAGCGAAGTGGCTTGTCGCGTGGACATTTTTAGCAGCGAAATACGCGTGACGTCGATTCACGGGGAGAGAGAGAGACACGCAAACTCCAAATATACAACAAGGCGTCAGGGTCGGGACCGAACCCACGACCTCCTGTATACCAGGCGAGGTAGTTAATGTCTCGTCCCACCTCCCCTCCCCACTCCGTGTCTGCTGCCCTCCCCGTGAGCTATCGGCCGCGAGGAGCGCCTCGCCCCCCCCCCCCCCCCCCCCCCCACGGCGCGGGGCGCCTCCTCTGTTTGCGCCCTGGAGGGCGGCGGAAATGAAGGCGGCGGCGTTGACTCGGCGCCCTTCACCCCCTTCATCTCCCCCCCCCCGCCCCTTATCGCTCTCTTATCTCTCCCGCGCGCTCCGGGTTGTGCTCGATGCGGCCAAGACTGCCGCGCCTTATCACGGCGCGGCAGTTTAATTAAATTAGAGAGCGCTCGTAACGCGCCTTTCACTGATATTGCCTTAGCCACAACCACCACCTGCCTGCCCATCGTCACCCCCTGCACCACCGCCGCCACCCCCTGCCCCACCACCATCCCCGGCACCACCGCTACCCCCTGCCCCACCACCACCCCCGGCCCCACCACCACCCCCGGCACCACCACCACCCCCTGCCCCACCACCACCACCCCCGGCACCACCGCCGCCACCCCCGGCACCACCACCACCCCCTGCCCCACCACCACCCCCGGCACCACCGCCACCCCCTGCCCCACCACCACCCCCGGCACCACCGCCACCCCCTGCCCTACACTTGCGCTGGTGTAGAGGTGGTCGAGCCAGAATCAGCCAACTCCTCTGCATGCATGTCAAGCTCTGCTACTTGTTGCTGGCCAATGGGTGTTTTGGGCCTAAAGCTCAACACCCGAGCCAGCGCAGGCCATCACGGTACGCGTGATTTTCCACTGGAAAGTTGCCTTTCCGAGCGATAACTAAACCGTGCTACGCTGGCCTCAGAAGTCGTCCGAATCTACCGCGGGGGAAAAGCATGGGCAGTGGCAGGGCTATTGGACTATTCGCCGTCTGTGTATTCCATCTGTACGGGGATAGAGCGTTGCTCCCTCTCGCAAGGCGTGGGTTTTCTCCTCCCCACGTGAATAACAAACACAGCTCGTGTTGAAATGTATGTTGAACTTCTTTCGCACCGTACGTAGACGACCGTGCTAATCGGAGGTGTGGATCATGAGTATTTGGCTGAAAACATTTTAAGAAAAAAAAAACAATGGAGCGACAGGACCCTCCTGAAACAAAGAGCCCTGCGGCTCACTGTGGCTGTCCTGATTGTAGGAAGCCATGAAGTACCCATATTGTGTAAAACATGAACGAGCGTGCGCCGGGTGGAGGCAGGCGCCCCTGTGCAGGACGCCAGCCCCGGTGAGCGGCCCTCCCTGCAGGGGCCCGCGACCCCTGGGGGCCCCACAGCCGTGGCGGCGGCGGGGGCGGGGGCGGGGGCCGTCGTGACCTCTCTCGCCAGCACGACGCCCGAGCCGACCACCGCGACACCGCCACCCACCACCACCCCCACCACCACCCCCACCACCCCCACCACCGTGCCCGCCGCTACACCGACGACGAACCCCACCGCGGCTCCTCCGCCGCCGACGACGACCGCCACCGCCGCCACCGCCGCGGCATCAACCAGCGCCGCAACGGCGACGACCTCCCCGGACACCACGCCACCGCCTCCACCGCCCGACCCTTTCACCCCGACCCCGACGACCGCCGGGTCAGCGACCCCGGCCACCGCCCAGGCGCAGCCCACGACCGCGTGGCCCCTTCTGACGCTGCGGCCGCCCTTCGCGGCGTGGTGCGACCCCGCGGGGAACGTCTCGGTCAACTGCAGCCTGCGGTGCCCCGACCCCGGCGCCCCGACCACGTGTCCCGGGGTGTGCCCCGCGGCCGACGCGGCCACGCCGGGGGGGTCATCGGGGGACGCGGTGACCCCGACCGCGACCCCCGCCCGGACGCCAACCGGGACCGCCGAGGGTCCGGAAGCCGCGGCGGTCGCGGCCACCCCGTGCCTGGCGCTGTGCGGGCTCGGGGAGGTGCCGGGCTGCTCGGCCGAGTGCCGCCCAGGGGAGGCGTGGGGGTGCGTCACCCTGGTGGCCCTCGGGGAGCACGGGAGCCCTGGGGGCCTCAGCGGAGGAGCGATCGCGGGGATCGCGCTGGGCTCGCTGGCCGGCGCCGGGCTCGTGTGTGAGACACTCACACACACTCACACACACACTCACACACACACTCACACACACACTCACACACACACTCACACACACACTCACACACACACTCACACACACACTCACACACACACTCACACACACACTCACACACACACTCACACACACACTCACACACACTCTCACACACACTCTCACACACACTCTCACACACACTCTCACACACACTCTCACACACACTCTCACACACACTCTCACACACACTCTCACACACACTCTCACACACACTCTCACACACACTCTCACACACACTCTCACACACACTCTCACACACACTCTCACACACACTCTCACACACACTCTCACACACACTCTCACACACACTCTCACACACACTCTCACACACACTCTCACACACACTCTCACACACACTCTCACACACACTCTCACACACACTCTCACACACACTCTCACACACACTCTCACACACACTCACACACACACTCACACACACACTCACACACACTGGGGATGGGGTGATGGTAGTGGCATGGTGATGGCGGTGGGGGTTGTGATGGTGGTGAGATGGTGGTGGGGGTGGGATGGTGGTGAGATGGTGGTGGGGGTTGTGTTGGTGGTGGGATGGTGGTGGGATGGTGATGGGGGTTGTGTTGGTGGTGGGATGGTGGTGGGGGTTATGATGGTAGCTGTTGTGGTGATGGTGGTGGTGGTTTTCAGAATGATGCTAGTGGTGGTAGCGGTGGTTGTAGGTGGTAATGGTGGTGGGTGATTGTGGTGGGTAGCGGTGATGGGGGATGTGGTATTGGTTATTGTGGGTGGTGGTGGTGGTATGTGTGTACGTTGAACTTCTTTCGCACCGTAAGTAGCCAACCGTGCTAATCGGAGGTGCGGGGGGAGATAAACAAACTAAAACACAAAAGGCAGTTAAAGAAATTATTTTCAATCTACATTTAAAAGTGGTGACAGATGGAGGTTTGTGTGGTGATGGAGGTGTGTGTGGTGATGGAGGTTTGTGTGGTGATGGAGGTTTGTGTGGTGATGGAGGTTTGTGTGGTGATGGAGGTTTGTGTGGCGATGGAGGTTTGTGTGGCGATGGAGGTTTGTGTGGCGATGGAGGTTTGCGTGGCGATGGAGGTTTGCGTGGCGATGGAGGTTTGCGTCGTGATGGAGGTTTGCGTGGCGATGGAGGTTTGCGTGGCGATGGAGGTTTGCGTGGCGATGGAGGTTTGTGTGGCGATGGAGGTTTGTGGTGATGGAGGTTTGTGTGGCGATGGAGGTTTGTGTGGCGATGGAGGTTTGTGTGGCGATGGAGGTTTGTGTGGCGATGGAGGTTTGTGTCGCGATGGAGGTTTGTGTGGCGATGGAGGTTTGCGTGGCGATGGAGGTTTGCGTGGCGATGGAGGTTTGCGTGGCGATGGAGGTTTGCGTGGCGATGGAGGTTTGCGTGGCGATGGAGGTTTGTGGTGATGGAGGTTTGCGTGGTGATGGAGGTTTGCGTGGTGATGGAGGTTTGTGGTGATGGAGGTTTGCGTGGCGATGGAGGTTTGCGTGGCGATGGAGGTTTGCGTGGCGATGGAGGTTTGCGTGGCGATGGAGGTTTGCGTGGCGATGGAGGTTTGCGTCGCGATGGAGGTTTGCGTGGCGATGGAGGTTTGCGTGGCGATGGAGGTTTGCGTGGCGATGGAGGTTTGCGTGGCGATGGAGGTTTGCGTCGCGATGGAGGTTTGCGTGGCGATGGAGGTTTGCGTGGCGATGGAGGTTTGCGTGGCGATGGAGGTTTGCGTGGTGATGGAGGTTTGCGTGGCGATGGAGGTTTGCGTGGTGATGGTCGTGGTGGCCCTGATCGCTCACCCCCTCCCCTCCTCACCCCGGCATCGCCTCTGCCCGCAGGTGCCGGCGTGGGATTCCTGCTGAGGTCGCACGGAGCGGCGAGCTCGGGGAAGGTTTCGCCCCGCGAGGGCAGCAGCGCGCGCCGCGAGGGCAGCGGCGGAGACGCCCGCGGGGAGGGCGGCGGTGGGGGCGGCGGTGGGGGGGGCGGTGGGGGGGCGCGGGGGGAGGGCGGCGGGGGGGAGCCGCTCCAGGTTCGCGAGGCGGACAGGGAGAGGGGCGACGTCTGAAGGAGAGGGGCGGCGTCACTGAAGACATCGCAGCGGGACGCAGCAGACGGAGGTGTTGCCTGGGGCGGCGGGAGCAGCCACGCAGGGGTCAGGCACGGGATTCCCAAACTCCAGTCCCACCCACCCAGCCCCCCAGCCCCCCAACCCCCCAACCCCTCACCCACAAACCATAACCACCTCCTCCCCTCCACCCCACCCCCCTCCACCCCACCCCCCCTCCGCCCCCTCCCCCCCTCCGCCCCCTCCCCCCCTCCGCCCCCTCCCCTCCCCCCTCCTCCCCTCCCCTCTCCCCCTCCCCTCTCCCCCTCCCCTCTCCCCACCCTCCCCTCTCCTCCCCTCTCCCCCCCTCCCCTCTCCCCTCCCCCCCTCCCCTCTCCCCCCCCTCCCTCTCCCCCCCTCCCCTCTCCCCCCCCTCCCCCCTCCCCCCCTCCTCCTCCCCCACCCCCCCTCCTCCCCACCCCCCTCCTCTCCTCCTCCCCCACCCCCCTCCACCCCACCCCCCCTCCGCCCCCTCCCCCCCTCCGCCCCCTACCCCCCTCCGCCCCCTCCCCTCCCCCCTCCTCCCCTCCCCTCTCCCCCTCCCCCCCTCCCCTCTCCCCCTCCCCTCTCCCCCACCCTCCCCTCTCCTCCCCTCTCCCCCCCTCCCCTCTCCCCTCCCCCCCTCCCCTCTCCCCCCCCTCCCCTCTCCCCCCCCTCCCCTCTCCCCCCCCCTCCCCTCTCCCCCCCTCCCCTCTCCCCCCCCTCCCCCCCCTCCCCCCCTCCCCCCCTCCTCCTCCCCACCCCCCCTCCTCCCCACCCCCCTCCTCTCCTCCTCCCCACCCCCCTCCTCTCCTCCTCCCCACCCCCCCCTCCTCCCACCCCCTCCTCCCCCGCCTCCTCCCACCCCCTCCTCCCCCGCCTCCTCCCCCCCTCCTCCCCCCCTCCTCCCCCCCCTCCTCCCCACCCCCCTCCCCCCCCTCCTCCCCACCCCCCTCCTCCCCCCCCTCTCCCCACCCCCCTCCTCCCCACCCCCCCACCCCTCTCCCCCACCCCCTCCCCCACCCCCTCCCCCACCCCCTCCCCAGCCACCCCCCTCCTCCACCACACTCCGTCTTTCCACGTTTACAAATTTACGCCTCCCCATTCAGAATACAAACGAACTCGTCTCACGCTGCACGCGCCGGATGATTGTTAAACACGTCGCACGCGACGCGCTAAGCAATTAACGCTGTGTCAATAGAGCCGATTGAGATTGACGTGTAAGTGCGTCTGTGTGTGTACACGTGTTGCGTC
The DNA here is from genome assembly GCF_048934315.1 of Petromyzon marinus. Classification (NCBI taxonomy): domain Eukaryota; kingdom Metazoa; phylum Chordata; class Hyperoartia; order Petromyzontiformes; family Petromyzontidae; genus Petromyzon; species Petromyzon marinus. The sequence continues at coordinate 1,732,166 of NC_133704.1, read as the reverse complement.
TGTGTGTGTGTGTACACGTGTTGCGTCTGTGTGTACACGTGTTGTGTGTGTGTGTGTACACGTGTTGCGTGTGTGTGTACACGTGTTGTGTGTGTGTACACGTGTTGTGTGTGTGTGTACACGTGTTGCGTGTGTGTGTGTACACGTGTTGTGTGTGTGTACACGTGTTGCGTGTGTATGTGTACACGTGTTGCGTGTGTGTGTGTACACGTGTTGTGTGTGTGTGTACACGTGTTGTGTGTGTACACGTGTTGTGTGTGTGTGTACACGTGTTGTGTGTGTACACGTGTTGCGTGTGTGTGTGTGTACACGTGTTGTGTGTGTGTGTACACGTGTTGTGTGTGTGTGTGTACACGTGTTGTGTGTGTGTACACGTGTTGTGTGTGTACACGTGTTGTGTGTGTGTACACGTGTTGTGTGTGTGTGTACACGTGTTGTGTGTGTGTGTACACGTGTTGTGTGTGTGTGTACACGTGTTGCGTGTGTGTGTACACGTGTTGCGTGCCTGTGTGTGTACACGTGTTGCGTGTGTGTGTGTACACGTGTTGCGTGCCTGTGTGTGTACACGTGTTGCGTGTGTGTGTACACGTGTTGCGTGTGTGCGTGTACACGTGTTGCGTGTTTTGTGTACACGTGTTGCGTGTGTGTGTACACGTGTTGCGTGCGTGTGTGTACACGTGTTGCGTGTGTGTGTGTACACGTGTTCCATGCGTATGTGTGTGTACACGTGTTGCGTGTGTGTGTGTACACGTGTTGTGTGTGTGTACACGTGTTCCATGCGTATGTGTGTGTACACGTGTTGCGTGTGTGTGTGTGTACACATGTTGCGTGTGTGTGTGTTTACACGTGCTGCGTGTGTGTACACGTGTTGCGTGTGTGTGTACACGTGTTTGCGTGTGTGTGTGTGTGTGTACACGTGTTGCGTGTGTGTACACGTGTTGTGTGTGTGTACACGTGTTGTGTGTGTGTGTACACGTGTTGCGTGTGTGTGTATGTACACGTGTTGCGTGTGTGTGTACACGTGTTGCGTGTGTGTACACGTGTTGTGTGTGTGTGTACACGTGTTGTGTGTGTGTGTACACGTGTTGCGTGTGTGTACACGTGTTGCGTGTGTGTGTACACGTGTTGTGTGTGTGTGTACACGTGTTGTGTGTGTGTGTGTACACGTGTTGCGTGTGTGTACACGTGTGCGTGCGTGTGTATGTGTACACGTTTTCCACGTGACGCAGACATCATTCATTGCTCTGCGCGTCGCATGTGTTTAACAATCATCGGGCGAGTGTAGCGTGCAACGAGTTGATTTGTATTTGAATGGGGGGGGGGCGAGTAAATTGGTAAACGCGAAGAGGCGGAGCGTGGTTTGGGGTCCCGAGGCCCGCCGTGTTGGAATCGCCGCTGTTGAGTGGCAGTGCAAGCGGCGATCTCGTTGCGCGGTCAATTCGTTGGAGACAAATTGGTGACCCCCATCCCTCATATCGAGTGGCCCAGCGGTAGTCGGCTCGCAACTACGAGGTCGCGAGTTCAAATCCTGGCTTGGGGGATTGGGGTTGACTCAGCTCATCACCATCATCGTCACTTCTCTGGGGTCGATAAAAACCTCGTGCCGCTTCGTGGGGGAGAGTTAGCAACGGCTATCCTCATTTCACGCTTTCACGACCAAATCATGATTCACAATTGGTGATGGCACCTCGGGTGGCACCGACACCCATTGACAACAACTGATCTGGAATCACGGACTAACGGGGGGGGGGGGGGGGGCTGTGACGAGCCATCCATCCATCGATTAAAATCGATCTCCTAAGCAAAGCGATACAAACATCGAATCCCAGGTGCGGATGAAGAAAAACACTTCACTTTTTTTAACGTTTTTAGATTCGCACGCGTTGCGTGCAAATGTGTGGTTAGGCGGTTCCTGTGTGGTTAGGCGGTTCCTGTGTGGTTAGGCGGTTCCTGTGCAGCCCCGAGAGGCCCCGGCACCCACCGCAGCGTGCAGGAGGAGTCTTGATTGTTGAATCGAACCGCAACAGCCAATCGCGGACAGTCCACGTGGTCTGCGGCCTGCGCGTCAGCGGCTCTTTAACGGCCATTGCGGCTCTTTAAATATTGATTGTGGACTTTTTTTTTTAAACCAAATTCCAAAACAAGGCCTTGCTATTTTGGTTGCCGACTCCTGGGATAAGTCGGAGGTGTGAATCATTCCTACATCCCGGATACGTACGCGCATCGGGGATCATTTTAATACGGGGTGATACGTGGGTGGCAAATACCGTGGGATCCTATAATCATGTTACCCCTCTTATCTAGGGGGAAGAAGATCGCGGATAATCCCACGGATTTTAGGATCAATATGCTGCGCGATTCCTCTTATCGGCGAAAAACCACGAGTGATAGGAAGAAGCTTCGCCACGCATTATGGGTAAAATCGCGGATAATAGGAAGACATAGGACCGCGGATAAGAGGAGTTCTGTAAGTGCAAACTGCGTACAAAGACAAAGATCCCCCGGTATAGCCTTAACAGAGTGTTGGGGGCAAGTGCTGTTAACGAGCAGCACCGATGAAGGCCGGAACGGCACACGAGGGGGCGATGCGGCCAGCAATATCGCCCGGCCGCCTTTGTCTCCCTCGTGGCGATGTTTACGCACCACCAGCAAATACCAATAACATTTGGCAATTTTTATTTTTTTCATTTTCAAAATGTTGCTTTTGAACATTTCTCCGGTTTTGCTGAAAACCCCCAAATCAATGTGAATATTCAACCACTACGAGTCAACTTGATTTCATTAACTGTCGGGTGGTGGAGGGGTACTCTCACTCCACGACGATCTGACCCAAAAGAAACTGAGTCATATCCTTATAGTACATAGTCATTGTGTCGTACCTGACCACGGCCACGCGGGTTTCTCAAACTCCAGGCCTCGCGGCCCCACCCTCACGCTAATGCCGCTCCGCGTTTACCAATTGACTCCCTATTCAAATACAAATTTACTCGTTACACGCTGCACGCGCCCGATGATTGTTAAACGCGTGACGCACACAGCAATTATCGATGTCTGCGTTAAAATAGCCGATTCCAATTAAGATTGAGATCTTTTGTGTGTTCGTGCGTGTACACATGTCCCACGTGTGTGTGTACACGCGTTCCGTGTGTACGTGTACGTGTACACGCGTTGCACGTGTACACGCGTTCCGCGTGTGTGTGTACGTGTACACGCGTTCCGCGTGTGTGTGTACAAGTACACGCGTTCCGCGTGTGTGTGTACATGTACACGCGTTCTGCGTGTGTACACGTGTACACACGCGTTCCACGTGTGTACACGTGTACACGCGTGTTCCACGTGTGTACACGTGTACATGTGTTCCACGTGTGTACGTGTACACGTGTTCCACGTGTGTGCGCGCGCGGGCTTGTTGCGCGTGCCGCATACAGCGTTAATTGCTTTTCGCCACACGTGGGGACGTTCAACAATCATCGGGCGCGTGCGGCGTGCAAAGAGTTGATTTGCATTCGAATGGAGGAGTAAATTGGGCAGAACGACGTAGCGTGGTGAGGGACTGCGAGTTTGAGAATCCCTGTGACGTAACAAGTCACCCGTGCCGGACCCCACCAATCACAGACATGTACACGAGGGCGTCACTGCCGACACGTGTCCAACCACAGCACACGCCACTCCAGCAGTGTGTGTCTCTCTCTCATCATTATCATCATCACGGTGGCTAGGAGATGTTAACTGCTGCCTCGCCTGGTCTACAGGACGGCGTGGGTTCGATCCCGATCTGGGCGCCTGCTGTAGATTTGGAGTTTGCGTGTCTCTCTCTCTCCCCGTAGTCGCGTGGAATTGTCTCCGGGTACTCCGGTTTTCCCCTCCACATTTAGAACCAACATCACGCGTTTAGAGTATTTGGCTGCTATAAATGTTCACATGATAAGCCACTTCGTTGAGCTCTCATTTGTGGCCAGGTCACTTCTGAAAAAGAGCTATATAGCTCAGTGGGCCTTAACTGGTAAAAAAAAAAAATATTTGACTGCAACAAAACAGACGGCATAACAGAAGTGATAATATTTGTTCAACTTATCACGAACATTGCTCCAATTAACCGAGTTACATCCGACATCAGTTGTAACACGCATGAACACATTTGTGTAACCCGTGCAAATGCCAACTCAAGCCTACACTTTGACCACGTGGGCTTTCGCGACCGACGTTATGATCCATAATAGATCATTGGGTCAGACGACGTGAGTGAAATGTCACGGGGTGTCGTACACCCTCCTCCACCCGGATTCCTTCTCCAACACAGCCGTGTGTTGAAGCAATAATAAACAACCTGAGAGTTATATTCTTGGTTCTTTCGGTAAAGTCACGTTGAAGGGAAACAATAAAATAATAATATATATAAAAAACAATACAATTCTCACGACGTTATTGTTTCCCTTCAACGTGACTTTACCGAAAGAACCAAGAATATGAATCACTGCAGTCACGAAAGCTTTAAATCAAAATTTAACCTGAGAGTTGGTTCACGGCTGCGTCGGGTGGAGAAGGGAGCATGACACAGTTTTACTATAAACTCAATTTATTCCGTGTGTGCGTGTGTATACGCGTTCCATACGTGTGTACATGTGTTCCGTGTGTATGTACACGTGTTCCGAGTGTGTGTATGTGTTTATTTTACCAGTTAAGGCCCCCTGAGCGATGTAGCTTTTTAAAGAAGCGATTTGGCCACAAATGATAGCTCAACCGAAGTGGCTTATCATCATCACGTGGAAATGTATAGCAGTAGTCAAACAGTCTAAACGCGTGGTGATGTTCATTCTAAACGTGGAGGGGAAACCCGGAGGACCCAGAGAAAAATCCACGCGACCACGGGGAGAGAATGCAGACTCCACATATACAGGTGTCAAGGTTCGGGATCGAACCTAACACCTCCTGCACACCAGGCGACTTAACAACTCACCACCATGGCACCATTTTACTCAAAAATACAATCATGGATCACACGCACGCGTGTGTACACTCACATAAAGACGAAGATCCCCGTACAAGCCTTAACGGAGTGTTAGGGCAAGTGCTGTTAGCGAGCACGGCACACGAGGGGGTGGGTGGCCAACACCGCGTCCGGCCGATTTGTCTCGCTCGTGGCGATGTTTACACACCGCACCAGGTACTCATCTCAGGCTGAGTCGACTTCGGGGAGGCTCATGACCGGTTCAGATAATCGTCACTGATGTTGGTCGTCAGCGGGAATCGAACTCGAGTCGCCGGGTTCTTAACGCAGCGCGCTAACCGCTGCACTACCCCTGCCCCCACACACACAGACACACACGCACACACACAACAACAACAACCGCCATTCGCCACTAAGTGGCGGTGACGTCACCACGACGCTTGTGCCAGGCCATGTGCACCTTGAGGCCACGTGAAGTGTCGAACGCCCGCTGGCAGGAGGTCACGGGGCAGACCCAGATGCCACGGGTCGACTGACTGAGATGACTGGCTGATGCACCACCTGTGCCTCCTACTGTGCCAACCTGCTGTGCTTTATCACCCGGCGCTCCGCTCGTTGTTGTGAGCGTCGCTCCTCCGCCCTCCGACTGCCCAGTAGCGTCCTTCACGAGCCTCCTCCACAGAGGCCGATCTTGGCACCGCTGGTACCAGTCATCGGCAAGTCCACTCAGCTCCACGTCCTCCTGCACCACATCACTCCATCTCTTATCTAGCCCGTGCCGCGCCCGTTTAGCCCCCTCGATCCAGCTGAACAAAAGCTGTTTCGGCATGCGGTGGCTGGGCATGCGGGCTACATGACCCAGCCAACGCAGCCTTGCCTGCCAGAGAAGCTCACCGATGGGACCTTGCCCAGATCTTTCAAAGATTTGTGAGCTCCTCACACAATCCAGCCTGGTTAAACCCAGGATGGATCGTAGGCAGGCTAGCCTAAATGTTTCTAACCGGTGAAGATGTTCCATTAGGGGGGTTCACGTTTCGCAAGCGTAAAGAAGGGAGGGAATGACCGTGGCCGAGAAGACTTGAAGCTTAGTGCGGAGCGACAGACCAGGTAGCTTCCACACAGCGTTACGCAACCGATGAAAAGATATTGCCGCTCGACTGATTCGGAGTGAGACCTCTGCTGTTAAACTGGAGCGGGTCATAAGCACACGGCCCAGGTATGGGAAACTTTCCACTCTGTCCACAACTGCCCCATCACCGATTGGGAGTTGTGGGGGTGGAGTGTCCGATGGTACAAAATACCCAGGCAGATGCTTAGTTTTGGTGGGGCTGATGATAAGGCCCCATCTCTTAGTGGCACGCTCCAGTCTCAGCAGCAGCGTCTCCAACTCCTCCTCTGAATGAGCAGCTATTACCAAATCATCGGCATACATAACGTGGTTGAGCGCACCCGGGCATCGATCAGCCTCCCATTATATCTGTACCAAATGGAGATTCCCCCGGTACGGCTATTGAAGGCTTCACGAACTACGTGGTCAAAATAGATGTTAAATAATGTGGGAGCCAGAGGACATCCCTGTCGCACCCCAAGGTGTACAGGGAATGGCTCTGACTCCCGGCCACGTAGTTTTACCCGGGCCCGTTCACCATCATGAAGGTCCTTAATGATCGTGAGCAGAGGGTCAGGGACTCCAAAAGCACGAAGAACAACCCAGAGCCCAGGCCTACTGATGGTATCATAGGCCTTGACCAGGTCAATAAAGCAGAGATGTAGGTCTTGTTGGAATTCCCTACACCTCTGCTGTAGCAGACGGACAGAAAATATGGCATCTGTGCAGGACCGCCCTTTCCTGAAACCGCATTGGGGCTCCGCAAGCCTCTCCTCAGCGTGTCTGGCAAGGCGATGTTGAATAATCCTTGCCAGGACTTTTCCCGGCACACTGGCACACACACAGACACACAGACACACACAGACACACTCACATACAGACACACAAACACAGACACACACAGACACAGACACACACAGACACACACAGACACACTCACATACAGACACACAGACACACACACAGACGCACACAGACACACACACAGACACACACACACAGACACACACACAGACACACACACACAGACACACACAGACACACACACACAGACACACACAGACACACACAGACACAAACACAGACACACACACACAGACACACACAGACACACACACACAGACACACACAGACACAAACACACAGACACACACACAGACACACACACAGACACACACACAGACACACACACAGACACACACAGACACACAGACACACACACACACAGACACACACAGACACACAAACACAGACACACACAGACACAAACACGTAACAGATAAACGTCTCAAAATCGCAAGAGTGCGCGGTCCTCTCCCGAGCGTGGCGGCGGGGCATGCGCGTGCCCGTGGTGCGGGGCACGCGCGTGCCCGTGGTGCGAGGCGCGTGCCACGGTGTCTGTGAATGGCTATTGAATGTTTATCTGGCTTCCCAGACACGCGCGCGCGCGCCCTTCGCGATCAGCGCGCGTGCTGCGCGTCGCCTGATTGCGCGTCGCCTGATTGCGCTGTTGCCGCTTTGGCTGCTGGCTGCTGTTTGCTCGCCTCTCTGCTTATCGGGCGCCCTTCGTGTCCTCGTCGCTATGGTTTCATTCTCCTCTGCTGCCCCCCCACGGTCTGGAACTCCCTCCCTCCTCTCCCTCCTCTCCCTCCTTCCCTCCCTCATCTCCCCTCCCTCCTCTCCCCTCCATCAATCTCCCTGCCTCGCCACCCTCCCTCCCTCTCTCCCAGCCGCTCGTGCTCCCCCCCCCTCCTCTGCCCACCCTCATCCCCTGGTCAAGGCCAAGCCTCAAGACCGTCCGTCATTTCTCTCGCCCTGTGTCCGTCTCTCCGTCTGGAACGGAACAAATTGTGACGCGCTGTTCCTCCCCAGCAGTGGTTCTCAAAGCGGGGAGTCACCGCCACGCAGGATGTTCGTTCAACTTCTGTCTGCGCCGTACGTAGCCAGCCGTGCCAATTGGCGGAACGACAACAAACTAAAACACAACAACAACAAGAAGCAGTTCTAAAGAAATGCGTTTTGCCGATCGAGATGAGGCTTTAGAAGTGCGTCGCACCCAGTGGCTTCCTAATATCGGGAAAGGAGAGCGTTCCAGACGGCCGCAGAAGCGCTTTCTGCAGCGCCGCGAACGACCGAGATGAAACTACCCTCGCCCTAACATGGAACGACCTCCCTTAAAACAAACTTATAGCTGCGTAAAACAAAGTTTTATGTGCCGTTAATATTAATAATTTAGTATTCGTGGTATTTAGAGAGAAGATGAGTGAATGGGTTTTGTCACCAGGGGTGGGGGGTGGTAAAACAAAGTTTGAGAAACTTCACGAGAGAGCGTCTCGGAGTCGCCGCCGTGCGAAACACGGAGATTGTCGAGTTGGGGGTTTTATTTTTGCCATGACCGGGAATGGAACTCGAATGGCAGCCTTGAAGCGCTCGTATCGGCGAGTGCGCTAACCGCTGCGCCACCGCTCTGCCCCACCGGCACCTCCGATTACCACGGTTGGCTACGTACGGTGCGAAAGAAGTTCAACATACACACAGTCCGCATACAGTCTACATACAGTCTACATACAGTCTACATACAGCCTACATACAGTCTATATACAGTCTATATACAGTCTACATACAATCTACATACAGCCCACATACAGCCCACATACAGTCTATATACAGTCTATATACAGTCTATATACAGTCTACACACAGTCCGCATACAGTCTACATACATACAGTCTACATACAGTCTACATACAGCCTACATATATACAGTCTACATACAGTCTACATACAGCCTACATACAGTCTACATATATACAGTCTACATACATACAGTCTACATACAGTCTACATACAGTCTATGCACATTCAGTCTACATACAGTTTACATACAGTCTATGCACATACAGCCTACAGACAGTCTACATACATTCTACATACAGTCTATATACAGTCTATATACAGTCTACACACAGTCCGCATACAGTCTACATACATACAGTCTACATACAGTCTACATACAGCCTACATATATACAGTCTACATACAGTCTACATACAGCCTACATACAGTCTACATATATACAGTCTACATACATATAGTCTACATACAGTCTACATACAGTCTACATACAGTCTATGCACATTCAGTCTACATACAGTCTACATACAGTCTATGCACATACAGCCTACAGACAGTCTACATACATTCTACATACAGTCTATATACAGTCTGCATACAGTCTACATACAGTCTATATACAGTCTACATACAATCCACATACATTCTACATACAGTATATATACAGTATATACAGCATACATACAGTATAAATACAGTCCACATACAGTATATATACAGTCTACATACAGTCTATATGTACAGTCTACATACAGTCTACATACATTCTACATACAGTCTACATACATTCTACATACAGCCTACATACAGTCTATATACAGTCTACATACAGTCTATATATACAGTCTACATACAGTCTATATATACAGTCTACATACATTCTACATACAGTCTACATACATTCTACATACAGCCTACATACAGTCTATATACAGTCTACATACAGTCTACATACAGTATGCATACAGTATACATACAGTCTATATATACAGTCTACTTACAGTCTATACATACAGTCTACATACAGCACAGGGGTCTAATGAGTGCGCTCAATATCACGCTGGGACCATCACGGGCGGGAATCCTGATTTTAAAAAAATCTTCCCTGAGTCAGCCCCCCCCCCTCGTCCTCTCAGTCTGTGCCCCCCCCCACCCCCCTCTGTTTAAATCATTACTGTCATCTCGATGGAGTCTCCTAAGGACTCAAGTCACACGAAGCCAATTGATTAACGAGTAAATTTATTTCAATTACGATTTTTAAAATTGTATTTTAATGCGTACGTTGGATGTGAAGACAGTCTCTTTTTTAAAAGAAGATTGCGATGAAGCTACAACGTGTCTCCTTTGTAAAAAAACAAATGACTTCATGAATATCCGAGTGTCGTTAGAATTGTTTAATAAAGGATGTCAGTCACTCTGTAGATGTCCGCCAGCATCGTGCAGACGTTCAACATCCAGTAGCCCCTAGCCTCTTCAACTAAAAATACTTTTTTTATTCTACCAGATGAAGCCCACTGAGCTATATAACTCTTTTTCAGAAGCGATCTGGCTACCCACAAATGATAGCTCAACATAAGTGGCTTATCATCATCGTGTGGGAAATTTAGAGCAGTCGAATACTCTAAACGCGTGTGATGGTGATTGTAAATGTGGAGAGATATCCCGGATGACCCGGAGAGAAAACCACACGACCACAGGAAGAACATGCAAACTCGACATATACAGACGTCAGAGTCGGGATCGAACCCACGCACTCCTCCATGCCAGGCGAGGTAGTTAACATCTCACCACCGTGGTGCCCGAATGGGGCCTTCTCTTCTGAATAACACCCTTTTCCACTGGCGCATCCGAGCCGAGCCAGCATGGGGCCATCACGGTTCGGGTTGTTTTTCCATGGGCTATTTTCCGAGTCAAACCAGCATGAGATATCTGGACATATATGAAAAAGAACGTTGTAGCTCATCGGATTCCTCCACTATGAACACATTCAGATTCTGAGAACCAGACCGTGATATGCTAGTCTCACAAGCAATCTGAATTTGGCTCTGGGCCAAGCAGGGCCAGGTTTTGAGGTTATTAATGGTCGTCATTCTCTGCGACTCGACCGTTCATTGTGTGTGACGTCAGTCAGTACACTGTGAGGACACATCGTCATGACGTCTCTTGCATGCGACTCGACTCATCACACATCGTGTGTGATGATGATGACGTCAGCGGCACGGCTCGGCTCGGCTTCTTCAGTGGGAACGCAAGCACGGCCCTGACGCGGCCCGGTTGTGCAGTGGAAAACAGCAATGCGGCTAAGAATCTCAGGAAAAGGCTTCGTGTTACATCCCAGCCCCTCAAGTTCTCACACCAACGCGTTCCGAGTTAACAACGCACGTTCATAACATACAACACTTGCTCAATCCACTGCTGGATGAATGCCCCCCCCCCCACCACCACCACGCCGTGTCAGCTATCGGGGTTGGTTGACCATACTTCACCATGCTGGCCACTGCAGTTGGCGAAGGGGAGAGGTGAAAGTCCAGTTCGGCTGTCTCCCGCCACTGATGTAAGCCGTGACCAGGAATCTAACTTCAGTTGGCCAGGTTCGTCGCAATGCTTTGCACTAACACCCCCCCCCCCCCCCCCTGCATCGGCAGTACACAGACGTGACGAGTTCTCAGCCGGGTCGTGAGTGGTCATGGGGGTGGGGGAAGGGGGTGGGGGTGTTGGGGGGAGGGTGTAGGGAGGAGGGTGATGGGGGAGGATGATGGGGGCGGTGATGGGGGCAGGGTGATGGGGGGGGTGATTGGGGGGGGGGTGATGGAGGAGGGTGATGAGGAAAACACGAAGTCAACTAATGGGGTACTCAGCATTGTGTCTCGTGCCATACTTCACCCCTTGTGTCACAGTTATTGAGGCTCGTGCCCACACCAGGCTCACGAACTCACACCCACACACACACCAATACCAGTACCCGCCATTCGCCCCTAAGTGACGGTGACGTCACCACGGCGCATGTACCAGACCAGGTGCACTTTGAGGCCACGTGAAGTGTCGAAAGCTCGCCGACAGGAGGTCCCTCGATAGACTGAGATGTCTGGTAGACGTGTAGTGACAGCGCTTACTGCTGTACAGCAGCTGCAACTGCAGGTGGACACTTAGCGCACACGCCGCTGAGCATATACACGGTTGGTGTACCGGCAGGGCAGAGGAACTGGGGCAAGGGTCACGGAAGACCTCGTGGGGAGGCCCCTGGAACCCTCTGGTGGCTTCGAGAAGGGAGGCGTGGCTAGGGCGGAGCCAAGCCGCGCCGAGGGGAATTAAAGCAGCGGAGAGCGAGAGCTCTGGGCTGCCGGTTCTGGGAGTGATCTCGTCTCGTCGTCGACGCCTTCGTCACCGCCGCCTTCGCCTGGGCATTGCGCGGCCAAACAGTGGTTGGCTGTCCCGGTCTGCGCCGTCGGTGCAACGTGGACAGGGTGGTGTCTGGGCCGGGTCGTACGGCAGCGTGGTCGTGACAGAGAGAGAGGGGGCCGGAGTTGGTGGTGTGGAACGTAATAAAGGAAGGACGGTGCCCCCTGCGACTAACTCGTCTCCGACTGAGTGTGTGCGCCACACGCCACCCGCACACACACGCCTCGACAAGGGAGAGAGAGATCTACGACACTACAGATGTACCAACTGTGTCCCCTACTGTGCCAACTTGCTGTATTTCATCCGCCCGACACTCCCCTCGTTGTTGATGTGAACATCGCTCCTCTGCCCTCCGTTGTTGTTGAAGGGCGACTGCCTCCAACTGCTCAGTCTTTCACGATCCTCCTTCATAGATTCCGATCTTGACACCGCTGGTACCAGTCATCGGGAAGTCCACTCAACTCTACATCCTCCCGTACCGCATCACTCCATCTTTTCTCCAGCCCATGTCGTGCCCGTTTAGCAACCTCTATACAGACAAACAGAAGCTGTTTTGGCATGCGGTGGCTGGGCATGCGGGCTACATGACCCAGCCAACACAGCCTTGCTTGCCGGAGGAGCTCACCGATGGGACTCTGTCCAGATCTTTCAAGGATTTGTGAGCTCCTCACACAATACACCCTGGTTGAACCCAGGATGGATAGTAGGCAGGCCAGAATAGAGAAGGGAGGGCATGACTGTGGCCGAGAAAACCTGAAGCTTCGTGCGGAATGATAGACCAGGTAGCTTCCACAGCATTGCGCAGTCAATGAAAAGTAAATGCCGCCCAACTGATTCGGAGTGAGACCTCTGCTGTTAAACTGGAGCCGGTCATAAGCACACTGCCCAGGTATGGGAAACTCTCCACTCTCTCCATCACCGATTGGGAGTTGTGGGGGTGGCGTGTTTAATGGCACAAACTCCCCAGGCAGGTGCTTAGTTTTGGTGGGGCTGATGGTAAAACCCCAACCACCTCTTAGTAGCAGACTCCAGGTTCAGCAGCAGATTGCTCTTCTAAGTGAGCAGCAATCAGCATAAATAACATGGCAGACCAATAAGGAGCAATCCCTCGACCGCACCCGAGCATCGATCAGCCTCCCATTGTACCTGTACCAGATGCAAAGTCCTCCGATGCAGCCATGGAAAGCTTCTCGAACTACGAAGTCAAAGATGACATTAAACAATGTGGGAGCCAGCGGACATCCCTGTCAAATCCCAAGGTGAAAAAAATGGCTTTGACTTTTGGCCACGTAGCTTTACCCGCGCCTGCCCACCATCATGAAGGCATATTCTTGGTACTTTCGGTAAAGTCACGTAGATAGAAAATAAAAATAAAAATAATGAAATTTAATTAAAAAAAATAAAAAGAATAAATTGAAAATAATAAAAAGCAAAAAAACCCACGACGTTTCGATCGCAACACAAGCAGTCTTCATCAGGCACTTAATGATTGCGAGCAGAAAGTCAGCGACTCCTAAAGCATGAAGAATTTCCCACAGCCCTGGCCTGTTGATGGTATCATAGGACGTGTTGGAATTCCCTACCCCTCTGCTGTAGCAGACGGACCGAGAATATGGCATCTGTGCAGGACCGTCCTGGTCTGAAACCACATTGGGGCTCCGCAAGCCTCTCCTCAGCGTGCCTGGCAAGGCGATGTTGAATAATGCTTGCCAGGACCTTTCCCGACACACACACAAACGTACACGCACAAAAACAAAGTTCCCCCATATAGCCTTAACAGACTGTAGGGGCAAGTGCTGTTAGCGAGCACCTATGAAAACCGGCACGGCACACGAGGGGGTGGGTGGCCAACTCCACGCCCGGCCGCCTTTGTCTCCCTAGTGACGATGTTTATACATCGCACCAGGTACTCATTTGAGGCTGAGTCGACCTAGGAGAGGCCCAGGACCGGTTCATATAATCGTCACTGGTGATGGCCGTGAGCGGGAATCGAACCCGGGTCGCCAGGTTCGTAGCGTAGCGCGCTAACCGCTACACTACCGCTCCCCACTCACACACACATGCACACTCACACACACATGCACACTCACACACACACATCCACACTCACACACACATCCACACTCACACACACATGCACACTCACACACACACTCACACACGTGTCCACCTCCTCACGCTCAAGTCCTCCAGGGCGGCCGCAAGTGACCATCGCATTAAAGCGCGCAATGGCACAGTGGGTACCGCAGCACGCTAACGATCGAAAACTTTCACCACCATGGCAATTGTCGCGTGTGGTGGTGGTGGCGACAGCAGCAAACAGCAGTGCGTCCGGGAGCTCGATGCCAATGGCGAGGTTGTGGTGCCCGCGACGAGAGCGACACAAAGTCCGCACGTTCCCTCCGTTGAAAGGAGCGCGGACCGCACTCTCACCACTCCTCGGTGGCTTTGTCCGGGAGTCGAACTCAGGCGGCGCGGGGTCGAGAGCGCCGCGCAGCTAAGCACTGCGCCTGTACAGGTTTAGAAACACGAAGGGTGTCTGTCGGCTCGTCCTTCGGGCTCCGCGATGGACACTGCCACCCTGGCCGCTGGGCTGCTGCTGCTGTCGGTGATGACGACGACCGGGCCGGTGGGGCGGTCTGTGTGGGGCAATTACAAATGTGATTCATTGCTTATTTGCGCTCTCCGTCGGCATGGAGTCCCCAGATATTCGGCAGCTCCAAAGATTCTTCCTCACCGGCCACCCACGTGGTTTTTGAATGGGATCGCACGGCAAAATCACGCCAGCACGTCGTCACATCGAGAATCTAGCTGCTAACATACAGCACCGTTTGTCGCACGGCACGTGAAGCGCTGCCCACAGGTAGAATTTGGGTCGGTGTGTTTACAAATGCCTGGGCCGATGTTTTTGTCCCAGTCCGTCACTGATGATGGTGATGGAGGGGGGGGCGAGGAGGAGGGATGGGGAGGGTAGAGATAAGGGCTCCCGAGCCACGCGGATCGGAGCCAGACCCGCACAGCCTCGGCGAGATACCCCGGCTCACCGTGCCGGGCCGGGCTCCCAGCGCAGCACGTGTGGCTCTCTCTCTCCTCCTTCTCGTGATGCTCCTCCAGCCTCTACTCCTCCTCCTCCTGCAGGGAACCAACCCCCCACCCCAACCCCCCACCCCAACCCCCCACCCCAACCCCCCACCCCAACCCCCCACCCCAACACCCCCACCCCACCCCAACCCCCCACCCCAACACCCCCACCCCACCCCAACCCCCCACCCCAACACCCCCCACCCCACCCGAACCCCCCCCCCACTCACCCCAACCCCCCACCCCAACACCCCCCACCCCACCCCACCCCAACCCCCCCCACTCCACCCCAACCCCCCACCCCAACACCCCCCACCCCAACACCCCCCACCCCACCCGAACCCCCCACCCCAACACCCCCCACCTCACTCCAACTCCCCCACTCCACCCCAACACCCCACCCCAACACCCCACCCCAACACCCCCACCCCACCCCAACCCTCCACCCAACCCCCCACCCCAACACCCCCCACCCCAACACCCCCCACCCCACCCCAATCCCCCCACTCACCCCAACCCCCCACCCCAACACCCCCCACCCCAACACCCCCACCCCACCCCAACCCCCCACCCCAACACCCCCCACCCCACCCCAACACCCCCACCCCAACCCCCCACCCCAACACCCCCCACCCCACCCCAACCCCCCCCCACTCACCCCAACCCCACACCCCAACACCCCCCACCCCACCCCAACACCCCCACCCCAACCCCCCACCCCAACACCCCCCACCCCACCCCAACCCCCCCCCACTCACCCCAACCCCACACCCCAACACCCCCCACCCCATCCCAACCCCCCCACTCCACCCCAACCCATATCCCCCTACACAATCCCCCCCCCACCACCCCAACCCCCCCCACCCCGAACTCCCACGCGGGGCTCTCTGGAGCGCCCCCCAGTGGAGGCCCCTCCGCTAGCGGTGGCGCGAGCACGCAATTGCAGGGCTGCGCCTTGTCCTTGGGGGCGCCGCAGTGGCAATACCTGTTGTATTTGTGGAGTCCGCATGTTGTCTCCGTAGTCTCTATGGGTCTCTATGTGTCTCTATGGGTCTCTATGTATCTCTATGTGTCTCTATGGGTCTCTATGGGTCTCTATGTATCTATATGTGTCTCTATGTATCTCTATGTGTCTCTATGGGTCTCTATGGGTCTCTATGGGTCTCTATGTATCTCTATGTATCTCTATGGGTCTCTATGGGTCTCTATGTATCTATATGTGTCTCTATGTATCTCTATGTGTCTCTATGGGTCTCTATGGGTCTCTATGGGTCTCTATGTATCTCTATGTATCTCTATGGGTCTCTATGGGTCTCTATGTATCTATATGTGTCTCTATGGGTCTCTATGGGTCTCTATGTATCTCTATGTGTCTCTATGGGTCTCTATGTATCTCTATGTATCTCTATGGGTCTCTATGTGTCTCTATGGGTCTCTATGTATCTCTATGTGTCTTTATGGGTCTCTATGGGTCTCTATGTATCTCTATGTGTCTCAATGGGTCTCTATGTATCTCTATGTGTCTCTATGGATCTCTATGTGTCTCTATGGGGCGCCGCTGTGACGAGGAGATGTGATCTCCCTCCCCTGGTTCGCAGGAGACATAAGTTCGATCCCGGAATCTGGCGATGCGTGTTGTTGTGCTGTATATTTAGAGTCGGCGCGTTCTCTTTTTCACCGTGGTGGTCGGAGCGTGGATCGGTCTGCGGGTTCCTCCTCCTGTTTTGCCATCATCATCCTCCTCCTCCACATTCAGACTCAACACGCGATCAAATCATTATTTGGCTGCGACTATAAATTCCATACGTGCGGTGATTGTGACGATGATATCAGCCACTCATTATGATGAGCTACCATCACGCGTGGCCAGGTCGCCGCTGATCGAGAGCTCGTGGCTCAGCGGGCTTTAATGAAATATTTTACGGTGATTGTGTTTGTTTTTGGACGGAATAATTTGGCTCTAATTACGGCACCGCGTGGGTTCCTGGTTCCTTTGTGGGTCTTCCTCCTCCCACGTGTTGTTCCAAAGTCCACTTCGTGACGACGCTCCCGGCGTGCGGAGCGAAACGTCGGACAAGTGGAGCAGCACGTGGTTATGAACCGAGCAGGCACCGGGGAGCTATCGAGCTGGCGAAGGGCTGCTGTTGCTGCTGTTGCTGCTGCTGTTGTTGCTGCTGAATCGCTCACCAGAGTGCGGGCCGATGAGTCCCAAGCACAACGTGGTCGGTATAACAGTTCCCTCACTGCCGCTCCTGCTGCTTACATGTCACGAAATGTCACGAAATGTCACAAAATGTCACGAAATGTCACGAAATGTCACGATCCCGGCTCGAGTTGGGAGCCGGGGATCTCCGCTGTCGGCGGGGGTGCGAGGCGGCCGGGAGATGGCAGGAGCGCAACGGGGCCCGGACCTCGCGGAGATCGCACGCGCAGCGTACTGGGACTAAGTATTGAATCTCTCTATACTGGGACTAAGTATTGAATCTATTATTATTGGGACTAAGTATTGAATCTCTCTATACTGGGACTAAGTATTTAATCTATTATTGGGACTAAGTATTGAATCTCTCTATACTGGGACTAAGTATTGAATCTATTATTATTGGGACTAAGTATTGAATCTCTCTATACTGGGACTAAGTATTGAATCTATTATTATTGGGTCTAAGTATTGAATCTATCTATACTGGGTCTAAGTATTGAATCTCTCTATACTGGGACTAAGTATTGAATCTATTATTGGGACTAAGTATTGAATCTCTCTATACTGGGACTAAGTATTGAATCTATTATTATTGGGACTAAGTATTGAATCTCTCTATACTGGGACTAAGTATTGAATCTATTATTATTGGGTCTAAGTATTGAATCTATCTATACTGGGTCTAAGTATTGAATCTCTCTATACTGGGACTAAGTATTTAATCTAACTATATTGGGTCTAAGTATTGAATCTATCTATACTGGGTCTAAGTATTTAATCTATTATTATTGGGACTACGCATTGAATCTATCTATACTGGGACTAAGTATTTAATCTATTATTATTGGGACTAAGTATTGAATCTCTCTATACTGGGACTAAGTATTTAATCTATTATTATTGGGACTAAGTATTGAATCTCTCTATACTGGGACTAAGTATTTAATCTATTATTATTGGGACTAAGTATTGAATCTATCTATAGTGGGTCTAAGTATTTAATCTATCTATATTGGGACTAAGTATTGAATCTCTCTATACTAGGTCTAAGTATTGAATCTATCTATATTGGATATAAGTATTGAATCTATCTATATTGGGACTAAGTATTGAATCTAGCTATACTGGGACTAAGTATTTAATCTATCTGTATTGGGTCTAAGTATTGAATATATCTATATTGGGACTAAGTATTGAATCTATTTATACTGCGTCTAAGTAATGAATCTATTTATATTGGGTCTAAGTAATGAATCTATCTGTATTGGGTCTAAGTATTTAATCTATCTGTATTGGGTCTAAGTATTGAATCTATCTATACTGGGTCTAAGTATTGAATCTATTTATATTGGGACTAAGTATTGAATCTCTCTATACTGGGTATAAGTATTGAATCTATTTATATATGGTCTAAGTATTGAATCTATCTATATTGGGTCTAAGTATTGAATCTATTTATATATGGTCTAAGTATTGAATCTATTTATATTGGGTCTAAGTATTGAATATATCTACATTGGGTCTAAGTATTGAATCTATTTATATTGGGTCTACGTATTGAATATATCTATATTGGGTCTAAGTATTGAATATATCTATATTGGGTCTAAGTATTGAATCTATCAATATATGGTCTAAGTATTGAATCTATCTATACTGGGACTAAGTATTGAATATATTAATATTGGGTCTAAGCATTGAATCTATCTATATTGGGTCGAACTATTGAATCTATCTATACTGGGACCAAGTATTGAATATATTATTATTGGGTCTAAGTATTGAATCTATCTATATTGGGTCTAAGTATTTAATCTATCTATACTGGGTCTAAGTAATGCATCTATCTATATTGGGACTAAGTATTGAATCTATCTATACTGGGTCTAAGTATTGAATCTCTCTATACTGGGACTAAGTATTGAATATATCTATACTGGGACTAAGTATTGAATCTCTCTATACTGGGACTAAGTATTGAATCTATCTATATTGGGACTAAGTATTGAATCTATCTATACTGGGACTAAGTATTGAATCTCTCTATACTGGGACTAAGTATTGAATCTATCTATATTGGGTCTAAGTATTGAATCTATCTATACTGGGACTAAGTATTTAATGTATCTGTATTGGGTCTAAGTATTGAATATATCTATATTGGGACTAAGTATTGAATCTATTTATACTGGGTCTAAGTATTGAATCTATTTATATATGGTCTAAGTATTGAATCTATCTATATTGGGTCTAAGTATTGAATCTATTTATATATGGTCTAAGTAGTGACTCTATTTATATTGGGTCTAAATATTGAATATATCTATATTAGGTCTAAGTATTGAATCTATTTAAATTGGGTCTAAGTATTGAATATATTTATATTGGGTCTAAGTATTGAATATATCTATATTGGGTCTAAGTATTGAATCTATCTATATTGGGTCTAAGTATTGAATCTATCTATATTGGGTCTAAGTATTGAATCTATCTATACTGGGACTAAGTATTGAATCTATTATTGGGTCTAAGTATTGAATCTATCTATATTGGGTCTAAGTATTGACTCTATCTATACTGGGACTAAGTATTGAATCTATTATTATTGGGTTTAAGTATTGAATCTATCTATATTGGGTCTAAGTATTGAATCTCTCTATACTGGGTCTAAGTATTGAATCTATTTATATATGGTCTAAATATTGAATCTATCTATATTGGGTCTAAGTATTGAATCTATCTATACTGTGACTAAGTATTGAATCTATTATTATTATTGGGTCTAAGTATTGAATCTATATATATATTGGGTCTAAGTATTGAATCTATCTATACTGGGTCTAAGTATTGAATCTCTCTATACTGGGACTAAGTATTGAATCTATCTAAATTGGGACTAAGTATTGTAACTATCTATACTGGGACTAAGTATTGAATATCTCTATACTGGGACTAAGTATTGAATCTATCTATATTGGGTCTAAGTATTGAATATATCTATATTGGGACTAAGTAATGAATCTATCTGTATTGGGAATAAGTATTTAATCTATCTGTATTGGGTCTAAGTATTGAATCTATTTATATTGGGTCTAAGTATTGAATATATCTATATAGGGTCTAAGTATTGAATATATCTATATTGGGTCTAAGTATTGAATCTATCTATATTGGGTCTAAGTATTGAATATATCTATTGGGACTAAGTATTGAATCTATTTATACTGGGTATAAGTATTGAATATATCTATATTATGTCTAAGTATTGAATCTATTTATATTGGGTCTAAGTATTGAATATATCTATATTGGGTCTAAGTATTGAATATATCTATATTGGTTCTAAGTATTGAATCTATCTATATTGGGTCTAAGTATTGAATCTACCTGTATTGGGTCTAAGTATTGAATCTATCTATATTGGGTCTAAGTATTGAATCTATCTATATTAGATATAAGTATTGAATCTATCTATATTGGGTCTAAATATTGACTCTATCTGTATTGGGTCAAAGTATTGAATCTAACTCTGTTAGGTCTAAACATTGAATCTATCTATATTGGGTCTAAGTATTGAATCTATCTATATTGGGTCTAAGTATTGAATCTATTTATATTAGGTCTAAGTATTTAATCTATCTGTATTGGGTCTAATTTTTGAATCTATCTATACTGGGTCTAAGTATTGAATCTATTTATACTGGGAATAAGTATTGAATATATCTGTATTGGGTCTACCTATTGAATCTATCTATACTGGGTCTAAGTATTGAATCTATTTATATATGGTCTAAGTATTGAATCTATCAATATATGGTCTAAGTATTGAATCTATCTATACTGGGACTAAGTATTGAATATATTAATATTGGGTCTAAGTATTGAATCTATCTATATTGGGTCGAACTATTGAATCTATCTATACTGGGACCAAGTATTGAATATATTATTATTGGGTCTAAGTATTGAATCTATCTATATTGGGTCTAAGTATTTAATCTATCTATACTGGGTCTAAGTAATGCATCTATCTATATTGGGACTAAGTATTGAATCTATCTATACTGGGTCTAAGTATTGAATCTCTCTATACTGGGACTAAGTATTGAATATATCTATACTGGGACTAAGTATTGAATCTCTCTATACTGGGACTAAGTATTGAATCTATCTATATTGGGACTAAGTATTGAATCTATCTATACTGGGACTAAGTATTGAATCTCTCTATACTGGGACTAAGTATTGAATCTATCTATATTGGGTCTAAGTATTGAATCTATCTATACTGGGACTAAGTATTTAATGTATCTGTATTGGGTCTAAGTATTGAATATATCTATATTGGGACTAAGTATTGAATCTATTTATACTGGGTCTAAGTATTGAATCTATTTATATATGGTCTAAGTATTGAATCTATCTATATTGGGTCTAAGTATTGAATCTATTTATATATGGTCTAAGTAGTGACTCTATTTATATTGGGTCTAAATATTGAATATATCTATATTAGGTCTAAGTATTGAATCTATTTAAATTGGGTCTAAGTATTGAATATATTTATATTGGGTCTAAGTATTGAATATATCTATATTGGGTCTAAGTATTGAATCTATCTATATTGGGTCTAAGTATTGAATCTATCTATATTGGGTCTAAGTATTGAATCTATCTATACTGGGACTAAGTATTGAATCTATTATTGGGTCTAAGTATTGAATCTATCTATATTGGGTCTAAGTATTGACTCTATCTATACTGGGACTAAGTATTGAATCTATTATTATTGGGTTTAAGTATTGAATCTATCTATATTGGGTCTAAGTATTGAATCTCTCTATACTGGGTCTAAGTATTGAATCTATTTATATATGGTCTAAATATTGAATCTATCTATATTGGGTCTAAGTATTGAATCTATCTATACTGTGACTAAGTATTGAATCTATTATTATTGGGTCTAAGTATTGAATCTATATATATATTGGGTCTAAGTATTGAATCTATCTATACTGGGTCTAAGTATTGAATCTCTCTATACTGGGACTAAGTATTGAATCTATCTAAATTGGGACTAAGTATTGTAACTATCTATACTGGGACTAAGTATTGAATCTCTCTATACTGGGACTAAGTATTGAATCTATCTATATTGGGTCTAAGTATTGAATATATCTATATTGGGACTAAGTAATGAATCTATCTGTATTGGGAATAAGTATTTAATCTATCTGTATTGGGTCTAAGTATTGAATATATTTATATTGGGTCTAAGTATTGAATATATCTATATAGGGTCTAAGTATTGAATATATCTATATTGGGTCTAAGTATTGAATCTATCTATATTGGGTCTAAGTATTGAATATATCTATTGGGACTAAGTATTGAATCTATTTATACTGGGTATAAGTATTGAATATATCTATATTATGTCTAAGTATTGAATCTATTTATATTGGGTCTAAGTATTGAATATATCTATATTGGGTCTAAGTATTGAATATATCTATATTGGTTCTAAGTATTGAATCTATCTATATTGGGTCTAAGTATTGAATCTACCTGTATTGGGTCTAAGTATTGAATCTATCTATATTGGGTCTAAGTATTGAATCTATCTATATTAGATATAAGTATTGAATCTATCTATATTGGGTCTAAATATTGACTCTATCTGTATTGGGTCAAAGTATTGAATCTAACTCTGTTAGGTCTAAACATTGAATCTATCTATATTGGGGCTAAGTATTGAATCTATCTATAGTGGGTCTAAGTATTGAATCTATTTATATTAGGTCTAAGTATTTAATCTATCTGTATTGGGTCTAATTTTTGAATCTATCTATACTGGGTCTAAGTATTGAATCTATTTATACTGGGAATAAGTATTGAATATATCTGTATTGGGTCTACCTATTGAATCTATCTATACTGGGTCTAAGTATTGAATCTATTTATATATGGTCTAAATATTGAATCTATCTATATTGGATCTAAGTATTGAATCTATCTATACTGTGACTAAGTATTGAATCTATTATTATTGGGTCTAAGTATTGAATCTATCTATATTGGGTCTAAGTATTGAATCTATCTATACTGGGTCTAAGTATTGAATCTCTCTATACTGGGACTACGTATTGAATCTATCTGAATTGGGACTAAGTATTGTAACCATCTATACTGGGACTAAGTATTGAATCTCTCTATACTGGGACTAAGTATTGAATCTATCTATATTGGGTTTAAGTATTGAATCTATCTATATTGGGACTAAGTATTTAATCTATTTGTATTGGGTCTAAGTATTGAATATATCTATATTGGGACTAAGTAATGAATCTATCTGTATTGGGAATAAGTATTTAATCTATCTGTATTGGGTCTAAGTATTGAATCTATCTATACTGGGTCTAAGTATTGAATCTATTTATATTGGGACTATGTATTGAATCTATCTATATTGGGTCTAAGTATTGAATATATCTATATTGGGTCTATGTATTGAATATATCTATATTGGGTCTAAGTATTGAATCTATTTATATATGGTCTAAGTATTGAATCTATTTATATTGGGTCTAAGTATTGAATATATCTATATTCGGTGTAAGTATTGAATATATCTATATTGGGTCTAAGTATTTAATATATCTATATTGGGTCTAAGTATTGAATCTATCTGTATTGGGTCTAAGTATTGAATATATCTGTATTGGGTCTAAGTATTGAATCTATTTATAATGGGTCTAAGTATTGAATCTATTTCTATTGGGTCTAAGTATTGAATATATCTATATTGGGTCAAAGTATTGAATATATCTATAGTGGGTCTGAGTATTGAATCTATCTATATTGGGTCTAAGTATTGAATCTATCTATACTGGGACTAAGTATTGAATCTATCTATACTGGCTCTAATTATTGAATCTATCTATACTGGGTCTAAGTATTGAATCTATTTATATTGGGTCTAAGTATTGAATATATCTATATTGGGTCTAAGTATTGAATATATCTATATTGGGTCTAAGTATTGAATCTATCTATATTGGGTCTAAGTATTGAATATATCTATTGGGACTAAGTATTGCATCTATTTATACTGGGTCTAAGTATTGAATATATCTATATTATGTCTAAGTATTGAATCTATTTATATTGGGTCTAAGTATTGAATATATCTATATTGGGTCTAAGTATTGCATATATCTATATTGGTTCTAAGTATTGAATCTATCTATATTGGGTCTAAGTATTGAATCTACCTGTATTGGGTCTAAGTATTGAATCTATATATATTGGGTCTAAGTATTGAATCTATCTATATTAGATATAAGTATTGAATCTATCTATATTGGGTCTAAATATTGACTCTATCTGTATTGGGTCTAAGTATTGAATCTAACTCTATTAGGTCTAAACATTGAATCTATCTATATTGGGTCTAAGTATTGAATCTATCTATATTGGGTCTAAGTATTGAATCTATTTATATTAGGTCTAAGTATTGAATCTATTTATATTGGGTCTAATTATTGAATCTATTTATATTGGGTCTAAGTATTGAATCCATTTATATTGGGTCTAAGTAATGAATCTATCTGTATTGGGCCTAAGTATTTAATCTATCTGTATTGGGTCTAATTATTGAATCTATCTATACTGGGTCTAAGTATTGAATCTATTTATACTGGGAATAAGTATTGAATATATCTGTATTGGGTCTACGTATTGAATCTATCTATATTGGGTCTAAGTATTGAATCTATATGTTTTTGCTCTAGGTATTGAATATATCTATATTGTGTGTAAGTTTTGAATCTATCTATATTGGGTCTAAGTATTGAATATATATATATTGGGTCTAAGTATTGCATATATCTATATTGGTTCTAAGTATTGAATCTATCTATATTGGGTCTAAGTATTGAATCTACCTGTATTGGGTCTAAGTATTGAATCTATCTATATTGGGTCTAAGTATTGAATCTATCTATATTAGATATAAGTATTGAATCTATCTATATTGGGTCTAAATATTGACTCTATCTGTATTGGGTCTAAGTATTGAATCTAACTCTATTAGGTCTAAACATTGAATCTATCTATATTGGGTCTAAGTATTGAATCTATCTATATTGGGTCTAAGTATTGAATCTATTTATATTAGGTCTAAGTATTGAATCTATTTATATTGGGTCTAATTATTGAATCTATTTATATTGGGTCTAAGTATTGAATCCATTTATATTGGGTCTAAGTAATGAATCTATCTGTATTGGGCCTAAGTATTTAATCTATCTGTATTGGGTCTAAGTATTGAATCTATCTATACTGGGTCTAAGTATTGAATCTATTTATACTGGGAATAAGTATTGAATATATCTGTATTGGGTCTACGTATTGAATCTATCTATATTGGGTCTAAGTATTGAATCTATATGTTTTTGCTCTAGGTATTGAATATATCTATATTGTGTGTAAGTTTTGAATCTATCTATATTGGGTCTAAGTATTGAATCTACCTGTATTGGGTCTAAGTATTGAATCTATCTATATTGGGTCTAAGTATTGAATCTATCTATATTAGGTATAAGTATTGAATCTATCTTTATTGGGTCTAAATATTGAATCTATATGTATTGGGTCTAAGTATTGAATCTAACTCTATTACGTCTAAATATTGAATCTATCTATATTGGGTCTAAGTATTGAATCTAACTCTATTAGGTCTAAATATTGAATCTATCTATATTGGGTCTAAGTATTGAATCTATCTATATTGGGTCTAAGTATTGAATCTATTTATATTAGGTCTAAGTATTGAATCTATTTATATTGGGTCTAATTATTGAATCTATTTATATTGGGTCTAAGTATTGAATATATCTATATTGGGTATAAGTATTGAATTATTCTATATTAGGTCTAAGTATTGAATCTATCTATATTAGGTCTAAATATTGAATCTATCTATATTAGGTCTAAGTATTGAATCTATCTATATTAGGTCTAAGTATTGAATCTATCTATTTTGGGTCTAAGTCTTGAATCAATATTTACTGGGTCTAAGTATTGAATATATCTATATATTGGGGCTAAGCATTGAATCTATCTGTATTGGGTCTAAGTATTGAATCTATCTATATTGGGTCGAAGTATTGAATCTATCTATATTGGGTCGAAGTATTGAATCTATCTATATTGGGTCTAAGTATTGAATTTATCTATTTTGGGTCTAAGTATTGAATATATCTGTATTGCGTCGAAGTATTGAATCTATTTATATGGGGTCTAAGTATTGAATCTATCTGCATTGTGTGTAAGTATTGAATCTATCTGCATTGGGTCTAAGTTTTGACTCTATTTATACTGGGTCTAGGTATTGAATCTATCTGCATTAGGTCTAAGTAATGAATCTATTTATATTGGGTCTAAGCATTGAATCTATTTATATTGGGTCTATGTATTGAATCTATCTATATTGGGTCTAAGTATTGAATCTATTTATATTGGGTCTAAGTATTGAATCTATTTATATTGGGTCTAAGTATTGAATCTATCTGCATTGGGTCTAAGTATTGAATCTATCTCTATTGGGTCTAAGTAATGAATCTATCTGCATTGGGTCTAAGTATTGAATCTATTTATACTGGGTCTACGTATTTAATCTATTTATACTGGGTCTAAGTATTGAATCTATCTGCATTGGGTCTAAGTATTGAATCTATAAATACTGGGTCTAAGTATTTAATATATCTATATTGGGTCTAAGTATTGAATCTATTTATACGGGGTCTAAGTATTTAATCTATTTATCCTGGGTCTAAGTATTGAATTTATTTATTTTGGGTCTAAGTCTTGAATCTATCTATACTGGGTCTAAGTATTGAATATATCTATATATTGGGTCTAAGCATTGAATCTATCTGTATTGGGTCTAAGTATTGAATCTATATATATTGGATTTAAGTAATGAATCTATTTATATTGCGTCTAAATATTTAATCCCTCTATATTGGGTCTTTGTATTGAATCTATCTATATTAGGTATACGTATTGAATCTATTTATATGGGGCCTAAGTATTGAATCTATCTGCATTGGGTCTAAGTATTGAATATATCTATATTGGGTCTAAGTATTGAATATATCTGTATTAGGTCTAAGTATCGGATGTATTTATATTGGGTCTAAGTATTGAATCTATCTGTATTGGGTCTAAGTATTGAATCTATCTGTATTGGGTCTAAGTATTGAATCTATCTGCATTGGGTCTAAGTATTGACTCTATTTATATTGGGTCTATGTATTGAATCTATCTGCATTGGGTCTAAGTAATGAATCTATTTATATTGGGTCTAAGCATTGGATCTATCTATATTGGGTCTATGTATTGAATCTATCTATATTGGGTCTAAGTTTTGAAACTATCTGCATTGGGTCTAAGTAATGAATCTTTTTATATTGGGTCTAAGTATTGAATCTATATATATATTGGGTCTAAGTATTTAATATATCTATATTGGGTCTAAGTATTGAATCTATCTCTATTGGGTCTAAGCATTGAATCTATCTGCATTGGGTCTAAGTATTGAATCTATTTATACTGGGTCTAAGTATTTAATCTATTTATACTGGGTCTAAGTATTGAATCTATCTGCATTGGGTCTAAGTCTTGAATCTATCTATACTGGGTCTAAGTATTGAATATATCTATATATTGGGTCTAAGCATTGCATCTATCTGTATTTGGTCTAAATATTGAATCTATCTATATTGGGTCTAAGTAATTAATCTATTTATATTGGGTCTAAGTATTGAATCTCTCTATATTGGGTCTTTGTATTGAATCTATCTATATTAGGTATAAGTATTGAATCTATCTATATTGGGTCTAAGTATTGAATATATCTGTATTGGGTCTAAGTATTGAATCTATCTATATTGGGTCTAAGTAATGAATCTATTTATATTGGGTCCAAGTATTGAATCTATCTATACTGGGTCTAAGTATTGAATCTATCTATATTGGGTTAAAGTATTGAATCTATTTATATTGGGTCTAATTATTGAATATATCTATATTGGGTCTAAGTATTAAATCTATCTATATTGGGTCTGAGTATTGAATCTATCTATATTGGGTCTAAGTATTGAATCTATCTATATTGGGTCTAAGTATTGAATCTATCTATATTGGGTCTAAGTTTTGAATATATCTGTATTGGGTCTAAGTATTGAATCTATTTATATGCGGTCTAAGTATTGAATCTGTCTTCATTGGGTCTAAGTATTGAATATCTCTATATTGGGTCTAAGTATTGAATATATCTGTATTAGGTCTAAGTATTGAATCTATTTATATTGGGTCAAAGTATTGAATATATCTGTATTAGGTCTAAGTATTGAATCTATTTATATTGGGTCTAAGTATTGAATCCATCTGTATTGGGTCTAAGTATTGAATCTATCTGCATTGGGTCTAAGTAATGAATCTATTTATATTGGGTCTAAGTATTGAATCTTTTTATACTGGGTGGAAGTATTTAATCTATTTATACTGGGTCTAAGTATTGAATCTATCTATTTTGGGTCTAAGTATTGAATCTATCTATTTAGGGTCTAATTATTGAATCTATCTGAGATTCGAGTGCCCCTCCCCCCCCCCCCCCCCCCCCCCCCCACGTAAGCGTGGTGCAGAGCTCAGCCCGCGTGGTGCAGTGTGGCCCAACAGCCCCCCAACGGCGACCCCTTTCGTGTGTGGACGCCTTCATCCAGCAGTGGATTGACCAAGGCTGTGAGTTGTAGCCGAGAGAGGAGGAGCCGCATCCCTCTAGCCCACGCACGAAATGAACACACATCAGCAGCACGGCCTTTTGGGAGTGCATCGATTTCAGCAGCATTGGTTCAGTGGAAGGAAGCTCGAGAGCGGTGTCGACATTCAGTGTCTCGTCAGGGCCAACAGCAGCCACGTGCTCTCAACGAGACCCAGAGACCCACAGATAACCTATAGACTCACATAGATAACCCATAGAGCCACAGATAACCTATAGACTTAAATTGATAACCCATAGACCCACAGATAACCTATAGGCTTACATAGATAACCCATAGACCCACAGATAACCTATAGGCTTACATTGATAACCCATAGACCCACATGTAACCTATAGACTTACATAGATAACCCATAGACCCACATGCAACCTATAGACTTACATTAATAACCCATAGACCCACAAAAAACCTATAGACTTACACAGATATCCCATCGACCCACAGATAACCTACAGACTTACATAGATAACCCACAGACCCACATGTAACCTATAGACTTACATAGATAACCCATAAAGCCACACATAACCTATAGACTTATATAGATAACCCATAGACCCACAGATAACCTATATACTTATATAAATAACCCATAGACCCACAGACTTACATAGATAACCCATAGAGCCACAAATAACCTATAGACTTCTTCTTTGGTTCTTTCGGTAAAGTCACGTAGAATGAGAATAAAATAATAAATTGATAAAATAAAATAATACAATAATATTCTCACGACGTTTCGGCCACAACACAAGCGGCCTTCATCAGGTGAAGGGGACGAGACTGTCTGGAGGACAGCGCTGGAGTGAGAAAGCCACGCTGAGATCACGGCCTTTAAGCTGTGTGAGAAGAAACAAAGCGCCTTGACAAAGGAATTAGCATATAATTTAGCATTGAAATGGCTGAGTGATTAGCTTGTGACTGGTCACAGAAAAGGCTATGTTAAAGTTAAAGCTTACACATCCGCAAAGGCACCCCTTGACAAAGGAATTAGCATAGAATTTAGCATTGAAATAGCTAAGTTAAAGTATACACATCCGCAGAGGCACTCCTTGACAAAGGAATTAGTATAGAATTTAGCATTGAAATAGCTGAGTGATTAGCTTGTAACTGGTCACAGAAATAGCTATGTTAAAGTCAGTCAGAGCATATACATTCACCGAGGCACCTAGTACAAATCAAACAGGAGAATTTAGCATTGAAATAACTAGGCGAATTTAGCATTGAAATAACTGAGTGATTAGCTTGTGACTGGTCACAGAAATGTGTTGTATATGAGCCTTTTCCAAAATTGATATTAACAATAATATTTGCCGTTATATATCATTTTTTTTTAACAAACGAAAAAAAAATCAATAAAACCCGTAAGCCAGGCACACGAAAAAACAGATGTCGGTCATAAACAGGCCATTAATAAATAAAGAAATAATAAAATTCTCGAGGCGAGGATGTTAGCAACTATCTGCGAAGATCTCCAGATGAACAAGAGTTTGATGTGCCCTAAGGGAGGTCACGCAGAGGGAAGCCCTCCGCAAGCCAGAAATGAGGACGCCCACGGGTTAAACCATTTTTTTTTTAAACAACGGTTAAAATTTAAAATGCAATAACAAGAATAAGCTAAAGTTAGCGGTCCTCGCGCTCACTCCAATTAAGACCAGGCCACCAGATACATCAGTGAATTATTATCCAATAATTAATTCGCTATCAAATGATTTTCACCTTTAATACTTTTACTGTTAAAACAAAGCTTGGAGACAAAATACAGAGTCACATCAAAGCTTTTCGAGAAGGAATGAGGTGAACGGGCAAACTTACGAAAGAGTTTAAACAATATCCCAAGCAACCCCGACCACCTTTGTCTCTCCCGAAGAGCGCGAGAAAGGAATTTCACGCCAGGGCAAACAGATCGTTATCGCAGGAGCCATCTGTACACACACACACACGAACTCACACACACAGACCCCGCCCCCCCTTTTCCACTGCGCAGAGAGAATTGTCTTTGAATATAACGGTCAGCCGCATTTTCAAAAGTTCAGTGAAGTTAAGTCAAGAGTCAAGACAGATCAGCGAGTCAAGACGTCCACAGGACGAGCAGTCGCATGGAGCGGCTGGCTCCGAGCCTCGCTGAGTAGCGAGGATCGCTGAGTCGGGATGTATCAACAAAAGTGAGTCATACAGCAGTGGAGGAAACCTGCTGTCAGCGAACCAGCACGGGCGCGTTCGCGCACTTCAACAGAGAGAGCACGTGCGACTCAACTCACTCAACTGAAGAAAAAGCTTGGCCAGCCGCCAACAAAGTATCAGCGAATCAGCGCTGAGAGCACTCGAGCATCTCCACAAAGCAAGCACGTGCAACGTGGCTCAACCAGCAGCGGAAAAGCACGAGCAGCCGCCAACAACTTCAGCAAACCAGTGACCAAGCGCGTGCGACTTGAGTCATACAGCAGTGGAGGAAACCTGCTGTCAGAGAGCCGCCAACAACCTCAACAAAGAGAGCGCGTGCGATTCGGCTCACTCAGCAGAAGAAAAACTTGACCTGTCGCCCGCGAGCGCAGCGTCAGATACTACAGCAGCGGAAAGAGCGCGCACCGGCGCAGCTCATCCAGCAGTGGAGGAAACTGCTGTCAGCGAATCAGCACGGGCGCGTTCGCGCATCTTCTAGGAGAAAGAGCGCGGCCAGCAACGCCAAGCAAGAGCGTGCAGCAGCTCATCCAGCAGTGGAGAGAAACTGCTATCAGCGAACCAGCACGGGCGCGTTCGCGCATCTTCAAGGAGAGGGAGCGCGTGCCACCAGCGTGCCATCAGCACCAGCATCAGCACCAGCGCGTGCCAACAGCGCGCCACCAGCGTGCCACCAGCACCAGCGCGTGCCAACAGCGTGCCACCAGCGTGCTACAGCGCGCAACTTCGCGTCACCAGGGCTGAGAGGGAAGCGGCCCCGCACTCAACACCCATCGGCGCGACGACGGCGAGCGTCGTGCTGACTCATCCAGCCAGCGGTGGACAGAAACTGGCAGTCGTTCGTATGCCCCTCCCCCACACTCCCTTCTCACTCCCCCACCGCTACACAACGAACAAACATTTTTTTTTACAAGGAAATCAACCTAGGCGTTTGCTCAACGCAAGAAATCAACAACCCTCCCATTAAACATACAAGACTCATGATAACTGCGTCAACTATTAGCTGATAACGAAAAACATCGCCACCCATTGAGTTACGTTGATGAGGCAATCAGAATTATTTCAGTCGAACGCTTTAATTGCATAATCGTTGATGAATCAATGAACGAACATCGCCGTGGTACTGTGCTGACGATTTCAAGCATAATAATTTCGCATATCAGAATGTGTTAAGGATTGGATACGAATCAAAGACCGAGTGCCGTGTTGTGTAATCATTCAAGAATACGAGTTTGCATATTATAAGGTTAAGGTTTTGATAGAATAGTTCACTTGTTTTTAATCTCTCTCAACAACCGATCGATTGCGTTACGCGTCGGGAATTAACCACAGGTGCCGCTATCGAGGTGAAACAACGCAATCGTGATGGTATCATGTTAACGCTGTGTTGAAATTCCAACATCCCGAGATTGAGTTTTCATATTATCCAAAAATTAAAGTTAGCTAGAAAATAAAATTGATCAAAGCAGAAGGTTTGTGTGATTCTTCCTGAAATTCTGCATAATATTGTTTTGCGAATGAGATCTGAATCCTGGGGACCTATCATAAGCACACTATCACCACACATAATCCGTAACACACATAATTCGTAATGTTCAATCGAGAGTAATCGTATCCTTATCGATAATACGGAATTAAAGAGCAGAGTCGAATCGACTCCCTCTCATTCACGCTCACAACGCCTGCGTCACTGCATACGATTAATTGCGTCATTCCAATTCATAACACAATCCTAGTCACCGAGGCTCGACCTGATAATCCATAACGACCTGCATTATCCTAACCACGCCCACTCGCATAAATTAATACGATTATCTCTCGAATCAGCATAATTTATGCGCATAATTACACTAATTAACATAATTTCGGATAAATTCTGCAAATCTCAAATTTCATTTAATATTCATTATTTTCATCAATTTTCATAACACCTATATATACAACAAATGGCTATGTTGAAGTTAAGACCTACACATCTGAGCTATTC
This sequence comes from Petromyzon marinus, assembly GCF_048934315.1. NCBI lineage: Eukaryota > Metazoa > Chordata > Hyperoartia > Petromyzontiformes > Petromyzontidae > Petromyzon > Petromyzon marinus. The sequence continues at coordinate 1,698,776 of NC_133704.1, read as the reverse complement.
ACAGTAACTGGGTATACAATACAATATATAATGAATACTATATAGTGAACCAATAAAAATACTAAAATATAAATTACCTCAATGTTATCAATAAACTCTATATTCTCCAATCAGCTAAGCTACCAACAATAAGTCGTTATATATCACAATGCTATATGACGAAAAATGGGTGGATTCTTACCCTCAACTTTAGCACCACGGATAGCTACGAGCCCCGTTCAGACGGACGAGTTCATCCATGGTCGGAACAGAGGAGGGGGAGAGAGACAGCTGCGAGGCGCTGTTATACTTCATGTTGTAAACCATACCATTAACCATGGTGTGAGAGGTATTAAGAGTCAATGCCAGCGAAAGAGCTGCGGTCTGAAGGTCATCGTAAAATACAATTAATTAAAAACGGAAATGGTTTAAAACATCTTTCCAATGGTTACTAAGCCAGAATCCATCTTCTCGGTTGAAATTGTCTCTGTGCTTGTATATGTGAATGGCCTCATGAACGAATCTCTCATGGTAGCCGGTTGGTTTGCAAAGAACCTCCCTCTTGGAGAAGTCAATGTCATCGAAACCTATAGACTTACACAGATAACCCATAGACCCACATGTAACATATAGACTTACATAGATAACCCATAGAGCCACAAATAACCTATAGACTTATATAGATAACCCATAGACCCACAGATAACCTATAGACTTACATAGATAACCCATAGACCCACAGATAACCAATAGACTTACATTGATAACCCATAGACCCACATGTAACCTATAGACTTACATTGATAACCCATAGACCCACATGTAACCTATAGACTTACATAGATAACCCATAGACCCACAGATAACCTATAGACTTACATAGATAACTCATAGACCCACATGTAACCTATAGACCCACATGTAACCCATAGAGCCACATGTATCCTATAGAGCCATATGTATCCTATAGAGTAGTGTTCATCATTGCAAGGTCCCGCGGACCACTGGGGGCCCCTGGTGCCCCCCCCTCCCCCCCCCCCATCATCATCATCATCGTGCTGCTGCCACAAACCCCCAATGGTCTCAAATGTTGTGGCAGTCCTCACACATTTATGATGTCTTATCGGTGGAAGTGCCCCCCCCCTTTCCCCCTCTCTGAGAGTTAGCGAAGAACACTGCTCTATTTCGATTTAAAGCTTTCGTGACTGCAATGATTCATCTTCTTTGGTTCTTTCGGTAAAGTCACGTAGAATGAGAATAAAATAATAAATTGATAAAATAAAATAACACAATAATATTCTCACGACGTTTCGGCCACAACACAAGCGGCCTTCATCAGGTGAAGGGAGCGAGACTGTCTGGTAGGACAGCGCTGGAGTGGCAGATATCGCCGACGCCACTCCAGCGCTGTCCTACCAGACAGTCTCGCTCCCTTCACCTGATGAAGGCCGCTTGTGTTGTGGCCGAAACGTCGTGAGAATATTATTGTGTTATTTTATTTTATCAATTTATTATTTTATTCTCATTCTACGTGACTTTACCGAAAGAACCAAAGAAGAACACTGCTCTAGACTAACAAAGATCACCCATAGACCCACATAGAATCTACATAGATGACCCAATTGACTCCTCCAGTATAAATACCTGTGTGGTGTAATAGTGCCGGCTGGTGGCCAGCAGCGGCAACAGCGGTGGACAGACCCAGTGCTCACACCAGTGAGGGTGTGCACGGGGTGTTGGCAGAGCGGAGGAACTGGGGCAAGGGTCGCAGAGGACCCCATCTGGAGGCCCCTGGAACCTGCTAGTGGGTTCGAGAAGGGAGGCGTGGTCAGGGCGGAGCCAGGGCCGCGCCTGGGAACATAAAGGAACCGAGAGCGGGGAGCTCGAGGCTGCCGGTTCTGTGAGTGGACTCGTCTCGTCGTCGCTGACGTCCCCGCTAGATATCGCGTTGCAGGAAGTTGTTGGCGATCTCAGTCGGCGCCGTCAGTGTTAGTAGACGGCTAGTATTGTGTACAGGCTAGGCTAAGAGACTGTGGAGAGTGTGTGGACGAGACCGTGAAAGTTGATAATAAAGAAGGTGCCTCCTACAAAACTCGTCTCCTAATCATTGACACTACACGTATTCTGATTTATTTTACTTAATGGAGGGTGGGAGGGGTTGTATGTGCACATCATTGAGGGCCAATTTCTCTTTTTTAAACAGATAAACTCACTACACTGGCGATCTACGTTCAATCGCATTGCAGCTGCCGGGATATCTTCTGAACGGCCGAGCCACCCGGCCAACTCATCCGGATTGAAATTCAAGCGAAAGTTACGGCGAAGCGATGGCTCGCTGAGCGGCGTGAGAAGCTGGGCCAGCGTCGGCGATATCTGCCACGTGCCTCGACTCCTCCTCCTCCTCGCGCCGTCCCCATCATCACCACCGCGTGCGGAGACGAGATTAGCTCCCGAGAACACGGCCTCGACACACACAGCCATAATCACACACACACACAGCTCTGTACACACACACAGCCATAATCACACACACAGCTCTGTACACACACACACAGCCCTGTACACACACACACAGCCCAGGACACACACACACACACAGCCCTGTACACACACACACACAACAACAACCGCCATTCACCACTAAGTGGCGGCGACGTCACCACGACGCTTGTGCCAGGCTATGTGCACCCCGAGGCCACGTGAAGTGTCGAACGCCCGCGGGCAGGAGGTCACGGGGCAGACCCAGGTGCCACGGGTCGACTGACTGAGATGACTGGCTGATGCACCACCTGTGCCCCCTACTGTGCCAACCTGCTGTGCTTTAGCCACCCGGCGCTCCGCTCGTTGTTGTGAGCGTGGCTCCTCCGCCCTCTGTTGTTGTTGGAGGTCGACTGCCTCCAACTGCCCAGTAGCGTCCTTCACGAGCCTCCTCCACAGAGGCCGATCTTGACACCGCTGGTACCAGTCATCGGCAAGTCCACACACACAGCCCTGTACAGACACAGCCCTGTACACACACACACAGCCCTGTACACACACACAGCCCTGTACACACACACACAGAGCCCTGTACACACACACAGCCCAGGACACACACACACACACAGCCCTGGACACACACAGCCCTGTACACACACAGCCCTGGACACACACACACAGCCCAGGACACACACACACAGCCCTGTACACACACACAGCCCTGTACACACACACACACAGAGCCCTGTACACACACACAGCCCTGTACACACACAGCCCTGGACACACACACACAGCCCTGTACACACACACACAGCCCAGGACACACACACACACACAGCCCTGTACACACACACACACAGCCCTGTACACACACACACAGCCCAGGACACACACACACAGCCCTGTACAGACACAGCCCTGTACACACACACACAGCCCTGTACACACACAGCCCTGTACACACACACACAGCCCAGGACACACACACACACAGCCCTGTACACACACACAGCCCTGTACACACATCCCAGAACCATACACACACAGACGAGCGGGGAGGCAGCAGTTTAAGTTTCATTTATTTGCTATAGCCCTGTGAGCCATTCGGCTCTTGAATCGGGTGCAACCACAACAAACAAAAACATGAACAAGAAAACATCTTAAAGTGACTACGCGCAAACAGAAAAATCCTGGAAAAAAACCAGCAAAGTCTTCCAGAAAAAGCACCGTATATCAACGCTGTGTGCAAAAATCCCAGTGGGATGCAAGTCAAACAATAACAACCATAAGACAATTGAAATACATGTTATCAGTCTAACTCTGTACTACAACAAATAAATATGGCTAAACCAAAACGTCTTCGAAATCAGCAGCACTCACCCAGTGAGTAACACGGCGCCACGACGATTGCCCAAGCTCTGCGCTCCTCTACGTATGAAGGTGTTGTCGGCCAATTAATCACGAGTGTGTATACATGTGGGAGGAAGCCGCGTGTGTAAGGGGGCAACACTCGATCACATACAGATGGAACAGATGGCGTCCACGTTTGCTGTACCACCTTCTCCTGGCGAGCCAGGGTACGGCACCTCCGTCGACGCCCACGGGAAGGGAGTTTCACGCAGCATCTGCGCGGTGATCCACCAACCCCCGCAGTGCTGGATCACGTGCAGCAGCGTAGCCACCGCCGCACCGATCTGTGTAGATTTATGAAATGTTTTTATTTTTCACTCAGAGCACACTCGTTTTCCTCCCGAACGCGTAAAGAGAAACGAACTGAAACTAAAAACTAAAGTATATATTTGTTTTATTTTACCAGGTAAGGCCCACTGCGCTATACAGCATAGCCCTTTTTCAGAAGCGACCTGGCCACAAATGATAGGACAACGAAGTGGCTCATTGTCGCGTGGAAATGTAAAGCAGCCAAATACCCTGAACACGTGATGTTGATCCTAAATGTGGAGGGAAAACCCAGAGGGCCTGGGGAAAAAACACGCGACCACGGAGAACACGCAAACTCCAAATATACAGCAGCAGCAGCAGGCGTCGGGATCGGAATTGAACCTACGACCTCCTGCATACCGAGCGAGGTAGCTAACATCTCATAGCCACCGCGGCAAACATCGAGGGTGAGACGTCGTCCTGGACCGCGGGGCTCCCACTGGGCTGGAGTCGGTGACTCCTCTGAGCCCGGTCCCCAACCTCCACTACCCCCCCCCCCGCTCCGCCCTCGTTCAATGCAATTCGGTTCCTCACTTAATTTGGCCAAATTCCAGCTCTGAGAATTGCGAACATATCCGTCTGGCTGTCAGCCGACGAATAATCTGATTGTTATAATTATTATTATTCCGATTGTTTACTTAAGAAAAGCCTCACCGAGTCTCAAGACTTGTTTTCAGGAGGGTCCTGCCAGGGTTTTGCAGTAGGTGGTGGGGGAACGATGCTGCTGCTGTATGTGGGAACCCAATCGAGTACATTTGCAGGTTACATTTTCACCACTGTAATGTTTGGGCCAATCCGAGTTACACAGTTCCTTTGTTCCTTTTAATCGGCTATTGGGGGGCAGGAAACCTGCGAGAGACCCCGGAGGAACCCCCATGTCGGCAAAGGGGGAGAACATACACACTGGGAGCAGAGTGTGTGGGGAAGTGTTGCTGCCCTACCTATGGAGGTGGTAGGAAAAGGCCAATTGAAGGATTTTCAAACCAAAATTTGGTTTGAATTCACCCATGCGATCGGGACGTGGGGGGCAACATTTTGTGTGTACTGTGTGTACTGTGTACTGTGTGTACTGTGTGTGTGTACTGTGTGTGTACTGTGTACTGCGTATGTACTGGATGTGTGTACTGTTTGTGTACTGTGCATACTGTGTGTGTACTGTGTGTGTACTGTGTGTACTGTGTGTGTACTGGGTGTGTACTGTGTGTGTAATGTCTGTGTGTACTGTGTGTACTGTGTGTGTGTACTGTGTGTGTGTACTGGGTGTGTGCTGTGTGTGTGTGTACTGTGTGTGTGTACTGGGTGTGTACTGTGTGTGTGTACTGGGTGTGTACTGTGTGTGTTTGTACTGGGTGTGTACTGTGTGTGTGTACTGTGTGTGTGTACTGTGTGTGTGTACTGTGTGTGTACTGGGTGTACTGTGTGTGTGTACTGTGTGTGTGTACTGTGTGTGTACTGTGTGTGTGTACTGTGTGTGTGTACTGTGTGTGTGTACTGGGTGTGTGTGTACTGTGTGTGTGTACTGGGTGTGTACTGTTGCGCTACTCGATAAGGCAGCTGTCTCCCCGTGCGGTTTCGCTTGTTTTGGAGCGCATCCACTGCCACTGCTCCTTCTACCGCACAAAGCGAGGGAAGCCTGCACGGCTGTCGCTCAAACACGCGCAGGCGAGGCGGGATCACTCCTCGTGCACTCGCAGGGAACCCGCCCCAGGATCACTCCTCGTGCACTCGCAGGGAACCCGCCCCAGGATCACTCCTCGTGCACTCGCAGGGAACCCGCCCCAGGATCACTCCTCGTGCACTCGCAGGGAACCCGCTCCGAGATCACTCCTCGTGCACTCCGCAGGGAACCCGTTCCGGGATCACTCCTCGTGTACTCGCAGGGAACCCGCCCCAGGATCACTCCTCGTGCACTCGCAGGGAACCCGCCCCAGGATCACTCCTCGTGCACTCGCAGGGAACCCGCTCTGGGATCACTCCTCGTGCACTCGCAGGGAACCCGTTCCGGGATCACTCCTCGTGCACTCGCAGGGAACCCGCTCTGGGATCACTCCTCGTGCACTCGCAGGGAACCCGCTCTGGGATCACTCCTCGTGCACTCGCAGGGAACCCGCTCTGGGATCACTCCTCGTGAACTCGCAGGGAACCCGCTACGAGATCACTCCTCGTGCACTCGCAGGGAACCCGCTCTGGGATCACTCCTCGTGCACTCGCAGGGAACCCGCTACGAGATCACTCCTCGTGCACTCGCAGGGAACCCGCTCCGGGGGGTAGCCGTGGGCTCCCGGAGATCGCACGGTCACCCCGACGCCACTTCCAGCCACGTCGGAATCTTCGGCCACAAAAACCCAGCTGTGGAGGAGGCGACAGAGCGGGGGCGGTGAGAGGGGGGGGGTAGAGGCAGCAGCCTCAGCACTGCGCGTGTCAGTGCGGAGCGGGCGAGGAGAGGGGGGGATGTTTGGAGCGGGTGGAAGGAGTGGAATGGAATGGAGAGGAAAGTGTTGGACGGAAGGGCGTGGGGAGTTGGTGGTGCTGGTGGGGAGTGGGGGGGGGTGACAGCTGATGCCACTGCTCTAAGGAGACCCCCCCCCCCCCTGGCAGGGAGAGACCGCGCAGCTGTGAATGGCGGCCGTGCAACATCATCACAGTAGCCACACAGACAAAGTTCGCCACCCCCCGTGTAGCCTTCACAGACTGCTGGGGCAAGTGCTGTAACGAGCGAGTAGCGCCTATGATGGCCGGCCACGTGGCATACGAGGGGGTGGGTGGCCAGCACCACGCCCCGCCGACTTTGACCCCAACCACCCTCGTAGCGATGTTTTACAAACGACTCCGGGTCCTCATTTGAGGCCGAGTCGACCTAGGGAAGGCCCAGGGCCGGTTCAGGAAATAATCCTGACTGGTACTCGGGTCGCCACACAGGGGCATGTGGAGCGGTGTTGTCAAACCACTGTCGTGCTGGCTTGGTTGACCATACTTCACCACGCTTGACCCTACTTCCAGTGCCGGATTATCCCAGGGATCATCCCAGGGATCATCCCAGGGATCATCCCAGGGATCATCCCAGGGATCATCCCAGCCGCATCATCCCAGGGATCATCCCAGGGATCATCCCAGAGATCATCCCAGGGATCATCCCAGGGATCATCCCAGGGATCATCCCAGGGATCATCCCAGGGATCATCCCAGCCGCATCATCCCAGCGGGATCATCCCAGCCGCATCATCACAGCTGCATCATCCCAGCCGCATCATCCCAGCCGCATCATCCCAGCCGCATCATCACAGCCGCATCATCCCAGCGGGATCATCACAGCCGCATCATCCCGGTCGTTCCGGTTCCAAAAGTAGAGATCTCCCCAGCTGTGCTGTTTATAACAAGGCCAGCATATCAGGAACACGTTGCTTGCATTGCTCCGGTTTCATCCCACGGCATACAGACAATCATCAATTGGTTGAAAATCATCTGAATATAGAGGACTGCAGAGCTTGGAGAATTGATGATGACGCCGGCCCAGCTTGTGTGGGCCTCCTCGGTGATTGGGAGAGATGCGATTAATTAGCACGCCCACGACGCCGTGTACAATTCTAAAATTATTTTCCTAACAATGTAACATTGTATATTCTAACCGCGAAGTTCCAATCGCTGTGTAATTATACTCCTTTAACGATTAATGATACGGGGGAAACAGTGGCGCAGAACAGCACAACTACGTTATATACACACACACACACGGCAAGCCGAGTTCAACTCCAGGTCACGGCTGACATCAGCGGCGAGTGATATCTGAACCGGTTCTGGTCCCCACTCCACCAGGCGGCAGTGAGCAGCGTGGTGAAGTATGCTCACAGAACCCCCCACGGCCGACACGACGTGGTGAGGCCTTCATCTCGCCGTCGATTAATGCTGGTCTCGGCCTGGTGGTCCTCGTGGGAGGGCTGCCAAGCTGTGGGTCCCCGTAGATCTGCCGCCATTCACAGCTGCGCGGTCTCTCCCTGCCAGTGGGGGCAGGGGGGGGCCCTTAGGGCGGTGGCATCCGCTGCCCCCCCCACTCCCCACCAGCACCCCCACTCCCCACGCCCTTCCGTCCACCACTTTCCCCTCCATGACATTCCACTCCTTCCACCCGCTCCAAACATCCACTCGTTCAGCTGGTGTGACGATGAGAGACTCATCGTCACCATCATCACCACGATCCATGGGGTAGATGGGTAGATGTATGTATGGGTAGATGTGTGTGTAGTGTCAATGATTTAGAGTTTCTAGGAGTAACTTTCTTTATTAACAACTTTCACAGTCTCGTCCGCACACTCTCCACAGTAGCTCAGCCCAGCCTGTACACAACACGAGCCGTCTAACACTGCCGGCGCTGACTGAGATAACCAACTACTCTCCTTCGTAGCGCAATGTCTAGCGGAGACGTTCAGCGGTGACGGCGACGAGACGACGACGAGACGAGTCCACTCCCTGAACCGGCAGCCTCGAGCCCCCCGCTCGCAGCTCCTTTTATGCTCCCAGCGCGGCCCTGGCTCCGCCCTGACCACGCCTCCCTTCTCGAACCCACTATCAGGTTCCAGGGGCCTCCAGATGGGGTCCTCTATGGCCCGAGCCGAGTTCCTGCGCTCTGCCAACACGCACCGTGCTCACGCTCACCGGCGTGTGTACTATCTGTCCACCACAGCAGCCGGCGCTATTACACTACTGATGTATGCATGGGTAGATGTGTGTACGTATGTATGAACATGAACTTCTTTCGCACCGTATGTAGCCAACCGTGGTAATCGGAGGTGTGACAGACACAGGAAGACACACACACAGGTGTGCCACGTACACAGATAGCCCGTAGGTGTCCACTCACATTTCGTCATTGGTTTCCACTTTCCTCACTTCGTCTTTTATTTCCACCGAGTCTCTACACCGATGTTAATATAACTTCTGTAGAAACTCAACACGTGCGTGAGTGTAATGCCGACTTAAAATTCATCATATCCGACAGTACCCCGACTTACGTCTCCCACCTTTCACGTCGTTGGTAAACGCGTCGCCGCTTCATCATGAACCCCGCTACTTCCCCTCCATTCATCGCCTCTCAGCCTTCGCCCTCCACCACCACCACCACCCACCACCACCACCACCCACCACCACCACCACCCACCACCACCACCACCCACCACCACCACCACCCACCACCACCCACCACCACCACCACCCACCACCACCACCACCCACCACCACCACCACCACCCACCACCACCCACCACCACCACCCACCACCACCCACCACCACCACCCACCACCACCCACCACCACCACCCACCACCACCCACCACCACCACCACCACCCACCACCACCCACCACCACCACCACCCACCACCACCACCCACCACCACCCACCACCACCACCACCCACCACCACCACCACCACCACCACCCACCACCACCACCACCACCACCCACCACCACCACCACCCACCACCCACCACCACCACCACCCACCACCACAACCGCCACCACCACCACCACCACCACCCACCACCACCACCACCCACCACCACCTACCACCCACCACCACCACCACCGCCACCACCACCACCACCACCCACCACCACCACCACCCACCACCACCACCACCACCCACCACCACCCACCGCTACCGGCTCCGTACATCGCTTCGATTTGACGACGTTTCCATATTCGTCGTCGCAACTTTCAGGAACGCATCCCCCGACGTAGACCGGGGGATGCGTTCCTCTACAGGGTGGTGGTGCAGGCGTCTTGTGACCTCCAATTAGTGACCACAAACATAATTATATTCTTGGTTCTTTCGGGAAAGTCATAATAAAATATATAAAACAATAAAATTCTCACGACGTTTCGACTGTGTTACAGTTGTTTCCCTTCAACGTGACTTTACCGAAAGAACCAAGAATATGAATCACTGCAGACACGAAAGCTTTAAATCACAAACATAGTTATTTCCCCTTTGCTTATTCATCTCTGTGTTCACACCCCCATTGGGTATACAAAACATATGAAGCTTCAGAGAATGAAATGGGGGGGGGGGGTCACAAGTGATCTGGACCACCCTGTTGTTACAGTAGACGACGTTTTGGGCAATGGCCCTTCTTCATTGCACTGACACATTGCTGTAGAAGAAACCCGTCGTGCGGCGCACTGGCAGGCGAGCAGAGCGCGACTGTGGGGTGCGAGTAGGCTGCGTGCGATTGCGTTTGTGTTGTGCATCTCTCAGATGTTTTATTCGCGGTGTTCGGCGTGATGCCCGACGTTTCGATGCGGCTCCTGAAGAAGCTCCCGCAGCACGTGGAGCGAACGCTTCGGACACCATCCCGACGTCTCGCTCCCGCATGCTCGAGGAGCGAAACGTCGGACACCGTGCCAAGCAGCACGCGAGAGAGCTGTAGGCGGCTACGTACGGTGCGAAAAAAATTAAATATGCGTGCATACAGCGTGGGGAGGGCGGCTTCATACAGCAGTGGATGGACACGAGAGCTGTACATGCAGTCGTGCACACACACAAAGACAGATCCCCGTCTAGCCTTAACTCACTTATGGGACAAGTGCTGTGAGCCAGTAAAGCCTCTGGAGGCGCGCAGGGCACACGAGGGGGTGGGTGGTCCAGCCCCACGCCTGCCCGCCCGCCCGGCCGCCTTTGTCTCCCCAGTGGCGATGTTTACACAACCACCGCAGCAGGTACTAATTTGAGGCTGAGTCGACCTAGGGGAAGGCCGAGTGACCGGCTTCAGATAATCGTCATTGTGGAGTTGTTGGTGGCCGTGAGTCGGGATTCCACCACCACCTCTCTCTCTCTCTCTTGCCACGTGCGTATGCGGTTCGGGTGGGGGCCGTGGGGAGCCGTGTGGGGTGCGCGGGGGGGGTTATGGTGGGGGGCCATGCCCACCCGGGGGGGTGGGGGGGGTCCTCGCGTGACCTCCCCTCGTGGCCACGGGACCCGGGCTCTGTCGATTTTCCACTTGGAGATATCCGCGAGATATCCGCCCGTGTCAACGCGCGGCAGCTGCTCCCGCCCGCCTAATTAGATTCCAGTCACTTAACCCCCCCGACCTCCCCCCCACCACCCCCCTACCAACCCACCCACCGCCCTCTCCCCACCTTGTTTGTGTGCAATGATTCAAGACAATAACCTCGACTAAACGAAGGCCCCACCGAGCTATGCGGCTCTTTTTATTAATACAGAACACGATTTTATTTCACTCACTCTGCCTGTTGTTGTATCCTCAAATCTTGTAACTCAATGTTAACCCACTTCCCAATGTGGTATCGATTGTGAACTTGGTATACTTATGTCATACTGATGACAATACTATATTCTATCATAAATATATTTTTTTTACATTATTTTGTATATGTTATGTTTCGGCTTGGGTCAAATTGCCCACGCTCAACTCACGTTGGCTGTAATTGCCCACGGCCCTTAATTTGTGGCAAAATTCGGGGCCACTTCCTAGAGTCGTGGAGTTCTGCCATTACTAGTGCGGTACATTTCATAAAAGCGTGTTTTTAAAAAAACGTTTTTAAAAATATTGCTTATTCAGAAGGGACCTGGCTATTAGAAATGATAGCTCAACGACGTGGGCGAAAATAATCATCATTATCACGTGGACATTTAAAGCAGCAGCCAAATCCTCTCACCGCGTGGTGATGTTGATTATAAATGTGGAGGGAAAAACCGGAGGTCCCGGAGAATAATCCACGCGGCCACGTGGAGAGACACGCAGACTCCAAATACACAGCAGCAGGCGACATGGTCCGGATTGAACACACGACCTCCTGTATAACAGGCGAGGTCGTTAACATCTCGGCACTGTGTAGAGGTCGCTCGGCTCATTTCGGTCGCCCGGGGCGGCAAGTGAAAGAATTAACGAGTGTAGTTTTCACTCCCCCCCCACCGCCTCCGCCTCTCTCCACCGAGGTGGCGCGTGGAGGGGTAAAGTTTGGGTATTCCCACTTCCTCCAAAGACGTCTGGCCGGCGTGGGGGGAGTGGGCCACGTCGAGAGGGTTACTCTGTCGAGCTGCCTCGAGGCGCTTCCGCCAGCAGTGGCGCGACCGAGCACTTGCAGGGCTGTGCCTTTACCTTTTACCTTTATCATACAGCACTGCACAGTGTCTTTAGCGGCGTTCTTCACTCATTTTCAGAGGGGGGGGAGGGGGGGGGGGGTTGGGGCCACTTTCGCGTGTGTGAAGGCCGCCACATTTGAAACCATTGAGGTCTGTAACAGCAGCACGGTTGGCTACGCACGTTGCGCAATACGTTGAACGTACAATGGACGTTGTGTCTTGTCGGGGGGCCGCACGTTAGGGGGGGGCGCACGTTAGGGGGGCCGCTCTGAAGGCCACCAGGGGCCCGTCGGCCTTGCAACGGAGAACTCCGGGGTGGAGTCTCTCTGAAGACCTCATCTGAGACATTGCCACTGTTGGGGCAAGTGATGTTTCGCGGGACACCTGTGAAGGCCGACAACGCCCGGCCGCCTTTGTATCCCCAGTGCTTAATGGTTTGCGCACAGCTATTCGTTTAGGTAAAGTCGACCCAGGGGAGACCGTGGAGCGGCTCCTATATTAGCCGCAGATGTTGCTGGGCGCGCGCTTACTCTATCACTCGCCGCGATGTTAGCCGTGGCCTGGAATCCAACTGACGTGGCTTAGGGTCGTAGCGCTCACACCCTGCGCCGCCGCCACCATCATTAGACAGCGCAGAGACGCACGCGCACGAGGCGAGACGCGCGTTCCCGTGCACGCGCCGGCTCCGACTCGACCCCCAGATCTTCTCTTTTCCACCAAACCTCAATCACAGTGCTCTGTCTCAGTCCAAGCAACGTGTGACCACTCTCGCCTCCATCGCAGCGAGAGTGCCGCTCGTTGTTGGCGTCGCTGCTGGCAAAAACAACACAAACAAGATCAATATCCCGCCACTCGCCACGAAGTGACGGTGACGTCACAACGGTGCCCGTGCCAGGCCAGGTGCACTTTGAGGCCACGTGAGGTGTCGAAGGCTCGCTGACAGGTCACGGGACAGACCAACAGCAGGTGCCATGGGTTGACTGATATGACCGGTAGATGCACCACCAGCTGTACCCCCTACTGTGCCAACAAACACGATCTCTCACACACACATGTACACAAAGACACAGATCCCCCGTATAGCCTTAGTCAGACTTAGGGCAAAGTGCTGATAGCGCGCACCTGTGAAGGGCGCCACGGGACACGAGGGGAGTGACCAACACCACGCCCGGCCGCCTTCGTCTCCCTAGTGGGGATGTTAACACACCGCAACAAGTACAGTACTATTCCCTTTGGATGAGTCCAGTCGAATATTCGCTACGGTTATTGATCGCACCAGGTAGTAGCTTGAAGCTGAGTCGATCGAGGGGAGGTCCAGGGACCGGTTCGAATAGTCGTCGCTGTTGTAGGCCGTGAGCGGGAATCGAACCCAGCGCGCTAACCAGCTACGCTACCGCTCCCCACATGTGTAGTGGCATAAAAAGGGTAACTGCGGTGTACGGCAGTATTGAAGTCAGCAGGCCAGGATATACACCAGAGGGGGACATCTAGGGGGGAAAGGTCACAGAGGGGGGCCAATCAGGAAGCTCGGGAACCCGCTGGTAGGTTCCAGAGAGGGGGCGTGTCAGGGGCGGAGCCAGGCCACGCTGAGAGTGTGGGAGGGGCTCCTGTGGGGGACCTCGGGGCTGTTGCTGGAAGTGAGATCCCCGTCGTGCTGCTCAAGATCGCCGCCATCGTCGCTGTCGTCTCGTCGCTGCCGTCTTCACTCGACATTGCACTGCTGGATAGTTGCTGGCTGTCTCCGTTCAGCGCCGTCAGTGTTAGACGGTTAGTGTTGTGAATAGGCTAGCAACAGTGACAGTGTGTACCCACGTAGGGTGTGTATTACCCCGATGGTGTTCGTTAAATAAAGTAAGTGCCTCCAAGTCTTCCTGTCTGTGAGTTGAGTCAATACACATGCAGACACACGCACACACATGCAAAGACACACACATGCAAAGACACACACACATGCAAAGACACACACACACATTCAAAGACACACACACACATGCAAAGACACACACACACATGCAAAGACACACAACAACAACCGCTATTCACCACTAAGTGGCGGTGACCTCACCACGTTGCTTGTGCCAGGCTATGTGCACATTGAGGCCACGTGAAGTGTCGAACGCCCGCTGGCAGGAGGTCACGGGACAGACCCAGGTGCCACGGGTCGACTGAGATGACTGGCCAATGCACCACCTGTACCCCCTACTGTGCCAACTTGCTATGCTTTAGCCACCCAGCGCTCCGCTCGTTGTTGTGAGCATCGCTCCTCTGCCCTCCGTTGTTGTTGGAGGGCGACTGCCTCCAACTGCCCAGTAGCGTCCTTCACGAGCCTCCTCCACAGAGGTTGATCGTGACACCGCTGGTACCAGTCATCGGCAATTGCACTCAGAATAGGTATTTTGGGTGAGATCTAACCCAGGAAAACTCTATTATGGATGATATTGGTCGCGAAAACCTACATATTAAACAAGTCCACTCAGCTCCACATCCTCTTGTACCACATCATCCCATCTCTTCTCTAGCCCGTGCCGCACCCATTTATCCCCCTATATCCGGCCGACCAAAAGCTGTTTTGGCATGCAGTGGCTGGGCATGTGGACTACATGACCCAGCCAATACAGCCTTGCCTGCTGGAGGAGCTCACTGATGGGACTTTGTCCAGATCATTCAAAGATTTGTGAGCTCACACAATCCAGCCTGCTTAAACCCAGGATGGATCGTAGGCAGGCCAGCCTAAATGTTTCTAACCATCGAAGATGTTCCATTAGGGGGGTCCACGTTTCGCAAGCGTAGAGAAGGGAGGGAATGACCGTGGCCGAGAAGACCTGAAGCTTAGTGCGGAGCGACAGACCAGGTAGCTTGCACACAGCGTTACGCAACCGATGAAAAGATATTGCCGCTCGACTGATTTGGAGTGAGACCTCTGCTGTTAAACCGGAGCCAGTCATGAGCACACTGCCCAGGTATGGGAAACTCTCCACCCTCTCCACAACTGCCCCATCACCAATCGGGAGTTGTGGGGGTGGAATGTCTGATGATACAAAATACCCAGGCAAGTGCTTAGTTTTAGTCGGGCTAATGGTAAGGCCCCACCTCTTAGTGGCACGCTCCAGATTTAGCAGCAGTGCCTCCAACTACTCCTCTGAGTGAGCAGCGATTACCAGATCATCGGCATACATAACATGGTTGACCAATAGGGAGCCATCCCTTGACCACACCCGGGCATCGATCAGCCTCCCATTGTATCTGTACCAGATGGAAATTCCTCCGGTACAGCCATCGAAGGTTTCATGAACTATGTGGTCGAAATAGATGTAAAATAATGTGGAACCAGAGGACACCCCTGTGGCACCCCAAGGTGAACAGGGAATGGCTCCGACTCCTGGCCACGTAGTTTTGACCAGGCCCGCTCACCATCATGAAGGTTCTTAATGATTGTGAGCAAAAAGTCAGGGACTCCGAAAGCATGAAGAACAACCCAGAGCCCAGGCCCACTGATGGTGTCATAGGCCTTGACCAGGTTAATAAAGCAGAGATGTAAGTCTTGTTTGAATTCCATACACCTTGCTGTAGCAGGCGGACAGACAGAAAATATGGCATCTGTGCAGGACCGCCCTTTCTTGAAACCACATTGGGGCTCCACAAGCCTCTTCTCAGCGTGCCTGGCAAGGCGAGGTTGAATAGTCTTTGCCAGGACCTTTCCCGGCACACTGACGAGTGAGATGCCCCTGTAGTTGTTACAGTCTGTGCAGTCCCCCTTCTTAAGGAAGGGGACCACCAGGGCATCCTTCGAATCCTGCGGAACCCGTCCAGTGGTCCAGAATATTATTATGATGTCATGTAGGGCAGTCTGTGCACAAATGCCACCCTCCCTCAGCACTTCGCTTGGGAGATCATCTCTGCCCAGTGCCTTTCCTGGTCTCAGACTCTGGATCGCCTTCAGTACTTCCTGAAAAGATGGCACCTCAGCCAGCCACTCACAGGGGGTGACTTCTTCCAATATTTAAGGCACCACAGCCCTAGCAGGGTCATCCCCACTTTGTCCCACGATGTATTCCAGGCTGAGGGATTTCCCCTCCCCCAGGACCTCACAGAAATGCTCAGCAAATCTGCAAACCTGTTCCTGGGGCTCCGAGATTGGTTCACTGTTCTTTCCCCAAATGATGGTAATAGGTGTGGCGCTGCAAGCTACTTTTTGATGGAATTAAAGAGCGATTTGTGATCGTGGGCCACTGAGGCAGATTCAATCTCCTCAGCAACCCGCGACCACCACTCATCATTGCAGCGCCTCACGGCTCTCCGAAACTCTGAGTGAAGGCTGCGGTAAGCCTCCTCATTCTCTGACGTGGGATGCTGTAGACGATGAGAGTGGGCCTGTCGCTTTTTATCAGCCAGCTTGAACACCTCCTCTGTCAGCCAGGGTCTCTGGGGAGGTCTGGACTGTGTACCCAACGCAGCCACTGCAGCTGCATGAGCTATAGTCTTAAACCTCGCCCATTTCCCCTTGATATCAGGAGGAGTGGGAGACGATGCAAACCCCAGCCGCAAGTGATGATGAAATTCTCGCTTGCAACTTTCATCAGATAATTGAGACCAGGCCACTATGAGTTTGAATGGGGTCCTGGGTGTACACCCACCACCGGAGTGGAAGAATGGCAGATGCATCTTACAGATGACAAGTCGATGGTAAGTGGGCAGATCAGCTCCACGGAAGGTCTTGGTGTCAAGGACATGGGCCTGCATCCGCTGTTCCGTCACTATGTAGTCCCGCAAATGTTCTTGCTTGGACCCGGCATGCATCCATGATGTTGTGTGGATGCGCCGATGCCGGAACAGCATGTTGGTAATTACAAGCCCATGGGCTGCACAAAAATCTAGCAGCCTCCTACCGTTGTTATTGCGCTAATCTGGTCCATGCCTTCCAATCACTCCAGACCAGGTGCCAGCATTATGACCAACTCAGGCATTAACGTCACCCAACAAGATGACTCTATCCCGAGGGGCCACTTTAGCTAGCACCTCTGACAGGAGGTCATAGAAGGCATCTGACTCATCGGCCTTGTCTGCATCCCTCCACGGATGTACATCTTTGGTGGGGGCATAAGTAACCAGGACCACCACTCCTCGCCTCTGGTTGATGGGAAGGCAAGCCCAAAGTAGCCTGGGGTTTACGGCTTCCGAAACCTCTCCGCCACGCTCCCACGCCCCCTTAATTATTTTGTTCAGAAGAAGAGCCACTCCCTGTTGTTTGGCAGTCTCCTGCCCCGAGTAGAGGACGGTCCAGCCCTCATGGTGGCAGGAGCCAGAGCCGGTCCACCGGACCTCCTGAATACCACAGAGATCCGGGTGGTACCGGTCCAGCTCCCGACAGAGGAGTGGCAGACTCTCCTCAGCAGTGAGCGTTCGAACATTCCACGTGGCCATCCGAAGTGGCTTTTTTGCTGTTTCTGAAGGAGCCCCGAGGGTAAAGATTCAATCTCTTGGCTCCGCCAAATGGGGTTTGGCCAGGAGACGTCATGGGCGCCTATCCCCCCGGGGCCTCCGGCACAAGCTTAATAATATTTTTATTCCGTGGTTTAGTGATGCTTGGATTGAAGGTGGAGGGGTTACCAGCCCCTCGCACCCGTCCAGAGCCCCCTTTGGCCGCTGTGGTGGCCACAAACGCCATGAGGGGAATGGCCAATCGACAATTTGCCCTCGACCCATGGCACTGCTCACTACAGCGTTACCGTCCGGCACCAACACATAACAAAGGCACACACACACAGATACACAGCACACAAAGACACAGCACACAAAGACACACAAAGACACAAATACACAGCACACAAACACACACACACATATACACAGCACACAAAGACACAGCACACAAAGACACACAAAGACACAAATACACAGCACACAAACACACACACACAAATACACAGCACACAAAGACACAGCACACAAAGACACACAAAGACACAAATACACAGCACACAAACACACACACACAAATACACAGCACACAAAGACACAGCACACAAAGACACACAAAGACACAAATACACAGCACACAAACACACACACACAGATACACAGCACACAAAGACACAGCACACAAAGACACACAAAGACACAAATACACAGCACACAAACACACACACACATATACACAGCACACAAAGACACAGCACACAAAGACACACAAAGACACAAATACACAGCACACAAACACACACACACAAATACACAGCACACAAAGACACAGCACACAAAGACACACAAAGACACAAATACACAGCACACAAACACACACACACAAATACACAGCACACAAAGACACAGCACACAAAGACACACAAAGACACAAATACACAGCACACAAACACACACACACAGATACACAGCACACAAAGACACAGCACACAAAGACACACAAAGACACACACACACACACAAATACACACACACACAAATACACACACACACAAAGACACACACACACAAATACACACACACACAAATACACACACACAAAGACACACACACAAATACACAGCACACAAACACACACACACACACAAATACACACACACAAATACACAGCACACAAACACACACACAAAGACACACATACACAGCACCACAAAGACACACACACACAAATACGTACACACTTACACACATCGGAGTCCCGAGCACCTGCGGGTGGAGGCTACAACAACACGCGGGCGCTCTGCCCACGTGCTCCTCGTGTTGTTGATGTTTTTGTGGACGGGGACGGGGGCAGGGGCGGGTGGGGATGACCCGGGGGGTTCGAGGGGCGGGGGGGCAGTGAGGATCGGGGGAGCGCGCTCGAGGTGGGGGGTGTTCAGTGACCGACGCTCGTGCGTGGCTCCCCCCCCCTCCTGCACCCCCCTCCCCCAATGGCCCCTCCCCCAATGCCCCTCCCCCCACCCCCCGCCCCCTCCCGCCGTACCCCCATTGACATCCCCCGACGAGACCCCGGGGCTGGGGTTTTATTTAGGGATAAAAATAAAAACCTCACGCCTGGAGGCCAGACCCCAGAGGGACGCGGGGGGGGGGGTAGCGACTCGGCACTGAGGCCACGCTAAGTTTAGCCGCGACTACAACACTCACCACACTCACCACTCACACTCACTACACTCACACTCACCACTCACACTCACCACACTCACCACTCACACTCACCACACTCACCACTCACACTCACTACACTCACACTCACCACTCACACTCACCACACTCACCACTCACACTCACCACACTCACCACTCACACTCACTCACCACACTCACCACTCACCACACTCACCACTCACACTCACCACACTCACCACTCACACTCACCACTCACACTCACCACTCACACTCACCACACTCACCACTCACACTCACCACTCACACTCACTCACCACACTCACCACTCACACTCACCACTCACACTCACCACACTCACCACACTCACCACTCACACTCACCACTCACACTCACCACACTCACCACTCACACTCACCACTCACACTCACACTCACTCACCACACTCACCACTCACCACACTCACCACTCACACTCACCACACTCACCACTCACACTCACCACTCACACTCACCACTCACACTCACCACACTCACCACTCACACTCACCACTCACACTCACTCACCACACTCACCACTCACACTCACCACTCACACTCACCACACTCACCACACTCACCACTCACACTCACCACTCACACTCACCACACTCACCACTCACACTCACCACACTCACCACTCACACTCACCACACTCACCACTCACACTCACTACACTCACTCACCACACTCACCACTCACACTCACTACACTCACACTCATCACTCACTCACCACTCCACTCACACTCACCACTCACACTCACCACTCACACTCACTACACTCACACTCACTCACCACACTCACCACTCACTACACTCACTACACTCACCACTCACACTCACCACACTCACCACTCACACTCACCACTCACACTCACCACACTCACCACTCACTACACTCACACTCACCACACTCACCACTCACACTCACTCACCACACTCACCACTCACACTCACCACACTCACCACTCACACTCACTCACACTCACTCACCACACTCACCACTCACACTCACCACTCACACTCACCACTCACCACACTCACACTCACTCACACTCACCACTCACTACACTCACACTCACTCACCACACTCACCACTCACACTCACTACACTCACTCACACTCACCACTCACACTCACCACTCACACTCACCACTCACACTCACCACACTCACCACTCACACTCACCACTCACACTCACCACACTCACCACTCACACTCACCACACTCACCACTCACACTGACCACTCACACTCACTACACTCACACTCATCACTCACTTACACTCACCACTCACACTCACTCACCACCACACTCACCACTCACACTCACTCACCACACTCACTACACTCACCACACTCACTCACTACACTCACCACTCACACTCACTCACCACACTCACTCACTCACCACACTCACCACTCACACTCACCACACTCACCACACTCACCACTCACACTCACTCACCACTCACACTCACCACACTCACCACTCACTCACACTCACTCACCACACTCACTACACTCACCACACTCACTACACTCACCACTCACCACACTCACTCACCACACTCACCATTCACCACTCACACTCACTCACCACACTCACTACACTCACCACACACACTCACCACTCACAATCACACTCACCACTCACACTCACCACACTCACCATTCACCACTCACACTCACTCACCACACTCACCACACTCACTCACCACACTCACTCATCACACTCACCACCACACTCATCACTCACAATCACACTCACCACTCACACTCACCACACTCACTCACCACACTCACTCACCACACTCACCACACTCACTACACCCACCACCACACTCACTACACTCACCACTCACCACACACACTCACCACACACCACACTCACCACTCACACTCACTACACTCACCACACACACTACACTCACCACCACACCACCACACTCACTCACCACACTCACCACACACACTCACCACACTCACCACACTCACCACTCACTCACCACACTCACCACTCACTCACCACACTCACCACACTCACCACACTCACTCACCACACTCACCACACTCACCACAATCACCACACTCACACTCACCACACTCACCACTCACCACTCACACCACTCACCACACACACTCACCACACTCACTCACCACACTCACTCACCACACTCACCACACTCACCAATCACAATCACACTCACCACACTCACCACACACACTCACCACACTCACCACACTCACTCACCACATTCACTACACTCACCACACTCACTCACCACACTCACTACACTCACCACACTCACCACCACACTCACCACCACACTCACCACACTCACCACCACACTCACCACTCACACCGTGCGGGCAGCTGAGCCGACTGAGCCGCGCTCCTCGGCCCCGAGCGGACCCCGAGGCACCCCCCCCACCACCCCCCCTCCACCCCCCCTCCACCCCCCCCCTCCACCCCCCTACCACCCCCCCTCCACCGCCCCTCCCACTCCGCGTCCATCCCCGTGACGTCACAACGCGCGGCCGCGGGGCCACGTGGCACATCCGAGGCCAATGAAAGGAAACGCGAATCCCACCGCGACCCTCCCACAAAGTCTTCCAGCAGCAGCACCCCCCCCCCATCCTCCTCCCTCCCTCCACCACAACGCCCACCCATCACCACCCGCACCACCACCACCACCCGCACCACCACCCGCACCACCACCACCCGCACCACCACCACCCGCACCACCACCACCCGCACCACCACCACCCGCACCACCACCATCGCCACCCGTCGCGCTGTCAATCAAAGGAGAGGCGCGGGGAAGAGGAGGAGGGAGTTTGTGGAGGGAGATGGCTCGAGGGGTGGTGGTGGGAGGCAGCGAGGGGAGAGGGGACAGAGAGAGTGGGAGAGAGAAGGGGATAGTGATACACACACACAGTGACACACACACAGTGACACACACAGTGACACACACACACAGTGACACACACACACAGTGATACACACACAGTGACACACACAGTGACACACACACACACAGTGACACACACACAGTGACACACACACAGTGACACACACACACAGTGACACACAGTGACACACAGTGACACACACACACAGTGACACACACACAGTGACACACACACACACAGTGACACACACACAGTGACACACACAGTGATACACACATAGTGACACACACAGTGATACACACACACAGTGACACACACACACACACAGTGACACACACACACAGTGACACACACACAGTGACACACACACACAGTGACACACACACACACAGTGACACACACACAGTGACACACACACAGTGACACACACACACAGTGACACACACACAGTGACACACACAGTGACACACACACACAGTGACACACACACACAGTGACACACACAGTGACACACACAGTGACACACACACAGTGACACACACACACACACAGTGACACACACACACAGTGACACACACACACAGTGACACACACACACACAGTGACACACACACACAGTGACACACACACACACAGTGACACACACACACAGTGACACACACACAGTGACACACACACAGTGACACACACAGTGACACACACACAGTGTAACACACACACACACAGTGACACACACACACACACAGTGACACACACACACACACAGTGACACACACACACAGTGACACACACACACAGTGACACACACACAGTGACACACACAGTGACACACACACAGTGACACACACACACAGTGACACACACACACAGTGACACACACAGTGACACACACACAGTGACACACACAGTGACACACACACAGTGACACACACACACAGTGACACACACAGTGACACACACACAGTGACACACACAGTGACACACACAGTGACACACACAGTGACACACACACACAGTGACACACACACACACACAGTGACACACACACAGTGACACACACAGTGACACACACACAGTGACACACACACACACACAGTGTAACACACACACACACAGTGACACACACACAGTGTAACACACACACACACACAGTGACACACACACACAGTGACACACACACACAGTGACACACACAGTGACACACACAGTGACACACACAGTGACACACACACACAGTGACACACACACACACACAGTGTAACACACAGTGACACACACAGTGACACACACACAGTGACACACACAGTGACACACACAGTGACACACACACACACAGTGTAACACACACACACACACAGTGACACACACACACACAGTGACACACACACACACAGTGACACACACACACACAGTGACACACACAGTGACACACACACACACACAGTGACACACACACACAGTGACACACACACACACAGTGACACACACAGTGACACACACACACAGTGACACACACACAGTGACACACACACACAGTGACACACACACACAGTGACACACACACAGTGACACACACACACAGTGACACACACAGTGACACACAGTGACACACACACACAGTGACACACACAGTGACACACAGTGACACACACAGTGACACACACACACAGTGTAACACACACACACAGTGACACACACACACAGTGACACACACACACAGTGTAACACACACACACACAGTGACACACACACACAGTGTAACACACACACACACAGTGACACACACACACACAGTGACACACACACACACAGTGACACACACACACACAGTGACACACACACACACAGTGACACACACACACACAGTGTAACACACACACACACAGTGACACACACACACACAGTGACACACACACACACAGTGACACACACACTGCTGCTGCTATAACGCAGATCTCGCAGTATCGCAGTGGACTGGCTGCGCCGCAGCTCTCACGCGAGCAGCGTTTGCTTCGGTCAGTGGAGGCAACTGGGAACAACAACAACAGCAGCAACAACAACAACAACAGCAGCAACAACAACAGTAGCAACAACAACAACAACAGCAGCAACAACAACAGTAGCAGCAACAACAACAGTAGCAACAACAACAACAGTAGCAGCAACAACAGTAGCAGCAACAACAACAACAACAGTAGCAGCAACAACAACAGTAGCAACAACAACAGTAGCAGCAACAACAACAACAGTAGCAGCAACAACAACAGTAGCAGCAACAACAGTAGCAGCAACAACAACAGTAGCAACAACAACAACAACAGCAGCAACAACAACAGTAGCAGCAACAACAACAGTAGCAACAACAACAACAGTAGCAGCAACAACAGTAGCAGCAACAACAACAACAACAGTAGCAGCAACAACAACAGTAGCAACAACAACAGTAGCAGCAACAACAACAACAGTAGCAGCAACAACAACAGTAGCAGCAACAACAGTAGCAGCAACAACAACAACAGTAGCAACAACAACAGTAGCAACAACAACAGTAGCAGCAACAACAACAGTAGCAGCAACAACAACAACAGTAGCAGCAACAACAACAACAGTAGCAACAACAACAGTAGCAACAACAACAACAGTAGCAGCAACAACAGTAGCAGCAACAACAACAACAACAGTAGCAGCAACAACAACAGTAGCAACAACAACAGTAGCAGCAACAACAACAACAGTAGCAGCAACAACAACAGTAGCAGCAACAACAGTAGCAGCAACAACAACAACAGTAGCAACAACAACAGTAGCAACAACAACAGTAGCAGCAACAACAACAGTAGCAGCAACAACAACAACAGTAGCAGCAACAACAACAACAGTAGCAACAACAACAGTAGCAACAACAACAACAGTAGCAGCAACAACAGTAGCAGCAACAACAACAACAACAGTAGCAGCAACAACAACAGTAGCAACAACAACAGTAGCAGCAACAACAACAACAGTAGCAGCAACAACAACAGTAGCAACAACAACAACAGTAGCAGCAACAACAGTAGCAGCAACAACAACAACAGTAGCAGCAACAACAACAGTAGCAACAACAACAGTAGCAGCAACAACAACAGTAGCAGCAACAACAACAACAGTAGCAGCAACAACAACAGTAGCAACAACAACAACAGTAGCAGCAACAACAGTAGCAGCAACAACAACAACAGTAGCAGCAACAACAGTAGCAACAACAACAGTAGCAGCAACAACAACAGTAGCAGCAACAACAACAACAGTAGCAGCAACAACAACAACAGTAGCAACAACAACAACAGTAGCAACAACAACAACAGCAGCAACAACAGTAGCAGCAACAACAACAACAGTAGCAGCAACAACAACAGTGGCAGCAGCAACAGTAACAACTACAGCAGTAGCAACAACAGCAGTAGCAACAACAGCAGCAGCAGTAACAGCAGCAGCAACATCAGCTGTTGAGCGGACTGCTGCTGCTGTTGGGGGTAGCAGCAGCAGCATCAGCGGCAGACGGAGCAACAGGAGAGGTGGTGGCGAGACCTCCACCGGCGCAAGCAGCAGCAGCAGGGTAAGATGATGATGATGCTGCTGCTGATGCTGCTGCTGATGATGCTGATGCTGCTGCTGATGATGCTGCTGCTGATGCTGCTGCTGATGATGCTGATGCTGCTGCTGATGATGCTGCTGCTGATGCTGCTGATTATGATGATGCTGATTATGATGATGCTGTTTATCTTGATGATGCTGCTGATGCTGATGCTGCTGATTATGATGCTGATGATGCTGATGATTATGATGATGCTGCTGCTGATGATGCTGATGATGCTGCTGATGATGCTGCTGCTGATGCTGATTATGATGATGCTGATTATCTTGATGCTGCTGATGCTGCTGCTGATTATGATGCTGATGATGCTGATGATTATGATGATGCTGCTGATTATGATGATGCTTCTGCTGCTGCTGCTGCTGCTGATGATGCTGATGATGCTGCTGATGCTGATTATGATGATTATGATGATGCTGATTATCTTGATGATGCTGCTGATGCTGCTGCTGATGCTGCTGCCTGTGCCACTCGGGATGGAGCGGCGCTACCCCCGTGGGTGACACTCCGAGTTCCATTCCCGCTCACGGCCACCAACACATCAGTCCAGGGCCTCCCCTAGGTCGACTCAGCCTCAAATGAGTACCTGGTGCGGCGTGTAAACATCGCCACTGGGGGAGACAAAGGCGGCCGTGGGTGGTGCTGGCCACCCACTCCCTCGTGTGCCGTGCCGGCCTTCATAGGTGCTACTCGCTAACAGCACTTGCCCCAACAGTCTGCTAGGCTACACGGGGGACCTTTGTCTTGTTCTGTGCGTGCGCTGCGAGAGGGATCCGCGTGAGATGTCAATCGCGGTCGCCTCTCGCGTTGCGTTCGTCTAAGCAAAGGCTCGTTGCTCGAAACGTCTGTATACAGTCTATACAGTCTAGATATGCATTGTATTCGTGAGTACGGCAGCGACGTGGTTCAATGTCGCGGTCTGCTGCTGCTGCTGCTGCCGGCCACGACGAGAGGCTCCATCAGAGGGAGAGAGTTCGTGTCGCTCTTCCTCCTCCTCCTCCGTTGCAGCAGCAGCAGCGCAGTGAGCCACAGTGTGGGTCACTGCGTGGGTCCACAGTGTGGGTCACTGCGTGGGTCCACAGTGTGGGTCACCGCGTGGGTCCACAGTGTGGGTCACTGCGTGGGTCCACAGTGTGGGTCACTGCGTGGGTCCACAGTGTGGGTCGCTGCGTGGGTCCACAGTGTGGGTCACTGCGTGGGTCCACAGTGTGGGTCACCGCGTGGGTCCACAGTGTGGGTCGCTGCGTGGGTCCACAGTGTGGGTCACTGCGTGGGTCCACAGTGTGGGTCACTGCGTGGGTCCACAGTGTGGGTCACCGCGTGGGTCCACAGTGTGGGTCTCACGGCCACCACAATCGCACACACGGATGGTAATTGCCCGCACACGTGACAATGCGTCTTGTGATGGCGATGTTGTAGCGGATTTGGCAATCCGACGCTGGATGAATGCCCCTCAAACAACCCCCCTGCCCCATGAGAAGCAGGCGGGTTGTTTGACCATACTTCACCACGCTGGTCAGTGCAGGTTGGTGGGGAAGTAGCAGCAGCAGCAGCAGGGGAGGTGAGTGGGGTGGATAAGACGCGTTCAGATAAAACTCACCACTAATGTGTGCAGCCCTGGCCCGGGATCGAACTCGGGTGGCTTGGGTTTGTTGTGCAGGGTAACCACTGCGCCAACTCCGATTAGCAAGGATGGCTACGTACGGTGAGAAAGAAGTTCAACATACGCACATGGATGCTGCTGCTGCTGCTGCGTTAGCAGTGTGGTGCACAAAGCTCGAACCGCACTGCTGACGTTTCGGGCAATGACCCTTTCCCTTGTAAGGCCGCACACGCAGCGTTAGCGACATTGAGACGCGTGTTGTGGCGCTGCTGGTGGTGGTGCCAGGAGCCCCAGCAGCAGTCATAACACAAATACAAAGCTCCCCCATGTAGCCTTAGCAGACTGTTGGGGCAAGTGCTGTTCGTAGCGAGTAGCACCTATGAAGGCCGGAACCGCACACGAGGGGGTGGGTGGCCAGCACCACGCCCGGCCTCGTGCTCATGTTTACACACCGCATCAGGTACTCATTTAAGGCTGAGTCGACCTAGGGACGGGGGGTGGGGCAGAACTGGTTAAAAATATCACCACTCTTGTTGGTAGTGAGCGGGAATCGAACTCTGGTAGCTTGGTTCGTAGCGCAGCGCGCGAACCACTAACACGACCGATGCACATACACAGATACGCACTCTTAACACACACACAAACCCATAACATACACACACCAACATCACACCCAGAGCACACACCCAGAGCACACACCCATAGCACACACCCAGAGCACACACCAACAAAACACCCAGAGCACACACCCAGAGCACACACCCAGAGCACACACCCAGAGCACACACCCAGAGCACACACCCATAGCACACACCCAGAGCACACACCCATAGCACACACCCAGAGCACACACCCAGAGCACACACCAATAGCACACACCCAGAGCACACACCCATAGCACACACCCAGAGCACACACCCAGAGCACACACCCAGAGCACACACCCAGAGGACACACCCAGAGCACACACCCAGAGCACACACCCATAGCACACACCCAGAGCACACACCCAGAGCACACACCCAGAGCACACACCCAGAGCACACACCTAGAGCACACACCAACAACACACCCAGAGCACACACCCAGAGCACACACCCATAGCACACACCCAGAGCACACACCAACAAAACACCCAGAGCACACACCCAGAGCACACACCCAGAGCACACACCCAGAGCACACACCCAGAGCACACACCCATAGCACACACCCAGAGCACACACCCATAGCACACACCCAGAGCACACACCCAGAGCACACACCAATAGCACACACCCAGAGCACACACCCATAGCACACACCCAGAGCACACACCCAGAGCACACACCCAGAGCACACACCCAGAGGACACACCCAGAGCACACACCCAGAGCACACACCCATAGCACACACCCAGAGCACACACCCAGAGCACACACCCAGAGCACACACCCAGAGCACACACCTAGAGCACACACCAACAACACACCCAGAGCACACACCCAGAGCACACACCCATAGCACACACCCAGAGCACACACCAACAAAACACCCAGAGCACACACCCAGAGCACACACCCAGAGCACACACCCAGAGCACACACCCAGAGCACACACCCATAGCACACACCCAGAGCACACACCCATAGCACACACCCAGAGCACACACCCAGAGCACACACCAATAGCACACACCCAGAGCACACACCCATAGCACACACCCAGAGCACACACCCAGAGCACACACCCAGAGCACACACCCAGAGGACACACCCAGAGCACACACCCAGAGCACACACCCATAGCACACACCCAGAGCACACACCCAGAGCACACACCCAGAGCACACACCCAGAGCACACACCTAGAGCACACACCCAGAGCACACACCCAGAGCACACACCCAGAGCACAAACCCAGAGCACACACCCATAGCACACACCCAGAGCACACACCCAGAGCACACACCCAGAGCACACACCCAGAGCACACACCCAGAGCACACACCCAGAGCACACACACAGAGCACACACCCATAGCAATAGCACACACCCATAGCACACACCCAGAGCACACACCCATAGCACACACCCAGAGCACACACCCAGAGCACACACCAATAGCACACACCCAGAGCACACACCCATAGCACACACCCAGAGCACACACCCAGAGCACACACCCAGAGGACACACCCAGAGCACACACCCAGAGCACACACCCAGAGCACACACCCATAGCACACACCCAGAGCACACACCCAGAGCACACACCCAGAGCACACACCCAGAGCACACACCCAGAGCACACACCCAGAGCACACACCCATAGCACACACCCAGAGCACACACCCAGAGCACACACCCAGAGCACACACCCAGAGCACACACCCAGGTCGTGGTTATAACGCACAGAGTAATCTCCTGCTATTCACATGAACATTCAGATGGTGGTCATCTCCTGTTCCTAGCCCTGAGCCAGTGGTGGAAATTCCACGTCCATATGGCAGGGGCTAGTCTATCCATAGAACTACTGTTGACTTCTCCATAACGTGGTACATACTTTGTCGACCCCGGAGGGATGATGGGCTGCGTCAACCCCCAACCTGGATTGTTTTATTCCTGGAGTCGTTCGCTCTGAGCAGCCACCTGAGCTGGTTAGAGAGCAGGTCATGACTCACAACACACACACAGCCAACAACACACATACAGTCAACACCACACATACAGTCATCACCACACACACACAGCCAACACCACCACACACATACACAGTCAACAACACACACACACACAGTCAACACCACCATACACACACTGTCAACACCACCACCACACAGCCAACACCACACACACACTGTCAACACCACACACACGCACTGTCAACACCACACACACAGCCAACACCACACACACACAGCCAACACCACCACCACACACACAGTCAACACCACCACACACACACAGCCAACACCACACACACACAGCCAACACCACACACACACTGTCAACACCACCACACACACACAGCCAACACCACACACACACTGTCAACACCACCACACACACACAGCCAACACCACACACACAGCCAACACCACACACAGTCAACACCACACACACAGAGAACACCACCACCACACACACTGTCAACACCACACACAGCCAACACCACACACACACACATAGCCAACACCACACACACACACAGCCAACACCACCCACACAGCCAACACCACCACCACACACATATAGTCAACACCACACACACAGCCAACACCACCACACAGCCAACACCACCACCACACACACAGTCAACACCATACACACACGACCAACACCACACACACACACAGCCAACACCACACACACACACAGTCAACACCACACACACACAGCCAACACCACCACACACACAGCCAACACCACCACACAGCCAACACCACACACACAGCCAACACCACCACACACACACAGCCAACACCACACACACAGCCAACACCACCACACACACACAGTCAACACCACCACACAGCCAACACCACACACACACAGCCAACACCACACACACACAGCCAACACCACCACCACACACACTGTCAACACCACCACACAGCCAACACCACACACACACAGCCAACACCACCACCACACACAGTCAACACCACACACACACAGCCAACACCACACACACACACACTGTCAACACCACCACACAGCCAACACCACCACACAGCCAACACCACACACACACACTGTCAACACCACCACACAGCCAACACCACACACACACACAGTCAACACCACCACACACAGCCAACACCACCACCACACACACAGCCAACACCACCACCACACACACAGTCAACACCACCACCACACACACAGCCAACACCACCACACGCACACAGTCAACACCACCACCACACACACAGTCAACACCACCACACAGCCAACACCACCACACACACACACACAGTCAACACCACACACACACATAGCCAACACCACACACACATAGCCAACACCACCACACACACACAGTCAACACCACCACACAGGCAACACCACACACACACAGCCAACACCACCACCACACACACAGCCAACACCACACACAGCCAACACCACCACCACACACACAGCCAGCACCACCACACACAGCCAACACCACCACACACACACAGCCAACACCACCACCACACACACACAGCCAACACCACCACCACACACATAGCCAACACCACCACCACCACACACACAGCCAACACCACCACACACACACACCACTATCACAACACACACCACTATCACAACACACACCACTATCACAACACACACACACACCACAATCACAACACACACCACTATCACAACACACACACAACACACACCACTATCACAACACACACACACCACTATCACAACACACACCACTATCACAACACACACACCACTATCACAACACACACCACTATCACAACACACACACCACTATCACAACACACACACAACACACACAACACACACACGACTATCACAACACACACCACTATCACAACACACACACAACACACACACCACTATCACAACAAACACCACTATCACAACACACACCACTATCACAACACACACCACTATCACACACACACCACTATCACACACACACACCACTATCACAACACACAACACTATCACAACACACACCACTATCACAACACACACACACCACTATTACAACACACACACACCACTATTACAACACACACACACCACAATCACAACACACACACAACACACACCACTATCACAACACACACACACCACAATCACAACACACACCACTATCACAACACACACACAACACACACCACTATCACAACACACACACACCACTATCACAACACACACCACTATCACAACACACACACCACTATCACAACACACACCACTATCACAACACACACACCACTATCACAACACACACACAACACACACAACACACACACGACTATCACAACACACACCACTATCACAACACACACACAACACACACACCACTATCACAACAAACACCACTAT
This sequence comes from Petromyzon marinus, assembly GCF_048934315.1. NCBI lineage: Eukaryota > Metazoa > Chordata > Hyperoartia > Petromyzontiformes > Petromyzontidae > Petromyzon > Petromyzon marinus. The sequence continues at coordinate 1,666,144 of NC_133704.1, read as the reverse complement.
CACAACACACACCACTATCACACACACACCACTATCACACACACACACCACTATCACAACACACAACACTATCACAACACACACCACTATCACAACACACACACACCACTATTACAACACACACACACCACTATTACAACACACACACCACAATCACAACACACACACAACACACACCACTATCACAACACACACCACTATCACAACACACACCACTATCACAACACACACACCACTATCACAACACACACCACTATCACACACACACCACTATCACAACACACACATCACACAAACACACCACTATCACAACACACAACACACACACCACTATCACAACACACACCACTATCACAACACACACACTCCACTATCACAACACACACCACTATCACAACACACACACCACTATCACAACACACACACCACTATCACAACACACCCACAACACTATCACAACACACACCACTATCACAACACACAACACTATCACAACACACAACACACACAGCACGTGACACTGTAAGACCAACTCACGCTCACAGCACGTGCACTGCGAACAACAACAACCGCCGTTCGCCACTAAGTGGCGGTGACGTCCCATGGCAATCGTGCCAGGCTAGGTGCACTCTGATAAACACAGGCAACAATGAACAAAGTTCCCCCGTATAACCTTAACAGACTTTTGGGGCAAGTGCTGTGGGCGAGCACCTATCAAGGTCTGCACGGCACACGATGGGGTGGGTGGCCAGCACCACGCCCTATAAACACACACACACACGCCTACCGACACAACAGCACGTGAATACACAAATATAAAGATCCCCCGTGTAGCCTACGCAAGCTGCCGGGGCAAGTGCTGTTCGTGAAACACCCATGGAGACCGGCACGGCACACGAGCGGGCGGGTGGCCAGCACCACGCCCGGCCGCCTTTGTCTCCCCAGTGGCGATGTTTGCACCCCGCACCAACTACTCATTTGAAGCTGAGTCGACCTAGGTGAGGCCCAGGACCGGTTCAGACAATCGCCACAGACTGGGCGTTGGCCATGAGCGGAAATGGAACTCGGGTAGCCGGGTTCGTAGCGCAGCGTAGCGCTCAGCGCTGCACCACCGCTCTCCACGTGCGCGCGCCACCGCCAGCACGTGGACACGGATGCCTGCACCCCCCCCCCACCCGGAGCCCACCCTGACAACCCCGCCCCTCGCCCCCAGGCCCCGCCATGGTGGGCCACCTCGTGCTCCGCGAGATGGACGCGCAGTTCGAGGCGAAGCGGCTCCACCGCGGCCGCGACGGCGGCCTCGACAGCCCCGACTCGGGGCTGCCCCCCAGCCCGAGCCCGCCGCTGCACTCCGCCAGCCCCGGCGCCTGGAGCCCCTCCACGGGGTCACGGGGACCCTCGGCAGCGTCCTCCGGCAGCAGCTGCGGGGCCGGGCTGCTCCAGCGGGTAAAGCGCGCGTGGCCACCCCACCCCCCACGCTCCACCACCAAAGACAAAGGTCCCCCGTGTAGCTTTAACAGACTGTTGGGGCAAGTGCTGTTAGCGAGGAGCGCCATGCGACCCACACTGTGGCTCACTGCGCTGCTGCTGCTGCAACGGAGGAGGAGGAGCGACACGAACTCTCTCCCTCTGATGGAGCCTCTCGTCGTGGCCGGCAGCAGCAGCAGCAGCAGACCGCGACATTGAACCACGTCGCTGCCGTACTCACGAATACAATGCATATCTAGACTGTATAGACTCTATACAAACGTTTCGGGCAACGACCCTTTGCTTAGACGAACGCAACGCGAGAGGCGACCGCGATTGACATCTCACGCGGATCCCTCTCGCAGCGCACGCACAGAACAAGACAAAGGTCCCCCGTGTAGCCTAGCAGACTGTTGGGGCAAGTGCTGTTAGCGAGTAGCGCCTACGAAGGCCGGCACGGCACACGAGGGGGTGGGTGGCCTGCACCACGCACCTGCCCGGCCACCTTTGTCTCCCCAGTGGCGATTATTTTACACACCGCACCAGGTACTCTTTTGAGGCTGAGTCTACCTAGGGGAGAAGGCCCATCACCGAGTTCAGATAATCGTCACCGGTGTTGGCCGTGAGAGGGAATGCAATTCTGGTCGCCCGGGTTCTGAGCGCAGCAGCGCGCTAACCGCTGCGCCAGGCAAGGCCCACTGAGCTATGTAGCTCTTTTTCAGAAGCGACCTGGCCACAAATGATAGCTCAGCGAAGTGGCTTATCACGTGGAAATTTTGCAGCAGCTAAAAACTCAAAACGCGTGGATGTTGATTCAAATCGTGGAGGGGAAAAGCCGGAGGAAAATCCACGTGACCACGGGGAGAGACGCGCAGACTCCAAATATACAGCAGGCGTCAGGGTCGAGATTGAACCTCCTGTAGAGCAGGCGAGGTAGTTAACATCTCCCAGCCACCGCCAGCCGTGCAGAGGCTCTGCACGCGGCAGCGTGGTGCTCGAAGCCGTCAGCCGCCCCAGGACACAAGGGGGGGGGCAGCCCCTCCCCCACCCCCTCCAAGTCCCTCCCCCACCCCCTCCCCCACCCCCTCCAAGTCCCTCATCTCCGCGTAGCCGCCTGGCGCCCGGATTCCCCCCTCCCGCCCCTCCCCCCTCCCCCCCCGGCGCAGTTGCACCGCTTGCGCGCCTCGGTTGCTGCGTCGCTCCCGTGCGACACAGACGGCACGGTGCCTACCGGGAAAGGTCACTCACCTCCAGAGGTCATCTCCCCCCACTCTCCCCCCCCGTGATCTCGCTCCGTCTCTCCCTCTTGGCATCTCCTTTGTCCCTCCGTGAACGTGACAATTCACAGAGCCCAGTGTCAGTCTACTGCTGGGTGTTGCCGACCATACTTCACCACACCCGATACTCAGCTGGGGATGTCAGGGGGGAGTCGTTTCAGGTAGCGCTCACCGCTGATGTTAGCCGTGGCTGGGATTCGAACTTAGGTGGCTTACCACTGCGCCACTACTCTCCCCAAGAAGACACCACACCGCTCACAGCACACTCCACTTCATCAGAAATATAAACGATGGCACTTTCGACCTCTCCCCATCTTTCTTTCCCTCCTCCTGCTTCATTCACCGTGGGCGGCTTTGAATCCCGGCGCTCTTGAGGAGCGCGATGTCCCTCTCCCCCCGTGTGTACGAGAGTTACACCACCCCCCGCTCTCCCTCGCGTGAATTCTTTCCGTGCCGTACGAGGAGTAACCGCGTCCCCTCCGCCCAACTCTCCCGCCCGCGCCTCGACTGGGAGAGAGCGGCAGAGAGGGAGGGGAGAGAGGCCCGGAAACGGGAGATGAGGCGCACGGGGGGAAGAGTCTTGAACGGGAGATGGTGTCGGTTATCTCTCCGCGTGATCGACTCGAGTTGGAGACATCTCACGCAGACCTCCGCTCGGCGTCTCCATGCGGACAGACAAACAACGGCTCCGTCCGTCCGCTAATTAATTGGCTTTCCGGACCAAAAGAGGGCCCCCATGGTTTAGACGGAGAGCTCTTGCCAATAAGATCTGGTCATCGAGCGACGCACGTTTAACGAGTCTGACTCCGCTGATGTCTGTGCCTTTGAACTTCTTTCGCACCGTACGTAGCCAACCGTGCCAATCGGAGGTGCGGGGGGAGGGGGAGACAACACACTAAACACAAAAAGCAGTTAGGAAGAAAGAGTTTTCAATCTAGATATAAAAGTGCACATAGCTCCAGTGGCTTCCTAACATCGGAAGGAAGAGCGTTCCAGACGGCCGCAGAAGCGCACCTGAAAGCGCGCGATGCGGTGACCACCGTCTTTGTTTGATGGTTAGCAGCCAGAAGCCGCTGCTGCTGCCGCGAGGATGACCTCAGTTCTCGTGATGGTTCATGATCCTTGACGAGATGAGTGAGGCGTTGTGGTTCATTTGTGGCAAGCACACTTTGTGACGAGTGTGACCTTAACACCACGAAGGTGGAAGCCAGCCCGGGGTTTCGTTGTGTAAGCAGAGGCTTCTGGGTAATATTTGGCAAGGCAGTAGGCAAGTGAACAAGTGTGGTCTGTTTAGCTACCCACAATCACACAATGCCGTTTTAAAGCAATTATGAAGAGCAGTCATCCACAGTTCTTTATCCACCCACTGCTAGATGTCGGCTGCCCCACGCCATGTTAGTTGGGGGGTGGGGGGGGCAGGGCTGGTTCAGATGACGACTCTACGCCGAGCTTACCCGAGGCCGGGGATCGAACTCAGGTGGCCGGGTACACAGCGGAGTACGCTAAGCACCGCGCCGCCACTCCGCGCGCTGACTTACACCGAGCCACGTGAGTGGCTGCTGCCCCCCCCCCAGACTCCCCGAATGAGAGCCCCCCCCCCTCCCCACAAATCCAAACATCCACACTGGGGGGCCCGAATCACGGGGCACCTTCCCCCGGCCCCTCCCCCCACTGCCAAACTCATACAAGCCTGACTATCCATAATCAAGGGGGGGGGGGGCGTTTGGGTTAGATCGCGTAAATATGAATGTGTCGTTAAGCTCACCACCACCCGACACAGCCAATCAATAAGGTTTGTCACACAAACCAAACGTGGCAGTGAGTTCCTCGTACAGCACAGCCGGTGTGTCTGAGACGGCGTTGTGTTATTGCGGGTAAATAGAGAGCCCACCATTCGTCTCTTTGACAAGTTCACACTCTCTGTCAACAGTGCCCCCCCCCCACCTAAAAAAACAAAGATCCCCTGTATAGCCTTAACAGGCTGTTGGGGCAAGTGCTGTTAGCGAGTAGCGCCTATGAACGCCGGCACTGTGGCACACGAGGGGGTGGGTGACCAGCACCACGCCCGACCCCGGTTGTCTCCCGAGGTGGCGATGTTTACTACACACCGCACCCAGGTACTCCTCATTTGAGGCTGAGTCGACCTATGGGACGCCCAGGACCGCTTCAGACAATCATCACCGGTGTTGGTGGCCGTTAGTGGGAATTGAACCCGGGATGCCGGGTTCGTAGTGTGGCACGCTGACTGCTACACCCCGCCACCTCAGCTGCACTCGCCACCCATGAACCCCCTGGTGGCTGGCACGGGCCCTGGTGGCTGGCACGGGCCCTGGTGGCTGGCACGGGTCGTGGTGGCTGGCACGGGCCCTGGTGGCTGGCACGGGTCCTGGTGGCTGGCACGGGCCCTGGTGGCTGGCACGGGTCCTGGTGGCTGGCACGGGTCCTGGTGGCTGGCACGGGTCCTGGTGGCTGGCACGGGCCCCGGTGGCTGGCACGGGCCCCGGTGGCTGGCACGGGCCCCGGTGGCTGGCACGGGCCCTGGTGGCTGGCACGGGTCCTGGTGGCTGGCACGGGTCCTGGTGGCTGGCACGGGCCCTGGTGGCTGGCACGGGCCCCGGTGGCTGGCACGGGCCCCGGTGGCTGGCACGGGCCCCGGTGGCTGGCACGGGCCCTGGTGGCTGGCACGGGTCCTGGTGGCTGGCACTGGCACGGGTCCTAGTGGCTGGCACGGGCCCTGGTGGCTGGCACGGGCCCTGGTGGCTGGCACGGGTCCTGGTGGCTGGCACGGGCCCTGGTGGCTGGCACGGGTCCTAGTGGCTGGCACGGGCCCTGGTGGCTGGCACGGGCCCTGGTGGCTGGCACGGGTCCTGGTGGCTGACACGGGTCCTGGTGGCTGGCACGGGTCCTGGTGGCTGGCACGGGTCCTGGTGGCTGGCACTGGCACGGGTCCTAGTGGCTGGCACGGGCCCTGGTGGCTGGCACGGGTCCTGGTGGCTGGCACGGGCCCTGGTGGCTGGCACGGGTCCTGGTGGCTGGCACGGGTCCTGGTGGCTGGCACGGGTCCTGGTGGCTGGCACGGGTCCCGGTGGCTGGCACGGGCCCTGGTGGCTGGCACGGGTCCTGGTGGCTGGCACGGGTCCTGGTGGCTGGCACGGGTCCTGGTGGCTGGCACAGGTCCTGGTGGCTGGCACGGGTCCCGGTGGCTGGCACGGGTCCCGGTGGCTGGCACGGGCCCTGGTGGCTGGCACGGGTCCTGGTGGCTGGCACGGGTCCTGGTGGCTGGCACGGGTCCTGGTGGCTGGCACGGGCCCCGGTGGCTGGCACGGGCCCCGGTGGCTGGCACGGGCCCCGGTGGCTGGCACGGGCCCCGGTGGCTGGCACGGGTCCCGGTGGCTGGCACGGGTCCCGGTGGCTGGCACGGGCCCCGGTGGCTGGCACGGGCCCCGGTGGCTGGCACGGGCCCTGGTGGCTGGCACGGGTCCTGGTGGCTGGCACGGGTCCTGGTGGCTGGCACGGGTCCTGGTGGCTGAAGGAATGGGAGGGAGTCTTCCCCTCTCCAATCTCTCCCGTTGCTTCCAAGCCCGGCACGTGGCCCTCTCCTCCGGCCCCGCGGGGCTCCGTTGAGTCACCACCTGTCCCCTGCCCCCCCCAGGACCGTCCTCCAACTTTGTCGAGGCAGCTGCTGTCCTGGGGCAATCCCTGAGTCTTCTCCGGGACGTTACAACCCCCAGGTTGTAGAGCGATAGTCAACAATGCACCACGCGGCACGATGCATCCACACGCGGTCCTCCCCCCTCTGCTCGTATGGTCAGCTATTATTATTCCTCCTCTTCTTCTTCTTCATCACGTGGTGTGTCGCGGTTATTTGCATCTCAGCGGTGGCAACCCTAGAGCCTCGGGTCAATTCCACTGCCAGCTCGCTCCACATCCACACGACTGTCCCTCTCTGTCGCCCCGTCTCTCTCTGTGACCTTTCCGTGCCTCGCTGGCCCCGCGGCGTCAGTACTCCGCGCGTGACATTTGGAAAAGTTTTGCGGAGAAACGCGAAAACCGATATCCCGGCGACACATTCCACAGCGCGGGGCGACTCACGCGGTTCGACTCCCGCTCCGGGTCGACAGAGAGGGGGAGGTGGGGGGGTGCTTCAAAGGGAATGTGGTGGGGTTGGGTGGCAGTCGTGGATGACCGAGGTCGTGTGAGGATGGTGTTCCCACGGGCCGGGATCGAACTCGGGATGTGTCAGTCCCGGCCCTGCGCTCGCTGTAGCGGTCGTGTGAATCGTGGGGGCCGGGGGGGAGGGGGGGGGCTCAGGGGCCCCCTCGCGTTGGCGGAGAGGCGCCACGTGAACTTCTTTCGCACCGCACGTAGCCAACCGTGCTCATCGGTGGGCACGGGGGTGGGGCTTTGTACGTCCACTGCTGGATGAGGGATTCCCCGCGCCGTGAGGGTTCGCGGGTCGTTGACTTGACCGTACTTCGCCGCGCTCGTCAGTGCGGCTCGTTGCCGTTGGAAGGCGGGGAGCACGGCGTTAGGTGGGAGCGTAGAAAATCCCAGTACAACCGTGCTAACCTCCGATTAGCACGGTTGGCTACGTACGTTGGCTACGTACAGCGCTCGGCACGCATACGTAGGTGCACCGCCATACGGCAGCAGCCGTCAATCTCCCACCCCGCCTCAGACCGAGCGGCGTTCTCTCACGAACGCAGACTGGCACGCACGCGTGCCACTGCAGGACCCATGAATATGCGTGGTTCTTCCGCCTCGGTTTTTGTTTTTGTATTCGTCCAATTGACTTCTCCACCGCTTTTTTTCTTTCAAATCAAACGCCGCATTATTTGAACAAAGGGCACGAAAATTAGCAACCCAGTGAATGAGCCCTGAGGCTCTACCCGCTCACCTCCCAGCGGGGGCGATGAGTAGAGGCTCAAGGCTCGTGGCGAGGAGGCGCGCGCCGCTGTGCCACGCGCCGGGGGCATCACTAACGCGGTGACTCCGCAGGCGGTGCCCGGGAGACAGAAGTCACTCGGCAGCGAGGCCCTGAGGACGCGCTCCTTCAGCGAGGGCGTGGAGGTGGAGCCACCGCCCAGCGTGCTGGAAGTGAGGTGAGTACAGCATCATCAGCAACGGCATCATCAGCATTATTATCAACAGCATCAGCATCCTCTTCGGCTTTTTCGGTAAAGTCACGTAGGTAAAATAAAAGAAAACAAACTAAATTAAATCACGACGTTTCGGAGGCAACACAAGCTTCCGTCTTCAGGTGGAACAGACACAACAAAGTTCGCTGTATCATCTTGATACGTGACTTTACCGAAAAAAAAAACAAAGAGTATGAATCCTTGCAGTCACGAAAGCTTCAAATCTAGAAGCATCCGCATCATCAGCATTACTAGCAACAGCATCAGCTTAGTCATCATACAAAGTATAAACATCGTCACTATCGATATCAGATGCATCATCAGCCGCATAAGCATCGTCATCACAAGAAGCATCATCATCAGCTTCTCACCATCATCAGCATATCACCATCAGAAGCACAATCATCAGAATTAAAATCATGATTGGACAGAGTGCAGACACCATCCTCGATTCTCTATTAAACTGTATCAACTTTTTATTTTACCAGGTAAGGTCCACTGAGCTATGTAGCTCTTTTTCAGAAGCGACCTGGCCACAAATGACAGCTCAACGAAGTGGCTAATCACGTGGAAATTTATAGCAGCCAAATACTCATAAATGTGTGATGTTGATTCTAAATGTAGAGGGAAAAACCTGAGGGCCCATTGAAAAATCCACGCGACCACGGAGAGAGGGAGACACGCTAACTCCAAATATACAGCAGGCGTCAGGGTCAGGATGGAATCCATGACCTCCTCGCGTACCAGGCGAGGGAGTTAACATCTCCTAGCCACCGTGGCTAAGTTGACGTGTCGAGTTGCGTGCGCACGAATCACTGCTCGTGGTTTGTGTACAGTATGTTTGAGTGCCACAGTGGCGAGATGTTCACTACCTCGCCTGTCATGCAGTAGCTCCGTGGGTTTGATCCCGACCCCATCTCCTGTATATTTGGAGTTTGCGTGCTCTCCCTGGAGTCGCATGGATTTTTCTCCGGGTCCTCCGGTTTTTCCCTCCAAATTTGGTCAACATAAGTATTTGGCTGCTATAAATTTCCACGTGGTAAGCCACTTCATTGAGCTATCATTTGTGGCCAGGTCACTTCTGAAAATTAAGCTGAAAGAGCTATATAACTCAGTGGGCCTTACCTGGTAAAATAAAAAAATATATATAGTTTAAAGTTAGACAAATCTGGTTCCACACACACAGCTACCTGATTACATTTAGCTTGAAATTACAGAAGTGAGTCCCTATAATCCGGAGATTATGGTTAATGGTGGTTTTTTAAGTTTTCAGTTTTTCAGTTTCATTTATTTGGTATAGCCCTGCAAACCATTCGGCTCTTGAATCGGGTGCAACCGCAACAAACAAAAAGCAAAAACATGAACAAGAAAACATCTTAAAGTGACTATGCGACTGTGCAAACAGAAAATCCAAGAAAAGACAGCAAAATATTGCAGAAAAAGCACCGTACACCAACGCTGTGTGCAAAAATCCAAGTGGGATGCAAGTCAAATAACAACCACAATACAACTTAGATTAAGGCCATCAGTCTAACTCCGTACTACAACAAACAAACATGGCCAAACCAAAACACATTTGCGAAATCACCAAAATAAAGCCATAAAAGCAATGTAACAGTGATCATAGGAACTGTGACCGAATTTTTACAATAAACGACATAAACATGTACCACCAAACCCTGCAGCCATAGTTGGCTGCATGAGTCACTCCACAACAGGAGCATCAGTCGGAGTATCAAAATTTTTCATTGCACATTTAAGATCAGCACACTAAATCAAAACACAGATCATACTTTGCGCGAGAGGGGAGAAGTAGGTGGGAAAAATCCAGTGGGGTATTTGAAGATTGCGAGTGCAATCTTTAAGTTGATCAGGGATTGCATGGATTGGGCTGGTATTGCGGTGATGTGGTCTCTTTACAGGTGTAGATCAGAAATCTCCAAGTGGCATTTCGAGCTTAAAGGCTGTATGTACTACCACCACTGTGGTGGTAAATACAGTAATACGGTGTAGTGGTCTATACAGTGCACTTCAATCATGGTCCCCCGGCTTGGATGATTTGTTTAGGACTCCCACCATGGTCACGAGTGTTTAGTTTTTTTTGTCCTTCCCCGCACCTCCGATTGGCACGGTTGGCTACGTAGCATACGAAAGAAGTTTTACAAATATAACAGTGACCAACTGTCGCATGGACCTGGCCGTCGTCTCTCGCCAGGATTTTCAGGTAGGGGGGGCAACCCCTCCAGCAATGAAAAATGATAGAGGAGTTGTTAGTAAGTAAGGAGTTGTTATTCTTAGCTCTTTCGGTAAAGTCATATTGAAGGGAAACAATAAAATAATAAAATATATATATAAAACAATACAAATCTCACGACGTTTCGACCAACGGCAAGAAACATTTGAAAGAAGTGGCGGTTTGTATTTATTTATTTTTATTATTGAAAGAAGTGGCGGTTTGTATTTATTTATTTTTATTATTTAAAATAAATAAATACAAACCGCCACTTCTTTCAAATGTTTCTTGCCGTTGGTTTTCACACCTGATGATGACCGTTTGTGTTATGGTCAAAACGTCGTGAGAATTTTTATTGTTTTATATATTATTATTTTATTGTTTCCCTTCAACGTGACTTTACCGAAAGAGCTAAGAATATGAATTACTGCAGTCACGAAAGCTTTAAATCAAAATTTAAGGAGTTGTTAGTAAGGAGTTGTCCCTTGCTTTTTATTCGACCCTCGATCGATGGCACAGCCATCGATCGAGGGTCGAATTCGAACCCCGTTGTGTGATCGGCATCGCGCTCGCTGAAGGTGTTGATGCCTTCAGGGAAGTCGTGGACTCTGTAGACGCAACTGCGCACAATTCTGTGAGTCACTTATAACCGCTTTGCCGTTATTTATTGCCAATTATGGACTCAAGACTATTGTCCAATCATCTCAGTCCCTGGCACATAATAATATGCTACACAGTGGCAGTCGCAAAATGCCGATTTATTACAAATAAATCGGATCATTGGGGGGGCACGTGCCACCCCACCCCCCCACCGGCTCCGCCAGTGGGTAGAGCAGATAAGCTACACCGGGGGCCGATTAACGGAATTATCCGAATTATCGGGTCAAAGGTGAAGTGTTTCCGTGATTTCGACCTCGCGCGCATTAACTGTACATCACCAGCTTTGACATGACTCCACATTCATTGAGGGGAAGTTCTCCAGACGTAAATACTGATTCGTCATCATCAATCAGCCACCATCACTCCACTGCTGGATGAAGGCCTCCCTAAGCCATCACCGTCTCTCAGGGCCGCGATACGGGACAATCCCAGCGAGCCTCCTTTGTAGAAAACTCAACATCTCTCTACGCATCTCATTGCCGAGGTGTGTCCCAAGTGACGAGAAGGAAACTGACACTATGTGGACACATTATGTAGGGTGGACAACAACAGGAAAATCAAAAGTCTTGTTGTTGTTGTTGTTCGGAAAAATGGAAGGACCTGGAAAGAGGGGAAGACCTAACAGAGAATGGCTTTGACGATGTCGACATCAGAGATTGGTGGCAGAAAGACGTTGGCCACCACTTGAACATATGGGCACAAGACAGGGAGGAAAGTGGAAACAAATTACGAAATGTGCCGTGGACACCTACTACGGGCTATCTAGCCATGCATTGTGATGATGACCGGGCACATTGACAGCTCGTTCTCCGACCCCATTCCTCCCACGTGGCCCGTCCCATCCCGTCCCGTCGGAGCAGGTGCGTCTCCGAGCTCCAGGTGGGCTCCGCGCGGCGCTACCGCAGCGCCTTGCTCGCGTGGCCCGGCCTGGGCCGCCCCACGTCGCACGCGCAGACGCTGGTGCTCACGGCCGGCTCCACGTGGCGCCACCACCGCTCCGAGGTGCTCCTGGAGGCCCGGCCCACGGCGTGTCGGCGCTCCTACGCCGACACGCACTTCGTGTTCCCGGGCGGGGCCACGCGCCGCTCCTTCACCACCACGCTCACGTACGGCCCGGACCCCGCCGCCTCGCCGCGCCGCCGCTACCTCAGCTGCGTCCAGCTGCAGCCCGCGGCACGGCCGTGACCGCCGGCGCCGCCGCCGCCGCTCCCTGCCGGAGGTCGGGCGTGGAGGGAGCCGCTCCGCGCAGGGTGACGCTGGGCTACACGCGCTCGGCCCCGGGAGTCGAGGTTCCCCGTCGGCCGATCCGGCACGGCGGTGCCGCGGCGGACGCTGTGCGAACGCACCCCGGCAGGGGTTGACCGGGAAGTGCCACACGCAGGGCAGCGCCAGCCGAATCATTAAAGCGGGTGGAGCTCGTAACGGAAGCAGTAGCAAGCGAGCGGTCGGTTAGTGATGGGAAGAGTCTGAGGGGAGAGTCTTTTGAGTTTTGGGCTTCGTTTGCTACGACTTTGGTGTCAAATCCAGTGTCAAATTTAGTAGAAACTAAAAACGACTTCTACGATGCAAAACACACGCTGAGAGCAACACGAAACCGCAGCGTTCGTGCAAAGGAACACGCTTCTGGGTGAAAATGTATTTCCAGTGTCCGAAAACCCTCCGGTTCGGAATTCTCATGGATTCGGACCGTTACTGCGTCTCTAGTTTAGGCTCGAGTGTGGCTCGGACCGAGTTGGAGAAACGGCCGACGGCTGTGCACGCGCTCTGCGCACAAAACACATCTAACGGCTTGGGTTTACTTATTTATTTTGTTAACGAGACATCTCGGAGTTTTACGTCGCAGTTCAAATTTGCCGTGCCCCCGACGCGAGCCCAAAACCCACCGCCATCGAGTGGAACCGCGCTTTTGTGTCGTTTGTTTCGCTCGCTCGTTACCTGGCGGAATCATTAGCTTAACCTGGGACGTTAAGGTGTCAACGTTAACGTTGAACTGGAACTTTAACGTGTGCGCGTTGTTTTGTACTGTTTATCTTATATTTCCATGATATTCATCTCAAATAATTCGTGGCCCCCGCCCCCGCGAGGCATCATGGGATCCCAGAGCGATCCGGCTGGGTTGGCTGTGGGCAAGCGGTCGGTGACGACAGAAGCGCGGAGATTCAGATGTCGGGCAAGGCCCAAGGAAGTTGCTTTACCACTGGGAAGACGGATATCTTGAGTGAAGAATAATGAACGGAGCGGTGTGTTAGGGTAGTGGTTGAGAGAGGTGTTGATTGGTTGGTGGGAGGTTAGCGTTTTAGATTTTTTGGATGAATGAGGTGGAGGAGGAGCAGAAGGAGGAGAGGCAGAAACGTGACCAAATGATCTGAGATTCAGACAGTTTTTACGGGTGGCATTGGCACTAACATGTCTGTCACTCACCGTTCCCGGCAAAACTTTAAAATCTTAATAAGACGTTATTAAGATATATAGTTGTAGATAAACCCCTCACTGACCTGGGGTTTTTCTTCCATTTATAATTCGACTTTGTCTGTGGTGATGATGATGCACATTCATCTTGTATGAACCACTGTGACTTTAGCGCCTGTGTGCGACTCAAGTTTACAATTAAAACAACTCAAAGCGATCCTGCACACGGGGGTTTTAATTCCCCCAGCGGATCAAGCCTGGAAACGATCCCGAATCATTCGCTGAGGAGCCATATTCGCATCGCGACGGGAATCGCCAAAACAACGCAACACAGCACCTTGGCGATGATTCCCCACGGCCGGTTGTGCATCAGCACGGCACGGATTTTGGACGCGCAAAAAAATAATTCGGACGCAAATTAACGTTCGCCAAAAAAACACACGCAAGTCGAAGTCCAATATCCATTCACAACCAACGCTACTGGCACGAGCGCCAACCACCTGTTGCAGACGGTCTCGATGGGAAACGTGAGTCCGGTCCGAGGTCTCTCTCGCAAGCACACCTGGGTGATATAAATAAATATAAAAATACCGTCACTAGGTGCAGTTGGCGCATGGTGGGGGGGGGGGGGCTTTCAGATGCGCTCCTGCGGCAGTCTGGAATGCTCTTCCTTCCAATATTCGGAAGGAACTGGAGCTACGCACTTTTAAATCATGACAAACTCATTTCTTTAGAACTGCTTTTCGTGTTTAGTTTGTTGTCCTTCCCCCGCACCTCCGATTGGCACGGTTGGCTACGTACGGTACAAAAGAAGTTCAACGTACACACATACACGTACGTACGAACCGAACGTGCGAAACACGATTGCAAGTACGACGCAGATTCCGACAGCGTCCGATCGCCGTCGCGATGCGGCGTACGTGGCGACCAGCTAAGCGGGAGGTGCCAGGGAGGTCACAGGGACTTGAAATCACCACGCCGACGAGACGACGATCCTCCGTTGGCTACGATTGAGCTCTTTAGTCGTCGTCGTCGTCGTAGAGACGAGCGTCGCTGGGGAGCGTCGCTACGGAAGCGAACTTCTCACCTCTACTTCAATCCCCGGCTGGATGAGGGCCTCCATACGCAGTGTGGCCTGTGGGGGGGTGGGGGGGGGGTTATTTGACCATGCTACACCACGCTGTTCAACGTGGGTTCGTGAAGGCGGGGAGCGTAGACGCGAGAGCATAGAAGTACAGGACAACAATGGAATTTGCCGCACTGCCCACCGTGTAACCCATAGGACAACCTGTGCAAAGTGGTCACCCATCCCAGCACTGTCCAGGCTCGGCTCGGCTTCGAAGAGCCAAGGAGACGAGCCGCATTCCGGGTGATTTGGTCATACGGAAGGAACCTCTAATGTAATAATACTGGACCAATAACGGATAGAACCGTTGGCGTGTGCTTGTGTCTTGCGGGAGGTGCAATTCGGTTTAATTTAATAATTTCGCGGCGTTGCCCCGTTTAAAAGGTGCGGCATCGGGCCGTCGAGATGGCCGTGACACGCGGTGACGGACGCGCGAGAGCCCAAGCAGCGACGGTGGTCACCGCCGCGTTGTTGCTCACCACCCCCGGCACACGGACACTTGTTGACGCATCTTCATTTTGACTTGTGGCATGAGCTTCGCAATAATGATTTTTTTTTTATTGTTACCGCTTATATATATACACGAAAGGTGGTAAATACATAGTGCTTTAACTTATTAAATATTGGTATTAGCTACGTACGTGTATTTAAATTTCCTTATGGATACACGAACCGGGTGTTTAATTATTTTAATAAATGCAATGTTGTTCCACGAAGTGTGCGTACGTGTGCAGCTTCTAGCCCGATGCACTACACGATGCAATGTGCCCACAGGCGTGAATGCAACGTTACATGTTAGGTGCCTCAATGAGCACGGTTTCATTCAGGAGTCTGCTGCTGGATGAAGGCTTCCCCACTCTCCATCACCTTGGGGGGGTTGATTAAACTTCACCGTGCTTGTCATTATGGGTTGGTGAAGAGGCCAGCGCCGGTTTAGACGTCGGCGAGCCACTGATGTTAGCCGTGACTGGACGATGGGCGTATAGTCACGGGCAAATTGGCACACATCGTTCAAGGGTTGCGGCTATATTTAGGAGAGCCGCGGCACAGCGGTTTGTTGGCTACGCGGTGAAGCTGTTGACTGGAGTTTTGATTCTCTGCCACGGCCAACTTGGGTGGCGCGTGATCTCTGAACCGCTCCTGAACCACAGCCAGCACCTCTCCCCCTCGAAGTGTTTACAAAACCTCTGTAATGGGTTCAACGGAGTCGCAGACGTAGGCAACACATTTATTTAACCCCAACACACGGAGTAACTTTCCCTTCACAGAATAACAACCTATGGTGGTGACCACCACGCTAACTACACTAGTTACAACGTAACTGCTACTACGGACTGGGACCAACAGCCCGGGTCCAGGTCCACGTGTTGGAGACTCGTAGAACGTCGACGAAGGTTTCTTCAGGATGAACAACAACAACGCTGGTCCCTCTGGGGACCCGGCTTTTATTCTCTGCGGCGGGGCTGGCTCCGCCGTTGGCCACGACCACCTTCCAGAATCCTCGGGAAGGATCTGGGTCCCAACCACGTGACCACCCCCGAGCCCCCACTTGGGCCCCCTTTGTAGACTTAACTGGTCACGTGTCCTCCCGGGTCAACCAGAGTGCCATGGCCTCCAGTAACCTCATCCTCCGGCCGGCACTCACACACCCAGTCCTGTAGGGTTGGCACTGCACGCAAAGCGTGGTGCCATCTAGCGCTTTCAATCAGCGCTCACCGGGCCCCTCTTGGGCCGGTGCTGCACCCACACCACTGTGGTGTCCGCGATGTCGCTACACCGCACGCCGTGCCTCTCTCGGGCCGGCACTGCACAGTGACATCCCGCGATGTCACTACACCTGCACCGACCAGCTGTTAGAAGAAGGAATGGTAAGCTCTCCATGTGTTGGGGGAGTTATCGACACGAATCATTTAATGGCAGGGTTAGAGGAAGAGTCACTGCTGTGACTTGGGTTAACTCTTTCCCATTCGGAAAAAAACTGATGACGTATGTGCATGTACATATACGTCATTGGAACGGAATCGGAAGTAAAAGGCCATGCGGGGAGGGCGTATGGCAGTTTGGCACCAGCTAACGTAGAGTGCGGTTGTGTCGCTACGTTTCTCTGCGGTGAGAACAATGTCTTTAAAAACAACGGTGCTACACCTCTCTAAATAAAATTAACGCTGAACAGCTTGTGCGTTCCGAGATTCAGCGGTGAACCGGGTCAGGCACCCTGCAAACTTGCAGATGGCTCGGAACGGGAAAGGGTCAATGCAGCAATAACTCGATATACGAAGGAGATGCGTTCCTGGAGCTCCGCTTGTATATCGAAACTTGGTATACCAAAAAACGTATTACATTAGTACGACGAGATCCCAGCCTTTGTAACTTACCATGTCACGCTGTAAACACTTCGTAACTTCCTATTCACATATTAAACAAAGACAATTTATGTTGAAAATAATATATTTTTATATTGTACAGTGTTAAAATAATAAAACTGACCTAATTAACAACATAAGTGAAGAAACGTAATTATATTCGTATTTATAGCGTACTGTATCATAAATCAATGTATTTATTTACGCCAGTATATTCATTCATTATTTTATTTTTAGCTTAAAATAATGGTAAAAATTCCCAAGTTCGTTTTACCGAAACTTCATTTATCGAGTATAGGCATATCGAGGTGTTACTGTGCAGGAATGTCGAGTGATGTGTACGGGGCACTCGCAACAAAATATGCATGCTGCAAAAAGCAATAGGAAGAGACACCCAGGACTCCGGTTTATTCGCGTTCACTGTGCGCGCTCTCGCCACAACGGAGCACACATTTTGATTTGTCGCAGGTCGGTAACGGCGCGACGAGAGTCGGTGGCGTCGGCCGTCCTCCCCGCTCGCTCTCTGGTGAAGGGGAGTGGGGGGGGGGCGTGGGGGCATCTTGCCGAGTCGACAAAGCTTCACGACGCGTCTCGTCCTTGTTCTTCCACCCCCCCCCCCATTCTGTTAACGGCGCCGCCCATTTCGTCGCCATCCCATCCTCTGCACCGCCAACCCCCCTCCCCGCCGGACACTGCGCAACGCCGGGGGGAGTTTGCTCCGCGGCTGCCCGTGGCTGCGTGGCTTCCAGCACGAACGTTGTTTTTACACCTCCCCATCGTTACCGCTTTACATCACCCAGCATCGGGGGAAATAAAATAACAATACACAGCCCTAATGTCGATCCACCGCTGAGCATACCCACACTGTGTCGGTCGAGGGGGTTGTTTGACCACGCTTAGCCAGTACGAGTTTGATAAAGGAAGGTGCCTCAGGGCTGGTTTAGATATCAACCGGGCACTGCCATTACCCATGCCTCATGTCGAACTCGGGTATATTTGTGCGGTGTACCAGAACGCACGGGTAATACATTGGTGACCACACCATGCCATGAACTTGGTGACATGAATTCGATTCCAGGCCACGGCTAAAATCTTTTGTTTAGTGATATCTGAAACAGCCCTCCGACCCATCTTAGCCAACCCAAACCGACCAATGTGGTGATATATAAACTTTTTATTTTGATTTTACCAGGTGAAGCCCACTGAGCTAGGTAGCTCAACTAATTGTCTTATCGTGTGGACATTTATAGCAGCCAAATACTCTAAATGCGTGATGTTGATTCTAAAAAGGGAAAAAACCGGAGGACCACGAGAAAAATCCACACGACCACGGGGAGAACATGACAACTCCAAATATACAGCAGGCATCAGGGTCGGGATTCAAACCCCCAACCTCCTGCATACCAGGCGAGGCATATACATACCTGGGTGCTGCACCGCAGCACCCAGGTATGTTCAAACAACCACCACAACCAACAAGATATTGGGAGGTCTTCAGCTAGCAGTGAATTAAGGACCGTAAATGTAATTATTTTAATGCAGCATGGTTGACAGGGCAGGCGGTAACACCACAGGTATTTCGCTTTACCTCCACCCGTGCTCTGCCTGTACCAGGGTTGAGCCACAGCAGAAATTGGTACCACCTCAGGTAGCAAATCTCTCGTACAGTAATACCCCGATTGACGTCTCCCCCTTTAACTGTCGTTTCGCAAATTACGCGGTCACTTTATTAACACCGCTACCCGATTTGCGTCACCTCAACCCACAGCACTCATGTCCCTGACAGCATCGTCCGTCCTCTCTCGTACCCCGTCGCGCTTCTCAGACCTTCGCCTGCACCGCCTGCTACTGCCCGGTTAAATCGCTTCGACATTCGTCGCCGCATCTTTCAGGAACTCATCCCCGGACGTAAACCGGGGCATTACTGCACCGATGTATTCATGCAGCTAACGCCAGTGAATTATCCGAACCCCACAATTTACTGTTATTGGCCACGCAGAAATTTGGAACCCCGCTGAGGTTATGCCACCTGGGGTGGTGCCGACTGAGCGGAATATATCTGCTGCGAGCTCGTGGCCTACAAGCATGGCGCCACGGGAAACTCTGGAAGGCCACCCGTCAAGTAAACATTGAACGCACAGAAACACGACGACGACGGTGCAGCACGAGCGCTGTGTGGTGCGGCACACTCCGCAGGGGTCACGCAGGGGGTCTGTGTAGCTCCTACCCGAGCAGAGCACCATGAGCGACACCGGCGTGTAAGCATTTAAATAAAAAGTGGCGCCAGACTGGTTAAATAGAATGTATCTTTGATGCCACGCTGAATCTTTTTGAGCTCGAGGGGTGTAGCCCTTTTTGTGTAAACACAGCGCCCTACTGCGAAAAAAACTTGGCAAGACCCTCCTTGAAAAAAAACTATTGAGCCTCAGGCTTTCGTGGGTAAATAAGCATAGTAATAATAATAATGTTAGTATGCAGGGAAGGCGCTGTAGTTCAAATATTGCGACCCTGAAAAGCTGCTGGCACCAATCAGTAATGATGTTGGGGTTCGTGGGAGGGAACGGTAATTTTGCACTCCATCCATGCCCCTTCGTTTGTGTGCCCACCGAGCCGCACGGTGAAGTACGGTCAAACATCCACCCAATGGCTTACGTGGCATGGGGAGGCCCTCATCCAGCAGTGGCTTCACAAAATGGGCACGGCAATGGTGCAGCGTAACCACGCACTTCCCACCTCTCCCCACCAGCAGCTCTGCCTCGCCTACTCAGCACTTTGTCACAAGTTTAGCACAAGACCTGATTAATGGCAAGCAATTAGAATAAAACGTGGTTTTGAAATTGGACTTAAAAAAAAGTGTTTTGGCAATATTCCCTCCGCGCTACCCCACACAGCACCAACCCTATCCCACAATGCACAACAATAACCGCCTGCTCACCAACAATCGAGTGAAGCTCTACTACTTGCTTGAATCAGAGGGCAATCGCAAACGTGACCGACATTCACACCAACGGCAACCCCCCCCCCACCGCCACCCCCCCCTTCCCAAAAAAAAATCACTCAACAATTAAAAGTCAGATTGTGATCATCCGGCTGTACAACGTACAACGAAAGCGAGGTCACGTCACTGCGTTCCCAAGAAGCACGGCGGACACGTACTGCGGTGTAGCGCAGCCGAACGGTTGGAGACTCGAGACAGGATTACATTGACGTCGCCTATGACAGCAATGCAGCTATTCTAAGATCATCCCACTGATGTGCGGTTCCAATATAGGTCTAAAATGAGGTCATCGGGACACTAATTTAGGAACTCATTCTAAAAATTCTCAAAACGCTCAGCGCACGCTGGTGTGTGTGTATATATAATTCATTATATAGCTCAGTGGGTCAGGCTGCAGGGCTCCCAATCGTATGACCATGAGCTCAAATTCTGTCGGGATTGACATCATCAATCATCACCACCACCACCAACATCATCATCATCTTCTGTGTTTTGTAAAATAAGCAGCGCCTAACGTTCAAAAGAGGTTGTTGTGTTAGGGATTGTAAGATCCCCCCTCCCCCACCACGAGAATGGAATTTCCACCACTGGCTGAGGACCACTGATAAGAGGTGTTGAGCACCGATCCGCACATGTTTCAGAGTGGGGATACATCTTTAGGACTATAAAAAATATATACATGACGTTCTTCGCCTTTTATAGCGGGCGAGTCGGGGCCTTAAAAAGCCGTGACGCATATGAACGGCAATAAAGCCTTGCTGATTGGCAATACGCTCTGTAAACCGACGTTTTTGGATCATGAGCAACCAATGATGCACGCCGTAAACGATCACAAGCGTAGACGTGTAATAGAAATGTGGAATACATGAAACATGTCATTCCTGAGTGACAACAACATTATACGTTTTGGCGGTGGGGTAGGACGAGCGAATTGAGAGGCAGAGGCAAACAGGAAGAGAGGAGACACCGGTGGATCTTGTCGATTTGTGGCTTAAATAAAAGACCTCCCCAGCTCCCCACACCTCAGCTCCCCACGCACACAGGGCGCCTGTTTGCAAGCCGACCTACACACGTGACTGTTTCTACCCAGCTGTCACAACTGTATGACAATTAATTTGCGTCCATCAGAATGCACCAGCTACAAATGGATCCTCTCGGCGCCGAACCTTATTCGCAATCAGAGATTCAGCAGTCTCCAAAAATGATTAGGAGTTGTTATATTGTGCGAAAATGTTGGCATGTGCATCGACATCAATTGATTGTGGAATAACAAAGGGGTGACCACATCCCAAACGTTTACATGCAATAAACTAATTAACTTCAGATTTAAACAACACACACACGTGCATTGCTCTCAGCCTTATGCAGACCACCGGATCAAAAGAAGTGCATACGTGCGTGAGTCTCTCTTGCAATTTTTAGACCACCAACTCAAGGAGTTGGGAAAACGCGGCTAACCTGCGGTGAGACAGACACAACTGTAAACAGGTTTCCGTCCTTATTAGGACTCATCAGTACAGCAGAGTCATCAACGTCCGCTGCAGCCATATGCCTTTGGGCGCCTCGTATATTGGAGAGGGTTTCTTCTGAAATCTGATCTAATCTATTTGCATGATGCAATAAAAGTATAAAGGTTACAGCAGGCAAAGGGGTGTGCGGGGGGGGGCTTTCATTGTTATCCAATTTCATGAGCAGATTTGCCTCCAATATTTGCAAAGGACCTAAAAATAATCACACCGTGAGATGTTCATAGCAATACAAATGTACGTTCAATATGAATACCGACGAACACAGAGTGCGACTCTATGCGTTGCCACAAACCGTTCAGTTTATGGCAAACGGAACACAGTCGGTGGATAGTGGCACGTGGCCAACAACTTCCAATCGGAGGGGGTAGGGGTACAATAATATGGCCACAATCTTAAATCTTGGTAATAATAATATTTTAAATGATTGTTAGCAAGGCTGGTGTGCATTATACATGCTGCTGGAAGGACGACCAATCTTACGGTCACAATGGCAACTTTTGGTGTCTATAAACCACGTTTTGTATTATTCATCTTGGTTGGTGAATCTTTGTGACAGGGTTCCCTAAACTCCAGTCTTTGAAACCGGCCACAGTTAACCTTTTAGCGTTTACCAAGCTACCGTGCACATTAATTATTTGTTACACGCTGCGCACACTCAATGATTGGTTGATAACGTTGAGTGCAATTTCAAATTAAGATAGACATCTTGCGTGTGAGTGTGTGCGTCACATGCAACTTAGCGCCGATTCAAATTAACAATGACTTAGATTTGTGCCAGTTAGAAATCATCTGGTGTGTGCAGTATGCAACAACCTAATTTCTACTTGAATGGTGAAAATTTGGAAAACATGGAAATCCGGACTTGAGTGGGTTGTGAGGATCGGAGTTTGGGACGTTGTGCCGTAAACAATGCATCGACAATATTCAGTGCACTTTGCACAGCCGAAGCGTTAGGTGTGACATTCCAAAGGAGAATGGGGAAACGACTTTTTGGAACATCATACGAATCAGTCCATCGCAGATCCAACCGACGAGGTGGAACACGTCTTCACATCCATGAAGGAAAATAATCTGCCATGCTTGGCAAGCAGCTTGCTAAACTGGGTCAGCGTTAAAAGTAACAATGGGGCTGTGGCCAAAACTACGATCAGTTAAATGCACTTGCCCAGTTAAAGCCTCAATGAGGTTCGGTTCTCTTAAGGAGGTTCTCGCTACGGATGATTTGGGCAAATCCCATTTGAGTAATTTTGCGAGTGAGAGAAAACCCACTCATACGGGCGGAAAATAAAAAAAAAATCCACAGACGGGCAAGCCACCTACTTGCTACACAACCCCCTGCCCAGCAGGTGGGCCTTTTTTGAATAAGATCCCGGCACAACTTATAAACCACAACCTCCAAATCTCATCTCATAGGCATGCACCACTACCCCCGTGCCCAGCTAACAGGCCCCCGAACAACGGTTCTGACGAGGGACCGTTGCGGTCCCTCCGGCCTCACACGGCCGCGGGGCCGACCTCCGCACCGACGGGCGGCAACTCTGCGAAGCGCACGGCGAGCTGCTCCACCTGGCGGCGTTGCCGCGGCGCCGACGCGGCGCCCGCCGCCTCGCCCTGCCGACTCCTCCGCCGCAGGAGCAGCAGGCCAGAGTACTCATCCGCGGTGAGGACGTAGGGGCCGTTCGGCGCGCGGCGCGGCGCGGGCGGCGAGTCGCGGTCGAGCTCGGCGAGCGCCGGCGGCAGGTCGAGGCGGCGGCACAGGTCCCGGCGCGCCGTCAGGTAGCGCTCACGCCGCCGCAGCCGGTAGAGCCGCATGCGCTCCTCCTCGGCGGCCGGGTCGGGCAGCGTGCCCTCCCAGCGCAGGCTCGCATCGCTGGTGGCCGGCGGCGCCACCGCGGTGGCGGCGGCCGGCGCTGGGCCGCGCTCCTGCTCGCTGCTTCCGCTGCCGCTATGCAGTTTCCCTTGAGGAGGCGAGATAACCAGCAATGGTAAAAATAATAACGGCAAAAAATTCTACGTTTCAAAAGTCGTAAGGCACATTAGATATTTTTGTTGTAATTGCAATGTGATCGAGGAGGTTGTGTCAATAATAATAATACTTTACAGTGCCATTGTGGCCATGCAACCCAAACTATGAACCATACAGCAAACCCATAAAAAAACAGATATACAAATACCCATTGAGATACATAGAGACCCATCGAGAACATATAGAAAGACAGAGACTCGTAGAGGTACAGAGAGAGCCAGAGAGATACATCAAAGTCAAGCCACTGCAGTACAATTGTGGCTATGCAATCCAAACTATGGACCGTGTAGTAAACCACTGTGGCCCGTGCTCCAACAGAGGAGGAGCAGCGAAACTACCCCAACTCTCTCTCTCTCCCGAAACCCTCTCGTTGTGACCGGCCAGCAGCAGACCTTGACATTGGCATCGAGGCTCCTGAACATATTCCCATATGCAAGAACAGAACATAAATTACAGCTGCTTGAATTTTGATTTAAAACTTTCGTGACTGCAGTAATTCATATTCTTAGTTCTTTCTGTAAAGTCACGTTGAAGGGAAACAATAAAATAATAAAATATATATAAAACAATAAAAAATTCTCACGACGTTTCGACCATAATACAAACGGTCGTCATCAGGTGTGTCGGTTTGCATACATTTATTTATTTTTAAACGGTGTATTTATAAAAAAAAAACGTCAGCGCCACGCGCAGCGATTTGGCAGTTTGTTTAGAAGGACGAGTCCATCTATGTTCTGAAAAGAGGAGGGGGGAGACGAAAAATTAATGTATGCTGTCTGAAAGCCACTGTAAGCGTGAACAATCAATTAAGACCTGAAATGGTTTATCAAATCTTTCCAATGATTGCTAAGCCAGAATCCATCTTCTCGGTGTAATAAATACACCGTTTAAAAATAAATAAATGTATGCAAACCGACACACCTGATGACGACCGTTTGTGTTATGGTCAAAACGTCGTGAGAATTTTTATTGTTTTATATATATTTTATTATTTTATTGTTTCCCTTCAACGTGACTTTACCGAAAGAACTAAGAATACAGCTGCTTGGTTGATCCACAGTTGGATGGCCGTGTCCCTAGGCCGTGTTGGACGTGGGGTTTGTTTGACCATACTTCGCCACGCTGGTCAGTGCAGGTTGGTGAAGGCAGAGGGCCTATAGAAAGGCTGTAACAGTGAGAAGGGCGTGGGGGGGGTTACATTCCTATGTGATGGGCAAGGAGCCCATATTGTTTTAATAATGTTTTAAAAGATTTCCACAAATAAAGTTGGACACAGTCATTACATCATCGTCATCACGTAGGCTATCGCGACCAATATCATCCATAATACACATTTATATATTTATGCGATCTAACCAAAAAACCTGGATCATCATCATGCAATGAAAGTATTGGTCAGCTGGCCGATCAATCTAGAAAATGTGAGTGCGTTTCCCTTGTATACACCTTGTGGTTTTCTTCAGAAACTCCACTTTCCTCCAACGAGACGCTCAAACAAACTCCAAAACGCAACACTGGGCAAACACAAATAAGACCCTTCCCCCACCACCCCCACCATACAACTCTTATTAACCAAATACACATTTAAAAGTAGTTTAATTTTGAGCTTTGATCAATGAAGTGCGGCTGCGAGTACGTGTCCACCTCGTAGCCCCAGGAGGAGTGGCCTTTCGTTTTGTTTTCTTTTGCACGGCCGGGGCCCTTTGCCATGTAATTTACACGCCGGCGAGCCGACGGGGCCCATTGGCGCCACGAGAACCTCCGAACAAGCCCTCGGCGCTGGCTCGTGAGCACGGCCCCCGCGTTATGGCAAGAGTGGCCCCTCGAGGGGCCGATATCCCGGCCCTTACACCGGCCCTCTTTCCCGACCGAGCGCTCGCGAGAGACGCGCGCGTGGAGTGCGAGCCGAGAGGCCGGCGCTGGGGCGAGCGAGTGTGCGTGTGAGTGTGCGTGCTCTCTGTCCCGTGGCCGCTGGACATCGCGGGACGAGTGCACACACAGCGACGCTTTCTCGAGTGATTTTCCCAGACCCTTGTGGCATGGTGGAATTTAAGAATACGTGTAGAGTGTTTGTACATACACACTGCTCCTTTCATTCATGTTGAAACTCAGCGTGGCTGTTTTATATATTTGAACAAGGCTGACACAGACATCCGAGCAGTTTGGTTTATGTACTGTTCAGGGCACTGTGCAATTGACCCGGTGTCCTGAGTTTGACTCCCTGCCACGGTTAACACCAGTGGTGATAGTTGAACAGGGCATGGTCTACCATTCGCCAAATCCACACTGACATGCCTTTGGAAGGTATTCATCCAGCAGTGCGTTGAAAAAAGGTTGTAAATTGTCCTAGAATTCAAATGTATTGTAGCCTATATTCCAAACTAAAACAGACAGAGTAATAATCACCCAAAACATATTTTCTCCATTTTCGAAATTAATATTGTTGACTGGGGTTGGCGGTTTCATGTCGCGCGTTTTTTCAGACCCCTTTAGCCACTGCTGCATGAAAGCCTCCCAATGTCTGTGCCGGTCATGGTAGTTGTCTGACCATACTTCACCACGCTGGTCCGTGTAGGTTGGTGACGGAAGTGCCAGGATCGGTGCACACATGCAGTTGTGGCTGATGTTAGCCATGGCTGTAAGTTGAACTCTGGTCGCAGGGTGCAGTGCGAAGTGTGCTAACCTCCGTGCCACCACTCCACCTACCAATTTATTTCAACAAATAGTTTTTTCTCCAATCGTTTGATATACAGTATTTTGACAACCGAGATACACATGAAATGTTACGCTAAATCAGGGGTTGGCAACCAAAATAACAAGAGCAGCCATTTTTTTCCAATTTGGCCAACAAAAATATTTCACGTGAATACGAGACGGTGGTCCTTAATAAATAACGTCACGAAGCAGTTCCTTAACGAGGCGCACGCGGCCCTGGAGCTGCAGGTCGTCGTCGCCCCCTGTGCTAAATTAACCCAAATTGAGTTTTGCTGTACGTACACGCGCATAAGTAACTATAGGTGTGCGCGCGCGCGCGAGTGTCTCCACGTACTGCAAACAAATCCATATTCTGCGCACTCTACAGGTGCAGACCAGGTGGACCGACTGGCGTTAAACCAACACCAGACCATAGCCACCTGGTAAAAATAGAAGAGAAAGGCCTCGCCTCACAGCTGTCGCTGCATGCAGTCGTATGATGTGGTTGCAAGCCTGGCGAAGAGGAAGTTATAAAGAGGCGGTTGCGGTTCAGCGGAGCAAGGGGCCGTTGCCAGGGCTCGGAGTGGTGCCGTTGTCGTGTTTGTGACCTGTACAGACTTCAGGTTGTTACTGCCGAGTGGTCAGGCGTAAAACACGAATCGGCCACCTTCTGCATGTACAGTATTTATGCTGAACTTCGTTCGCACCGTACGTAGCTAACCGTACTAATCGGAGGTATGAATACATGTTTAACTTCTTTCGCACCATACGTAGCCAACAGTGATAATCAGAGGTGCAGGGGAAGGACAACAAACTAAATACAAAAAAATAAGTTCAAAGTAAATGAGTTTTCAATCTAGCTTATTTAAAAGTGCATAGCTCCAGTGGCTTCGGCGTTGCAGACGGCCACAGAAGCGCATCTGAAAGCGTGCGATGCGATGACCGTCTTTGTTCAATGGTTAGCCAAAGGCCGCTACTGCGGGGATGACAGGAGTTCGCGTGATGGTTTATTACTCCTTGACGAGATCGCCAAAGTATTGTGGTTCATTTGTGACAAGCACTTTGTGCGTAATGAGTGCGACCTTATCATGTAAAGCATGCAAACGTTTTCCAGTACAGATAATTAATTAGATGTGCTACTCTTTGTCACTAACGATTGCCTGAATAAAAATATCCGACAGCTGTGGTTATATTTATAAGGTATACATGAGGGTTTCATTTCAGCTGGATCTGTGGTGTGTCAGCGACCCAGAATATATCTCTGCATCCGGAACACCACATCCAGTTTACTTCGTAGTTTGGCTGTGGCTACTTGTCACGTGCCTACTCCGGGCTTGTTACCAGCTACGCGGAAAATGTTCGTGTTTGTTACGGCCATACCCAGCACTGACAGTCCTGACGCAAAGACAGCTGCGCAGTGGAGCATCCCATCTATTTCAACAACAGGCGCGATATTGAGCATCATTTGGCTTCTTCATCATCATTGCCATCAGTCAAGATTAATCCACTGCTGGATGAAGGCCTTCCCAAGCTGCCACCACCTATCAGGATACTGAGATGCATCTGCAGATAAACTGGTCTCACCGCTTCATCTTATTGGTATACGTTCAAATGGACGCGTTTCATACCTCGGTTGCCACTCCGTTATTATTCTGGACAATCGTTCATCCTCCCCTCTAGCCGCAACACGTCCTGCCCTAGCCTGCTTACTTTTATTCATAGTTTGGATGATGTGGTTAACCTGCTTATGTTCTCCAATCAACGTGCTCCTCTTTTTCCCCAACAGGAACATGTTTGGTATATACCGCATACAGATGTACCATTTGTTGAACAACTTGAGCATATAAACATGATCAAAGTTTCCAACATTGCCCTGCACAATACTGTATATACAGGTAGGGTACATTCAATTATCTGCTGGGTGTCAAAGTTATTGTGGTGATCCGCAGCTCAGGGCCCCGTACAACTAACAACAGCAGTGCTGCTCGGGGCACTTTCCAGTCTCTCAATATTTAATGGGCTGTCACTTCACCGCCGGCCCTTGTGCATTTTTCTCCAATTTGCTCTTTCACAGGGGCAGCAGGGCTATTGTGGCCACACAATGACCCACTCGCCGCAAGTGTGGCACGACCGTGAATTTAAAACGGTCGCACGCCGTCCCCCGCACACCGTGTTGGCAGGCGTCACCTGGCATGTCTGTGATCATTCAGCGAGAGTGCCGACTGCCAAATGAGCAAGCTGCACTAAAACCCAAATGTCCCCTGTTGGCTCCAGCATGTTTAATTCTGCTAAGATGTGTAGATGGGAGTGGTGGCGAAGTATTTAGAGCGCTGTGCCACGAGCCCGGCAACCTGAGTTTGATTACTGACAACGGCTGACATCAGTAGCCCAGGTGGCGAGATGTTAACGACCTCACCTGGTATACAGGAGTACGTGGGTTCGATCTCGACCCTGAAGCCTAATTTGGAGTTTGCATATTCATTTTTCTCCAGGTCCTCCATTTTTTCCCTCCGCATTTAGAATCAACATTATGCGTTTAAATGTCCACGTGATAAGCCACTTCATTAAGCTATCATTTGTGGCCAGGTCGCTTCTGAAAGAGAGCTACATAGCTCAGTGGGCCTTGCCTGGTAATATAAAAAGTTTAGTCGAGTAGTACATGATATCAAAACTGGGCCCTCAACCAACACTGACTCGTGTGAAGTATGGCCAAACAACCTGCCATTAACTGACATAGCGTGGGGAAGTCTGCATCCAGCACCGGAGTAAAAGTGGTAAAAAAACACATTTTATGTTATATTAGAAATGTGTAGACATATCCACGCATCCAAATCTCTTCCACGTTTACCAGGACATGTGTATGCGAGTTGGAACGACTACAGTCGTGGGAGCTGGGCCACCTAAGAGGAACCACAAGGCGCAGAGATGGGCCACTGCTCAAGGAGAAGGCCGAGGTGGTGTGTGGAGGGAGTTGGCAAGCGCGTGCTGAAAGCATTCCCAATATTTCTACTGCGTCCACTGCCAAGGCAACTTTTAATAACTTAAGGCAGCTTACAGTAAAGGTATTTGGGCCTTGGCCAGGATTAGGGTGAACCCAAGCCATATTTTTTTAAATGACCTAAAATTATTGTACTAAAATTAGTTTTAAAATATAATTTTAAAAAATGTGTTTTAACAGTGCTTTGTCAATCCACTGAGGGATAAGGCCTGCCCACGCTGTCGGTCTTGGGGGTTTATGTGACCATACTTCACCACGCGGTGCAGCTTGGTGAAGGGGGGTCCACAGGACCAGTGATGTCAGCCGTCTTAACTCATTTAATGTTCGCGAGTATACATTTATCCAGAGCCCCTAACACGTTTCTGCACAAATAAACATCAAACTGGCTTATGAATCACTGGGGAGTTCAACCATTATTAAACGGTAAGCAGGCTAAACCAGCTCTTTAATTAAATAAGCAGCCCAATATAATCTTGATTTGAAGCTTTCGTGACTGCAGGAATCCATACTCTTTGGTTCTCTCGGTAAAGTCACGTAGGTAGAAATAAAATAAAACAAATCACGACGTTTCGATCGAAACACAAATAAATAAAAATACCGAGTACATTCTTATTTATTTTTCCGAGTACATTTTTATTTCCCCCCTCCCCCCCGTGTCCCACACTCAGCTTCCCACTTATAGCCCCGCCCACTCCCCCCCCCCCCAGCCTCACGTCCTCTTCCCCTAGCGCTCACGCCCCCCTTCCCCTACCCCCCCCTCTCTCTCCCCCCTTGCCCCTCCCCCTTTTCTCACCTATATAACCTCTTGCCACGGCAGCTCTCTCGCCTACTTCAGCATTTTCTTGCTGTGGTTGTTGCTTGTGTTGCGATCGAAACGTCGTGATTTGTTTTATTTTATTTCTACCTTCGTGACTTTACCGAAAGCCCAATACAAGTGACAGTGAAGCTCACGAAGGTCAGCCGCTCTGCTGATAAAACAAGGAAGTTTGGACTCTTTTCATCGACACGAAGCTATAGCGGCTCGCATTCAGTTTGGCGAAAGTCACAGAGGCGTGGCGTGCCAAACGAAATCTGTCTGCAGTGCAGGGCGTGTGTGCGTGTGTACGTTGCCATACGTGTGACCCGACAATAACCCTTGTGCCAAGGCAACTTTGACCAACACAACAAAATGTGTGGCTCCGGTTGGCACACCAACTCACACAATGGGTTTTTTTTTTCCACCGGAGTCAATGGACACACCAAAACACTTTCCCCATTTTACTGCAGTACAGTACATTATAAATAATTTGACTTTAATATCGTTTGTTAAAACGGCTTACTTAATGCAATCCACGAGAGATGTATTCAATGGAACTTCTATGGAATACGTTGGCAAATACACGAGACTGTGTTCTTGCTTAAGCACGTGGAGACAGATCAGTGTAAACAGAGTTTAAATACGGTCATGTTATTTTTGCTTTCGAATAAGTTGCAGGCGGTTTCTCAGACCTGAGATTAGGTCTACAAGCATTGGCACTGACCCAAGAAAACCTTGATTGTGGATAATATTGGTCGCGAAAGCCCACGTGCTAAAATAACAACGAATTACTTAAATGGCAGGTTCTATCTTGATTTGAAGCTTTCGTGACTGCAGGAATCCATACTCTTTGGTTCTTTCGGTAAAGTCATCACGTAGGTAGAAAATAAAATAATAGATCACAACGTTTCGATCGCAACACAAGCAATCTGGCCTACTTAAGCAGTTTTCTTGCTAGAGTCGTCTCATCTATTGACGATTGCTTGTTGTTGCGATGTATTCTTTTTTCTATCTACGTGACTTTACTGAAAGAACCAAAGAGTATTGCAGGTTCTGTTTGTCCACTTCAGAGTAGGCAACGTAATTTGCGTAATAATTCCACGGTGGACGCTGTGTAAAAGGGGGACTTTAAAATTGCGGTTTCGGTGAAAAACTGCATGGGTTCGTGAATTAAATTTCCGAATATCTCAACTCGATGTGAAACGCTTCCTTTGGGTATAAATCTTCCATCTATAGATGACAAATTATTCTCAAAAACATATACATGTACCTATCTGCCTGCTTGAGTAGTAAAAGACCACTATACCACCACCACCAGCACCACAGTCCTCCTCTCTTGCTACACCGGTAGAGTTACACGCGAAAACCAAATCTCTGCTGGCACAAAGCCGACAACTCTGCAAACTCTGTGCCACAGGTGACACTGCCAAGTCAGGTTAATTGATGACTGCTTACTTGGAATTACCGAAAACCCTGAGCATGCCGGACTATAAAACGGTGATAATAATCATTACTTACAGCCGTTTTGTCAACAATCCCCTGCTGGACAATTTAACGCTCTAAGGCACGCAACACTGCCGGCGGGTTGGTGAACAGCGCAGCCAGGGAAGGGGTCCACACATCGCTCGCCACTGACGTGAAGGCCGTGGACGGGTATCGAACTCAGGTGGCCGGGTACATATTGCGCTAACCACTGCGCCACCGTTCCACCCGAACTTATAATTGTAGTCATAATGTTGATAAGACAGCGGTCATGACAAGTCGCGTTACCTCGACATGATGATGGTGATGATGGTAGTGATGATGATGGTAGTGATGATGGTGGTGATGGTAGTGATGGTGATAGTGATGGTGGTGGTGATGATGGTGATGGTCGTGGTGATGGTAGTGATGATGATGGTGGTGATGATGGTGATGGTAGTGATGATGGTAGTGATGATGGTGGTGATGGTAGTGGTGATGGTGGTGGTGATGATGGTGATGGTAGTGGTGATGGTAGTGATGATGGTGATGGTAGTGATGATGATGGTGGTGATGGTAGTGACGGTGGTGATGATGGTGATGATGGTGGTGATGGTGGTGATGATGATGGTGGTGATGATGGTAGTGATAATGGTGGTAGTGATGATGGTAGTGATGATGATGGTGGTGATGGTAGTGACGGTGGTGATGATGGTGATGATGGTAGTGACGGTGGTGATGATGGTGATGATGGTGGTGATGGTGGTGATGATGATGGTGGTGATGATGGTGGTGATGATGGTAGTGATGATGGTGGTGATGGTAGTGATGGTGGTGATGGTGATGATGGTGGTGATGATGATGATGGTGATGATGGTAGTGATGATGGTGGTGATGGTAGTGATGGTGGTGATGGTAGTGATGGTGGTGATGATGATGGTGATGATGGTGTTTATGATAGGGACGGCAGGCATCTCACCACTGCCAGCGACTCGGCCCTCACCACAGACCCCGAGGGACTCACCCGCGTCTCTCCTCCTCCTCCTCGCGTTCTCCTTCATCTTCTTCACCTCCTTCAGCTTCTTCACCTCGTCATTCATCACCGTCCTCAGCTGCTTTATCTGCATCCCCTCCGCCACCTTCACCGCCTCCTCCTCCTCCTCCACCACCTCCTCTCTCAACTCCACTTCTACCTCGTCCCTCACCTTCACCTCGTCCCTCACTTCGTCTCTCACCTTCACCTCGTCCCTCGCCGCCCCTTTCCTCCTCCTCCTCATCACCGCCGCCGCCGCCTTCTTCGTCATCTTCTTGTTCACCTCGGGGTCAGAGGTCGCCGCCTGAGTGATGGCTCTCTCCATCTCGACCCGCGTTCATATTTTATTAACATTTAACCCCGCGCTTTGTTTTTATTGACATCGCTAATGCGGCCGCCGCGGCTTCAAAGCCGTCTGTCTGTTTGTTGACATTTGTTGACGCGCGTCTGTCTGTTTGTTTGTTGGTCTCCTGTCAAGTTCCGCGTGAACCCCGGCAGCGGACGCGGCTTTTGCCGTTGCCAGGGGCGACGCCGCGTCACCGCCGCGTCCCGGGGGGGGGGGGGGGGCCTAGCCCCGCTGTATCCCTCCGCGGAGCCGTGGGTGGCCCCGCCCACCGTGCGTCACAGAGCAGCAGCAGCCTTGCTGGAGGTGACCCCGTGTGACCCTTACAGAGTCCCATCACAAGGGAGAAACACAAACAAATAGACAAACATCATAGAGTGGCTTTTTTTTGGGGGGGGGGGGGGGTTGCGTAAATATATAAATGTGTCGTTAAACCCGCCACCACCCGACACAGCCAATTAGTAAGGTGTCACTTAAGCAGAACATGCCAACTCGTTATTTTTTTAAAAAATTATCTTGCTGTGGTTTTCACACCTGATGATGGTTGCTTGTGTTGCAATCGAAGCTTAGTGAGAATTGTATATTTGTATATTTTGTATTTTATTGTTTCCCTTCTACGTGACTTTACCGAAAGAACCAAGAATATTAATCCCTGCAGTCACGAAAGCTTTAAAACGAAATTTAATCCGTCACTAGTTCAGCACACCGGTGTGTTGGAGAGCCAAGCCACAACATTTACAATCTCGACTACGACGTTTCGCCAGTAATTACAACTAGCTTCATCAGGCGACAGACAAATCTGGCTGCTTACGTGACAAACCTTACTAATTGGCTGTGTCGGGTGGTGGCGGGTTTAACGACACAGGGGCCGTCCATAAATGACGTCACGCGATTTTGGACGATTTTTGACCCCCCTCCCAGGTCACACGACGTCACAAAAAGTCAGACCCCCCCCCACTCAAATATGACGTCACAAAGCTCTGCCCCCCCCCCAAAAAAAAAAACATGCTTCAAATCGCTTTAAACTATTGTCATTGTAGTAGTGCGTATTTAATGTGGCGTTGCACTCTGATGTTGTAGGAGAAAACATTTATTAAAAAGTCTATTTAATTAAGTAGAACGTGTTGTCTATATTTATTTACAGTTGCGAATTTTGATGTGACGTCACATTTCTCAAACACCCCCCCCCCCCCTTCATCACACATCGTCACAAATGTCTGACCCCCCTCCCCAGGTGCGTGACGTCATTTATGGACGGCCCCACATTCATATTTACGCTGTCGAACCCAAAAAACCCCTGTATTATGGATATTGGTCGCGAAAGCCTACGTGTTAAACCAAACAGATAAACATGTTCCTAAACAAAAACTGTTTTATGTATTAATGTTGATAATTGGTGACGATTATGCTACTTATCACGCTACTGTCTGTGATCTTGCATGCTGCTGCTTGCTTGATATGTGGATGCACACAATCATGTTGATTTTTTGTTGCCCGAATTGAAACGGCTGTACGCCGTATGGACCTGAAAACTCAATTTCCCTGCACAATAAAACGGGTAAAGTGCGTGGGGAGACATGCAGGTATGAAACTGCAGATGGGCAGAATGAGAATATTTTATTTATCCTGGAGGAATCCGATGACTTGTGAAGTTTTCTCCCCCCCCCCCCCCCCCATAGATGTCCAGTTGGGGCGGCTCAGCAACATTACAACAACGAACAGTACAGCCACACGATAGGAGTGCAAATCAAAGAAAAGTGTAATAATGTCACAAAACGGCAATTAAATTAAATAATTATAGAAGTCAGACTTATCAACCTTGGGCACGGCACCATAAACAACAACAAAACAATCCCAGACTTAGCACGGCTGGCTACATACGGTGCGAAAGAAATTCGACACACGGTAGCTAACATAACGCACAATAGTCGCTCAATAAAATGGCACATTCACATTGAATTATCGATACAGAAGTAAGGATCAGAGTTACAAATCACATTTGCAAATGCAGTTGCAATCCAGAACTAATCTTCTGCTTCAAGATATTTTTTACAGGAAGATTTGCGATGTCGAGGGAGGAAGCAAGGTTCGTCCCATCGAGGAAGGAGGTGCTTCAACCTGCAGGCGATTAATCTCATCTCTGCCCCTCCACATGAAACGATGTATTTCTATACATTCCATCATCCACACGGCCTTCTTGTAAGGGAGTGGATAAGGGGCCGTCTATAAATGACGTCACGCACCTGGGGGGGGGGGGGGTCAGACATTTGTGACGATGTGTGACGAGGTGGGGGGGGGGTTGAGAAATGTGACGTCACATAAAAATGCGCAACTTTAAATAAATATAGACAACACGTTCTACTTAATTAAATAGACTTTTTAATGTTTTCTCCTAAAACATCAGAGTGCAGCGCCACATTAAATACGCACTACAATGACAATAGTTTAAAGCGATTTTTTTTTATTTTTTTAGGGGGGGTGGGCAGAGCTTTGTGACGTCATATTTGAGGGGGGGTCTGACTTTTTGTGACGCCGTGTGACGAAGGGGGGGGGGTCAAAAATCGTCCAAAATCGCGTGACGTCATTTATGTACGGCCCCTAATCACAGCAGCATTGGTTCAACACAAGTCAAACTCGAGACCAGTTTCGACAGTCAAGTGTCTCATCAGCAGTCCGACTTGCTTTAACCATTAATGGGCTTCTCATTATGGAGCTGAACTGCACCGAATCTCTCGAAACATAAAAAAATATATTTGTTTAGCGTATTGGCTTGCTGGTCTGGAAAAACAATACTGTAGCGTGATGACAATAATATTTATAGAATATTGTAAAATAAAAATATTTCATTAGGCCTCCTTTGCCAGTACCAAAATGTAATGATAGGGTTTTTCCCCTTTTTTCTGGCAACAAAACTGAAGCCTTTTGACGAGGATTCAAGTCTGCATTAACCACAATACCTGCAGTCAAAATTCAATTTGTGGTTAATGCAGACATGAATCTTCGTAAAAAAGGTGTCAGT
The DNA here is from genome assembly GCF_048934315.1 of Petromyzon marinus. NCBI lineage: Eukaryota > Metazoa > Chordata > Hyperoartia > Petromyzontiformes > Petromyzontidae > Petromyzon > Petromyzon marinus. The sequence continues at coordinate 1,630,574 of NC_133704.1, read as the reverse complement.
TTTGTTGCCAGAAAAAAGGGGAAAAACCCTATTATTATAAAAAATATATTTATTTCAGACTCAATGCTGCTGCTAGACTAAAAATCATCGCCGAGATGCATAATGGAGTTCTTCTTTAAACGGTGTATTGTGCGGTGCAAAAGAAGTTCAACATCATACAATAATGGTTCATTGTATAATGATGGTTGAACGAAAGGCGCCTTGAATGAAATAAATGTTGGTTGTGTTTGCTCTCATTAAGAGGTGCACACACAAAACTGAGTACACAGGGCACCCGTGTGCCATGCACTGCATGTGTTGTTGATACGGGTTGTAACGATTACATTTGGATTCATTGTCACAATTCCCTTGCGGGGCGTCCAAGTATGTTTTTGTTTATGTTTTGGTGAATGGTAGCGGCCTCTAGCGCCTGCAAGGGATCACGTGAAGCCACGTTAAATACACAATAACACGAAGATTCTCGACGTCTCTGGCCTCTGTGTGTGCTGTAAAGGGCCCTTATCCAAAACGTCGCCTATTATATATTTTATCAGACCATAGCGTTATTTAGGAACGTTGTTGAGTTACCTTGTTACAAACGAATATATTCCATGCGTTTGTCGTTATGCATTATCATAGAGGTCAATTCATCGTCCACGCATCGTTATCGTCCCTACTTGTTTATGTTTGTCAATCCACTGCTGGATGAAGGCCTCCCCACGCCCTGTCGTTCATACGGGTTGTTTGGCCATACCTCACCACCCTGCTAAAAGCGGGTTGATGGAAGGGGGCCCAGGACCGGTTCAGATATCACTCGCCACTGACGTGAGCCGGGGTCGATCATCGAACGTAGCCGGATTCACGGCGCAGTGCGCTATGGAGCTGCACCCCGCAAGTGGTATGTTATATAATACAAAACATTGGGCATGCAAGATTTACCCACTCTATGGAATGTACCCTAATTGAACCCCGCTTTAACCAGGTTACGAAAGATTTCAACGATATTGGTCATATATGCACGAGAGTGTTTGTAGCTATATCAAGTGTGACTGGTGTACAGTATAGCTTACTGAGATTTCTTGTTCACACCACTGCTGGCAGAAGAGCCTCCAGGACGCAGGGCTCTCGAGAACTCCGCGAGAAGGTACAGTATTTGGCCTACTCTTCCACGATGGCCAGACGTCTTGGAAGAAAGAAAACACAGGACTGTACATGGTAGTACATATGCAGTAACGCCCAATTAATTGACCCCAAAATTGTTTTATTTTGCATATTCATTCATGTTTTAAATAAACCTTACTTTTAAAAAGAAATCAGTTTCAGATCATTAAACGGGGCTCACAAGACATCTGGACCACCATGTACATGCATGGGAGTTCTCAGATCTCGAAAGCTCAACGTGTTTGAGCCTGGGTTTGTCCTTGTACCGGGTGACCGCCTGGGCTTGCCAAGTGTTGTAGGCTGCGCGGGGCCCCGAGATGACGAAGGAGATGAGAGTTGCTGTCACCCCCTGGCATGCCTGATGGGTTTTCTCCGGTTGGCTCCCCATACGCCACTTGCTAATGGCATTGAGAGGAGACATGGGGGTGGGGTGGGGGGTAATAATAATACCGCACATCGGACGAGACCATTGTGCTCCTCGTTTTCTGTCAGCGTGGGAACTGACACAATCTGGAATCCTAACCCAGAATTAATAATAACACCGTGGGCCAAATTTGAATGATTTCACGCAGTTTCTTATATACACAGTGGACGTCACGTGTATTGTATACATTAAAGCACATATAGGTTATGCGGAGATTCAAGCCTTTTGCGCGATCTTCTTTACAAAGAGTGGAATGCGTAACGATACGATCCGCCTATTTTCCTATAATGTACACTGCCCTTTATTTCTATCAACAAAACCCGTCACTTGCGTGTTTAAGATTGTATAAAATCTTTGACTTGGCTATTTTAATTTAGAATCCAATCATGATGTGAATCCAATCAGAATCGGGGCCGCAATGCACATACAGAGCCGGTCCCGATGCAAGGCAGTGGGGCGTTTAAATGTCAGAATGGACTCACCCACCTCACGCGCGATTGGGTTTTCCTTAAAAGGACGTAGGCATCAGCTGTTAGAATTATTAACCATCATCACGAGCACTGCCTTCGCAGCCGTGGTCTACGAGCCATAAGCAGCGTTATACTACGGTTTGTATGCGTGGTTGGGACAATGTGTCCGCGGATGAGTTAAAAAAAAGGGACACGTGCAGGAGATGAGCGGCGTGGCTGCTGGACTTTGCGCATTTTTTTTGTCTTGCTTGAACCCGACGATCCAATTCGCGCATAAACAGGCGCTCCCATCCAGCGAGACACGGGGGGAATGGCAGAAGACCGCTGCCACGGTGAGTCGAGTTTGCCGACGTTTCGCTCCGCGTTGTGTGGCGTCCTTGCTGCAGATTTGTGTAAAGGCGAGCTGATGGCCGCATCTGCAGTGCACGTTCGTCCTCGTGTGTTCCACTGGTGCAGTGCGTTTGTATCCTTCGTGCAGGGACAAGCAGCCATTTAAAATGTACGTACTGGATGTGCATGCCACACGCCGCGGGGGATGTATTATTGCACTGCTACATGCACGAGTCTTTTGAGATGTATGTTTTTCGAATGACTATGCAGCATTTCTTTAGTGCATATGCTTTGGAATTCGTACATCATCAGCCATGACCGCTGCTGGATAAAGGCTCTCCCCCGAACCATCGCCATCTCTCGCGATCCTGAGATGAAACATTCCACTTAGCGTATGTTATCGCTCCATCTCCCCGGTTTGACGCATCCTCTCGGCCTTCATATACACACACATTAATTATATTAATATTTTCACGTGTGCTATCATGTATGTGTTTTCCAGTGGGAAATTATCCATTGATAAATGTTTCCGTTATATCTTTCCGATATAATGTTATGTCATTGGGATAATAAAATTGATATTCTAAACATGTACAGTATATGTATATAAAAAAATGGCACGCATATATATACGGCTGTGTACATTATTAATATACACTCGCTCCACTAACTACACTTTATATACGTATGAACGCACACAATAGCCTCTCTTTCGCTCGTCACACGTACTGGCCTGGACACAATCACGTAACCTAATGTCACTCCAAACGCAATTAGAAAAACACAACACCGCATTGCAGCGTGTTTGAACCAATGGCTGGTTCAACTATACCCTTCGTGCAATGAATATATACATCATATTGCTCAACTGGAAGAGATACGCATTTTTGTTCCTTCCCCAAAGCAACATTTAAAAAAAAAATGAAATATTCAAAAGCACAGCACACTCCCAAGAGCACAACTGGACAAAAGACGCAAACACAAAACACTGCATTCACTCACGAATTGTGTCCGTGTAACGATGTAAGACGCAGAGCTGGCGAGTGCACGAGTAGGTTACTGAAGGGGGCAAGCAGGTCCATTGTCACAATCGTCTGCTAATAGACGGTATGAATACAATGAGCGGGTTCATAACATATCATTATCCATGACATTAAAACATTTGACATAAGGGGCCGTCCATAAATGACGTCACGCGATTTCGGACTTTTTTGACCCCCCCCCCCCCCATTGTCACACAGCGTCACAAAAAGTCAGCCCCCCCCTCTCAAATATGACGTCACAAAGCTCTGCCCCACCCCACCCCCAAAAATACAACATGCTTCAAATCGCTTTAAACTATTGTCATTGTAGTGCGTAATTAATGTGCCGCTGCACTCTGATATTGTAGGAGAAAACATTTATTAAAAAGTCTATTTAATTAAGTAGAACGTGTTTATATTTAAAGTTGTGCATTTTGATGTGACGTCACATTTCTCAAACCCCCCCCCCCCTCGTCACACATCGTCACAAATGTCTGACCCCCCCCCCCCCCCAGGTGCGTGACGTCATTTATGGACGGCCCCTAAGAGCCGGGGGCTTATGGGACCCCGGGGTCCCATAAGCCCCCGGCTCTCACATAAACTGCGTTGCGACGTCATTGTATGTCTGTTGAAGGCGAGCGATCCGGCAATGTATTCCTCTCGACGAGCTCTACACGATGCACTTATCATAATGTCAAAGTTGTCTTTGTGACTATGGCAATTTTGGCAACGACGGGTGCTTGAAGAACGAGAGGATTGATTTCTGGTGGGTGGCGGCGTTTATGTGCGCGGTGGGACGGAGTCCCCAAAAATAAAATAATTACGATTTTGACTTCCGTTTATTCGGGACCCCGGGGTCCCGCCATAAGGTTCAATTATTTATTTCACCTATTACCTAATCGGGGAAAGGGGAGAAATATGGGGATGAGGAGTTGATGGAGGCGGCAAATCGTACATGGAAGTCGGTCTTTGATCCCTATAGAGGGGATCCTAAGGTAAGGCTCCCTTGTTAAAGCTAAGGTTAGCTTCCCATACCTTGATCATCTTTGATCCGTATAGGAGGGATTCCAACGTAAGTTGGAGTGTTTGGTCCCTGTAGGAGGGGATCTAAGGTAAGGGGCCGTCCATAAATGACGTCACGCATCGAGTGGGGGGGGGAGGTCAGACTTGTGACGATGTGTGACGAGGGGGGGTTTGAGAAATGTGACGTCACATCAAAATGCGCAACTTTAAATAAATATTAATTAAATAGCATTGTTATAACACACATTTTGATACATTTTCATTAACTATTTGATTATTTAAAATTACTAAGGTCACCTTTTATTTATTCCATGAAGGAGCATTTTGCTTCTCCATGGGAGAATGAAGAAGCATACATTTTGTAAATGTTTTGAATGAATGTTATTAAACACTTTGATTCTAATGATTCTACCAGGGATTTTCATTCTGTGGAATGAATGTGATTGTTATAATTGTACTTTCCATTTTGCTTCGTTATACTACAAAGTTTCAAGTATTTTTTTATATTTATAACTTTTATTATTTTATAATTATAAGAGAATTTCCATATATTCTGAACATCTGCATTATTAGACGTTGAATATTTTCAAGTGAAATTTATGCTAAATGTCAGCTTTCCAACGCCTCCTTTTTAATGTTTTCTCATACATCAGAGTGAAGCGCCACATTAAATATGCTCTACAATGACAATAGTTTCAAGTGATTTGAAGCATGTTTTATTTTCAAAATGCAAAAAAAATTTGGGGGGGGGGGGCAGAGCTTTGTGACGTCATATTTGAGGGGGGGGTCTGACTTTTTGTTACGCGGTGTGACGAGGGGGGGGGGGTAAAAAATTGGCCAAAATCGCGTGACGTCATTTATGGATGGCCCCTAAGGCTCCTCCTATACCTTGACAAACATCCATCCCTCTTAGTTTAACACAAAGATGCGCTAAGGCGGTCTGCATGGCCAACAAAGCTCCACGTGTTTACATGATGCGCTGTTTGCATTTACTTTCACAAGACTGTTGTTAGGTCATCTGTAACCCAACGCCGGGATGGATGTTGGCGGGTCGAGGTAGTGATTGTGGGAAAATTGAGGTGACGCCCACTGCACAGGGCTGGGCCATAAGACACTTTCGCCTCTCTCTATCCACCATCATATATCTGTATATGTTTATATGACCTGCCTATGAGTACCTTACAATAGATCTCATCATCTTCCTATGTGCAGTAGGGGTTATATTTGACGTGAAAATATGAATTACATAATTGCCTAACCGCGTTGCTTTGTGTCCTGCCGAAGCCTACGTTTATATATAGTCCATGGGCCCAGACCAAAAAAGTAACTTATTGGTACCACCTGAGGTGGCAAAGTCTAGTAATGATTTTTGTAATCCTCCAGTGTGTTGGACATATTCTGATATAACCTTTGCTGAATAACAGACGTCCGGAATGATGAAATGGGCATTATTACTGAAAACTACCTCGACCAAAGCCAGTTAGGTCACAAACTGGTCGTTATTGTATTCTTGGTTCTTTCGGTAAAGTCACGTAGAAGGGAAACAATAAAATAATAAAAATGAGAATTTTATTGTTTTATATTTGTATTTTTTTTATTTTATTGTTTCCCTTCTACGTGACTTTACCGAAAGAACCAAGAATATGAATCCCTGCAGTCACGAAAGCTTTAAACCAAAACTTAGTCTTTATTGGTTTAAATACACAATGAAAACACAGGATAATAAGGAATACCATAGTGAGGTAAGGAACTACATGAATGTTATAAACATTGACATTCGCATATACTTAGTCAATGATACATGTAATCCCATATATCGTTAGTGATGGGTATATGTGAAGGTTACATTATTCTTATCCAGAATGACCACACTGCATCAATGTATACTACTACCACAGTAATACCATCAGAATCACCACTCTGTCACTCATCAAACTGCTCGTCGATCTCATCTGACTCCACGAATTCAAAGTTAGGTTCTGGATCATCCTGCAGTTGTTGGTTACTGCAGGTCTGTAACCTGCACGTCTGTGCATGTCAGTCCATTTGACAGGCACGTACAGCTTGGCATTTTGCATGAACACACACTTGCATGGCAGCAGTTCCAAGACTCCATCTGGTGCGGGTGGGGAGCACATCCAGTAAATGACCAGCTTGCTATCATCGTCTGTCCATCCATACTCAGGGCTTGGCACCACAGGGTTAGCCTGCAGACAGCACTTACAGATTGCTGCCTGATAGTTGGCTCATCGAACATGCGTGAAGAGACAGTCTCTACATGGTGGCAGCTGGCTGGACTCGACTTCTCCCCTTTTGGTGCAGAAGAGCTGGTAGCGCAGTTCGTTCACCTCACCAGTGCTGCTGTTAGCAGCGTACATGCGGCAGGTGAACTGCTCAATTTTCTGGAACAGCTCATCACTCACATTTCACGACTGCAGCCGATCTCTCCGGTGCTGCTGTGGTGATCCACTTTACTCCAGTGACCCGGGTGCTGCTGCCGGGTCCACTTTACTCCAGTGACCCGGGTGCTGCTGCGGGGTCCACTTTCTGCCCCGCCTCCCCCCCTTCTCTCTCCCCCCCTGCAGCCGATCTCTCAGATCTCTCCAAGTGCTGCCTCGGGGTCCACTTTCTGCCCTGCCCCCCCCTCGCCCCCCACCTCCTCTCTCCCCCCCTACTGCCGAGGCCTATATAACCTCGTGCCACGACAGATCTCTCGCCCACTTCAGCAGTTTTTTCTTGCTGTGGTTGTCCCACCTGATGACGATTGCTTGTGTTGCGATCTAAACGTCGTGGTCTATTATTTTTCTACCTACGTGACTTTACCGAAAGAACCAAAGAGTATGGTATCATGCTCTTTGTTCCGTTTACCATTATGTACTTGGAGCGGTAAAAAATGTACAACAAAATAAATAATAACTATTGTATTTAGATTTTATATGGAAGTAAACGCCTGTCTTCTGTCTAGCTGAGTGGATCTGTATTTCTGGTGCTGGACTCAGTCTTGCAAGCCTGAGTTAATTTCCTGCTCTTGGATAAGAAGTCAACAGTGAATGTCCCCTTGGACGTAGACTTGGGCCCCACCAACACTGCCTCAGGCCCACCAATGGAGGTAAATGTCACGCATTTCTTGTTTGAACAGGAAGACAAGATGACATTGCCTTGACCTAGAAAAGCATCTAAGTCCTCTGCCCAATGGCATGTCCTCGGTTCAAACTCCTTTTTTTCCCATCACATTCTTGAGCATCTTTACTTCACCTGTACGCCTCCACCACCTTCAAATTGTCAAGCAGCATCTTTCTCTTTCTGCCTCTGTATGCGTTTACGTGTTGTACTGCGTAATGTTCAGAATGTCCGACATTTCACTCCACGTGCAGGGAGCCAATTCATAAACCTCTATTGAGCTGAGGGACTGAACTCCTGAAGAAGTTCTCAGCACATGAAGTGAAATGCTAGATATGCCAAACAACACAAAACACAAGCTGAAAACACGAGTGTTCTAATCAGTATACTCTCCAACTGAACCTGCTGAAAAACTTAATTACTCTTCCTCATTAAACTAAAGAACCTGTAACAAAACCTTGCATACATGCATGATTTCCTCACGGGTGACTCTGTGTAGGAGGTGTCCTGGAGCCCTGGGAGCCAGCATCCAGGGCTCGGCTGGAGAGAGCCAAGGAGGCTCTACAGGCCGAGCAGCACGCGCACAGCCAGAGGCTCGGCCTCCTGCACTCGGAGATAGCACAGCTACAACGTCACTGCGCTGGTACTGGGGGCACCCCACCGCCGTTCGCTTCTCCACAGTGATAGTCGCTAAACGCTGTGAGAAACAGGGGCTGGATCTGTATAAAAATCCTGCAAATCCAGGAAATCGTGATAACATTCGGTATTGTGATTTCTGTCGCAAATTTTAGTGTCACAATAAAAGTCACCATGGAAATTTCTAGGCATGTAAATATCCTCTTATGGCTGACGATGTTTCCACTACGAGTTTCCACCCTAAACGCATAATTCCCTGGTGCTCCTTGCTGCGATGGTATCTTCAAGTGTATAAAATGTATCAATAATTTTTGTAAGTCGCTGCTGTAAGAATGTGTATGTGTAGTATATTTCATTGATAAAATTATAATTGGGTCATAGGGAAAGCAGAGGACAAAGGAGAATTAAATAATGAAAACATGACATGTAGTTGTATTGTATATTGTATCTATCATAAATGTATGAACGTAGGATATTATCCAACTGTGAATAGATTGATTGGTAATGATGGTGAGATTGATAATAAATTAAGTGTTTTTGGTTAAAACTGTTGCAGATTTGACTTTTGAAGTTGTGATGAAGACAGCCCCCAGTGAAGGTGAGATAATTTTTTTCACACATCTTCAATAGGAAAGAACATCTGTGAAAAAGAGCTTCAAAGCTCATCGGACTCCTCCAGTGTAAATAAATATTGTGATTCTGTGTAAAGTGCTTCAACAAAGGTGACCTTCAAATCACGGGGAGGCAATCAATAAATCCACCCACACACTTCCAGTTTGCTGATAGGCATTCAGACTGCAAATGACTTCACTTTAACGCAATGCAGACTTTACGATCTAATGTCGTACTACAGTCTGCAGCACATGATATGGCGGAGGACGAGAATGGTGATGGAGTGGCAGCCAGGGGAAGGACCGCATCCGAGAGGACGACTAACTTTGGAGATAGTGACGAGATTAATTCGTGTGCTGGAGACGAATGGATTGTCACATCGAGGAACCAGTAAGAGATAGAAGAACATGGCTGACCATTATTGATAAAATCGTGGTGCAGCAGTAGCAAGTGGTTAGTGTACTGCAATGTGGAGAATCCTCAGCCATGGCTCATGTAAATTGAATATCTGAACTAATCCCACGCAACCCCATCATCAACGTGAATTGACCAGCATAACGAAATTTGGTAAAATAACCACCATTGTCTGAAAGTGTGGGGTGGCCTTCATCCAGCAATGGATTTACAAAGGGCTGTTTATTATTATTGATGAAATCGCCTCAAATATGTTGCAAATACAATAAAATAGTGAATGAACTCGAACTTTTAAAACATGTTTATTACAATATATGCTTAACAAATTGTCAACAGTGTTTATTAACAATACCAAACCACAAACAGCATAAACAAAAACAAAACACGGTGTATAACAGGTAAATGAATCACAACTTGCAACAAACGTACTCCAGTAAAACAGTCTTTGATTAGGGTTGGCTAATTTTTATCAAGTGTGGCCCTTCCTGGAATAAAAGTGCCTTTTTCATAAACCCTGTTCAGGAGTGGAGTAGGAATCTAGAATTAATCGTAATAATAGTTCTGTAACGTTATAGTAATCCAGCTTTAAATTTCCAGTAGTAGCTGCAGCAAAAAAATAAATGTAGGTCAACAGAGACAAATACAGATAAATACTGGGTCAATGGAATGGGCATAAACGCACCAACTACAAGAAAAACACTACACATTTTTTTTTACTTGTGTCACATCACACAGGAGAGCTCTGGAGCAAGGATGAAAAGAGTGTGGATGAGGCACTGGAGAGGAGTGTTTGGGAGCTGGAGGCTCAGCTCAGGGATAAAGAACAAGAGAAGCAGGAGCTCACCGAGCAGATCGACCAAACGCTGGTAGTCATAGCGGCGCTGGAGGGCGGCATGAGGGGCCAGGAGCGCGAGTATCTGGAGGAGATAAAGCAGAAGAGCCACAGGATGCACGTCATGGCTCACGAATTGGAGCAACAGCGCAGCACCATAGCCCACCTAACGACCCAGCTGCATCACGTCAGGGGCAGGCTCTCCAGCGGCAAGGGCTACCCCCCGCCCAAGGCGGACAGCGCGACAGGTCGGGGAGCTTCGCCCGCGGCCGTACGAGGGCCCCCCGCCGGGAAGGACCATGGCGACCGGCGGCAAAGCAGCATCGTGAGGCAGTCGTACATCTCGCCCAAGTACAGTGTGCGCAGCGCGGCTGTACGCTCCATGAGTCTCGACAGCCTCACGGATATGCCCGACCCTGGACTCTTCCTCAGCCCTGTGCTGGACTCCTGGGTGTCCCCCAGGGTGGTGGGCAACCCCTGCCTCTACCTGTACGACATGCCTGACCCCTCCGCCTTCCTGCCGTGCCAGGACACGGGCATCCACGGCTGCGGTAGCCAAATGCCACGAGAGCGTGTGCTTAATGATAAAGAATGCAACAATGCGGTGTGTCTTTCCCAGACAGGGTTGGACGATGCTCAGAGCCAAACAGCAGGACTCGTTCGGCTATCTCAGACGTTACCAAACGTACCAACACCTAAAGTGACCTGTTTGAAGCAGGGCAAGAAGACAAAGGCTTTATGACCACAATCTACACTTTAATAGTATTAACATTTTAACTGTAACAATTGGATGCAGTGAAGCATTGTTTTTTTTACAGTTAAATATAATTTAATGAATAGTTAAAGATAACTGGTGGGAAAAATTAAGAAACCATCCCTTCTAGACATAGATGTGTGAAGAGTAATTATTGATTACGGTAAAATATTTTCCCCACTGGTTACACGTGCATTTGCTTACGGTTACACGGAGACAATCTCATTGGCAGTGCTAACAAAATACTAGCCAAGTCAGAACATGGTATTTTAATATTATATATTGGGCATAGGCACATGCACAGATATCTATCAACTGAATGCCCTCAAATTACAAAACAACAGCAAACGTGCACTGCTAAGTGCTGAATTTACAAATTAATAATTGAAATCTCTTCCCCGTAAAACATTGCTGAGTCTGCAAGACTCTTAATAAGGTCCTGTATGCGATGTTAGCCCAATTTATTAGAACTATGGTGACTTCCAGAAATAATTGAGGGCATTTATATAAGACACCACATAATGCCCTAAATTTAACCCGGTAAGACTCAGGAGATTGTCAGGAGGGGGCTATATTGGGATGTTTGGCCAATTCCATTCATTAATGTTTGGCTTCATGCGAGTGGAAATTGAACTACCCAAAGAAAACCTACGCATATGAGGGGGTAAAACTTGAAGTTCTATACAGATTCAAGAATCAGTTTCTCTCCTGCCATTTTATGGCTACCTTGCATCACGAACAAAGCATCGACAAATACAACAATCATGGCACTGAGCCTGGACAGTGGCATTTAGTGGGGATCTTTGTTAGTGGGGATCTTTGTTGCTAACAGCAAGATCTTCTTTACTGAAGGCTTGGCTAGCCAAAGTAATTCAGATTTGTATTTTTCTCACAGCGGCAGAAAAAATATACTCGCTGGGGTTTCTTTTCCATAATAAACTTTGCTGAACACTGTAGGCTTTTTGTGGACACGTTTTAACGATTTATTGGAGATCGGGAATGGAACGTTAGTGTTCATAGGCAAGCAGCAAATGTGCGGTGCCTGATGGTTGGCTATGCCCACGATACCGTGGAACGTTAATAATGCATTAGCAACTGGGTTTTTACACAACAACCATAAGCACATAATGTAATACATGGCTTGGTAAATGTAATACCATAGTTCGTTTCTGCAGCTGTGATTGTTACACACATATAAACATTTATAATGGGCTTGTATACAATATGAAATGTTTTCGATGTAAAAAATAACGAAGATGAATATGTACTGTATGACAGTAAGCTATAATTCTCAGCATGCAAGATATTTTTCTCATACTGCTGGTGTAGATTTTCACATCTTTTTGCGCAAATCTTTTTTCAGACCTTTCCCACTGGTTTTCTTCGCTCTAGTTGCCTCCCTACCATCATCCCCCTTCGCTCTACCTCTCAATTATTGATCACGCTTCACGTGCATAGAAAAGTGAATGTTTTCTAGCAGTGGATATGCGCACTTAAATATTCACATCTCCACAAAGAGGCCTGGAATAGACCATAGGGGGTGGAGGGGGGCTGATTCCCCTCTACTTGGTAGGGGACAAACAAAAGACTTAGCCACCTCGACTAAAATTGTATCTGGTTAGGGAAGTACTGTAGTTGCCAATTGGCTACCTTTAACAGTAAATGGTCCATATCAACGCATTAATTTACTGTTAAAAGAACATCTAATGCGCTATACATAACTTATGTTAACAGTATCACTCATTGGAGAGACACTGTGGCTGAGGGATGGTGAACTTAAAGAGTACAATGTAATCTGAGGCAGAACGTGTCTCCTGTTTGTGCTCAGTTCTCTTCTGCAACCAGACTACAGGAATATGATTTTATATAGCGTTACAATGCAAGAGCATCTAAACAGCGTACTATATGCAGTTGAAACTATTTATTAAGTATATTATAACAAAAATGCAAACCTAATTTTAAAATATATTGGCTATTTGATGGTACAGTGTATCATGCGTGTATAACGTTTGAGATGTAGTCTGCATTTAGGCACTAAATACATTCAAATTGTAATTGGAGCCACTGTGTCCTGACCCCTCCGCTACAGCACCTTTACGCAGCAGATGCCGACTTTTTTCCCTTCCATCATGGTTTCGCCCAACTCCCATGTCTCCCTCCCATCCCCCCAATTTGCTCCACCATTTAGCACCCCCCCCCCCCCCACTTGTGAAGGTTGTAGCACTGCCAATGCCATAAAGTACAGTATTTATTCGAATCTAAAAATACATGACCACAGCAGACATAAGACAGCAGCCCCTCACCCCAACCCACGAAGATGGGTCTCCATGACCTCACGGGGCCTACGCCCTTGCACTGGCTTGGAAGAAACTACAGCTCCGCGCTGCACTAAGTGTAATGCGGTCTCCATGACACGTGTCTCGTATGCGATGTAGGCAAGATTATTCAAGGTTGGGCCGAGCTGCACTGTGCATTAGTGCCTTTTACAAGAGGAATGACCTTTCTGGAGCCAGACATGCTGGTCTGTGTGCTTGTGAGCTAGGACATGAATCTTGACATGCGTGCTTGTGCGCTGAATATTCTGCACACATCAACATCATCGTCATCTTTAGCCATGTGCATGGCGCCAAGTCAAATAAATATTTAAGATTGACTCCAGCTTACTTTGTTGACAAGATGTGACAGGGAGTTTATTTAATTGACATTGAGGTAAATGTCTTAATTATAATGAAATATAAAGCATCCTGATGGATTGTGCTATTTATCATATACATTACATGCCTAATTATAGCCTAAGTGAGCATAGTGTTTAACATATATGCATGTGTGCAACTCATTGTTTGAATTGTTAAGTGTTTTTAAAGTTTATTTACCAATGTGTTTCTTACTGCTGTAGGTAAATAGTAATGTGATTGTTTTTGCCTCAAGGACAAATTCATCTGGCACTGCGTATGGCTGATGCTCCTCGGGTTGGTTAGTGGACAAAAAATACAATCAGTACAAGCAGAATAAACGATATTTTCTAAGGAATGTTCCGGTAAGAAAAAGGTAATCAAAAAACCCTGCTAAATGCAAAGTTGTATCAATAACTTTAACAAAAAAAATCAGTATTTCTATTTCATGGGCACTTTAAATTGATTTGGTAGATCTGCGTCAAATGTTCGAGTTTCGCAAAGTATAGCAACAAGTTGATAATATGTAGTTATTATTTTCACTGTTTTAACCCATACATTTAAATAAATTACATTTCTTATTGCACTTGCTCTGCGGAACATTATAGCATATGGCTCACTATGCAAAGAGATTAAATAAAATTCATATTACTCATGTTTTGTCAGATTTTATGTTTGCACAACATTGCACAAACATTTGGTCTACTTTTCCCAGAAATGTAACTTTCCGAAATGCATGGTTCATTCGTTTCTCAGTCCGCTTGTCCTGATAAGGGTCGTGGAGGCAGCATGTTGAGTCGGACGGTCCAGACCTCCCTTTCCCTGGCGACAGACTCTAGCTCTTTCTGGGTAATTCCCAGGCGTTCCCAAGCCAGATGAGCGACATAGTCCCACCAGCGTGTCCTGGGCTGGTCCCGGAGTTTATGCCCAATGGAACGTGCCTGGTAGAGTTCCAGGGGGAGTCTGTCAGGGGGGCATCTTTACCATGTACCTGAACCATCTCAACTGACTCCTCTCGATCCAGAGAAGCAGCCACTCGACTCTGAGGCCCTCCCGGATTACCGAGCTCCTCACCCGATCACGGAGAGTGAGCCCGGCAACCCTGCGGAGAAACCTCATTTCGGCCCCTTGTACCCGCGATATCATCCTTTCGGTCATTACCCAAAGCTCATGATCATAGGTGAGGGTGGGAATGTAGATCGACCTGTCACCGAGAACTTTGTTCAAGAACTCAGCTCCCGCTTCACTACCACGCAATGGTATAGTGCCCGCAACACTGCGGACGCCGCACCGATCTGCCAGCCGATCTCCCGCTCCCACTTACAATCACGCACGAAAGAGACACCGGGGTACTTTAACTCCTCCACTAAGGGCAGCTATTCCCCCCTCACCTGGAGAGAACAATCCACCGTCTCCTGGGAGTGAACCATGACCTCAGATTCGGAGGTGCTGATCTTCATTCCAGCCTCTTCACACCCAGCATAAAACCATTCAAGTTCATGCTAGAGATCACAGACTGACGAGGACGTCATCTGCAAAAAGCAGCGACACCACCTCCATGGCCCTGTAATACTCTCCATACCTCGGCTGTGCCTTGATATCCTATCCATGAAACTCACAACCAGAAGTGGAGACAAGACGCACCCGTGGTGGAATCCAACACCCACAGTGAACGACTTTGGTTTAACACCAAGAATACGGACACAGCTCTCACTCCGGGAATAGAGGGACCGGATAGCGCACAAAAGCGCCAAGGGTACATCATACTCCCGCAGCACCTCCAACAAGCCATTGCGGGGAACACGGTCATATGCTTTCTCCAAGTCTACGAAGCAGAGTTTGATTGGAGAAGCGTACTGACGATTGCTTGTGTTGCGATCGAAACGTCGTGATCTATTATTTTTCTACCTACGTGACTTTACCGAAAGAACCAAAGAGTATGGATTCCTGCAGCCAGAAAAGTTTCAAATCAAGATTGAACCGCCTCTACGGGGAGGATTTCCACACAACTATTAGATCTTTTAACAGACTGCGAGACAAGAAGGCTCACCTGATCGAGTCTCTCACCTTTCTGAAGAGATGCCGCAACACCAAGGTAATACCGATCGCCATTACACTCACATCTACTGCTGTCACTTCTCCTAACTCTAAACGGATCTTGTTTAGGGCCAGCCAAGCTCTAATCTCAGAGAGAATAAGATTCCTCCGATTTTAACTTGATAATTTAGACAAGATTCACTTACAATCACACTTAGAATTAACATATAAAATGTCCACATCTGATTGGGACCATGTAGATAACATGACAGTTTCTTCAGCTACTTCAATGTCAACCAAATGTAAAGTTAACTTGATTACTAAATTCAACCACCTGTCAAAAAAAGGCCAAAGCCACACGCTAAAGTTAGATGTTAACAAGATTGTCATCAATCATAGTAACATCCTAATTTTCGACAGCCTAAAATCGGTACTAGCTAAAGGGTTGAATTTCGCAGTCACCCCTAAACACATCCCAGTGGATGATATCATTGCCCAGGTCGACGGAGCCCTCAAAGGCTTGGGACACATCCCGGCAGACGTTGCTAGATCTGAAATCGCTGCTATCCTCAAAAACGCTAAGAAACATTAGCAACATCAGCAAGGACGAGCGTTTTGAACTCTCTCAATTAAAAAAACAGAGGTGACATTGTCATCCTCTCAGCTGACAAGGGCAATGCCACTGTCATCATGGATAAAACCACTACAACAACAAAATTCAGGACCTTAATGATGGTAGCTATACCAAACTCAAGAGATCCGACCAACCGCCTAGCTACAAAAAACTATCATCACTAATTCTACATCTCTAATCGTTTCGACCAAGCAGCGCTCTCTAAAACCTTCGGCTGCTAGACCACCCAGATTTTATGGCCTTCCATAGAGCCACAAGGAACGTACCCCACTCCATCCTATCGTCTCCACCAGTAACTCATCCACCTACAAACTGGCCCGATTTCTGTCTGAGACCCTGCTTCCTTTCACGGGCAAGACCACCTCAGCTGTACTTAACTCAGCTCGCTTGGTTTCTCTAATCAAGGACATCTCACTGTCTCCAGATGATTTAATTGTCAGTTTAGATGTAGTCTCCCTGTTCACCAAGGTACCTGTACCTGACACCATTGCAATCATTGAAGACTTAGTCCAACAGACCTAATCCAGGTACTGCCTTACCAGCACTTACTTCACTTGTAATGGTACATTCTACAAACAAAATGAGAGTACCCCAATGGGTTCTCCCTTATCGCCAATGGTAGTAAATGTTTTCATGGAGAAATTTGAGACAGATGCCATCCAGACATCCACCCTAAGTCCTTCCTTGTGGAAGAGATATGTAGATGACACGTTCATCATCTGGCCACATGGCCTGCCAGCACTGAACCAATTTCTCAACGACACATCAATTCCAAACACCCATCTATCAAATTCACAATGGAAGTGGAAAAGGATGGCAAGCAACCATTCCTGGATGTTTTGATCGAGAAGAGACCTGATTGCTCGTTGGGACACTGTCTACAGGAAAGCCACCCACACAGATGCCTATCTAAAGCCTGACTCCCACCACCATCCAGCCCAGAAGAAATCCCTCATCAAAAAACACTACACCATAGGGCCCGTTGCATCTCCGACCAGTATCACCTAGCCAGTGGGCTGGAGCACGTACACCAAGCCCTCAGGATGAACGGATATTCTGACCGTACAATCCACAAAGCTGTCTCCCCAGCCATGGGGAGACAACCATCTGAGGATCCAACCAATACCATCACTTTGCCATACATAGCAGGGGTTACCAAAATCTTAAACATACACAAGATCCAGGTTCGTTTCAACACAATACACAAAATCCGTGATTTGGTCCCATCTGTAAAGGATGTGATTCCTGATATGCAATACCCGGGTGTCTACAAACTGAGTTGTGGCTGCGGCAGCAGTTACATTGGGGAAACGAAACAACATGTATCAGAGATTTGTTCACGAAGCAATCAAGATATATAAACACAGACACAACTTCAACTGAGAAGATGGGTACAAACTGAGCAATCTTTGGAAGGACGTTATTAACCAGGTAAAGTCGTAACTGACTGTGATGTTTCCATCCTACCTGCCTATGTCAGCTGGTATTTCCGACTCTCTGTGTGTCTTTCTCTCTCTCTCTCTCTGTGCATCTCTCTCCAATCTCTAATCCAGTACTCCAGTGACCCGGGTGCTACTGCGGGGTCCACTTTCTGCCCCACCTCCCCCCCCTCCTTCTCTCTCCCCCCCTGCAGCCGATCTCTCCGGTGCTGCCGCGGTGGTCCACTTTACTCCAGTGACCCGGGTGCTGCTGCGGGGTCCACTTTCTGCCCTGCCTCCTCCCCCTTCTCTCTCCCCCCCTGCAGCCGATCTCTCAGATCTCTCCAAGTGCTGCCTCGGGGTCCACTTTCTGCCCTGCCCCCCCTCTCCCCCCACCTCCTCTCTCCCCCCCTACTGCCGAGGCCTATGTATCCTCGTGCCACGGCAGATCTCTCGCCTACTTCAGCAGTTTTTTCGTGCTGTGGTTGTCCCACCTGATGACGATTGCTTGTGTTGTGATCGAAACGTCGTGATCTATTATTTTTCTACTGACGTGACTTTACCGAAAGAACCAAAGAGTATGGATTCCTGCATTCACGAAAGCTTCAAATCAAGATTAAATAAAATTATTACATTATGTATTGTATAGGCACTCTCTCATGGAAAGAATGATTCAGGGATTAATTTCTCATATTTTCGGGGTTGCTGATAGACCCAAGTAGGAAAATGTGTAGTAGCGACGGCCATACTGGTGTGCCAGGTTGAATAAATATTTTCCGGGTTGCCAACCCAGACAGGATGCACTGAAACTAAGCCCCGAACTAATTCCTGTTAAAGGAATGCAAAATTTCCTTTGCTGACTCAGGAATTGCAATGGAGATGATGAGCAATGTTGGAAAAACTTGTGTTGTATGCAGTACTCTTATCCAGTTTACCTTGGCAGACACATCAGCTCGAGTTGAGAGTGAGGCACACTCCTTGCAGGATCAAGTGAGACGTGTGCTGGGAGGTGTGCAAGTCGGCTTCAAATACCAGCCCTTCTCCCATTGCGTTTCGTCTCATTGATGTCACGTATACGGGTGTTCGAAGAGTGTTCTGCGGTACAAGAGACACCATTTGCAGCTGAAGACACTTCATCATCATTAACACTGCTTTACGAATGAAAAATAAATATTTCTGTAAGCTAATGGCCTTCAGAGTAGAGAAGGAGGTGGACAGAAGATTGTGACAACAGACACAGCAGTGCATCACTTGTATTGTGGCCTATCAAGTTTTCATTTATACACCACTTCAAAATCTCTATAGCATATGCCGTCCTCTCCATGAAAGCTACCAGCACCAAAGCCACTCTCACCACCCAATTGTTTTCACAGGACAGATCATTAGCATGACTGTATTTGTCCAGTTTACCTGGAGTTTCAGTAAGTGCAACTGGGTTGGAATAATTTCCATAATTGGGAGCTCCACAACAAGCACTTTTGGTCTACTGCAAACCAAGCATCGTCTCTCTATGTCCCAGTCAGCTCCTTCCAAGTACAGGCCAGACACAAAGTAGCCTGGAAACACATCAGGCAACTGGATTAATTGTGGGCAATCAACGAAAAAGTTAAGGCATACGTGTGTGCTAGTAAAACAAAACTGCAGTCCCAGAAATAAAAAAAATAACATGGTCATTTTACAGAAAGTGTGAATTGACCTTGCCCTCGGCGTTCTGTGATCTCCTCAGCTCTGCGGTAACCAGTAACTTGTGTGTATAGGGTGGACCTGTCCAGTGGCCATGCATTTTTGTGGCATGTGGTCTGGACAAGGGCAGTCAGGTAAGACTCTGGAATGTGCAGCCCTGACAGCCATATCACATGTGGCTCTCCTTCAGATATCTATTCATAAGAGAAACATTTATTGAGATAAATGTTCAGTGCAAACCATGACGGAACGGTCAACAACGCTACTTATTAACAAAGTGGTGTAGTGTGTAGGGTTGGCATGCTTTCTCCCTATGTAACTGATGAAAAGTTCCTACCCATGATGAGTACTGGTCGTGTCTGCGCTTGAAGTGTATCATCCAGTTCCCAAGGCTCTTGAGCGTGTTGGGAGCAAGCTTCCTCCAAATAGCTGGGATCTCTCCATTGAACAGGGATTGGGCCAAGTCATCCAGCTCACTGCTCATGCCTACCTCACCAATCAGTGCCTGCAATGAAACAAAACAACCGTAAAGGTACTTTACTGATATATAATTATTTGAGGGATGCTACTACAGTGTGATGGTTAACACATTCGACTTGCGATCCAGACCACGCCAGTTTGATCTATCAGTACAGCAGTTGATATGGGGCAAGTTTCTGATATCCTCCCCACCTCTGTTCAGTATGAACAAGTACACCACAGGTAGTCGATCGAGTGTGGTCGGATAAAGTGTGGGTACTCCTACTTCTTCCAAGACGTCTGGGCAGCTTAGAATAAGCCTCAAACTTTATATTGGGGCAATCTAGAGCGCTCTCTAGAGGAACTCCTTATGTTAGCAAAGCAAGTAATCACAGTGCTAAACCTTTACATTATTTAATTTAACACGTAGGCTTTCACGACCAATATTCAAAATAGAGTTTTTTTGAGTTAGATCGCGTAAATATATAAATGGGTCGTTAAAACCCGCCACCACCCGACAAAGCCAACTAGTAAGGGTTGTCACGTAAACAGAACGTGCCAATTCGTCACTAGTACAGCGCACCGGTGTGTTGGAGAGCCAAGCCACAACATTTACAATGTTTTGCCAGTAATTACAACTAGCTTCATCAGGCAACAGCCAGATTTGTGGAGAAGTCTAACTGATGACCATTATTTAAGGATATATTTATTTAGGATACTTTTAAATGCCATTACTTTTAAATTCCAGGATACTTTTAAATTCCATTACCCGCTGCAACTCGTTGAGGGATCTGCCCATGCAGATGACAAGACGGTTGAAGCGCTGCAGCTCCTGGAGGAGCACTACAGTGGGTGGTGAGATGTCACTTCCCAGGGCCTTCCTGATGGGGCCCAGGTCAAACCTCATGGGCAGCCTTTGCTCAATGTCCCCGGACACTTGAGCAATGAAGTCCTCACGGTTTTCTCCGACACTCGTGTCTCCTAATGGTTTAAACAGTGTTCACCATTTTTTGTTGTCATCAAAATCACAAGATGATAAATGTGTGAGCACATTGCAGAGATGCACCAGTCGATCATTTACTTTGACATTTTTCCACTATAGCAGGATTATAGTCATGATCAGTCTCAGGGACAGGTATATGTACAATGTATATGTGCAATAATAATTTACACTCGTAATTAAGTATGTAACATATACTGTGGCATGATGATGGCAAGCCTTTTGTTGTCTAGAAATTGATATATAAAAAGCCTATTGTGTGAAACCAGTGTTTTTATGAGCACCTTCACTGCCAGTTACACCTTTGCTATCCAGTGTGAATACTGGTCACGTGGTCAGAGAGACCAATTAGGTAAATACAGGTGGTCTCCGGTTTACAACGGACCGATTTACCATGATTCACATTCACGACGTTTATGTAATGCCACCATGGATTGATTCACGATACAGAATCTTGATTTACGACGCATCTTCGTGACATGACTCCGAAAATATTCGAACAGCTAGTCTGGTTTCCAATGGGACTTGGCATCATTCATTCATAACGTATAGTCAGCGAAGGACCATTGCGCCAAACGTGTGACCTCTTGCGACAGCATTCCCGTAAGCTGCGCTTGCTGCCCTACAAATGACTTAGCGTGGAGCTTTTGTTATTCTCAAGCGTTTTTTTTGTGGATTTTTACAATTAATCCCTGTTAAATAGGGCTGATAAAAGGAAAAACACATCGGCAGCTGATGTTTCTGTTTCTACTGTCTATGGGAAAATAGGGTCCGATTTACGACGGGGTTTTTCGAGGAAAGCATTGTCATAAAAGCAGGGACTGCCTGTATACAGAACAAGTACTGTATCTACCAAACTCAATAGTTAATTTAAATTCGCTCTTATATGACAAAATTGTATAACATACTTTACTTCATAATGCAACTCCGATTAGCACGGTTGGCTAGATATGGTGCAAAGAAGTTCAACATACATACATTAAGCGAAATAACAATGCTGATCGGTAGGAGATGGAAGGAGCCTGAGGAGTTTGAGAGGTTGTGGGGATAGTGTCTAGGATCTCTATTTTCCAAGGCAAACACATTCACCCATGTCATTTTAAATGACACAACGACATGGCGTCATGATTCCCTGACAGATTATCACCCCCAGATGTCTT
Source organism: Petromyzon marinus (assembly GCF_048934315.1). Classification (NCBI taxonomy): domain Eukaryota; kingdom Metazoa; phylum Chordata; class Hyperoartia; order Petromyzontiformes; family Petromyzontidae; genus Petromyzon; species Petromyzon marinus. The sequence continues at coordinate 1,608,734 of NC_133704.1, read as the reverse complement.
TATTGACCGTGTACAAAGGCTGTGCACACAATTTATTGCCCTGACGTGCACTAAAAGCAATGACACCCTTGATTACCAGTTTGTGGTTGCAGTTCCACCAGGTACCTCCACATGTCACATGCTGCCTGGGTGTAGTAGCCGATCTCTGCATTTGGGTGCAGCCCAAACACTTCTGGTGTGTTCGCAAGAGGCATAGATTCAATTGCATCTATGAAAAAATGAAAAAGGTTTGGCCTGTAAAATCTAAACTTGCCGAAGTTAAAAGTTCCAAGGTTGCTGCATGTCTTTAAGAGGGATGATATCGATGTTAAGACATCGAGCTAGCACCTCTGTTTTCACCATGTAACAAGCAACCTCTCAGAGAACAGGTACCCATACTAAGGCACTGATCCAGTTCAATGTTTCTCAGCTCATGTCTATGGTATGGATTATTTGATCACATATAAGACATTTAATTCGTCAACCAATATGCCTGAACGATTTGTTTAAACCTAAGACTGAAACTAGTCTTATAAGCAAATTCTGGCCTGTTAAACCGAAACTGGCTATGCTGATGATCTGTACATAAGCAGGCACCCTACAACGTAGAAAATAAACAATGAGCTGTAGTGGTCCATAATAGAGGTTTTTTGGGTTGGATCGCATAAATATAATTGTGTTATTAAACCTGCCACAGCCAGTTAGTATTTGAATTGTAAACGTTGTGGGTTTACTCTCCAACACATCGGTGTGCTGAACTAGTAACGATTTGGCAAGTTTTGTTCACGTGACAAACCTTACTAACTGGCTGTGTAGGGTGGTGGCGGGTTTAACGACACATTTATGCTTACGCAATCTAACCCGAAAAGCCTCCATTATGTATATTGGTCACGAAAGCCTACTACGACGTGCTAAACCAGCTGTAGTGGTGTTTCGAAAATTGGGGAAAAAATGTGTTGACGTTCGCAACTTACCAATATAGCTGTCATTGGGCCCAATGGGTGGGATTTTGTAGTCGACATGCTCATTGTGAAAAAAATGGAAGGGCTGATAGGTGTCGAAGACAAAGTCTCCCAGGTACTCATCCAAGTACGTGGTCAGAATTCTCTGATCAAAACTGTCTAAGACACGGCCTCCATACACCACCTGTGCAACAACATGCAGCATTAGAAAGGTACAGTGCACATGACCCATCGATATGTATTCAAATGCAATCGCATACCGAGTATAGAGTTTCATCAGTGGACATGTCCTTAAAAGGAATACATAAAAATACCCACCTGGCCTATCAGGTACTTGAGGTTGTCCCAGGGAATCTTGCCTTGAACTCGCTGGTATGCCTTGGTTAGGTATGTGTTAAGAATTTCCATGCAAACCTATGTACAGACACAGGTGTTTTAAAGCTTTTATAATGCTCATTACTCCTTATTTTGAAAAATAATGTAAGATTCCTTTGTTTATAACCAGGTGTGAGCCCAATGTTGCAGGACGTCCCTTATGTCAGGAAGCCCGGGGTAAAATACAAGACAAAGGTCAAAACGTTTTACCAAATTATAACAAAAAATTGGTGCAAAACAAGTTTAAATAAAATATGAAAATTGGCTAATCAACAGTTGTGCCAAACTAGTGCACTATGTACTAATGCAAACATTAAAGCATAAATATTTTAAACAAGCTGGCAAGGCAATCCATTAAAAGGATTTTGCCATACAAAGACATTTCTGCAACAAACAAGCAATAAAACATGAAAATGAATGCACACGTTGGCACGCAAATACCAATATGCACGTATTCCATGCACACACATGCGAATATCATATCAGTACACAGAATTTAATTAGAGATTTCCTTAAAAAACGCTTTTTCAAGGTATTTTATTGCGAATTTTTCCAAAAAGTATGTGGATTTGGAAAGAGGTATTGGTAAGTGGGGTAGTAAATTTTGTAACAATTGGTTTATGGGTTCGTAGTTGTTGTGGCATGTTATGTGTCAGATATGTCATGGGCATAGCAACCACACCATCGTGCTACCCGTAAAACACACAAACAGCATTGTAAAGATATTTGCACATTCGTTAAAACTATAAGAGCAATAAAACGCATGTTGACAAACAAAAAGTAAACCACACCTTATAAACTCAACAAAAACAACCTTATACCATAGACTCCTGAATAATAAACTGGATGCCTTATCATTACTATATGTTTCTAATGACCTCTTCCTCGTGCATAGACTAATAATAGGGGAGAGGAGTACAGTGAGTTATATGGAGATCCTGGGCAACAGCGAGGGAATGGGGGCACTGGAAAGAAGAGGGTGGTGAACCCACGGAGTGTCATGGCTCATAGCGGACTGATAGCCAGGGCTCTGGGGCTGATTCTGGGTAATTCCTGGGTTGGTACTGGGCTCGCAGAGCCTGCTTCTCAATCCAGTACTGCATAAGTATGATCCATGCTGTCCTAGTAGACATTATCATCAGCCATGATTAATCCACTGCTGGACAAAGGCCACCCCAGACTCTCACCATCTCTCACAGTCCTGCGATGTATCAATCCACCTAATCCCTTTTCCAGGACGTGGATCAAAATTAGAGGGAGGGATATGGTGGTCACCTGGAAGTCAGACCGATTGAAGTTGTAGGGGACGTTCCAGCCAATCTTGCCGTACTTGCGACGCTCCTGCACGACGGCGTGGAAGAAGGCAAGCGTGAAGACGAGATGGCGGAAGTCAGGGTGGGGGCAGTCCGACAGTGCCTGGTGCGACACCTTGAAGTACGTCGCCCTCAGGTTCAGCTTCAAGCCACTTGGGGGCTCCGTTACGACCTGGTGCGCATTAAGGCACAAAACAGCGAAGCACAATAAATCAAGACAGATTTTTTTTAAAGTTGAATAAAAATCAAATGAGTTTTCGTGTTGTCTCGCATGTCGTTCGGCATGATGCTCAAATGTTTTGTTCCATGTGTTGGGAGTGTTGGCGTGATGATTAGCACCCTGCCGGTAGTCTACAATAACCAAGACCTGTGTTTAACACATGGCTGGTATATTGGCAATTGGTATCGAAACCCAGCCTTGCCCTCCATAGCTTAAAATTAGCAACTGACACGGTATGTCACCACCAGCAATGGTTAGAAGAAAGGTCTGAACAGTTGTAGTTTTTTTTTTATGCTTAAGAGGAATTGTATCCTAAAACCATCGTTTTATCCACACCACAAATAAGAAAAGCATTATCACAGATAACAAAATTAATACTCCTTTAAGCCACTGATTTGCTTATCTCTATCATGGTGCCCCAATACCATTGCAGGTAATGAATGTTTGTACTTCAATAGAGTATATCAAGCATTTCTAGATTTAAAGCTTTCGTAACTGCAAGGATCCATACTCTTTGGTTCTATTCGGTAAAGTCACAACACAAGTGGCCTTCATCAGGTGAAGGGACGAGACTGTCTGGAAACCAGCGCTGGAGTGCTGTCCTCCAGACAGTCTCGTCCCTTCACCTGATGAAGGCCACTTGTGTTGTGGCCGAAACGTCGTGAGAATATTATTGTGTTATTTTATTTTATCAATTTATTATTTTATTCTCATTCTACGTGACTTTACCGAAAGAACCTAGGAAGATGAATCCTTGTAGTCACGAAAGCTTTAAATCAGAACATTGAAAATTTGTTTAATGTTTGGTTTGATTCAGAACATCTTTCCAATGGTTGCTTAATATGAAACCATCCTCTCAGTTGAAATTGTGTCTGTGTTTGTAAATCTGAATTTACATCGCATATCATGTATGTGTATACATGCACAACCCTTTAGTCAATCCACTTCTAGATGAGATCCTCCCCACACTGGATAAGTAATGGTGTTTATTTGCCATACTTCACCACAATGGTGAGCGAGGGTACGGTTAAGACGGGCAGCACAGACATTGGATTACAGTAGTACAGTACAACAATGGATGTGTATGTACTGCCTTATGCTGACACTGTAGCTCCACCAATTAAAGCTTGTATTTTATCCCCAATCTATTGTGTGCTTTGCCTTGAGAGATTTCCGCAGGATGCCAATGGGGAAGAGGGGAGTTGGCTCCGTCGTGAGCCACACACGCAGGTTTGGGTGTGGGTTGTGCAGCTTGCCCAGGACCTCCTCTAGATCTCTGAGCCACCTCACCAACAGGTGGCAGTTCTGCAGCATCAGCCACAGGCCCCGTGCTGCTGCGTGCTCCAGCAACTTTAGGGCTACCTGTGTACGCACAAGCAACGCAGTTACAAACCCACAATTGTACAATGTCAACCCACAACGTATAATTTCATTGTTCGCCTAAAAAAATCACAATGTAGCATGCACATTTTTATTAATCCGAAATGAGAGACTTATGATGCTAACGGTGAATGGGCCTTCGCCCCATGCGGACTCCCTGGGACTCGTTGGTGTTGTTCTGGCTGCACCGGCTGTCCCGGGGGGACGTTGTTGGTAATGGACTCTGGTGCAATTGCATTCAGATGGTATGTAACCTGAAATTGTAAAAATCTAGGTGGTACTATGTAATGTATATGCTGGGCATTGTGATACATGTTTGTCATCTTGCACAACTAAACTGTAGGGTTATAAGATGGCTCACAGATGGCAGTACAAGTGAGGTTGTTGACCTATCCGTACATATTCATGTTGGGGTTATAGCCTCCTCTATAGGATCCAGTTCACCTCACAAGCAAAAAAAAAAACATTGAAAGACTACACTTATTATTCTGTTTTTAAAAATGCAATTAACCAGCCATTCATCAATGCTTCTCTCTTGGGAGGCTAGGGAAACATCATTTGCACTTTCTAAAACAGGAAACCACCTTCTCCTGGCCTTGGCCCATGGCAAGGATTCGCAGGTGCTTCCTGGTGAAGCCCAACTGCTCTGCCAGCTTCTTCAAGTCACTGGCGGGGTTAGCACCAGGGCTCAGAATGAATATGATGGGTGACGCGGAGCTGCTCTGGTCAAAAACATTCTTCATGTTGACGACGGGTGGCTGCACGTACCTGCAGCACAGACGTGAAAGAGACAACATTCGACCACCTCTGTGTAACAAGCAACTCTGCATGTACTGGTGACGCTGTGATAATAGCCCAAGTTCATTTTTCTGTGCAGGTGCCTTGAGGTTAGCGTGACTGCCACTCGATCCAAAGATCGGCAGTTCAAATATTGAACTTGTGATAACGCTGCAGGGTTATCACGGAGATACGTGTGAGAACTTATCCAACTGAGTCGTGCAGTGATTACAGAACACAGCTCGTAATTGGAAGGTTCTGAGGTTAAAATCCTGGTGGCGGTTGACACAAGCCCTCTGTCCTTCTGGAATCAATTCAATCAGTACCGCTTTGAAGGATGTCAAAAGTGGTTTGGAGATTTTACCACTTATCCATTGATGTAAACAGGCAATTAACTTACTACATCTGTTTCAGCAGGAAATTTACTTTCACTGATGTTTACAATGCTATTTTAAAAAAATCCTACAACCATCAATTTAACATATAATTTAACATATATATTTATTTTGTATATTTGTATTATTTTATTGTTTCCCTTCTACGTGACTTTACCGAAAGAACCAAGAATATGAATCCCTGCAGTCACGAAAGCTTTAAATCAAAATATATAGGATACCTTACTCCAAGTTACATAAACTAGAAGTCACCTTTAGAAACAGTACTGCACCAAGACGATACTTGGTGTATGAGTAACAATGCTGTTGCTGCAATGCAAGTTTGATTTTAGGTGTATCTGCAATGTGGCTTGGCATGCGTAGGCTCACTTCTCGCCCATGGTAATAGTGATATAGTCAGTGATGGCACGGATCATCCGGTCCACGCGGAAACAGCGTAGGTGCAGCAGACGCTGGAACGCCGTCAGGCTATTCTTATGCTCACAAGGGATTGTCGCCTGTTCTGGGGCATCCAGATCAAACCACTGATGTGCAAATGGCACGTGCATAGGAGGGTTAGACACAACAGTGCCACAAACATAATAACTGCACATGCAGTGCAAAGCTGGGTTCACATCATGAGGGCAGATTGTACAGATGCTATTGCTATAAATATAGCACTTTAAATAAATAAACAAGCAAGGCTTTCATCCTAAGAGCAGACAACACAACATTTAAGATTATGCATTATAACGCTGTGAAGTGCCATGGCATTCAGGACTTACTAAATCAATAAATGCATATCCTTATTTGCTGACCATGAAACTCTTTATTACTATAGTCACCAAAATGAAGATGCCCTTGATCCTTGATTACATTATGAATATGCACTTCAAAGTGCTTGTGACACTTGCTTGTGATAAGAAACTATTTCAAGACCAGCATTTACAATTCTTGGAAATGAAAAATGAGTATCGTTCAGATGCACTCATTTCTCAAACCGCGCTACCGACAAAAACAACTGAGCGAAATCTAATGTGGAAAGCTTGTCAGATAATGCGTAAGCTTATACTCACAGCCTTCCAGTCCACTTCGTGTGTCTCAATATCCCCTGGAAGATTCGAAAAAGCCTCAGGGGACACTTCTGCTAATTGCACCACGTCCTCCCAGCCCTGGTCAGGGATCCAATCAAATGGCTTCTGCCTTTTACTCCTCTCCTGGGATATGTTTCCTGTAGGGTACATTTAATAATGTAAAGTTATGAGAGTCTCCTTCTGCACTATTTATACCACACAAAATGTTAATCTTAGGTAATATTACACTTGGTTTTTTACCAATTAAAAACATGTCACAAATTTAACTCAGACTCAGGTGATAATTAAATGTTGTACCTTTCAGGAAGAAATCCAACTCTCTCTGAGGCACCTGACCACCTGCCTGCTGAATCTTGAGTGTCATATTAAATGAGAATAGCAACTTGTGGTTTTCAAACAGCCCTGTGAAACATTTGACAAACTTCAAAACCATAATTTATACAGCTAAGAAATAAAAAAAATAATTCGATGGCAAACAACACTAAGCCAGTAGAGCAATCACAGCTGCTCCTTGGAAACTGGAAAAATATAATAAAACACATGGACATAATAAAATTAACTGTCACTGCATTCAACAGAATATGATAAATGTGCAATATTTCAAAGGTCTCTTAAATGAAAACTCGATTGGCAGTAGGATAAATGATTTTTACGATGTTTTTAAGTTAGTGTTTAGCCTATGATACATTAAGCAATGAGAATGGCCCAAGTGATCAAGACCAATTTTAGACTCAATTAAAACCAAGTGGGCAAATCTGTACAGGATTTTGTGTAAACATAAAAATAATTCCTAACATTGTGGATTAAAAATAGAGTATGTTAACACACCTGGCATGGACAAATTAACATGTGTAGATTCCTTTGTGAATCTACTGCTGGATGAAGGCTAGTCAAGGAGGTCGTTTGACCTTATTTCACCACGTTTGTCAGTGCGGGTTAATGAAGAGGAGGCCAATGCAAAGTTTGAATATCACTTTCTGGCAATATTTGCCATGGCTGGAAATCAAACTCAAGTAGACAGTAAAGTCACGTAGAAGGGAAACAATAAAATAATATAAAACAATAAAATTCTCACGACGTTTCGACTGCAACACACGTGACTTTACCGAAAGAACCAAGAATATGAATCCCTGCAGTCACGAAAGCTTTAAATCAAAATTCAAGTAGACAGGTTTGTATCACAATGCGCGAAACACAGCACCAATGTTGCACCACTTAAAATGTATATACGCTCTATCTTTAGCATTCAAGATGATTTATGGATGGTAAAGAATACTTGTTTTAAATTCAGGTCATTTTCTGATCACACTCAATAATGCAAACTAGATTTGCTATGTTTTACACATTTTTGAAGTGAGGATTTAAATTCCAAAGGGGGTCTCAACGTAGGTATACTGTAATTTAATTGATGAAAGTCCCTATCAGGCCATGGATGGTGTGGGATGCACCTGTGCAACCATAGTTGTAGACTCTGTAAGTCAGCGCATCCATGATGTTTTGCAGGCGCACGCCGAGGTTGCTGTCTGGGATTGAGTGGCGCAGAGAGTACCTGAAGACTCTCAGGAAGGAGGAGAGCGAGTACTGGTACATCCTGTTTATGAGGGCCATTTCTGACAGGCCGAAGAAAAGAATTGCTCCACGTTGAGCAGCAGGGCGATACCCGTTGCGCAGGATGTCAATGTCCACAGTAGTTTGCTCTGCCAGGGCCAGTTTCTCGGAGACCTGCCACAAGGTGATGATCACACATTGCACCTGTACACTCTTTGATAATGCTCAAGTAGCCAACCCTTAAAGTTGACTTGATACCGCGTGCAAAAGGCATAATGACCACAAGGAATATTGTGATTCTAAAGCCAGAAAATATGACATTTAGTAGGACCCAAAGAAGCTCAATGTGGCTTAGGATTCAGGGAAATAATAGCCGGAATCAATTTGGATCAAGTCAATGTAGTGAGTGGAGCTAAGCCTTCAATCACTACAACACAGGGTGAGTACAGTATTCACATGCTTTTCTCTCTACATGTCTCGTTTGTCACCCTTCCATCTCCACTCTATACACCTCTCCTCTCTCTCGCTTGAGTGCATTTATTTCCTGCCTCTTCGATCTGATCTGAATACACCTTCTATCTCGAAAAAATGCATCTCTATCCTATTCTCTTTTAAATGCATCTCTTCTAACATGTCTCTCATATATTTATTATCTCTCATTTCTTATGTCTCATATAAATGTATCTCTCTTCTACCATATATCTAATATCTGCTCTAAATGAATCTCTTTCATATCTTAACCCTTTTCTATATTGTCTCAATGAATCTCCTTTATCTCATCTGAATTCATTCCTCCTGTAATCTCTCCTATCACTTAAGGATACATATGAAAAGCATGAGAGACATGATAGACAGAAATAAAACACGAGAGACACTAAGAGGCATGAGAGAAACAAGCACGACACAATAGAGAAATTATAACTGAGAAACGTTTAAAAACATGAGCAGAGACACGATGAGAAATACATGAACGACAGATGTGAGCAGGACACGAGAGAGACAAGAGAGAGAGACGAGGTGTGAGACGACAGAAACGAGGCAATAGACACAGACGAAGAGGGAGCCAAACTCCTGTCTGTGCCAAGGAGGTGGCGAGGTGGAATCATAATGTGAGGATACGAAGGAGACTGTGGAAGAGTTCAGTGTCGATAGGGGTTAATGTTAGGGCTCATGGTACATTTGATTTTTTTAGTTTTGGTGTATTTGATAAAAGCATAATTTAGTTGCTATGTAAAGTATTGGGATAATCGCGTTAACACGATCTTGATAATGGGAATTACGTTTAAACCCAAAGCTTTAGCAATATTTAACAGTGTTATGCTGTGCTCATATCTACTGGTGATCCTGAGCGAGTGATGTAAATTAGACATATCTATGATGGAGATCAGCCTCTCCTTAGAACAACCACTGTTCTTCTGACCTTTTTATTGACTCAAAAAAGAGCTGATGTACTGAGTCGACTCCTCACTACAAATTTAACTCACAACCTTCCAATTGTGAGCCACAATGTCACTCTGCCACCCAGGAAAACACCCAATCAGGCACATGCTATATGCAATTGAATGTAAGAGATTGAACGCGACGCCTATATACAGTATTTGGAGTTGTCATGTTCTCCCCGTGGTTGCGTGGATTTTTCTGCGGTCCTCAGGTTTTTTCCTCCACATTTATAATCAACATGCGTTTAGAATATTTGGCTGCTATAAATTTCCACATGATAAGCCATTTCTTTGAGCTATCATTTGTGGCCAGGTTGCTTCTAAAAAAGAGCTGTATAGCTCAGTGGGCCTTACCTGGTAAAATAAAAAATAGTTAAGTTTAAATGTGGAAAGGTGAACTGTGATACAGTGTGAGGACTACAGTACCCTTCTGTTCTTTGTGTAATTCTGCAATCTTGAGGTGATCGATATTTTACAGGCGGTTGGCTACATACTTGCAAATGTAAGTTGTTGTTATAAAACCCTCATGTTGATGATTTGTATTAGTGCTGTCCCAGATGACTATGACTTTGTGTTGGAGCAAGTTGAGCAATGCGGTGCACCTCGGTGGCTTTGGCCTTGGTCTCATCGAGCGTCTGCACTAGCTGTGCGTTGTCCAGCATGTTCCCTGTGGACGTGATGAGCTCACGGAGAAGCGAGTTCTCCAGCTCCTTTAGCAGATTCTTGCTGGAGCTGGTCTCCTGGACGAGGCGCTCACGCTGCTCCTCCAGCTCCTTCCGCTCAAAGTCCACGATCACGCCAAGCAGTTGATCTTCCAGACCCTTCATCGTCACTGACTCACAAACATGTGCACGAGTTCGTTTCAGCTTCGCACAATCACACGTGTAGGGTGATGCTCAGTGGTAGAGGGAGACACTGGTGGGCTCTGCACTTTTTCAAAAGAGGAACAATTATTTATTTCTCCCGGTCTTCTGAGATCTTGTTTGGCTTACACACCAATGTTAACGCTCTACATGTCCACGCACTGGCGGAGCCAGTGGGGTGGGGTGGCACGTGCCCCCCAAATGATCATTGGGGTTTATTAGTAATAAATCGGTATTTTGCGACCCCCACTGCCACTGTGTAGCATATTATTATGTGCCAGGGACTCTATGAGATGATAGGACAATAGTCCATAATTTGCAATAAGTAACGGCAAAGCAGTTATAAGTGACTCACAGAATTGTGCGCAGATGCTTATACAGTACAAGACTTAACTGAAGGCAAACACCTTCAGCGAGCGCGATGCCGATCACACACGGTTCGAATTCGACCCTTGATCGATGGCTGCGCCATCGCCGCACACGCGTCGAACAAAAAGGGACAAGTCCTTACTTACTAACAACTCCTATCATTTTTCAATGCTGGAGGGGTTGCTCCCCCTACCTGAAAATCCTGGCTCCGCCATTGTGTCCGCGAGCAAGTTTGACTTTAACCAAAATTATTCGCGCTTCGTGGGCCCTCTAGTGTTCGTGGAGGGCTCTCGCTTGTGGCAGTCAACATGCGCGCCATTCAAAATGACTGCTCATGAGACTTTCAAAGTCGAAACTAGTCCAAGATGTATCTGCCTAAACAAGTGCTGCTGGAATACATAAACTAAAATGCCATGTTGTGAGATAGATGCTCATCTGTTGATATTAATCTATTATGTATGTTGAACTTATTTCGCACCGTACGTAGCCAACCATGCTAATCAGAGGTGCGGGGGAAGGACAACAAACTAAACACAAAAATCAGTTTTAAAGAAATGAGTTTTCATTCTAGATTAAAAAGTGCATAGGTCCAGTGGCTTCCTAATATCGGAAGAGCATTCCAGACGGCCGCAGAAATACATGTGAAAGTGCGATGTCGTGACCATATTTTTCAATGACCAGCCAAAAGCCGCTGCGAGGATGACCGGAGCTCGCGTGATGGTTTATGTTCCTTGACGAGATCAGCAAGGTATTGTGGTTCATTTGTGGCAAGCACTTTGTGTGTAATGAGTGCGACCTTATAATGTATTCATGCAGCAACCGGAAGCCAATGCAGCAATTATATGATGACGAGTTTTCAATGTTTTGTTGACTAAAAGCAAATAATTCTGGTTGCAGAGAATGTATAAAAGAAGATTTGAGCTGTTAAAGCATTCGATGTAAAATTATGTGATTGCTCAAGAATGTGCATGAAGGCACTCAGATTTGTATGCAGTTAACAGAGACCATACCATGTAGGCAAGGTGACGTGTTTGGTATTCCTCACCCACACTGTGCAATCTTGTGTTTGATGTTATGCTCATTTTACATGATGACGAAAATACAGGTTGTTACGGTTAGGATTTCTGCGTCTTCATCTAAGGTGTCAATAGAAATTGAGAATGGCTTTAGCTAGTAATATGCGTTATGCAGGGTGTTGTGAGGTCAAGAGATGTATGGCGTTTGCAAGATAGTTTTTTAATGGGCTACATAAACCAGTTTGAAAGAGTAGAGATCAATTCTTTTTTTTTAAATATGGGTGTTTGAGGAAGGAGTAATGTTTCTTTTACTGTTAGGTCCCCTGGGCCAATGAGCTGAACTTTTACAAAACAACTAAAAAGATATTTGTTTCCCATATGCATATACATGTGTGTGGCGGGTGCGAGGAATTTAAATACAGGTTGCGTTAACTTGTAAGTTTGTATTAGATTGTGCAAAATAAAGTTTTGCAACAAAAAAATCAGGTTGTGACAAGTTGGGCACATGCATCAGATGCAGGAGGGCAGGTTACCGATCAAGGCATTAAAGTACCTCGGGGTCAGATGGTGGGGTACTGTAATAGTTGACCTTAAAGGCTGGGTACTGAGTGTGTAAGAATTTGGCATGAAGCAGAAAGATCATTTTAGTGGGATGTGCTGGCATTTTGAGCATGAATTTTACAAATATAGGATTTTACTTGTTACTCTGGGATTTCATTTGCACACAGTAGCCTACTATGCACCTTGGGCAGTCTTTAACATCCACTTTAATCAGAAATTTTTACAGCAAACTGCAATGTTCTTGTAAATACCTCTTCTAAAGGGAACCTTAAGGTCATATACAGCAGTTTTCCCACCTGTGTAGTTGATGACCATGGTTTTGCTGTAGACTGATGGTGAGTACTTGGGGTTTGCAAGCTTGGTGTTGAGATAGAGCCTAAAATTGGGATCAAAGTCCACTTCCCTGTCCCCGAGGACAATGAACTGGCGTCCCTGCTGCACTTGGACATTCCGCGTGATCACGTTGTCCACCACGGGGTCAATGAACTCATCCACGTCTTCGAAGAGGCATGGGAATCCGTACTTGAGGGCAAACTCCAAATGGTTTAGGAAATCTGGGTTGTTGAATGATGTCACCTGCATGATTACCAGCAAACAAATCAGTAAAAAAAAAATCCACGTTCTAATTATTTTATGCATTTAAAAGCAAAGCTATGGCCAGACACGTCTGTCAAGGTGTGCAATGTACCATCATCGTTCATCTATGTGGCTGCAATACTAATGAATGATACTATTCTACAAGGGCTATAAAACTGAAATTTGTCATATAGTTTAGTTTATTCTTATCTCCAGAAAAATCTAAAATACAACATATTTTCATTCAGGCAAGACATAGTCACAAAAGGTAGACAACTAGGTGACCAACTATGGGGTATGCAGCGAATGCGATGCATAGGGGCCCAGTCGGCCACAAGGGGACCTCGAATCAACAGATAAACAAGTAAAAAATTGGTAAGAAAAATTATTTTAAAAAAATATTCCAACAATCTTACCTATAAAAGTAAATTTTTGTCTGTCTGTGTGTCTGTCTGTGGACACACCTTGTGACGCATTTAACTCACAAACTGCTGGCTTTACGTTTCAACAAACTGCAAACGTACAACGTGATAAGCCTCCGACCGACAAATCGCAATTTCTTTTTCCCATCCATCAAATGTAAAGTAGTTAAATTAACAATTTATTACTATTTATTATTATATTACTCCGTTGAGCCGCGCCAAGGCACGCATCTGCGCATGCGCGAGAACCCTGATTGGTTTCCCGAGCAGCGCACATACGCAATCAGTGGGGGTGGGGAAAAATTCTCATTCGCGTTAAAAATGCAAAAATAATACACAGAATGCCGAGGTAAATTCTTCACAGTGTGATGTCCGGGGGCCCTCCATGGGACTAGGCCTCACCACGGCACTTTGTATAGTTTCTAGATACTGCTATAGAGTCGATACGACTAAATCGTCGGTACATACTTCTGTAGAGTAGGTAGATATTACTGTAGAGTTAGTATATACTGCTATAGAGTTAATGGATACTATTGTAGAGTAGAGATGTACGCAGTGCGTGCAGTTGAGCGGGTGCAATTGAGGACGAGCAGGTGTGCGCGTTGGGGCAGGTTGGCGCTGGAGACACAGGAGATGGGGGCGATGATCAGGGATTAATGAGTGCGAGAGGCGCCGTGGAGGCGACAGCTTAAGTGGGAGCACGTGAGGACTCGGGATGAGGAGGGGTATATAAGCGGGAGTGTGTGTGAGCAAAGTTGAGTTGTTCGGGGACCAAGAGAGAAGACATCTTGCCACTGCTGCTCGAGCCATCAACGGGACCTCGCCCCTCACGCCGTCGCCGGGTGGGTGTTGGCTGAACCCGCCGCCCGGGACAGACGGTACGGGGCAGCGTAGGAGAGGGCAGCGGCGAGATAGGAGAGAGTAGGTGATATGCAGAGTAGGTGAGGTGCGGAGTAGATGAGAGCGGGTAGTAGGAGAAGCAGAGTGTGTGGTGACAGTGGAAGGCAGTCATAGGAGTGCCTACAACGGGTGCAAGAGTACGATTAATAAAGTGTACGCAGGTGACCTGTTATATAGTCGATAGATACTACTACAGTCAGTAGATACTACTGTAGTGATAGCAGATGCTGTTATAGTCAGTATACACTACTGTAGTGATAGCAGATACTGCTATAATCAGTATATACAGTATATACTACTGTATAGTAGATACTACTATAGTCAGTATATACTACTGTAGTGATAGCAGATACCGCTAAAGAGTTAATAGATACTGCTACAGTCGATGGATATGATTATAGAGTCGGTAGATACTACTACAGTCAGTAGATACTACTATAGTCAGTATATACTACTGTCGTGATAGTAGATACTATATTGTAAGTATATACTACTTTAGTGATAGTAGATACTACTATAGTCAGTATATACTACTGTAGTGATAGTAGATACTGCTATCGAGTCGGTAGATACTGCTATATAGTTAGTAGACCCTACTATAGTCAGTATATACTCCTGTAGAGTTAGTAGCTGCTGCTATAGAGTCGATATATACTATTATAGAGTCGGTAGATACTACTGCAGTCAGTAGGAACTACTGTAGAGTCACTCGATACTACTATAGAGTCAGTAGTTACGACTATAGGGTCGGTAGATACGACTATAGAGTCGGTAGATACGACTGTAAAGTCGGGAGATACTACTGTAAAGTCGGGAGATACTACTGCAGTCGTTAGATGCTATTGTAGAGTCAGTAGATACTGCTACAGAGTCAGCAGATACTACTATATACTTAGTAGTCACTACTATAGTCAGTAAATACTACTATAGAGTAAATAGATACTACTATAGATTCAGTAGACACTACTGATAGAGTCAGTAGTTACTACTACAGTCGGTAGATACTACTATAGTCGGTATATACTACTACAGTCAGTAGATACCACTATAGTCAGTATATACTGCTGCAGAGTCAGTAGATACGACTATAGAGTCGGTAGATACGACTGTAAAGTCGGGAGATACTACTGTAAAGTCGGGAGATACTACTGCAGAGTCGGTAGATGCTATTGTAGAGTCAGTAGAAACTGCTACAGAGTCAGCAGATACTACTATAGACTTAGTAGTCACTACTATGGTCAGTAAATAATACTATAGAGTAAATAGATACTACTATAGATTCAGTAGATACACGAGTCAATAGTTACTACTATAGTCGGTAGATACTACTATAGTCAGTAGATAATACTACAGTCAGTAGATGCCACTATAGCCAGTATATACTGCTTCAGAGTCGGTCGATATGACTATAGAGTCAGTAGTTACTACTAGTTAGTGGATACTACTATAGGGTCAACAGATACGACTATAGATTCAGTAGATACGATGGTCAGTAAATACTACTAAAGTCAGTGGATACTATTATAGTCAGTATATACTGCTGTAGAGTAGGTTAGATACGACTGTAGAGTCAGTAGAGGCTGCTATAGTCAGCATATACTGCTATAGAGTTAGCAGATACAGCTAAAGAGTTAGTAGTTACTACTATAGAGTCGGTAGATACTACTGTAGAGTCAGTAGATACTACTTTAAGATCAGTAGATACTACTACGATCAGTAGTTACTACTACTACAGTCAATAGTAACTAGTATACAATCAGTAGCTACGACTGTGCTCAGTAGATAACTACTGTACAGTCAGTAAATACAACTACAGAGTCAGCAGATACTACTAAAGAGTCAATATATACTACTGTAGAGTCAGTAGATACTACTGTAGAGTCATACTACTATAGAGTCACTAGATACTACTATAGAGTCACTAGATACTACTCACTCAATTGTATGTAGGGTGTGTAGGTATATATGTCTACAGGGGGGGATAAGTATATTTTGAGGGGGGGAGGTCGACAATTTTCAGAAACCTTTTAGATTAACGATTTACCCGCCACTTTCTATTACTTTTTGATTCAGGACTTCTGCAAGCCTCTTATAATTTTGTTGATGGACAAATGGACAAACGGAATGCCGGGCTTTCACAATAGCTTCGTATTAAGAGAAGTTTTTGAATATATTTGTCCCCCGGGTAACGCCAGGTACTTCCCACTAGTTAACTATAAATGCCAAAAAATGAAAAAATATTTCTGAAAAATACACACAGCGTAAAATATAGTAGCGCTACTGCTGGTGTTTGTTACTGAACACCACCAGGCTTTTTTGCTGACATTTGCATGAAAGCAAGACGCATGATAACTTAAGTGTAAGTATTGTACCTTTAAATCTTTTTATTAATACTGTCACCGTGAGACTGTCTTCCTCTAAAGCCAATACACAGTGCAACTGAAATTATATAAATATATAGTTATTACCTACATATTGAATACGGGTTAAAAACATCCGCAGCTATTTCAGTAAAAGTGAGTCGGAAGAGGGGGGGGGGGAGGGGCACAGTTGTATCTTACATACCCCCGTTAAAATAGGCAGTTGTGCCAATGTAGACAGCCGATATACAAACATTACTGAAAAAATATTAACCATATGAAGGAACATACATAAAAGGACAACCGAAGAGTTGATGCAATTGAAAGAAGGCACACAGATGGAAATCAAAAATTCAATATTTTTTTAAATAGGGCAATTATTGAAGGTGGACCAGAAGAAAAATGATAATATAGAGAGGTGAGCGATAGCAGGTTGGTGTGCTTATCGAAATTGAATTAGAGAATGAAAATCAGCCGGCCAGTGTGCCTAAAGAGTAAAGTTTTCAATGTGTATTACATGCTATGATATATGGATTGGAAACATAGGCACTCACAAAGAAAATGGAACAAAAGCTCAAAAGCAAACAACGTGTGGAGATGTAGGTGCTGGAAATTACATTGAAATAAAAAAAAGATCAACACATGGATCATAATAATACCATGAGCTTGAGCAGGACACATAGCCATATTAAATGGTGATTGAGGCACAAGACTGGTGATGAGATGACAGTCAAAAGAGGGATCACATCTGAGAGGATGACCACCACCAAATATCGAGACGTGAGATGCTGTTGCTGCCACCAATAATGTTTACAAGTGACAAGATCACTCTTTGACGCGACGCATGCTGCCAGATTTGATCCTATTACTCGTGTACATGACATAAATCTGACTTGCCCTCATTTGGTTCTTCTCTTCCTTTCTCTTGATCCATTTGAGCGCCTGCTGCTGGGGATCGATACAGAGCGGCGTGCGGTGGGCCTGCACCGTCAGGATCCCATTCTGCACGGACATCTCATCTGATGGGAGGCCCTCTGAGCGCCATCTGGGGACAAAAGTGTTTGTTGCATTTGCACGCTCATGTCTCTAGTGTGGTGGGGTAATAAACTCCATCTAAAGTTTTGCAGTTTCAGAGGACACGTGTAAGTAGATTAATACTGTCATTAGAATTCAATAGAAATATAAACTATTCAGAGACTGCAACAATGTATGACACATTGTTGCATGTTTGACGAAGCCACTGCCATCACAATTTTATTTAGCTAGGAAAGCCACGCCAAGTGCTGAAATACTTTTTCAGGGAGGTTCACAGCTAGGAATATTTATCCAATTCCTTTTAAAACATTGTACGTAGAGGAGTTAAGTGGAGTGCTCATAATGGGGCCACAAGTTTCAGTGAAGCATATTAAAACTCCACACAATCGTTGTACTGTCTTCTACACGATTACTTTCGATTTTTTATAACATATTCATGTACAATTTCACATTCGTTTCCGGTGTTGTTGTTATTGAGATGTGTTACTGATGCTTTATTTCACCTGGATGAATTTGAAATCAAACTTGTGATTTAAGCGAGGAGACCATTGCGAATAAAACCACATCTAAAGTTGTCTCAACAGATTGTTTTTACTTGTCTCACAATTGTGTGCAATTACTTACATTCAACTGCTACTAACTTGGTTAAAAGTGTACTATGGTGCCGTGGTGATGCCGGACGCAAACCACTCCTGCGATACTGAAATCGGCTTTCCCTTGCCTGCTTATCTCCACGTCGTCAGAGAGCAGAGCCTCGAGGTGGAATGGCTGGCTCAGAGGGATGTTTCGCAACAGAATGTCGCTCTGCCACTCCTCGTACAGCATGGCGTTGCGAAAGTTCAAGCTGAAGGTGGCTTCGTAGCTGAGGAAGGCCGAGCAGATGAGACAGTCTCCCAGGAGCCTCAGCCGACGCGTCTGGAGCTCGTCCAGTTCCGCAGCCCACCTGTTCGCCAGCATCAGTCATTCATCTCTTCATTTCTTATTCACAATTTTATTACAATTGTGCTATCGACATTGTCATTAGATGAAAAAAATTACATTCACAATATTGAAACTAGCAATGACCTTGTCTAAAGAGAATGGTACTGCAAAATGTCACAGAACTACTTAAGTGACTTAAATATATCTTTATCCATATGAGCACACATGGAATGTTCTACACAGATTATTCATTCCATTTCAATCAGACAATTTTCAAGTCTCAGATCTGAAGGAATCTAAATAAAATAACCATTAATAAACGTGATTTTTTTGTGCTGAACCCAGATTCAAACCCAGAGCTTTAGCAATGACTGCTGAGCCACATGGCCACCTCAAAATATCTACTTTCACTTAACAAATGTTGAAATTTTGTTTTATTCTTGTAACATCCGATTTTGGAGCTGGGAAACTCCAAGATTGACCATGAGGGTCACAGTCACAGGGGTCAAATCAAAGGGAAATTTACTTGAAAAACGTAACTACTGTACCTCTTTCCTCCATATGAACTCTGCAATTGGAGTGGGAATAATATTTTTATTTTCTATTTTTCGTTTAAATTATATTTTATTCACGTAAACAGTTCTATCACCACACCTGATATTCTCTGAACCAAAGCCAGCAAAAAGTTTGTCCACTGCAATGAGCTGGCGCTCCATGATCTCAGTCTCGGACTGAAGCTGCTGTTTTTCGATCATCGCCTCCTCGTACTTTTTCATCAGTGTCGCCTCCAAGGCCTGCAGTGATGCAAACTCTTGCTGGATTTTGCCCAGTTCCCGTTTACTCTGGTGGTAATTCCGCTCCAGCTTGGCTACCTGCGTCAACAAACGGTGCAAGGCTACATGTTAGTGGGCACGTACAGTGAGGGAAAAAAGTATTTGATCCCCTGCTGATTTTGTACGTTTGCCCACTGACAAAGAAATGATCAGTCTATAATTTTAATGGTAGGTTTATTTGAACAGTGAGAGACAGAATAACAACAACAAAATCCAGAAAAACGCATGTCAAAAATGTTATAAATTGATTTGCATTTTAATGAGGGAAATAAGTATTTTACCCCTCTGCAAAACATGACTTAGTACTTGGTGGCAAAACCCTTGTTGGCAATCACAGAGGTCAGACGTTTCTTGTAGTTGGCCGCCAGGTTTGCACACATCTCAGGAGGGATTTTGTCCCACTCCTCTTTGCAGATCTTCTCCAAGTCATTAAGGTTTGAGGCTGACGTTTGGCAACTCGAACCTTGCGCTCCCTCCACAGATTTTCTATGGGATTAAGGTCTGGAGACTGGCTAGGCCACTCCAGGACCTTAATGTGCTTCTTCTTGAGCCACTCCTTTGTTGCCTTGGCTGTGTGTTTTGGGTCATTGTCATGCTGGAATACCCATCCATGACCCATTTTCAATGCCCTGGCTGAGGCAAGGAGGTTCTCACCCAAGATTTGACGGTACATGGCCCCGTCCATCGTCCCTTTGATGCGGTGAAGTTGTCCTGTCCCCTTAGCAGAAAAACACCCCCAAAGCATGTTTCCACCTCCATGTTTGACGGTGGGGATGGTGTTCTTGGGGTCATAGGCAGCATTCCTCCTCCTTCAAATACGGCGAGTTGAGTTGATGCCAAAGAGCTCCATTTTGGTCTCATCTGACAACACTTTCACCCAGTTGTCCTCTGAAACATTCAGATGTTCATTGGCAAACTTCAGACGGGCATGTATATGTGCTTTCTTGAGCAGGGGGACCTTGCGGGCACAGCAGGATTTCAGTCCTTCACAGCGTAGTGTGTTACCCAATTGTTTTCTTAGTGACTGGTCCCAGCTGCCTTGAGATCAATGACAAGATCCTCCCGTGTAGTTCTGGGTGGATTCCTCACCATTATCATGATCATTGCAACTCCACGAGGTGAGATCTTGCATGGAGCCCCAGGCTGAGGGAGATTGACAGTTCTTTTGTGTTTCTTCCATTTGCGAATAATCGCACCAACTGTTGTCACCTTCTCACAAAGCTGCTTGGCAATGGTCTTGTAGCCCATTCCAGCCTTGTGTAGGTCTACAATCTTGTCCCTGACATCCTTGGAGAGCTTTTTGGTCTTGGCGATGGTGGGGAGTGTGGAATCTGATTGATTGATTGCTTCTGTGGACAGGTGCCTTTAATACAGGTAACAAGCTGAGATTAGGAGCACTCCCTTTAAGAGTGTGCTCCTAATCTCAGCTCGTTACCTGTATAAAAGACACCTAGGAGCGAGAAATCTTTCTGATTGAGAGGGGGTCAAATACTTATTTCCCTCATTAAAATGCAAATACATTTATAACATTTTTGACATGCGTTTTTCTGGATTTTGTTGTTGTTGTTGTTATACTGTCTCACTGTTCAAATAAACCTACCATTAAAATTATAGACTGATCATTTCTTTGTCAGTGGGCAAACGTACAAAATCAGCAGGGGATCAAATACTTTTTTCCCTCACTGTATATTTTCAAGTGATTCCTTGTGTTTTAATTGGTATACAATGCAACACGAGGTGGTGCAGTTAGGATTTGCATAGTTAAAAAATGTAATTATTTTAAATCACAGTTGCTACAGGCGCACATGTCTAAAATGGCACGCGACCAGCAACACACAGTACTATTGAGCATATAAAAAGATATAAAACATGAGGGTAACTCCAGGTGCAAGTGTCACAGTGACAATATCAACACTTAAGGGAGTATGCATGGTTGGCTACGTACGGTGCAAAATAAGTTTAACATACATGACCTCTCACCATGAAGTAGTCTCTAACTATATTATGTCAAACACAAATACATGTGAATATATGAATTCTCCAAAAAAGCTACAAACGAATTTTGTTTTATGTTACCTTCTCCCGTTTGGGCTTAATGTCACGTGCGACATCGCAGTAGCCCATAACAGCCTCTACAAACTTCAGCATGCCAGCGCCCGCCCTGCTGATGGCCACCATTTCCTCATAGGCTGTCAATTTCATCAAAGCTGCAGCAGAATTTACAGAATCATGATTAAGAATTGGTGTTTTTGGTAGACTATGCAAGTATGAAGCTAAAATGGTGGCGTACTTATATTTATGAAATATAACCTAAAAAACAATTATTAATCATTTTAGTCGCAAAACCTACATGTTAAAGAATCATTATGAATGACTTTTTTCAGTGGCTACATATATATGCAACAGCAGAGGGAAATTGGTAAGGAACCCCTGCTCACCCTAGCCCAGTCTTACTCCTCAGTGTGGTCCTGCAACTGTAGGTTACAGCATTTTTTTATCATTATTCGGAGCAATGTTACCCATCCTGTGGTACATGTATCTGGGAGTACACGTGTGAGATCTCTCAGGGGTACTTGAGATAATTTACTTCACGGCGGTAGTCATGTGGGGTATGGTCATGGGGGCTTACGCAGTGCTGATTTGGGTGTAAAGGGATTCAGCTCAAGCGGTGTTCAGCAAAGGTTTCCTTCCTTGTTGATGGCCCACAAGTAACGCAGCCAATCGTACAGCAGGTAACACACGCTTCCGCAACTCCACATTCAGAATTCCCCTCCTACTCCCTCCCCTTTTATCCCCCGGTCTCCCCTCCTTGCCTGGCAATCATTTCCCAGGGCTTCTGCCGCAGATGATGACGAACAGGCAAGGTGCCTCCATGTTTCCTACATGTACATGCACTTGACATTCTAAACTATATACAGTAAAACCTTGAATTGTGAGTAACTTGGTCTGCGAGTGTTTTTCAAGACGAGCAAATTTTTAAAATAAATATGAATTTGATAAACGAGCGAGGTCTTGCAATACGAGTAGTACGTATACGCTTTGTCTGCCGAGTGTCACGTGATCACAACTGATATACAAGTACTTTGGATTACAAACACGTATCCGGAACGAATTATGCTCGCAATCCAAGGTTTAACTGTACTTATCTCTTGTATGAAATTTGGGGAACCCCTGAGCATGGACGCCTTGGCCATCCGTGTATGCTCTTAGGGCTCTCTCTCTCTTATTTAACGTAATTATTTTAAGAAAAACATTCAGAACCAATGTAATAGAGGTTAATTCAGACGTGATGCTAATGCATGGATTACATCCATATACTGTGCGGTAGGGTTGTCACATCATGCAGGGAACCATCATTCCTAGCAAGAGCTGTGATGATGATGTGCATGAGATAACCACCTACAGGATGAGGTGTTGTCTGCAGGGGGCATGGAGAGGACAAGTTCAAACCTATAGTCGTACCATTTACAGTTGTTTTTTACACTCTTTTAT
The DNA here is from genome assembly GCF_048934315.1 of Petromyzon marinus. Taxonomy (NCBI): domain Eukaryota; kingdom Metazoa; phylum Chordata; class Hyperoartia; order Petromyzontiformes; family Petromyzontidae; genus Petromyzon; species Petromyzon marinus. The sequence continues at coordinate 1,585,925 of NC_133704.1, read as the reverse complement.
TGAACTCGCCTTGTTGTCTGCTTATATTCTTTGGAATCGTTGACACTTAATATCTTCAGATCTAGGAAGCCTAACGAGCTGAAATTTTTCTACACAGACTCGTCTCGCGTGACAATTTAAGATTTCATGAAAAAAACCGGTCCAGGTCCTGCCGATCATGGGCCTATTCGTGTTTTTGGCTTCATTTTAATGAGTACATTTTACCCCCCTTCTGTCACCGAGTTTCTATGGTGCAACCAGGTCCCCATTGAACATTGGCATGTTTTACCTGTATCAGAAAAAAAACATTTTACCTATCTGTGTGAAACGTGGTGTTCTCCTTTCAGACTGTATGTATGGATATTCTCTTGGTCCTCCCACATAAATAATCTGCCAAATGATGTCAAGTATGACTCTATTGAAAATGAGCCTTGAAGACTCAAGAGTCTTTATCAGGTAAACATTTCAAATTATAACAACGTAAGGCCTATTACCATGGCTGCATCCACGAAACATAATTTTTTCATAATTTTGTTGGCTGCACTTTGTCAATTTAATATTTTTTTTCTTAAATATTTAACTTGTTTAACGTGTCAATGGGACGGTACCTCGGATAGTTTTGACCTGGCTGGGTGTGATAGCGTCACAGTCCATCTCCATGAGTGTGCGCAGGAAACTTGTATCAGACATCATGGACCTGGCAGACTTCCAACTGATATCCCTATAAGCCTGCATCACCAGAATGCACTCGCACACTGTCTGCACCTGCTTGGGCGGTTTCACAAAAGACCTGTACCACCGACACGCGAGAGGATATTCGGCGATGATCTAGACAAAGATTCCAGTCTCCAGCTAGGTATTGTCTGTGAGTATTTTTTTCTGCCAACTGAGCATTTTAAGTAAACGAATGGTTTACAGTAAATTATATTTCTGAACAATAATTTACTCCATAATAGCCCTTAAGATGACCAAGTCATCCAAAATATGAAGCTCGTCCTTTATTGCAGGTCACAGAAAAATCTAAGACTCTGCTGTGTGCGACGGTGGCTACGAACTCCAAGCTATGGTCCACGTAACTTATGCATTGCCCAAAATAGAATTTTAAAAGCGGCATATTTGAAATTTACCAACTCTCAGACAAAGCAATTGATTGGTTAAATCACTTACACATTAATCTATAATAGTTTCTCGTCGTAGTCCAGATGAAGGCAAAAAAAAGCACCAAAAATATTACGTGAAGAAACTCATGGGTATGTGTGCTGTATAAATTGAAAAAAGCCTACATGAAATGTGAAAAAAATAACATACTCTCAGTGAGTGTCAGTCAGTTCCATGACTTGTGGTCATTGAGACATCACTGCTGTTACTGCCTCTTTACATCAGTTATCCCTTTCAGAAGAAGAGTACAAGGCCAACGTAAAGACAACAAATAAAATTAGTATGAGGTTTTGGGCACCAATGTGAGGCATGCCTTATCTCAGTGACGTCTGACTTGTCGAGTTCCTGCAGGGCTTTCCGAGCAGCATCCAATGCAGGCAGAGCTGCTGTCAGGGCTTCCTCTGCCTCCTTCTTTTCATTGGAAATCATCAAGTTCTGATCCTCAATCTCCTGCACCTTCGCCTCTACTAACAGTCTCTTCTCATTCACTGTTGTGATCCACAAACATACAAATTGATCCACAATTTGTCTACCGCACTGCTTCTTGCAGACATCGCCTTGTTGTTGTGTGCATTCATTGGTCATTCAAAGCTACCAGAAGTCACTATAGCTGATGACCATTTCAACCCGATGAAGAAATTCCAATTCACATTCTTCCGAAGTGATATTTCGGCAAAAACACATTTGAGATATAAGCTTTGCGCCTCAATACACACCCGCGCTTCTGCGGTCGTCTGGCATGCTCTTCCTTCCGATATTAGGAAACTGGAGCTATGCACTTTTAAATCCAGATTGAAAACTCATTTCCTTAGAACAGCTTTTTTTGTTTTAGCTTTCTGTCCTTCTCCACCTCAGATTAGCACGTTTGGCTACGTACGGTCCGAAAGAAGCTAAAGATACGTACATACTTGAACTGAGCACTTACCGTCTACAGTACTGGCAACAATCTCCTCCAAGAGCAGCTTACACGCTGTGGACTTTTCGGCTACAATCACCCTCTGGAAGGCCAGTCTCTCGTTCAGCTCCACCAGCTGCACACTGGCCTCCTGCAGCTTTTCTAGCCCAACTTCCAGGCGTCTGGATTGGGCTGCAGTGGGCAATTACACAACACTCTTACAAAACGGCAGCTTTCAGTTATAAAGAGGCCCTAGCATTTAATCAGCACATTTATTTGAGCAAAGCTCTAAGCTGACGTGCATAAAAAAAGTTTTCAATATCGTTTTTGGTTTTCAAAGTTCATTATTAAAATACATATATTTGAATACATCTACAATATTTCAATGTGTGGCTCTTTCACAGGGAGCTTGTGAAGATAACTATTTTAGTCACATCTTTAGCACACAAATGTGAGCATTTTCATTGAGCGCTATGGGATCCTTTAATATAAATTGGTGAATTAACTAGGCCTCCAGGCTTTCATACTGTATTAGATAAAAGTTTTACTGGCTGGCTTTCAGCCTGAATTCCTGTCTGCCTGGCTGGCTGGTGAGCAGGTGTGTGATGGTGACATCACCGCGCACATCTGTGTGAAGACGTCACCCGCATCCCACAGCATTGAGCCAGATCCGTGTGTTGCACTGACGTTATGCCTTCCCAACCCACCCACCCTTTATCCCGCCCGTGGATACCGCACAAATGCGTGGGATATGCTATCATACTTTCATCATACTATCATGCTATATTACACAAAAGTTTGGATGTCTGGCGGCCGGGAAAGATTATAGTAGTTTAGTTTTTTGTACAGCAATGTGCAGCTCACTCTTTATGGAGATGTCCTTTTCCTGAAGCAGTCTTATATAGTTATGGATGAAATCCAGAAAATTCTTGGGTGTTACATAATTCTCGCGTCTGAGTTCTTGTTTAAACTTCTCAGTGTAGGATTTCACAGATTTGTGGACCACAACTATGTGGTTGATGAGAGCCTCTGTGTAGTTGCTGGGAATCATGGGGTTCTTTCCTAATGGAATAAAAACTAATCTTTACATATGTATAATTCTGCTATAAACAATTTTTTCAGAATGAGAAAAATGTATTGCGTTAATTCAGATGCAACATGAGGTTAGATTCGTTCAGAGGAGAAAGTTGAAACTATCAAATGTAAACAAGTACAGAATGGGCATTCAGAAACAGTAGAATAAAGGACAAATCAAATATAAACATGTACTGCATATAGCCATGTGCAAGACAAAAATCTCTATATAATATAAACATGTGATCATTTACCTAATACATGACAAAAATGTACATGCAATAGTACTTTGACCATTTAATACTATGCATCTGGGGCTATTTACTCAGGAAAGCATCACTGTATCCTTAAGATGATTTTCAAAGGATCACCTTGAGATATTTGACCAGTCGCTAAGTATTGACATAAATGAAATACCCATAGAAAATTTACATAAAATAAAAACTTGCCAAAAAAAATATTTTTGGTTTTCATAACTTTAGTTTTTAAGCAGTTACTTCATATCATAGAAATTCTTAATGCTTATTTGTAAATAATCTTACCTAAAAATGTCTCTGCAACTTCATTTAGTGCATCAATTGGCCATCGAAATAGCCAATTTATACCTGTGTTGTTTACGATACCTGCAAAGTAAAAAGCGTAAACTTTAAATCCTGCTGCAGAAGGGTGAAAATAAACTTAAACACAGGAACCATAAGCATATTATTCCGCAAGTTGCAGCTCAGCAGGAAAAGATTGAGAGAATTCACTTGCCAGGGAAGTTTCTACATCTTGTCCTGAGAGTATCTCCCACGGGAGACATGCTCAACACAATGTGCAGATTGCTGGAACTCTTTTCGTTGAAGTACTGCCAGATGCTTGCCTTGGACAGCCCAAAGCCCACGCTCGTTGCCTCGTCCCGAATCTGGTTCACAATATTCTCTCTCTCATCGTCCAAAAATAGTGCTGGCACCACACCTTAAAGGAGGAATCACAAGCATTGTCTTTCGCAATGGACACACTTAACTCGTAGCAATGAACAATAGACTTGAGTCAATGTTTTATTCAACAAACCAAGCAGTAATGTGTCGGTAATGAGCACTGACCACATGTCAGCATGTTGTTGACGGTCTCCAAAAAGCTCTCTTTGGCTACATGTGCATCAGTGAACAGGAAGACAATCTTCTTGTTGTCGATGCCTAGTTTTGTGTACAGCATCTTCAGGTCTTCCCGAAAATGCTTTTCTTCATATCCCCGTGTTAGCTTGATCTCAAACATCTGATAAGTACCGTAAGTTTACAAAAGAAAATTTAACACAGGCAGAGTGGAAAGAAATATGAATATTCATGACAACAAGTTGGGACAAACTACCCTATCTCCACAACAAAAAACTATGATAAATTAGTCTATTGGGCTCTTGGCCAAACTGGACTCATGTTGATCAGCAGTTTTATTTATTTATTTAGGCGAATGAAATCTATTCGCATGAACAAAATGTATTTAGTGATATGTTTTGATTATAGCAAGGATAAATTTTGACTTTAAACTTTCGTGACTGCAGGAATTCATATTCTACGGCTCTTTCGGTAGTCATGTAGATAGAAAATTTAATAAAAATCTCTCCCCCCCCCTCTCCCCCCCTCTCCCCCCCTCTCCCCCCCTCTCCCCCCCTCTCCCCCCCTCTCCCCCCCTCTCCCCCCCCTCTCCCCCCCCTCTCCCCCGCCACCTCTCTCTCCCCTGTCTCTACCACCCTTCACTATCCCCCTATCTCTACCCCCCTCTCTCTCGTCCCTATCTCTACCCCTCTCTCTCCTCCTCTCTCTACCCCCTCTCTCTCCCTTCTCTCTCTCCCTTTGTCTTCTCCTACATTAGCATTAGCTGCCCCGCCCATGCTGCTGACACAATTGGACTATGCCGAACGAGCTCGGCACCACGACTCTTGTGTCTCGCCCACTCACAGCTTTAGCTCGTCCATTCATGCTGTTCCACTGCTCTTGCACCCATTTTAGACCTTATAAGCAATTGCAGTTAGAGGCTTGCCCCCCTTTTTTCTATCCGCCTGATAACCGCATGTGTTGCGATCGAAACGTCGTGAGTTTTTTATATTTTTATTATTTTTATTTTCTATCTACATGACTTTACCGAAAGAACCACAGAATATAGCAAGGATATTGCAGTGATCATTCGACTGAAATTCCCCAATATCATGATTGTCTTATAAAGATCCAGAACTCAGTGGGGATGGGGATGTAAAATGAACCCCTTTCCAAATTTCATGTTGCAGATTGACCTGTGAATTTGCAAAGGTAAGCTTGAGTGCGAGTAGAGGGTGAGGCATGAATGTGTATTGAGAGTCAAAGTTGTATTTGCAAGCACAAGGTGCGTGTGCATCTTTCTATGTGCATGTCTGTGCATGTCTGTGCAAGTGTGAATGTGACATTATTGTGGTGGTGGCCACTGCTCATTGACCTAGAAAATATTTTGCACTTAGTGCACCACGTCCGGTATACATCTCGTCATGGCTGTGACTAACTAGTCACGGAGCTGACCTCGTTTTCAGTGACACGGAAAATATTCAGCGAGAAATGAAGCCTTGTGTAAACATAACCGTTCACCCTGTCCCCCTCCCACACTCCCAATGGATTTAGAAATTATAAACATGTTTTTAATTTGCCAGGTAAGACCCACTGAGCTATTAGCTTCTTTTTCAGAAGCGACCTGGCCACAAATGATAACCCAACGAAGTGGCTCATCATGTGGAAATGTATAGCAGCTTAATACCTGATATAACCTTATCATGATGGTAGAAATTTGAAATTATAATTTCTTTGGTATAGTTGAAACGTCTCACCTGTTAAATAAATGTTTGTGTGCCCCAGTGGTTGTCATGAATGAGTGACGATTTGCAAAGCCTCAACATTATATTAATGAGGTCTTTATACCATTGCGAGCATGTGCAGGCAGCACTGTGTACCTCATAGCCGGCGGTGTAGGCGGCGAGGCGAGTGAGCGAGTGCTTCCCCGAGCCCCCAACCCCGACCAGCAGGCCGTGACCACCGTCAATTCGCAAGATGCGGTGGATGCGTGTCGTGTGCTCCACGGCATAGTCAAACAGGACGAGGTTCATCGCCGTCATATTCTTCTCGTTGTAGTCCTCCAGTACCTCCTTTCAAGGGAATGGCACGTACGTAATGTGGGGTCACAAAAGTTCCTATCCTTCAAAGGAAACTTGTCAAAGCATTTGGTGGTGCTCTTAGTTTTAACACTCTTTAACAATGCAGACTTAACGTGCATACCTACATTGATGCACTGCTCTCACAAGTATCAGATCTATGCCCCAGGAGTGATTGGCTGGCAGGTCTTTCATGAAGAGGGACAGGGTATTATAGCTGCTACATATTGTGGATCTGGTAGTCCACAGCTGCCAGGTGAGGTCCCCAGCTATAATTTGTATTTCTCATTATAAGGTGTCTCAGTAAATTAGTTTAGGAGACTTGAAATATAACTTACAGTTTCAGAGTGGTGAATACCCCAACATGTTTTTAAAAATATTCAACGGTGCTACCTATTTCCTAAACTTAAGTAGGTGGTTTATTAAAAAGGCATACATTATAAATTTGAATGCATAAGGAAATAAACCATTACATTGCTGGAGTTTTGACAAAACCATCAGAAGATGGTAAAGTTGTACGATGTTTGTGCGACGTTGAATGGGAGAAAATCAGTTGGACAGAGAGAAAGAGTTACAAGGAAGTGCTGGAGGGTTCAGGACACACCTAATTCGAACAAGTCAAGAGGGGGAAAACGATATGGATTTGGAATGCTGTCAGAGCCGAAGGCTTGCCAAAGGAAGCTCTAGGATCTTAGAAAAAGTCCAATATGTAGAAAAGCAAAGTGTTGCTCGACAACAGGAAGAAATGGGGGCCGTATAAGGAAATTAATAGAGCAAGATCAGATAGTGTGAAGCTGCCAAAGAGAGCAGTAATTTTCACCTGGAGTAGTACCCTTGCTGTATTGTAATCTTTGACGTCCTCGTACACACGGCTCTCAGCCCCTCCCGGTGCTGTATTGTAATCACCAAACAAAATGGGGTCACGTGTTGCGTAGTCCAACTCAGCAGGTGAGTGTTCTGTGATCAGTTCCTGTATACTGCGCTGAACCTGAAAAATGGTGAGGCACGGTGAAATAACCTCCATCATAACTTAGTGAATTGGAAAACGACTGTAAACGTGCTAGTAATAAACAATGACTAGCAAAATATGATTGTTTATAAATACGGTTTAGTGTTAAAAAGTATACATGACTTACAAGTGCTTGGTCAGTTTTGTTTATAAGCCGGTCATGGAAAACACGAAGGCACTCGTTTCTCCAGACTCTTACAAACTGCGCTTTCATGGTGAATCTGAAACAATAGAAATGTTCAGCACAATTCAACACACCCAAACATGGTTTGGAGTTTAACATATACTCATATAGAGTAATATTTCTCTTGTATGACAAATGCGAAGGACACTTACTTATGAATAAATTTTGAAATCAGAGAAGTTTTATTTAATTTACGCGTAAGAAATCTCATCTGCTAATATAGTTAGCCACCAACACTGTGGGATCCATTCAGAGTAAAACAGCTAAATTGTACCAAACTCGTTATGCATGGCCATGAAGGATTGTAGAAAATGCAATAATAAAAGAACAGATAATGATGCATCTTCTTTGGTTCTTTCGGTAAAGTCACGTAGAATGAGAATAAAATAATAAATTAATTAAATAACACAATAAAATTCTCACGACGTTTCGGCCACAACACAAGTGGCCTTCTTCAGGTGAAAGGAACAGACCTGTCGTGAGAATTTTATTGTGTTATTTTATTTTATTAATTTATTATTTTATTCTCATTCTACGTGACTTTACCGAAAGAACCAAAGAAGATGAATCCTTGCAGTCACGAAAGCTTTAAATCGAAAGATAATGCCTTTCCACATAAAATATATGCATACATTTTTGTCAGTCTTTTAACCTATATAGCCTCTGGCAGCACAGAATCACTTAACAGGGTTGATTGCTGATGAGTCAGATAGTCAAAACCGACAAAGAATTTAGCTGCTGAATAAATGCTGCTGAAAAAAAAATATTCAGAAGGTCCATATGTTGATAGAACAAAAACATGTTTTGAATGTGGAGAGACATACTTTTTAACATTTAATTTTAGTGCATGACAAAGTTGTATAATTTTATGCAAAATGGAATGGAACTTTCATTTTTTTTATAAAGTGATCTAACAGCACTGAGAGCATACATGAGCAAAATATATATGGCCACCTTTCAGGTGTGGTGAGACACAAGCCACTGTAGACTCTGGAGAGGTCTCGCAGATTGAAAATATAATGGAACTTCGAGGGGGTTGGTGGGAGGTTGTGAATGACGTTGTTATACAGCTTGAGCGTGCAAGCAGTAATCTTCTCACACATTGACTGCACCTCGTCTGAAAATGTCTTGGGGTAAAATGGTACGACAGGACACAAAAAAGGTTTATCAACCAGTTCAACATTGTCAAATTGAAATGTTAAAAATCTCAATGATAGTTCACTAACCATAAAAACTCTATCTAGCACCAAAACCCTTCCTAGCAGGGCCCGGTCAAGGATGTTTAACCATTTCCTTACTGAGTGTTTTCATAAGTGATAAAAAAAACATTCAAAGTGAAAATCCAGACATATGAAAGGAGATTGCTCAAAAATCTACCCAGGTTGTAAAACAACCCACTTGCTCTACTGTATTGTGCAGTTTACCCCACTGCCCTGCATCAACACCCCACCCCTCCCATTACAAAGCATTGGGTTACAGGTGCGCAAAACCACCACACCACCGAAACATTTGGGATTCATAGTTAGCTTCATTCGAAGTCCGCTCTGGCTTACCGTTGTGTGGCATTTTAAGATAGAAGTGTATATATGGTGCAGCGACTCCTCTTTTGGGAAAGTGACAATGAAGGTGGAGACGAGGGACATAAAGCGCGGGTCCACTTGATTGCGGCCTCCTCCAGCCTTGCCCATCGCAGCCAGGAAGTCCAGGTTTTTCACGTTCTTGTAGTTTACCCCCTGCCCACGGTTGTACATTCCGCCTTTCTCCAACAACAACTTTAGCAATGCGATTGGCTGCTGTGTTCCGTACTCATCCACCTGGCATGTAAAATATCATATTTCAATTAGCAGGGGCTTCTGGAAATGCTGGCACTCACTTCGATGGTATGAAACTTTGCAAGCGGTGGAGTACAAACAGCATGACTTCAAGCCATGGAATTAAAAGTGCTGTGACAATTCTCACCCGAGGCATGTTCATATCATCTATGAACATGAGCAGTCTCTTGCCCAAAGGTGGGCTGAACGTGTCCCTTGTTATTTTTTCGATATTGGCTTCCAAGTTTCGTTGAACATCCATTGATGTGGTGCAAGATGAGAAGGTCATTTTAAGCACAATCTGAAAATAGTAACAAAAAAATGTTAGTTCTGCTTACAGATGACATAAAAATAGTGTTTTATTACTATTGTGTTAGAAACGGACCCTTACAGTGGTTTCTTTATTGAGATCCTTGAGAAAGTTGCGTGTGATGACTGTTTTGGAGGTGCCAGATTCCCCGACCAGTAGTGCAGGGCGTTTAATCTTGACCATCTGCTCGAGAAGCCACGTGATCCGCAAAGTATCCACTGTGGGAACTATTTGAGCAGATGACAGAAACATAAAAAAACTGTAATAACCATCTACAAAATGTATCACCAGCTAATTTTGCAAACATAGAGCAGCACGTGGGTCACAGCACTTACCAAGAATGTCGCCGAATCTGACCTCGGGCCTGGGCATGTACTGGGGCACTCGATTGGCCCAGCTCACCCAATGTTTGCTTTGTTCATCAAAATGGAAATCATAGAGCGTAGGGCACTGACCTAACAGAGCATCAGCAAAATTAATATGGATTCTGAAGCATCACAAACACGTGACTACAATCGAAGTGGTTTCATTACTATCAACAGAATAATACAATTTAACTTTTCAAGACATATCACCAAGTAACATAAAATGGCATTTGTAAACATATTTTGCTAAATTCATTAAGAAATATCTTTAATTATGTAACGTAAAATAAAGGTCATCAGGATGAACATGAGTGATGAGGCATTGTATTACCGGGAAGTTCATCAGGTCCTACCACTCTGCCTTGCTCAGACACGAGGCGCATGCCTGAGATTTTTTTCACTAATTTGTCAAATCTGATTCTGTCTTCCTCTAGAAGAGTTGCTCCCAGAGAGCAAAAGAGAGCTTCTAGAAAAGAACACTCGAGCATTGAGCTGTCTTCTCCAGCCAACTCCACCAGTGCATCCAGCATCATGCACAGTTGCACAACCTGGGTACAGATTTATAGTGCAGTGTGGCACATCACCATATTCCAATGCTTTGACATTTTACACCCGATATTCCTAGCCTGTGACCTCCAGAGATGCAGGTATTGGGAAATGTTAAGTTGTTTTTGAGTTTGGAACAATAGTTAAATTTTTAATAGTCTATCATTCGAAGTGAACCAATATTTTTTAACACACCACATCTGGTGACACAGTTAAACTAATTAAATATTGCAATGATTAGTTGATAAATTAACAATTTAAAAAATACTCGGTCTTTCTTAGAATATTGTTGCTCTCTGTCAGGTGGCCCACCTACCATGTTCAGGTCCGTCTGGGGCACCATGGTTTTGGGCTTGACTTCCTGGGTCCCGTTCACAATTCCGTCCACAATCATTTGCATACACAGTGGGACGTACTTGAGATATAACACCTCCAGGCTCTCTTGTGTTTTCTGCAGAAAAGCGAGTTCCATTTGTTATTTCGTCCATTGTCTTGGACAACCAAGAAAAAACTCACGTCACACCAAACACGTGTAATACATACACCCACCTGATGCCACTTCTTAAGCCACTTTTTCCAGTAGGGTAAATGCTGTAGGTTTTTGGGGTCAACGTACACCACTCCACAACGCGACACTGTAGAAGGTGACGAATAATCTAGATCCCCAACCTAAAGCAGGGCAACGCAGGGACACACAATATAAACACAGAACCTATTTTGTGAATGTATGGCAAAGTCATGTGTTTAAGAAATAAGATCAAATTCCCCTTGCAAGAGTGTGAATGGTAAAGTCACAGTGCAAAAGTATTAGGTGTGGAGTCATAACTTTTGAATTCCATCTCATCAGAAAATAAAGAATTTGCCCTGTTCCAGTCTTTAAGCTGCATTTAGAGACAGAAAAATTTAATTAGACATCCTTCAAATGCTCACGTGAACAGACCCATAACATTGGGTGTTTAAACTTTTGGGTAAACAAAAACATAATACCTTAAATTAGTTGGTATATTGTGTAGAGGTAGAACATACACGGGACATCCACATTCAGGGCAATGATTTGAAGCCTGGCAGTAGCAGTATAGTAAGTAGATTTGTGATCTGTGTGTAATTGGAGTGTTGTGCCTTAACATGTGGGTTTTATTTGGTAACTCTAGTTTTCTCCAAAACAAAAAACTCTTGAAACTCAATTAAACATATCGTCACCAAAAAAACTAATTGAATTACATTAAATGCATTTCTAGTGGGTGGATGTGCACGCATCATGAAACTAATTACAATAAACAAAATACAAAAACACTGACTTCCAGAAGCATGGCACAATACGGCTGAAGGTGAATGCGTTCCCCATCAGCAAGCGTTAGCAGCTTGTTGTCGTCCATCACAGAGTTCATGTTTTCCACCCATAGGGCATCCACGTCACCATCAAACAAAATGTACCTGCCACCAGGTTAAATAACATCAGCATGTTTTTACTGTCTCCAAAAATTAAGTGGCCACTGATATGCGGGATTTCTACAACTGACTCAAGGTTATTAACAGAGCTTTGCAACCACCACATTACTCTCTTGAGCGGAAAAGGTCCTTCATTGAAATAAATCGAAGATCTCGACACTTTGGCAATGGCCTTTTTGTCTCAAAAATTTATCGGTTGCAAAGATTTCACACAAACACAATTACAAATTTTGCAATGACAAGTTTCAAAAAGCCAAGAGCATCACGCTTCGATATTGAAATCTAAATCTTTACAAGATTAACTGCCCTGAAAACAGTACATCACAGGCTGAAGATTTCAAAAAACCCTTTTTTATCAGTTATATGCCAGTGTTATCAATGATGATAAACGTATATTTAAACTGTACATGTACACCCAATCTCAAAAGTCATCAACTTCCTTGTCATGCTCTCTTTTCAAGTGGAGACTTTGCGGGCATAGTGACCTGCGTTCCTGCCTGTCCGTAGGCTTGTTTATATTCCGGAAAATGCTCGAGAGGATACCATCGGTCCATTGCTGCGTGCCAGGATCCAGAACGCCATACAACTCGATCACGCTCATTGCCTTTGGGTTCAGTGTGTACAGCCTTGTGACCAGGCCAAGTCTGTACACATACGCAGGAGACAGCATGCCATTGAATCCAGAGAGAAATAGAGTAAAGAGTAGAGTTGTCATGAATAAATTAATCGACAATGATGCGTAAGGTCAAGATGCTTGCATAAAATGTTGTTTAAGAATTTATTTGTGTACTTTGTGTGAAATGATCACAATGTAAAATTTCCCTGCTACAAGTGTCTCATAATTTGTGAGTGTGGCACTTTTGAGACACAAATGCTGACCTGGTCTGTGCTTGGCACAGGGTGTTGATGACCACAGATTTCCCACCACCAGTAGGGCCTACCACGACAGAGGTGTGGCGAGTCATCATGGTTTCATACAACTGCACCACCTTGTCCACCTGCATGGCCGACAAACAAAACCTCTTTAAATATATTGTACACATGACTCCACAACTATGGGATGAAAAAATGCAAGTTATAAATATTTTTAAAGAAATAATACTGTACTGGAAAACAAATTCACGAGGCCCTTTTGCACCATGACACAAGTTCCCATTGCCACGTGCCTTCCCTTAATGTACAAATCATATCCACGCATCTGCAACTATTGATAGGGATTATGTATTACAATTGGGGAGAATATTAGGATGTCTCAATATTTTTTTATAAATAACATTCAATATGCAAATGCTTTAAATTTACAATAGAATGTTTATATTTTATAGGCACGTTGTAGAAACTGACATTGGCGGATAAAAAAAAGCTGAAATGTCATATTTTATAAGATAAATCTGCTATGTGTCAGTGTTGTGGCTCAAATATTGCCAAAATCAATGTACACGAGCAAAGGCTGGTCAGAAATAATTTTCTTGGTAAAGTCAGCCATGAGGTGGCTCATCATAAATTTTTTACTTCAAACATGTACAAAGAGGCCCCAATGAATCTTCAAAATACTTTTTCCAGGAGGGTGCTTGTTAAGGTCCACTTCATATAATATGCCACTAACCACGTAGGGAGAAACAACACAATCATCTACCATTTCGTCGTTTATGTCTCATGGTGATGTCATGCTAAGCCATTGGTGGGGGGGGGGGGTATTTGATCCAGAGTAGGTCGGACTACATTCTAGAACTTTCATTATTGGGTGGAATTTGTTTAAAATGTCCATTTCTACCTCCTGACTTCACTTGCACATAACTGGTATTTGCCCCATATGCCAGTGTCAACCCAGTGAGTTGCAAAACTTTTTTGAGGGGTCTTGAGCCCTGATTGTTGAGCACTACAACCATCAGAACCTGGGCAGGAAGAACCAAGTAGCCCTTTTCTTGCAGTGTCTCCTCCACGGCCTTGACAAAGCTAGGATACGACACGCGCTGGCAGTCGAGGCCTGGGAAGAGGTCGGAGATGAGGCCCAAGAAGAGAGGCACGTCCTCAAACACAAGCTTGGGCAGGTTCATGTCTCGTAGGGCCCGCATCAGCACCACGTCCTGGCTCACCAACATTCAGTCAAATTTACATGTGTGAGGGCTTTGTTTTGAAATAATCTGATAAATAATAGTTATGATTAACTTGTGAAAAGATGCATGTGGATTCATCAAAAGGTGTTGTCAACTGGACAACAAAGAAGTAGGCAGTTTATATTCCATCACACAGCCATTGACTAACGCAGTAAAACAGAGTTCACAAAACTAACACTAAAATCACTCTAGTCACCTCGCTGAGGTACGGTTCCTCTCGCTTAAGATCACCGGCCATGATCAAGACAGACTTGAGAGTTCGTAGCCCAAAGTCATAGTGACTCTGCTTCGAAAGCTGGTCCCGTGCCAGCTTGTAAAGCGTGGTCATCTTCTTGGAAAGAGTCTGGACAAGAACATTTTAAAATATTAATGCAAAAATGTAGGTATGTTTTTTATATCACATGCTGCTGCCATGTATGAAATTGTTCAGTTTAACACGTAGGCTTACTTACTTCTTATGGAGAGGGGATTTCTTTAAACAAAAGGAAGGAGCAGCAATGGGCTCTCCTTTATCCTCTGCTATAGCAAATTTGTACATGGAAAACTTTGAAATAAGAGCACTTGCCTCGAGCACATTAAAACCATCCTTTTGGTTTAGATATGTGGATGACACTTTGGTTGTCTGGCCACATGGTAAAGATACACCTAATGATTTTCTAAATCATCTCAATGCACAAGACCCGGCCATCCAGTTCACCATGGAAATGGAGGTGAATAACACACTCCCATTCCTAGATATTTTGCTTGGACATGGCCTAAACGGTAAAATAACACACAGCGTTTACAGAAAGCAAACGCACACTGATGCCTATCTGAATGCAGAATCACATCATCATCCAGCTCAGAAATCCTCTCTTATCAAGACGCTCATACATCGGGCTAAAACAGTGTCCGATGGTGAGTCTAGTGAGAGAGATTAAACACGTTAAAGACGCACTACGGCAGAATGGCAACAATAATGCTCAAATTAACAGAGCACTGAATGCCAAATCACGATCGCAAAGCAATACTGCTGAAAGCGATCAGATTGTTAAAACAATAAAAATTCCATATATCTCAGGAGTAACTGACAAATTAGCCCGTGTTTTGCAAAAGCAAAACATTACAGTAAGATTTGGTACAGTACACAAAATTCAAAAACTAGTATCTTGCACTAAAGACGCATTACCTAAATTATCAACAGAAGGTGTATATCGTATTGTTTATGTGGCAGATGCTATATTGGACAGACGGGACGTAACATCAGCGTAAGACTAAAAGAACATCAGAGAAATATTAAATTATCTCAAACACAACTGTCGGCAGTGGCAGAACATGCTTGTCAACAAGGACACTCAATTGATTTTGACAATGTTGCAGTGTTGTGTAAAACCAATTATTACTGGCAAAGACTAATTAGAGAATCCATTGAAATTGAGAGGAATAAGAATAACTTTAATCGCTCTGACAGCTACAGGCTTAGTGCGACCTGGAAGCGTATTATTAAATAATACACATTACATTTTGATTTAAAGCTTTCGTGACTGCAGTAATTCATGTTCTTGGCTCTTTCGGTGGAGTCGCGTTGGGGGGAAGCAATACAATAATAGAATATATATGTTTGTTGTTTTGTTGTTTCCCTTCGGCGTGGCTTTGCCGAGGGAGCTAAGAATATGAATGCACATTACAATTCCTTATAGGGGAAACACATACTAATTAATGGATTACTAACATAGCATATAATCACTAACACACAATACAACTAATTACTAATCTACAACTCATTACTAATCATAACCATTGACTGATTACTAATCGATTATATAATTACAATACCCCCCCTCCGCCTCTAATCACTGCACCTGATATGAGTTAAAATGATGACGTCACCCTGCTGCTCTATATAAAACCGGGAGCAAGCGAGGGCTTTATCATTCTGGCAAATTGCCCGATGATGCTGGATGTATTTACCAGCGAAACGTCGTACTCAAACTGTAAATGTTGTGGATTCACTCTTCAACACACCGGTGGGCTAAAGTAGTGAACTATTTGTCTTTTGTCAACGTGACACTTTTTTTGCTGATTGGCCGTATCGGGTGGTGGAGGGTTACGACACATTTATAAATAACGCGATCTAACCCAAAAACCTTTATTGACATTGTTACGGAAATACAAAACAGAATGTACATAATTAGCTTATTGATACCCATTTAGGCCACCTACGGTAGACCACACCTGTAATATAGCACTTTGGAGACTGAGTCAGTGGATTGTGCAGGAATCATCCTCAAAGCAGAGCTATGAGGTGAATGGTAGAAAATGGTACAGCAATTGTAATGCTGACCTGTCTGCCCAAACTACTGAGAATTATCCATTTACAATAATCGCTTTTATTCCCTCTTGTTATTCACATAAATTTCCACAGATACAATCGTCAACAAAGAACTAGGTGTATAACAGAACTGAAAAAGAGTATTGGGAGTTTAAGTTTTTCCTGCCAAGGAAATTATCTTTGGCAACATCAGCCACAGCCCTACATTGTACCTTGATGTTTAGTAACTTTTTTCTTAAAAAACACAAATACCTTTGCCATGAGGAACCCTTCTGAGAAGAGCATTATTTCACAGATGAGCTGCAAGTCTGGCGCAACGACCATGACTGGCCGGAATAAAGTCTTGATAGACTCGGGCAGCTCAGTGCGGCCAGCATAGCCCAGGTTCATGGTGATGAAGATGCCCATCTTTGAATCCAGTGAAATCTCACTGCCCTCAAACTGACAAAACAAAGACAAAGATCCCCCATATAGCCTTAACAGATTGTTGGGGCAAGTGCTGTTAGCGAGCACCTATGAAGGCCGGCACAGCACGCGAAGGGGTGGGTGGATAGCACCACGCCTGGCCGCCTTGTCTCCCCAGTGATGATGTTTACATACCACACCGGGTACTCATTTGAGGCTAAGTCGACCTAGGAGAGGCCCAGGACCAGTTCAGATAATCGTCACTGGTGTCGGCCGTGAACAGGAATCGAACTCAGGCTGCCGGGTTCATAGCGCAGGACTCCAACCGCTACACTACCACTCCCCACAAACTGAACACACACGCTTATTTATAAAATTATGCTTGGGTGCAATACATGATGTGAATAGTTCAATGTCTATGTTGAATTTGCTATTAAAGTTTAGGAGTTGCAAACTCTAATCACAGCACAACCCAGAAAGTTACATTTGATAATGCAATTTGCCAATGGTGAAACATCATTCATGAAGCATTCTGTGTGTTCTAATACTGTTGAAATAACTCTACAACTGGCTCTGTGGCGTTATCCTTTAAGGGTAATGACTGTGGACATGCAGAAGAAAATGTCTCTGCCTTATGCAGAGACATTTGATTTTTTTCAAACTTCTGTATTTTTGTGAATGTGCCAAAACGTTGCCTGTCATTGTTGTTGCAGTCTACCTGGAATTTAGTGAGATGGTTGATGAGTGCATTTCGAATGGTTTGAATCTGGGACGAAACGACAGATAGCACGGAAGCATCGATGCGGTTGAACTCATCAAAGCAGCCCCAGGCACCGCATTGGGCCAGTCCGGAAAAGATCTTTCCTATAGCCTAGAGCAGAAACATCAAAACAAATGGCATGAACTTTATTTTCTTAATTTAAACATGGTGACCCAACACATATAACTTTCAGCAATACATGTGGCCTTAATTGCGCAATGTGTAGTGGCAACAACCTATAATACAGCCACCTGGGAGTGGAGTTGATCAATGTAAACTGAAATCTCCATAAGACCAGCATGGTAATAAGGTTGTATCCGTAGGAGGCAACACATCAAGGTTTCTGGTGTGCTATCTGTGTCGAGTTCTTTGTAAAGTGTAGATTTACTACAAGTACTCCAGCTGGTTTTTCCCACAAGCAAAACATATCGCAACATTTCCCCAACATGCCACAAAGGACTATACTGATAGTTATTATACTTTCCTGGGCCAATAAAGCATGTTATCTTACACTGTAAAATGTTTTCCTGATTTAGGGAGAATAAGTGTAACAGCATTTGATAAACAGTGCAATTTATTTCATAATTTTTTTAAACAAAATGGATATTTTAGTTTTTAATTTGAATAGAAAAAAATGAATATGAACCTTAGGGGCCGTCCATAAATGAAGTCACACGATTTTTGACCTCCCCTGAAATATGACGTCACAAAGCTCTGCCCCGCCCCCCCCAAAAAACATGCTTCAAATCGCTTTAAACTATTGTCATTGTAGTGCGTATTTAATGTGGCGCTGCACTCTGTTGTTGTAGGAGAAAAAAAATATAAAAAAGTCTATTTAATTAAGTAGAACGTGTTGTCTATATTTATTTAAAGTTGCGCATTTTGATGTGACGTCACATTTCTCAAACCCCCCCCCTCGTCACACATCGTCACAAATGTCTGACCCCCCCCCCTAGGTGCGTGACGTCATTTATGGACGGCCCCTTATGGCAAGACCCCAGGGTCCCATAAGCCCCTGGCTCTCACATAAACTGCGTTGCAACGTAATTTTATGTCTGTTGAAGGCGAACGATACGGCAATCTATTCCTCTCGACGAGCTCTGCTCGATGCGCTAATCAAAGTTTCACAGTTTTGTTTCTTCTGCGCATTCGTCCTCTTTGCGCTTGGACATGACAAAAAAAAATACGCGCCAGGTGGGTCATGCCGTTTACGTGCGCGGTGGGACGGAGTCGCCAAAAATAAATATTTATTACGATTTTGACTTCCGTTTATTCGGGACCCCGGGGTCCCACCATGAGGTTCATATGTCTGATTGCAGGACCTTGTAATCCATGCCCTCGCCACAGTTGGTAACCATGCAGAGCAGTCCCAGGGCTTTCGCCAGGTCTTTAGTCGTCTCCGTTTTGCCCGTCCCTGCAGGTCCAGCAGGTGCCCCACCCAGGAAAATTGTCAGGGCCTGGGCAAAGTTGCATCATCATCAACATTTGTTTTATTACAAATATAATTAATACAGCCTGATCAACAAACAATATATAATACATTGTTTTGGGCAATTAGCATCCTTCAAAGTGGAAGGAAAAACGTATTATAAGTAAAACATGTATACACAATGCTATTGGTGAAAATAGTGTAGTGACATAAGACGTCACCACTGTGTCGGCCCATACGAGGGCTAGGGGCCCACAGGGGGGAACCTGGGGGGTCGCGTGGTGAAGGATTCGGACCTTCGCGGAGGTTCGGAAAGGGAGGCGTGGCCTTGGCAGAGCCGGCCACGCCGGAGCGGTTATAAGCGGGGTGTGAACGCAGAGCGGGGCTGTTCAACCCCGAAGTGAAGACGCCATCATCAGTCCTCAAGTCCCAGGTCGTCGTCCGTGACCAGGCAGCCCGTTGCCTGCCTTGGTCATGCTCTATAGTGTTAGTGAGTTGAAGGTGGTCACCACCTTATGTACAGTGTTATATTACTCACCGTTCTAATAAATGGTGTTGCCTCTAAGCTGTGTGTGTGCACCTAATTCGAACCCACAACATTTGGTGTCGGAAGTGGCCGTCAAACCTCGGCTGCTTAAATTCAAGAAGCGGGAACCCTTTGCTGGCATGGTGTAAAAGCCAGCAGCAGAGTGCAAGACCCAACTGGAGGAGCGGATGGACGGCGAGGGCTGCACCAGAGCTCTTCTTGCGGCGACCCCGGAGTCTGGGGCCCCGGTGATGTGCCCCGGGGGGGAGGGCGATTGCAGCCTGCGCGGGAGGAGGCTGTGGGCTTGACTGGCCGCCATCGATGGAGAGCTGGGGCGACATCGCCGGCCGACTCGACCAGCTGCTGGTGTTGAGGGAGTGGCCGGGTGTGAGTGAGTCAATGGTGGAGCTGCAGGGGGACGTGGCCGCCGTCGGGTCGCTGCGGCGTTCCCGCCATTCCCACGGCTGCAGCGTTTCCCCCATTCCCGCGGCTGCGGCGTTCCCGCCATTCCCGCGGCTGCGGCGTTCCCGCCATTTTGCGCGTGGCTGCGACGCGGCCGTCGGCCGCTATTGTCGCCGCTAAAACCCGGCGACTGCGAGTGGGGTGTGCCTCCCTCGTCGTAGTTTAAGAGGTGTGCTCCGACGTCTGGAGCCTGGGGAGTCGCCTGCTTCATGCAGGAGAGCGCGCCGCCACTGCGCGATGGGCATGCTGCTTGCGGGGGGTGCAGGCCGCGTCGTTGGTGTGACGGGCACAGCGGGACATTGCTTCGAGGGACTTTGCGACGTCGGCCATCAAGTGTTGTGTTCCTCGCTGACGTTCTTTCCCTCCTTGTTTTTTTTTGCATTTTTTGGGATTGTTTGGAGTGTTATATTGTTGTTACAGTGTTGTTATGTTGTGGCTATAGGGATGGTAGCTTGGGGGTTTAGTGTTATGATGTGTTGCTGTTTTTACGTTTTTTGCTGCCTGTCGTGGGGGTCGTTTAGATTGTTTTGTTTATTTTTATAAGGGGACGTTGACAGCCGAGACGGCTGATTTTTCTTCACGGGGGGGGGGGGGGGGGGGGGGGGGGTGATGTAGAGGAGTAGTGGGATGACGTCATGTCATCTGTCGAGTGGTATGACGTGATGTGATGACGTCATGTCATCGGGGCGGCGGGGTACTTAAGGGGGACCCCGGGATGAGGGCGGGGTTGCCGTGGGGAGAGTGAGGTGGTTGCCTTAGGAGAGTGAGAGAGAGGGGAACGACAGCCTGCGTGGAAGACATCCCAGCCGCCGTCAAAGAAGGGCTAGAGATGTAGAGGTTTCACCTCGTCGCCGGGCGGTAATGAGTGAGCCCCCGCCCGGGGCAGACGAGGTGATAGACATAGGGGAAGCCGTACCGGGGCGTAGATAGCTGAGGGATGTCTGCGTAAAGGACAGAGTACTGACATGTCTAAGCATCGAGTATATAAAGTGGAAACAGAGTGTATAAGAGTGATTTAAAGCTTTCGTGACTGCAGGGATTCATATTCTTGGTTCTTTCGGTAGTCACGTAGAAGGGAAACAATAAAATAACTTTAAAAATATAAAACAATAAAATTCTCACGACGTTTCGACCGCAACACAAGCAATCATCATCAGGTGTGAAAACCACAACACCTGATGATGATTGCTTGTGTCGCGGTCGAAAGGTCGTGAGAATGTTATTGTTTTATATTTTTATTATTTTATTGTTTCCCTTCTACGTGACTTTACCAAAAGAACCAAGAATATGTATAAGAGTGTGTAACAGTTGTGAATAAACCGAAAGCAGCCCTATGTAACAATCCTCGTCTCCATCTTCCTCTACAAATCTCCTGGGTGTCAAGAGTTACTACACAACAATAGTATAGCATTTTAGGTGTGTGCTAAAACACCACTGACAGTGGATTCCTTCCTCTAGCAACTGTCTAGTGATAATGGACTTTATACAAAGGAAAAGCAGGAGGTGACCAGATAACTCAAAAGGCCAGAGTGCTGAGCTGGCATCATTGAATTCCCAGGTTGAAAAATCTATGAAACCAAGTTCTCACGTGTACTGGGTTGACAAAAAAATCCATTATATTAAATTTGGTTCTACACTTAAACTGGCTAAATAACAAATATACAAATATAACTTTGACTGTCATGCGAAGAACATTACTCTTAGTCGAAAGTTACTTTGTGGAAAAGAGGTAGCTTTGCTTCTGTGGGCTGTTCTCTAACATGAAGGGTTGCATTGCTTTTTCCAAAACCTGAATAGATACTTCTTCACGTGACACTGATGACACAATCAGGATAACACTGCGAAAACGAGATTATAAAATCAGGAAAAATACAAAAAAACCACTAACTTGCGTTAGCGTGAGGTAGACGCGGTCCGTGAGTGGCGTGATCACCAGACGACCATTCAGCCCCATGTACTCGTAGCCGTAGCCAAACGTGCCTGTGCACTGTCTCACGGTCAACTCGTCCGGAACGCAGTCCCAGTAGAACCTCAGCTGACTCTCCCATGCAAACTCGTTCACATCCACAATACTGCCAATGGGGCGGGAAATACAGTGTGGTGTTGTGAGCAACTTTGTGTAATGCCCAAATGTTAAAGCCAGAAGAACTTTTTTGTTCTTGTCTATTTATTAATCTACTGATGAGCCCTAATATGGTGAAACCAATTCAGTGTTTGTGCGCATAAACAATGTTGCTGGTAAACATAAGTCTGGAAGGCCACTTTGACAAAAGGCTAATGGATGTTTTAGATTCATGTGGCGATAAAAACATAAGGTTATTTTATTCCAGAGAATACTCCACTATGGTACTCGGTGAAGTTGTATAGGCCTACGATGATGCATTGATTAATCTATTAAAATCACTTATCTTTGTAATACAGTACATGCATTAAAATTGCATGTTCAAATTGATACATTTTTATTCATTTATATATGTAAAATGTAATTAATTCACGTCATGTCTACAGCGTGCAATGCACCATACAGTTGATTTCTGAATCTAATCAATCATGACCCCGAATTGTGACAATTCATCAAATGAGGTGGGAGAATCATTACAACCCTAGAAGCGTATATTTCACAAAAATGTCCAGAACACATGAGATATGAAGGGTCTATAAACAAACCTAGGAGTGTCTGGGTGAATTTAATAAATTGTTTAACGTAACTATTAAAAAAAACACAATTATGAAATAAGTTTGGCTCGCTGCTAAAGAAAGCTGCTAAAGACCGTCCGGCATGGCGTGGGCTTGTTGTGGCCACAGGGAGCGAAGTGGAGTAAGTAAGTTGGCTCACATTGAAAAACACACACATACCCTGAAAATACACATAGCCATCTTGGCGCACTCGCCGTGTAGAAGGCTCGGCGATCTTGCATTGACATGCTAATTTTTATTCTATGGGTCTTTTCAGTCAAGCCACGTAGATAGAAAAATAATAAAAATATCACGACGTTTCGATCGCAACACAAGCAATCGTCTTCAGGTGAGAGAGGATACACACCTGAAGACGATTGCTTGTGTTGCGATTGAAACGTCAATATTTTTGTTATTTTTTTCTGTCTACATGGCTTTACCCAAAGTATACATCTCAGCCATTTAAACTTGAAGTATTGCTCATTGGCATGAGTGAAGAATGGTTCGTACAGCTATGCAAAGGTTCATATGAACTGATCTGTGGCACATAAATCAATAAAAGTCAGTAAAAGCTGTGACGCACCTGTCCCTTACGAGGATGTCCACAATATCACGGGCATGCACGTCGATGATGAGTGCGGTGTTGTACTTCTTGCGGTTGTTGCTACTGAGAGGCTGAGAGCTTCTGGAAACCAGCTCATTGATCTGACGGTGCAGCTTAGTGGAATAGCTCTTCATAGCCAGCTTTTGGCCTTTGCCAATCTGACAGAACATATCTTCCACCTCCCAGGTCCACCAAACCTGGGTTGCAGCCAGCACCACCATGCCCTGAAGTGGAAGCATCCAGTCCACTCTGCAAGCACCAGGAAATGCAACACACTGATTGCAAAATACTGAAGACCCAATTTATTTGGGTTTTTGGCCATCATTCTGCGTTGTTATGGTATATTGGCCCGATTCTGCCAACTGAAAGTTATGAAGGAACATTACCTACAGTAGTGGACCATATTGTGCCAAGCCTCAGTCCGCAAGGTGGATATGATGGAGTTGAGTGGAGCTACGAGGAGCCCCAAAATTGGAAAATTTCACTGGGGTAAAAGGAATGTTTGGTCATAAAAAGGTCAGGTTGAATATTTGTGGGCAGAGACCACTGACTGGGCAGACATTTGAGGTAGTCATGGTCGAGAAAATGCAGTTAAAGGGTCTCAATTATTGTGATATTATTGTTTTGTGAGATTTGCTGCGACTTGAAATGTTCCAGTATTGTTAGACAGGTAAGGAAATAATCATAATCGAGATTGTAGCAAATAACATGAAACTTGGCCCAGCTATGGTAGAAGGAAACATGGATACAACTTAATGTGTATAAAGTTATGGAGCCCTGCACACTTTCTGTAACCTTCATTTTCAGCAAGTGAGAAAATATATTTTTAAACTTATTGTGTGATTTAGCCCGTGGGATTTTAGCTAAAATCGATTTCACCTACAGTGGCAAAAACATTAATGGTATCAATTTCATCATTTGGCTAATATGAATTACCTGCTCATAGTTATTCAAAGATATGACCACATAATTCACTTTTTTTTGAAAAATGGTATTGCTAAATCCTTGGCCAAGTCAAGCTTGTATCAACAAATGGCATTTCTAGTCTGGATTTGTGTTACTAAGTCCCAATCCTAGAAAGTATACTTTTGGCTTATAAAAATTATACATTTGCAGGTGGGGGCATCCAGTACCTGCTTTTGTCCTCATAGTATGTGAAGATGGCCTTCTTGGTGATGAACTTATTGGTGGACCGCATCTCATAGAGCACTTTCGTCATCCAGTCCTCCACATAGCCCTCGGCCAACACTGGCCGGCGGAAATTCATCACCTCACCCTCGGCTGACAACATCCCCGTTACCTGTGTCTCAGAATGGCTGTCTGTACAGAAGCTCAGAGATGCGATGTTGTCGTACATCTGCAAGGTACACATGCGGATACAAAAACTGCTCAGCGCTCAAAATACTCATGTGATAAGTGGACGTGGGTCATGACGCCAAGTAGAATTTTCTCTGTAAGGGATAACATGGATCATGGCATGTCAAAGCTGAGAGTTCAGAATCAGAATCTTTATTTATATTGGAGGAATCCGATGAGCTATGAAGCTATTTTCAAAAGTAGGGGCAGGTCAGAAAGTTACAATAAGAGACCATACATAACACGATAGGAGTTCAAAGTATAGGGAAGATAAATCACAAATTTTTTTAAAATAGAGTATTTTTATTTTACCAGGTAAAGCCCACTGAGCTATTAGCTTCTTTTTCAGAAGTGACCTGGCCAAAAATGATAACACAACGAAGTGGCTCATCATGTAGAAATGTACAGCAGTCAAATAATCAAAATAATCTTGCTTGTATATGGTCATCATATTACATGTACATATACAGCTCTTTGTCAACTCATGAATAGTCTCCTCACATCATATTGTTAATGGAAGTTGTTTTGACCATACTTCGCCACATTGGTTAGTAAGAGTTTGGTGAAGGGAACCTCAACACCAATTCAGATATCGCTTGCTACCGATGTTCGCTATGGCTGGGAATCAGACCCAGGTATCTGGGTTGAGTGCACAGCTAGTGTACCTTGATCATGTGCTCCTGCACGCAGCAGGGGTTGCTGCTACCCAGGATGCTCAGCAGCTCATCATCGGAGATGAAGAAAAAGCGTGGGAATACATTGCGCTTTGAGTCCAGGTAGTCGTTGAGGCTCTTCTGGCAGTTCTCCAGCCCCTCGCACAGATTCATCAGTGATGATAACCGATTTGGTGCCAGGCAGCAGTGCTTTATGAGTGGGTCCTTTAGTGTCTCCAACATGATCTACACCAAGGCACAAAATGGGTTTACATGAAGTGGTCTAACACTTGTCATCAGCGGGTGTCGTCATATTATATTTTTCTCCATGTGTATATGCATGCATGCCTCCATCCTGCCACTTGATGATGGAGATACTCTTTGGTTCTATTCGGTAAAGTCACGTAGGTAAAAAATAGAACCAAATAGAACCAAAGAGTATGGATCCTTGCAGTCACGAAAGCTTCAAATCTAGAAGATGATGGAGATGTTAATGGATGAAAAATATAAGAGCTAGGACTGCATATGGCTTGTCCCACACTGGTTGAAATGTCATGAATGGGCAACTTAAAACATTGACCTCTAAGAACCCACAACCCATGTACATAAAAGTGACAGAACTCAAGTTTGGATTAAAACCAAAACCGTTCGGTACCTTCCTAAACATCTTGTCCATGCTGTCGAAGCATTTGGCTTTCTCTGGTAACTGTGACCTGATATCCTCTCCGATAAATATACTCTCGAGATATATCCATTTACTTTGTACCACCAGCCACATCTGTATCGAGAAGACATGTAAATGCTTGGCTATGAAGCAAAGCCAGATTTTAACTAACATTACAATGAGCATCCTTTGTGCATTTGATATGTGACACGTGTATCTTCACATATTTCACTTGTCATGAGTACTTGTATACATATTCTTAACTTCCCTGTGTGTATTCATTTGGGTCACTACAATCGATGTTGAAATGGGATTCTGTACCATCAGTATCATTACACTTATAAATAGCACATATTACATTATGCCCTAAACTGGCATAGCTATTGAATGAATATTAATAAGTGCCAAAATGAGACTGTCTTAATTAAGTGCGTGCAAGACTCTGCATGAATATAGAGATGAAGGAGAAAATGCCAGCATTTTTAACCAACAAGGTTAAGCAAGAGGCATTTCCTATATAACTGTTAATTACCCAGTAAAATGAAAGTGCCCAGAGAAAATCCACAAGTATATAGCATATGTCAAAAACATACTGGCTGTTCTAACTCCAATTGTTGAAGGTGTCTCATGAACTTGACAGAATAACTCGTGTGATTTATTAACCCACATCCCAAATATCCAGATTAAAGGCATATATCATGGCTACTGCACATGGAAAATTTCAGAATGAACTATCATGAATGCACATCCGATTAGCGCCCGCACCTCTGATTAGTGTTGGCTATGTACGGTGTGAAAGAAGTTCAACATACATAGATACCCACAACAAAATGTCATGACCCAGCAATTTGTGAGTGAAGTGAAATACCTCAATGATTTCTCTGATGAGGGACAGGGATTTTTCACAGCTCTGCACAGCGCCAAGGAAGGGACCAATAAAGCGGCTGCCGGCCATTCCCTGCAAGATCATGGTTTGGTCGTCAAGCATTTGTACGATCTCAGTTGTGGCGTCCAGCACATGTCCTCGTCCCTCCGTCCCCTTCATGTGCTGTGTAAGTGTAAACTCCATGCTTTTCCATGTATCCTCAATCTCCTTTATGCCCTGCTCACTCAAACGCATGCATGCAAGTTCCTGCTTAAATCACCAACATTTTTCCAATCTCTTTATTGTCAATCCCAGCGATCATTGAAAATATTTAATTTATTCATCAAGCTAAGGCTCAGAGTTACAAAGGCTCTTTTGCTGGGTTAAAGTCCTGCTCTGAATAAGTCAATTCCTTTTTGAAGAATGCTTCTTTGAATTCACGGGAAAAACCCAAACATGTTTTGGGAAAACTATTTTTTTTAATGTGGATCCTTCATTGTGTGTGCCTCACTCACATGATAGAGTTGAAGTCATGTTTTTGTTTAAAAAATGCCTTAACCAGTACTTTGGATACATAATTTAGATGACTTAAAATAGGTCTTCATGGATTGTTCTCAATATTATGTACTTCAATTATGTGGTATCAAACAAAAACCTTTTCTATGCTAATCTCCTTAGCAGCAGTGGTGATGATCTCCGGGATCTTGGCATTGTGCTTGTGCAGTTCCATAGAAAACACATTTTCCAGTGTAAACTTGTCAGGATCCAAGTCACAGCGAATGCCAACCATGTCCATTAGCTTATTCCAGTGTCTGCAAAGTGTAAAATACAATCACATATTTCGGTATACGTAACAAAGATATTCAGACATGTTTGCATATGTTTAGCAAAAAGCTGTATACAGTGAACTCCTGACTATCTATGGTCAGGTAGAGAGAAAATTAAATAAAATATTTTAAAAATATTTTTCTTTTTATTTTGTATTACTTTTATTTTATTTTCTATCTACGTGACTTTACAGAAAGAACCAAAAAAGATGAATTCCTGCAGTCACGAAAGTTTTAAGTCAAAATTTATCTATGGTCAGATTATCCAGCGGATTAACTATGCTGTTTCACGTCTTTTCAATCGCTAGTTTAATAGCTGCTCTTCACTTGTACTGGGTCAGATACTCGGTGCCCACCTGACGGCAAACATGTCAGCTAATAATCTGATTACTTTAAAAAACAATAATACCACATGATGCATTGTGCATTTCCACACCCATTCTACATAGGTAAATAAAATCATCCTTTTATAGACTTATTTACATATCGTTTACATTACCCATGTTTTTGTTAAGGTAACCCTGCCCCCCATTACTCTGGATGGTAACCAATTCACTATATACAATTTACAAAAAACACAAGTTCAGTTAAGTGAACATTTTGATCATTGGTAGATGTTACTTGGTGCGGCTGCTCCTTCACAATTATCCTATGTACACAGCTTGCCAAGTACAGGCGATCATTGGTGGAATGTGGCCTAAAACAACATCCGCATTTAGCCTACAGCCCAGGCTGGAGTGGATGGATTAACTTCCGACCAGATACTGAATAACTGTTCCTGTGCTTATTGGCCATGGTTACTGTATTAGGGAAGGCAGTATACAGATAGTTTAACACAACGCTTCGCAACCAATATTATTCATAATAAAGGTTTTTGGGTTTGATCGCGTTATTTATAAATGTGTCGCAACCCTCCAGCACCCGACACGGCCAATCAGTGCGGCCTGGAAGTGTATTATTAAATAATACATATTACAATTCCTTTTCGGGGAAACACATACTAATTGACTGATTACTAACGTAGTATATAATTACAATAACCCCCCCCCTGCGCCACCTCTGATTTCTGCACCTGATTGGGTAAAATGACGTCACCCTGCTGCTCCATTTAAGACCGGGAGCAGGCAAATTGCCCGATGATGCTGGATGTAATTACCAGCTAAACGTCGTACTCAAAAATTGTACGTGTTGGGGATTCACTCTTCAACACACCGGTGGGCTAAAGTAGTGAACTATTTGTCTTTTGTCAACGTGACACTTTTTTTACTGATTGGCCGTGTCGGGTGGTGGAGGGCTATGACACATTTATAAATAACGCGATCTAACCCAAAAACTTTATTGAGTATACAGATAATTTATGTACAATGTTGTCCACTGTGAGAGTCAAATGGAGCTCTGCCTTAATAAAATACAATGATTAGCCAGGATTGATTGGCCTATTGGAATTGTATTTGAATATACTAGGTGTACTCCCATATGGTTTCTAGAACCCTATAATAGAGGCCACTTGACCACAGCTTTCAAGAGACTCCAATTCATGGACATATTCCTTTTCCTACAACAAGACAGGGGTTGGTTTTTGGAACACACCTATCATGTCCATGCTGTGCTTCACTTTGTGTTCACTGTCATCATGGAAAGGGGTTGAGCAAACACATAGAAATCAACAATGGTTCAAATGAAACTTCGACTTTGGAGTATGCAGAATATGCAATGATCATGGCAAAAGCAACGCAACTTTTGACACTGATGTTCGAAGACTGGACATTGAGTCCTTAAAATGAGATTCCCAGTGTTGAGATAAGGATATTATAAATGGTCACTGCAGGTGTCAGGAAATGATGATGTGAAGGTAATAGAGGATTTCATGAGTTCAGAGAGTAATATACGCGTAGGGACAGTGCGGAGAGAGAGGGATAATTACAGGAGGGAACTATCGAGGAAGTTCGGGATTGGCCGAGACAATTCTAGAAAGGGGGCATGGCAGGGGGCCGAGCGAAGCCACGCCGGAGGAATATAAGGCGGCGGGCTAGGGAGCTTGGGGCTGCCATGGGATCGGGATGGACTGTCTCCACGCCGTCATGGTATTTGGGCCGTCGCTGTCTCTGCGTCGTCGCTGTCTTCACGTCGTCTCTACTTGGGTGGCCTAGCCTAGGTATCTGTATGTTATCCTAGCCCAAGTATCTGTATGTTATCCTAGCCCAAGTATCTGTATGTTATCCTAGCCCAAGTATCTGTATGTTATCCTAGCCCAAGTATCTGTATGTTATCCTAGCCCAAGTATCTATATGTTAGTCCTAGCCCAAGTACCGTAGGATATGAGCCAACGTTATCTGCGCGACGTGCCTTGATAAATAAATAACGAAGACAATAAGTTGTCCGAGAGTCATTACATACGTAATGATTGTGAGTAGCAGGTCAAGAGACAAATGCATGTATCAGGGTGAGTTTTAAAAAATGTTACGTAAGCTACTGTAAAAGTAACTGGCCCACTTTTGTGTTAAGAACTATGTGCTTGAGACAAGAGTAACATCATTTTTTATTAATGGGTCAGGAAGCTGAACTTAAGCGAATCAATGTATGGCCTTTGAAAATAGGTACTTTCAAGTATTCCTAGGAAATACATGGTAGCATAAGGTGAATGACTTGGAAGATTGGAATAGAACATGGCAACAAAGCATTGTGGACGATATGATAAAGAGGACGTTGTTCGGGTGGACATACAGTATATAAAGAATGAAGGATGGTTACCAATACAGGTACTGCATTGAAAACACAAAGATTGGAAATAAATCGTACTTTAAACCAGATGGTTGAATATTTAAACTATCACGGGATCGAGCAGAAGTGATGGGGGTTGTGGTGGAATCAACAGCTGTGGTGGCCCTTGACCTTTATGTATCAATGAAAACCTAGATGAGTTTCCAATCTCAATTCGAGAGGATCCTTCTTGAAAATTTTTGATAATTCTCGATTAGTTTACAGTATTAGGGGAAACAAGTGAAAACCTAACACACAAAAATGACAGCATTCATACGTGCATTAAAATGGATTAGCAGCATACTTTCTGAACTCTCTTATACAACACTAACTGCACCTGCACGTAATACCTCTCCTGCAGTGCCTCTGCCTTCAAATATGCCAGCAGAGCCAATGCACTGGTGAAGTCGTTGATCTTAGCCTCCAAGAATAATGATGCAGACATTTCCCTGACCATCTTTGGGAGACTGTGCAGCGACTTCATGAGCACATCCACCCCCTCTTCATAATTCGACATGTCCAGGTCACGCCACAGCATCTGTGCCCACTTTTGTTTTGTGGCCTGCTCAGTAGTGTTTGTGGAGGAATCGGAAAGATGCAAATCAAAAAACTTGCTACGTCTTGTTTTCATCTTATTCCAGTAATTTGCCATATATATTTGAATCCATAAATATGTTTTGACTAGTGCAGCCCGTGAGGCCAAGCAACAGCAGTCCCACTATGACTTGGGTTACCTCTGCAATGCCACCATCACACAAATGCTATATCCCACTCTCCAAACTAACATTTGAAAAATGACGATGCTAAGAACCCTACAGTTTCCTTAACCTATTGGTTGGACTCTCTAAAAAATGTTACCATTCAAATTGTATGCTATCATGTCATAGAATGGTCTACTCTTTTGAATAAGATAAGCATCCATAAGAACACTGTTTAGCTGATGGTAAACAATGTGCAACAATCGGCCAGCTATTGGGAATTCAACTAAAGACCATTACTAACTGGCTCATTGCCTACTATGATTACCACTTGGATATCCAGCCATGTATTCAAGCTGCTGACCTTCAGTTGACTGTAAATGTTGTAGATTTCTTTCAAGTCCTTTATTTCGGTTTGAATATTAACAAGTTCTGGGCAAGCAGTAATTTGGAGGTCAAATAGCTTCTCTGCATTTGTCAGTTCCTTTTTCCTTTTTTCATACTCATCAGCTTCATTGTGGAATATCACCAAAACTTCCAGGCCTGTAGGGAGTCACAGCAGTAAACCAATGAGACTTTTGAAATATTTGTTTCCATTCAAGTATAGAAACCCTGTTTGAATAGCATCCAAACCAACAGTTTAATCGAATGAGGTCTGCGTTTAAGGCTACTTTTAAAACGTTATTCTCACATGATTTAGATAACTGGCCTTTTTGTTAAATGCAAGCTAACTAAAATTTAATATAATTCATAGCCAATACAAATGCAAACCTTTACTAAAATCTGTTGCGCTGACTACGACATTATAGAATAAGATCAAAAAGAAATATCAAACCTTTGTCAAAGTTAGGTCCAAAAGAGACAGGGCCCTCACAGCGGAACCTCTCAATAAACTGCATCAGGTCTTGCTTAAACACGCTCATATCATCTGCAGTAATCTGTGAAAACATGGAACCGTACATGTATATTCGTGAAAAAAATAACATGACACTTTTTGTTTAGTTAATGACAAACATGAGCACGCCTCACCTGCATAAAGTGTTTCTTCAAAGGGGTTAGGTTGTAGTTGGTTTTCTTCGAGTCCATTATCAGGTTTTCCCATAATGATTGCACATTAGCAAGAGCTTCAATTTCTTCTTGTGTTAACTGAAACAGATCTTTTATTAAATTACATTTTTTTCACACAGATATTAAGTGTTTGTTAAGTGTAACGCCACTAATATTTTATTCTTATACACGGGTATTTGATAAAAAAATATATATTTTATCCATTGACAGCTTAAGATGTTACACTATAAGATATGACGATTAATACCAGCGTCAACTAACACTATCGCAGCCATAACAACTCGGCACAGTAGCATCAATCATACACAGGCAATACTGTCCCTTACAAAGGCTTTAACATACCTCTATATATAGGCAGATAGCAACATGACATGTAATAATATACTTACTTCAATGTCAAACAGAACCAAGTTGTGATATTTCTCTTGGATGTCCTTCAGCATCAGCTCCATAGTGAGAGACTCCTCCATAATGCTGGAAATGGTGCCGAGGATGAGCTTTATGTCATTGAAACTCTGAGGTACCTTATTCAGGGTTTGCCTCTTTTCCTGTAGATAATCACCAGTCAGAATAAATGCCTTAAAAAAGACAAGTCGCAGATTTTGCTGATCTGTAGTCTTAACATGAACCTTATGGTGGGACCCCGGGGTCCCGAATATACGGAAGTCATAATCGTAAATTAACTTATTAAATTCTGGCAACTCTGTCCCACCGCACATTAACGCCGAGATTCACCTGGCGCGGATCATTCTGTTGTCATGTCATCCAAGCACAGTGAGGACGAATGTGCAGAAGAGCTGAACAAGCAAAACTTTGATTAGCGTATTGTGTAGAGCCCGTCGAGAGGAATAGATTGCCGTACCGTTTGGCTTCAACAGACATAAAATGACGTCGCAACGCAGTTTATGCGAGAGCCGGGGGCTTATGGGACCCCGGGGTCCCACCATAAGGTTCTATATCACGAGTAGATTTACAGCCAATGAGCTTCTCATGTCAAAACCAAATCAATACTGTACATATTACAAATGAGTGTAATTCACAGGAAACTTCCTAACATAGGCTCCTGTGAGACAAACCAAAGCAGAAAACATTCATGTATATATTTGTAAAAATATAACACTATTTAAATAATCATCATCCTGATTATGGGCGCTTGTGTTGTGCCCGAAACGTCATGATTTATTTTATTTTATACCTACGTGACTTTACCTAAAAAACCAAAGAGTATGGATTCCTGCAGTCACGAAAGCTTCAAATCAAGATATAAATAAGAATTCACAAAATAGAGCATGTCTACTGGAAATACTGGAATTTTTACCACTGGCTCATTATCACCAATGCAGATGAGTGCGACTAAAATGCACTCCAGTATATGTGGACTCTTTTTGCCTTTTTGACTTATAAAAGAGATACATCTTACCTATAAAAGTAATTTTTTTGTCTGTGTGTCTGTCTGCCTGCACGGGTACCTTGAGACTTTTTAATTGACAAACTGTGGGGTTTACGTATCAAAAAAGTACACGGATACCACGTCGTATGTTCCTTTTATAAGAACGCATCTGCGCATGCGCGAGAAAGTCGGCTCCGGAGTGGTGGTTGCCTTAGCAACACACACGCGATCGGTGGGGGGAATTCTCATTCGCATTAAAATTCAGCAAAAATACACAACGCTGAGGTAAATTCCTCACAGTGTGATGTCCTCTTCTCCCCAATGTGTGCACTTACTACTATAGGGTCAGTAGATACTATTATAGTCCTTAGATACTATTACTGTAGAGCGGGCGGGGGGATGGTGGGGGGGTAGCAGCGAGGCCGGGGGCTCTGCACGCGACTAGGCCTCACCACGGCACTCGCTGTAGTAGTTTATTATAAAGTTGGTATATACGACTTTAGAGTCGGTAGATACTACTGTAGAATCAGTAGATACTACTATATAGTCATAGATACTGCTATAGAGTAAGCAGATACTACTATAGAGTAAGCAGATACTGCTATAGAGTCAGCAGATACTACTATAGAGTCACTAGTTACGACTATAGTAAGTAGATACTATAGAGTAAATACATACTACTATAGAGTAAGTAGATACTACTGTAGAGCCAGATACTATTGTAGAGTCAGATACTTCTATAGTCACTAGATACTCCTCACTCTCTTGTATGTAGGGTGTGTAGGTATATATGCCTACGCGGGGGTAAAACCATTTTTTGAGGTGAGAGGGGTCGATAATTTTTCGGAAACCTTTTATATCAACAATTTACCCTCCACTTTTTATAACTTTTTGGACTTCTGCAAGCCTCTTATAATTTTGTTGATGGACAAATGGACAAACGGCACACCGTGCTTTCACAATCGCTTAGTATTTGTGTATGTATATGTTGTTTTTAACAGACGCTTTGAAATATATTTTTTCCCCGGACAACGCCGGGTACTTCCCGCTAGTCACTGATAAATACAAAAAAAAATCTGCCACCATGTTTCCCCGTTCACGTCTTGCACTCACCATGAGTGAATTGTGAAAGTCAAACAGGTTTTTTCTGTTGACTTGATTGAGCATCCTGCTCAGAGAGACCTGCACCGAGTGCAACTTGGTCACGAGTGATGAGATGAGCGGTGTCAACTGCAGCCTTATGCAATGCTCATCCCAAGTGTTGGGCTGTGTCTGGATCTCGGCTCGCATGTTTGAGTACAGTTTCAGTTTTCCTTCGTACATCGCACAACTCGGACTCTTAGCTGCAACCCGCTGCAGCATTAGATTCTGGGGATAACGGGGAGTCAGAAATCAACAAACAGAAAGGAGCACTGACTGGTGAAAGTTATTCTCAGGGTTAATAAATAAAGAGCTCCGAGAGTCTGAATTTAAAATAAATAAATCGGCAGCTCATGACACAATAATCCTTTCAGACCACCTATTTCTTATTTTATCTCACTCCCTTGCTCAGTCTGTCCTATTCCCATTTCCGCCTTTGTATTTCTCTGAAACATGTGTTAAGTTATTGGAGCATTGAAAACTATTGTTGGCAATACAAGATTGTCTCAAACAAGCACTTCACACCTGGTCAAGTTTCCAAATTGTATTGAACTTCTTCCAGCTTATGAGGTACTTGTTGATATTGCGCAGAATCTGCTGCATCGTGAGGGAGATGAGATTGAGATGAAACAATATCTGAGGGTTCTGAGAGATGTCGTCGAAAAAGCTGAGAACTACAGGTTCGTCCTCATTGGCTACGAACTGAGGCGGTGTTTCGATGCATGTTCCATCCATCCAGCGTACAAAACTCTGTTGGGCCAGCAAAATTTTAAAATACACATCAATGAAAAATCTGATATAATTGAGCACTGCATGTACCAAAACTCTGACTACATTGCTTTTTTGGTTCAGTCACTAAGGTGTGTTAGGGTACCTTAGTTGAAGCCAGACAGTTTTTTGCTGAATTAAGGGCTAGAATATGGATATCATAAGGAAGAGGTTGCAACACCACGTTTGGTGACGATGGTATGGTATGTACAACAAATAATGGTTTTTCACTCTGTAAATTAGAATTACAGTTATTCAAATTTCTGCAAGAAAAAAATCAGCAAGAGTTATATATATTTAAAAATTCTTATAGAGAATAGTAGTTTTTACTCTTTCCCCATTATATACTTGGGTTTCTCTATGAAACCTAGCTATTACAAACATTCCAACATCTGAAAAAACATTCAATTGGCCAAACAGAATAATTCCCTTTCCTTGGAAGACAAAGCAATCATCATGAAACTATAAGAAAAGGTAAAGAATGATGACTGCACCTGAGCACCATACTTGTGAGCGCATCATAGATTCGTCTCTCCCAGTAAGTGTAATAATTGGCAAGCTGGGGAGACCTGCCCGTGCTGGTGAAGGCCACTAGGCCTTCCACCTTTACCAGCAGTGGGCTGATTGCCTGCACCTCTCTCAGCAGCAGCTCCACATCCCTCTGTCGCTCACACTCCATGGACTGAAAAAACTCCCTCGCACCTGCCACTCGGCACAGACGATCAACAAATCTATTCGGAAATTATCACAATATAATTTCTTAACTGTTCAATCTAGTACTGCTTGGTGACATGCAGATTTGATAGAGGCAGTATACCGGAGTGTAAAAGCACATGCAATTATTGCATTCATATTTATTACCCATGGTTGGTTACTTCATGACATTTTGATAAAATTATAGAACATCAGGTGTACCACTTCAAACTCTGGTTATATTGTGAAAAAGCAGTGGGCAAACAAAGACTGCATGCATCCAATAACATAGCAGTGTCTAAAAAAATGTACTGCAAGAACTGAACTGAAACAAGGGAGCTGGGAAGAACGGTTTAGGACGTTTCTCCCACTACTCTTAAGCTCTTTCACAAGTTGCTTTAGTTTTTACTTTAAACATGGTCCTGTATGACTCAAGCAATTTTCAGCAAATCAGATGTTTTTAATATATTGGCTGTAAAGGTACTTTTTCATAATTTTCTTAAATTTATATTTCTAGCATCATTATTATTATTAACGTGCTCGTGTCTGAGCACGTGTGTGCGAGAGGTCCCTTCGCATGCCCTATTACGTAAATGGCTCCTTCTTCTCCTTTGGAAATTTATGTTATGACGATTGTGAAGACTACATGTGAGTGAAATAAATTTTCACTTGTCACAACTAGAAATAAAGAACTCACATTTTATATAAAGCTTATATTTGTAGATATGTGGAAGAATGACACCAAGATATAGATATATAATCTGACAAAACATTTAAGTATCTCTGTAGGAAAAAAACATCACATTGGGAGAAACTAAAAAGCACAGTATGTACAAAAACACCTTATTCACTGCAGCTATACTCACTTGAAAGTTCCCCGTGCATTGAGGAAGGAATTCTACACAAGATTGCTGTCTCAATGGCTGTTAACTTGCATTCCATAAGGGAAGCATTTCTGTGCACTTGTGCTACAAGTTTTTCAAACTTGGTGATCGCTTGTCTCAAACGAGAGATGTAGTCTCTAACTCCTGTTAGAAAAGATAAGTGTTCATGAACAGTCAAAGTCACGTGAAAAAAATCAATCATGTCACATATTTGGGCAAAACTGATGGTTGCCATTACTGGGTCATCAGATAAAACCTACCTAGGGAGTTCCAAAATATTCTATTGAGCCCTGGCGACAAGATGCTTTGCAATTGATTAATCTGCTGGTCCAGGAGTTCAGATTCAGCTTCATTTATAGAGTTCAGCACGGCACGATAATGTTGTAAAGTCATTTTGAGGGCATCTTTATTCCTGAAATGTTGCAAATTAATTTAGGTTATGTATACAGAGTACAAACAGAAAAATGAGCACATGAATCAGGGAACAAACAGAAAGCAGAGCCATCGCTAAAAAGGATGATGACTACAAGTAATGGAATGGCAGCCAAAGTAGAGAATGTGCACAAGAGTATGCTCACGATGAAGATTGCAGAATGAGACTCAAATCACAACTTAGCTGTGTAGAAGTAGGAGTGGCATTGAGAGGTAAACGAGCAAAAGGGTAACTTTTATATGAATTATAAAATATTAATACAGTAATTATTTTTATATTAATACGTATTTAAAAAATATTATAAATATTGTGAAGAGCATACATTTTACTATTACACTTCTTAGGATCTAGTGTGAAATACAGAGGCTGAATAAATTACGTGTATTGCATTGATCAAAAGACCTAAACACTTCATTTATTTCATTATTAAAGGTACTCCAGCTAAGTGCAGAAAGAAAAACGAGGAAACCTGATGAGACTTTCCTCCAGCAGCACTGCATTGCAGGTCATCTCTGGGATGTGGAAACCAAGCTGGTTCAAACGCCTGGCCTCCATTATAACCTCCAGCAGCTCTGGAGCAAAGTTCACTTCAAAGTCCATCGATATGTTCTCATGTTTTCTCAAGAACAACTCCTGAGGACACCACAGAAACACAAATACAGGATATGTTATATTGTTACTGGGATACAGAGCCAGATCATTTGTTAGAACAACACATTCACAATTATTTACCATTTAATATTAGTGAGATGTGAATCAACCCATCATTATGAAGCCAACTGAAGAACCGGGAAGCTATAGATCGATATCACTCCTGTGCACGACCTATAAACTGCTGTAATGAATCATCCTCCAGAGAATCAGCCCCCTTGTTGAGTCAGTGACCCTGAAGAACAAGTGGGATTCTGGCCTGGACGTAGCTGCTGTGACAAAGTTTTCGCCTTTGCGATGCACATTGAGGCCGGATTACAGAAAAAATCCAAGACCGGCGCAGCCTTCATGGACTTGTCATCGGCCTACGACAGTCTGGATTAAGGGCTTGATGTTGAAGCTCACAAGGACCATTCCTTGACTCACACAATATGCCTGATAAGGATGATGCTGACTGCGGGTCTATATGTATATGCCGATGACCTTTCCCTAGCAATGCAAGCAACCACTTTCAACGAGATCGAAGCTACTCTGAACTAAGACCTAAACACCATGGGGGAATATTTCCGGAAATGGAGGCTAAAGTCAAATTCCCATAAAACAACAGTCACTGCATTTAATCTTGATAACAGGAGCACCAAGCACACTCTGAAAGTGACCTTCTGCGGCAACAATGTGTAACATGACCCCACTCCAACATATCTCAGAATGAAGCTGGACCGTATGCTAACCTTCCATGACCACTTGAAAAAGATAGCTGCCAAGACAAAAACACGGGTTAAACTGGTCCAGAAACTGGCAACCACCAGCTTGGGAGCATGAGCACCAGCGCTACGTACATCAACAATGGCCCTTGAGTACTCTGTAGCCAAACATTGTGCACCAGTATGGACAAAAGTAGTCACACTCGACTTGTCGATGTCCAACTGAACAATTTCAATGCGGTGTATCACTGGAACCCTCAAGTCGATCCCAACACTGTGGCTGCCCGTGCTATCACACATCTCTCCCCTACCCAGCCGCCACAAAACTGCAACCCTACAGGAAGTCCTGCAAATCGAGGAAAATAGTTACCTTCCCATTTATCAGGACCTCAACAACGTACCTCGTCATTGCTTGAAGTCATGAAAGCCATTTTGGACCCATGCACTTAACCATCAACAATGCAAATTCAACCCTAATGAAGCCTGGAGAGCTGAATGGAGTTTAAAAGAACTCACAAACAAACACCTTGTGAAAAACCCAACACAGATCCCTGGGTGTGATCTTCCATGAAGCTCATGGTCCACCCAAAACCACATCTGCACAAATCATGGCAGATGTTCATAATTGATGCACAAAAGGAAACACTTTAACTCTCTAGTGTGTGACTGTGGTCATCCAGAACAGACCATCTAACCTATAAAAGGCATTTTTTGTCTGTCTGTCTGTCCGTCTGTCCGTCCGTCTGTGTACGCTCGCTTGCGAGGGATTTGGCTCTCGGACCGCGGGGTTCGCGTAGAAAAAAATATTCCTGGGCGACACGCCCCAAGCCCCCTGCTTGGCATAGGTTATTCCATTTTGCCATCCGTCACCTTTAAAGTGGTTTAATTAACGATTTAGTGTGATTTATCTTTATTTATTCATTTACTTTTGCCGCCCGGCTCGCTGCTGCGCATGCGCGAAACGCCGACACGAGTTTCCCTTTGCAACGCACTCACGCCGTTGCCACAGGGTGGACGCCATTTCTCATTCCCGTTCAAAATGCAAAAAATTTACACGCAACGCTGAGGTAAATTCATCAAAGTGTCACGTCCTCTTCTCTCCCCCTCCACCCCAATGTGTGCACTTACTATTATAGGGTCGGTAGATACTAAAATTATAGAAATTAAATAGGATTATTGTAGCGCAGGGGGGGTAGCGGCCCAGCCCATAGCCTCGGCCGGCCGGGCAATCTAGGCGAGGCCGGAGGCTCTGCACGGGACTAGGCCTCGTCACGGCAATCTGTCATGTGAGTACTTTATGCTATACAGTCGATATATACTGCTACTAGTGGGGAAATATATATTTTAAAACGTCTTAAAACTTAAAAACATAATATACAAATAAAGCGACGACGCGCAACAAAAACATCCTAGAAAAACCAGAAAATCTTTAAAAAAAACGTATTACAACGATGCAAGTCAAACAATACCAATCATAATATAGATTAACCATGTTTTCTAAATCACCAAAATACAGCTTCAAAAACAATGTAACAGTAATTATAGGAACTGTGATTCTCATTTAACAATAAACAATATAAATAACATGTACGACCAAACTAGCAGCCATAGCTGGCAGCATGACACTCCCAGTGTATGATGTGTGAGTGAGTCAATGGTAGTGTGAGTGAGTGTATGATGAGTGAGTCAGTGGTAGTGTGAGTGAGTGTATGATGAGTCAATGGGTCAGTGGCTGTATGAGTGAGTGTATGATGTGTGAGTGAGTCAGCGTATGAGTGGGTCAGCGTATGATGAGTAAGTGTATGATGTGTGAGTGACTCAGCGTATGACGAGTGGGTCAGTGTATGATGTGTGAGTGACTCAGCGTATAATCACTGCTGTAATCATAGCAGGTACCACCAAAGTCAGTATGCACTGCTGTAATCATAGCAGGTACCACAACAGCAGTATGCACTTCTGTAATCATAGCAGGTACCACCACAGTCAGTATGCACTGCTGTCGTGATAGCAGGTACCACCACAGTCGGTATACACTGCTGTAGTGATAGCAGGTACCACCACAGTATGCACTGCTGTAATCATAGCAGGTACCACCGTCGGTATGCATTGCTGTAATAATAGCAGGTACCCCCACACTATGCACTGCTGTAATCATAGCAGGTACCACCACAGTCAGTATGCACTGCTGTAATCATAGCAGGTACCACCACAGCAGTATGCACTACTGTAATCATAGCAGGAACCACCACAGCAGTATGCACTGCTGTAATCATAGCAGGTACCACCAGTCAGTATGCACAGCTGTAATCATAGCAGGTACCACCACAGCAGTATGCACTGCTGTAATCATAGCAGGTACGACCACAGTCGGTATGCACTGCTGTAATCATAGCAGGTACCACCACAGTCAGTATGCACTGCTGTAGTGATAGCAGGTACCACCACAGTCAGCATGCAATGCTGGAGTGAAAGCAGGATACCACCACGGTCAACATGCAATGCTGTAGTCATAGCAAGTACCACCAATCAGTATGCACTGCTGTAATCATAGCACGTACCACCACAGTATGCACTGCTGTAATCATAGCAGGTACCACAGCAGTATGCACTGCTGTAATAGCAGGTACCACCACAATATGCACTGCTGTAATCATAGCAGGTTCCACCACAGTATGCACTGATGTAATCATAGCAGGTACCACCACTGTCAGTATGCACTGCTGTAGTGATAGCAGGTACCACCTCAGTCGGTATGCACTGCTGTAGTGATAGCAGATACTGCTATCGAGTTGGTAGATACTACTATATAGAGTTAGAAGATACTAAAACAGTCAGTATATACCACTACAGTCAATACTGCTACAGTCAGTATATACTACGATACAGTCAGTACATACTACTACGGTGAGTAGCTACTGGAGTCAGTAGATACTACTATAGAGTGAGTAGATACTGCTATAGAGTTAGTAGTTACTACTATAGTCAGTGGATACTACTATAGAGTCAGCAGATATTAATGTAGAGTAGTGGAGGACGTCATGTCACTCAGGGGGGTGAAAAGGGATGACGTCAGAGGTTACGGGGGATATATAAGGTGGAACCCGTGACGTAGAGAGGGTCGTCGCGAAGGGCCAGGAACGGAGAGAGTTAGGGAGTCGGGGTCGAGGGTAGGGGGAATCAGCGCCAGGCGAGAGTGACTACTTCACCCGGCCGACCGAGTTTGATGATCCCTCGGTAGGTGCTGGGGGGGGGGAGATCACGTATAGCCTGGGTAGAGCTAGGGACCTCCCAGTACCCTTTCCCCTGGGGAGATATTAGGGTTGCCACCTGTTGGGCGTAAGCCTTTAATAAGTTACCGACAGTAGCCCTTAATAAACCTTGCCATCAGCCCCTACTAAAGAACCGTGTCAGTGTCGTCAGTTGCACCTCAACACTACTATACAGTTAGTCGTTACTACTATAGAGTCGGTAGATACTACTGTAGGCCCAGTAAATACTACTACGGTCATAAGTTACTGCTACAATCAGCAAATACTACTACACAGTCAGTAGCTACTACTGGCTCAGTAGATACTACTGTACAGTCAGTAGATACAACTACAGAGTCAAGAGATACTACTTACACTGTTGTATGTAGGGTGTGTAGGTTTAGATACCTACGCGGGGGTAAATATATTTTGTGAGGGGTGGGGGGGGTGGTGGACAATTTTCGGAAACCTTTTACATTAACTATTTACCCCACACTTTCTATAACTTTTTGGACTTGTGCAAGTCTCTTATAATTTTGTTGGAGAAATGGACAAACGGCGCACCGGGCTTTCACAATACCTTAGTATCTGTGTATGTATATGTACGGCTTTTAAGAGAAGTTTTGAAATATATCTTTTACCCGGGCAACGCCGGGTACTTACCGCTAGTATAATATATAACGACGCAACGCCCGATTCAAAAATACGGAGTAGGCATCACAGCAATACACTCCACTACACCTGGCACAGCTATCTGGCTTGAACACCTGAATGTGAAATTGTAGTTGTTGCTCTGCATCTACATCAGCAGTTAGAAAGATGATACATCAAATATTTGCTTAAACTTTGAAATCAGCCAAAAAACGTCTGTTTTAGTATTATTTATCGAACATTCAATAAAGGAAAATCAAAGGGAGAGGAAGTAACAAAGCATTCAGAAAAGTTACACCCAGATTGTTCCTGCCGTGTAAGCATATACTGAACACCCATCCCCAGGGAACAGTCCCATCATCAGAGAGAGGAGAAATAATACAGTAAATTGTATTATTCTGGGGCAAAGCAATTCGCTTCTGAAGAGGGCTCTTAGCACTGTTTGTACAGCATATTCTCTTTTTCGCATTGCGAGAAGTGCCCAGATGCTTTACAGATACTTTTTCGGCATTGTATGAATCCACAAACATTTTACTTTTATTTACTATGATCCTTCCAATATGGGAGCATGGGAAGTCTGCCCATGACACAGCAAATCTGAAGCAGTCTTTGTTATTTAATAAGCGGTACAGGGGATGGAAGCCTTAAGAGACAAACTAGCGTGGAATAAGTGTTAAACGAGAGCGGAATATTCACATTCTCAACATACAG
Source organism: Petromyzon marinus (assembly GCF_048934315.1). Classification (NCBI taxonomy): domain Eukaryota; kingdom Metazoa; phylum Chordata; class Hyperoartia; order Petromyzontiformes; family Petromyzontidae; genus Petromyzon; species Petromyzon marinus. The sequence continues at coordinate 1,542,540 of NC_133704.1, read as the reverse complement.
TATCGGCACAAAGAAGTGGGCTCATGTTTGCTAAACCGAATGGGTGCGTCTGAGAAACATCTGGCTCATCACCTTCGACAGTCCTAAACCAACGTTGAAGATTTCACATTCTTGAAACAGAGATCAATCTCTTACATTCTCTCAAAGTGGTACTTATTTGTATCAACTCTGGTGGGATGTTGGGATTAGTCAACCCTAACAATGACTTATCCATACTTTTCCTATTTCAATTAAAACAGCATAATATAAATATAGAATGATGTATAGTATATGAATACATTACAATTGATTTAAGTATAAATACTATACCTATAAAGTATTTTAAAATATATTCACTTACAGTAGCTAGTGAGTTACTTGCAGGATTAATGTAGTCATCCATTGCAGAAAGCTTGAGATTGCCCTGTGAATCCACGAGCCTCAACAGGCTTTTGTGCAGGTAAGACAACAGAACAGATTCCACCTCTTTTGTCCAGTTGGCATATTTCTTCTCCTCATATTTTTTCAATTGCATTCCCACTTCTAGATACTTTGCTTTAGTCTGTAACATACCAACATAACTGTTAATGTTGCCTTCATTGCTCACAATTTTGTTCCCAGATAGCTATTTATAAATATACACTACAGAATCATTATTAGCATCACTGTGAACAAAAATGAATAAGCAAATAATGCCTCCTTCCCATATCTGTCCCTCCCCATAAAAATATGAAAGTATTTTTTCACATCCCATTAAGCAAGTGGTCCCCAATCTTTTTGGCACCAGGGACCAGTTTCGTTTGTTTTTTACTTATTTTGGCTAGGGTTAGCTTGTGGGCTTACCAAAACTGTGACTGAGAAAAGTACGCAGTGCGGGAAAGAGGCGCGGATGTAAATGGTACGTAAAATAATGGGCAGGCCACGCGCGGACTCACCGCTCACCTACTGTTGTGCGGCCCGGGTTGGGGACCCCTGCTCCACACAGCATTCTGAGAGTACGGTATTTGTTTAGCAGTACTGGTTTCCACATTCAGTGTCTCATGACGGGCCAAGCATGCTTAAGCCAATGCCAGTTGTTTATATGTAAGGACCCTAAGATATGGGTCCAAACTCGATGCAGAAATATATAATTGTTAACTCAAAAAATAATTAACGTCGTTGTGGAGAATAAAAGTAATTTAACTCGTGACAAATATGGGAAGAAGGCATATGGAGTGTTTAATTTATTGCATTACTTTCATTTTAATGGAGCTGCTTTTGGGGAATCCGAGTCTACTCAGAATGGTTTACGTCCATTACATGATACACCATGCATGACAATACATTTACATGTAGTTCTCCCCTCTTAAATATCTTGTATCTCAGCAGTGCTGACCCAAATTGCAACTACAAAACCCTGGAATGTTAACGAAACTATTGCCATGACTGCAAACTTCTAGATTGACGCACAGCTCTGCCGATTTCCGTGTCCATCACATGTGGAGAGCTCAGGAAATGTGTGATGGGATCCTTGATACGCAGAAATAGCATACGAGCCCAGCTGATGGCTCCAGCCACCGGCGGTTGGCTCTTGCCAATCGGTGGCTTCTCATGAGACTTCATAAATATTTCCTGCACTGTTGCCACCTGAAAAAAAGATTTTCTAAGATTTGTTTAAATGCTTAACAGGTGGTTTGGTGTGATTTGTCATCTTAGATGTCCTGTTTTTGTCATAAGCAGTGGCTTTTTTAAACATTTGTTACAGAACCAGCCAACCTCCTGTTGTTTATACCCACAGAATTTCTCCATTAATGCACAGACCAGTTAATAATTGGTTAAGACCAGCAAATATGGACCGCTGGCACACACATAATTATTCCATTAAACTCAACTTCATTATAGTACTACAAATAGGAAATGAAGCACAATTAAATCTCACCAAACCAAAGCAATAAAATGTCATGAACACAACAATTCTTTGAAGGCTAGATTTTTTTTAAAGAGCATGTATATTCCCACAATACTACTGTAGATCACTGCTATTACTTTAGATACAGTTTAAACATGGTAAAAGTTCACATTTTAACACAGCATAAGTAAAACAAGTACCTCTTTGCAGTACCGTAAGAGCACTTCATTAACTTTGTCCATCAACAGTGAGCTGATTTTCTCTCCCATTTGAATGTTCTTAAACTTCAATAGCATTTTAAATGCATCAGCAGAACGTAGGTGTTTGAATGCATCATTGATTAACGTCACAGCCGTCTCTTCGATATCCTTTAATTAAAGATCAACATATAAATACATATTTTTTTTATAAAGTGCATAAATCTCTTTCATTTGTTGTAAAAAATGTGCAAACAGGTCAATCAATTTTGAGTTGTATCAACAATAATGTAGGCTTATACATTATCAATATTGTCCTTTCATGAACAAGGAGTTTCTCTTGGCATTCCTATTTCCTCTCATGTACAAAAATACTCAATATGGAATTAGTCAAACGTTTTTGTAAGGGCTTTCAAACTGAGTTTAGAATGTCCTGGGTAAATAAAAACCCTGTATTTGCATTACCAATATTTTCCTGGGATAGAGAATAGAAAAATAAACACAATGAAAATTTAAAATTATGTTTACAATAAATTATGTCAACAGTTGCATCTTTACACACCTGCTTGAAACCAGTAATTAATCCATTCCACGATTTTGCATGCTGGACATTGAATGGGTTGAAAAGTATGCTCGTAAATGGCTCAATGAGCTGGTCAGTCTTCTTTTGTACATCATCGATATACCACAAAATCCCAGTTATGGACTTCAACTCTGGCCCAAAATCTGCATAAAATTCTTCCAGAATCTAAGTAAAAATATATTTGTATCACAAGACATCCAAAAACAACTCATTGTGTGTAAATTATATTTACCCAAAATTCCAAAGAATGATAAATTCTTCATATGAAGTAGCACCTTCATATCTACACTCGATTTAAAGAGAACACCTAATAAATAGGATTAAGTTGTAGCTGCATAAACAGGCTAAGCTGCATATCTTGGGTTGTCCAATGTCGATTTGGAGATTTGAGTGCAATTGTGATGCTCAAACATATTTCCTTTTCGTGGTATCACCAAATTGCACCCACATTACATGACTTATGTTACCAAAATGTGCAGTAGTAACATGCTTCAACCAACACGTTTTCTAGCTTGAGTTGTATTATTACAGCACTGTGCAGCTACAAAGTGGGGAATCCACGTAACCTCAACACCACCACGCTGAAGTGCGATCAAACACTGCAGCTACATTCCAAGATGAGAATCCTACCTGCATGTAATACATCGTAACATGCGATGCATGATACAGTGTTAAACAACATATATCTCAGCACCAGGAGTTAATTTCTCATTGAATATCTTCCGGGCTGCTGGTCGACTGGAGTAGCCACGTGGCTTGTTGCCCAAGCCAAGCGTATACTGGATGTGGTGTCCAGGGTGCATATAATAAGCTCTGCTATGCACACAGAGGGTCATATAAAACCCATAAGTGGTGGCACAATGCCCTCAAGCTGAGAATTGGATGTGATTTTAAACAGCTTTCTTTTAACATGCATATAATGTACTGCATTGCTGTGAATCAATATATTGTATTTCAGGAAAATTGCATCCATTTGTTTTTTTATTTAACATATACCTTTGGTTTCATGCCAGAGAAATGTAAAAATGAAGACTAGTACTCAACAAATGTCTGCATGGATTGTTTAGGGTTGTATAAAACACCCAATCCGCAGAATGTGTTCATTGTACAAAGCATACGTTTGTACCTGCGCAATGTCATAAAGGTCCTGGCATATGCCAGTCATGTAGTCAGTCTTCTGAAATAGACACTTTTTGTCAAACACCCAGTACTCACACCTGCCCGATGCCTCAATGGCAGCACAGGCTTCCAGGTAACACTCTTTCCACCGGACCAACATTCTCTTCGCTTCTTTTGTCTGCCTCATGACCACCATGGGACTATTCCTGAACAGGAAAAATAATTAGGTCATATTTAAAAAATATATTTTTTTAAGTTCTCTACATATTTGTTGCGATTCTCATTTGGCTGGAGATTATGCTAGCTTGTAATAAGTCTACATTAGCAGGCTATAACATGTTATGGATTTTCATTTTGTAAAATAATTTTACTTGCAATTTTATAAATCACAATAATGTATTTTCTACTTGGTAAAGGCCTCCCCACGCTATGTCGGTCATGGGGATTATTTGACTATATTTCATCATACTGTTCACCCCTTTTATGTGTATATATATTTAAACTACTACCAATGACATTTAGAATTTAACACAGAGTTGTACACGAGATGAACGCACTTAAACAGCGAGCGGACGTCAATGATGCAGCAGACACGCTCTGCTATCTCCCAAGCGATGCGCTGCATGAGTGGCCCCATGCGCTCGCTCGTGTTGTAGTGATGTGAGATGGTCCACACTACGCGCAGCCCCATCATCATCGACGGCAGGGTGTCAGTGACAACCCTAAAGCTTGTACCTTGGGAGAGTGTCTGACAAAATCGTGGCATAGCAGCATATTTCAGCATATTTATACTATATTGACACCTATGACTCCCTAACCCATAACACCTACGACTCTATCCCCAAGTTCAGATTATGCACTGAAATCATCGCGAGCGGTCTGTATATCAGTTTAACACGTAGGCTTTCGCGACCAATATTATTCATAATAAAGGTTTTTGGGTTGGATCACGTAAGTATAAATGTGTTGTAACCCTCCACCACCCGACACAGCCAGTAAGGTTAGTCACGTACACAATGCGCAAATTATTTACTACTTCAGCCGACCTATGTGTTGGACAGTAAATCCACAACATTTAAAATATTGATGTTTCGCTGGTAATTACATCCAGCATCATCGGCGATTTGGCAAATTCAGTGAAACGTCGTATTCAAATTGTAAATGTTGTGGATTTACTCTCCAACACACCGATGGGCTGAATAACTATTTGTCGACTTGTTCACGTGACAAAACCTTACTGGCTGTGTCAGGTGGTGGAGGGTTACGACACATTTTTACTTACGCAATCTAACCCAAAAAACCTTTATTATGGTCTGTATATATTTCACTTCACTCGGGAAAGCATGTCTCCTATGCTAACCTCACTGCACAACTTCTCTCCGGTACCTCCTCTGGTACGCATGTCCTCTCTACACAGCTAAAACTACTCACCTCTCCTCCATATTAGCTAGTAGGTATCTACCCTTCACTCAGATAGGGTTAATATCTCCGCTTGCATCTTTCGCACAGCAATCTTGAACGAGCTATCAACCAAGTTTCCCTTGTAGGTCCCCCAGCACACCCATCCGTTTCTTGCACACTGCTATCCCCCATCTCCCTCCCCTTGTTCACATCCCCAGAAGTTCACCCTCTTTTACACTTGCCCTATCTTTCTAACTTATCTGACCAACATTTGTCTCCCACTGATCTCTCTCTTATCCTTTCACGGAGTTACCGTTTAACAACACTATTTAAAGTTACTTCCAGTCCTGACTCAAAATAATAATAAATGTATATCTTATACAAGTCATCGGCTGCACGGCATTCTGGGAGTGCATAATTTCAGTAGCACTGATTAAATATCAGTAAACTCTGCACCAGTTTCCAGTGTAAAGCGTGCTTTACTCAATGCTGGTAAACTGTCAATGTTACATGTATGGGTTGTAGTTCGACGCAATATTATAGAATACATAACTTAATATAATCATGAGCGTCATTGTGAATACAAATTACAAAATAATAAAGTCTATGTCGTGTTCTAGCCATGATGTAGCTTCCCTCTGCTACATGCTGCAGGTGCCACGCTCCCCCATACAATTATATTAAATCCACGATTGACTTGGATGGAGGTCATTGCAATTCCACATTTTTCTCATTAAGAAGCCTTTATGGTGACCCGTCTTTTTTTGGCCCAACTGCTGCAAGGCTAACCCATGACAGATGAATAAATTGAGAATCAATTTAAATAATGAAGGAATTACACTTGAACTGCAGCTTGATACCAGTACCTTGAAGTATCTTTCCAGTGCGGACAAAAACCGGACGTTGTCCTTGGCCTCTACTTGCAGCTCATGAAGCTTGGAGGTGGCGAGCTCAAATGTCTGTACTGCCACAGGATCAACTTTGGCGACCAATGCCAGTGTCTCCAGCACAGCCGGAAGTTTCAGCTGTTCTGCTAGTGCTTCGAGCACAGTCCTACGTTCTCGCCAGAAGTCTATCTCCGCCAGTGGTCCTTTATCCTGATGACATGCACAACTATTGGAAACTGAAAACCTCGTGAGATTTATACACCATTAAGTCAATAATTCAATTTAAAACGAAGGGTGTGGGAGTGTTGACCACAAGTTGACAAGCTTTGTTTTACCAGTGCTCAACATACCTGTGGAATCTTTTCCAGTTCTACCTCGACAGTTCTCATGGTCTGGATCTGCCAGTCTGTCAGACATTTTTGGACCATACCAAGATTTGCAGAGTCTCTTAATAAAGCACGCCAGTTCTCTGGAATCGTCAATGTTATATTTCCTGCAAATGTTTCACAAACATTTCAACAAAGGCACAATTCCATCATGACACAAATTTTTAGTATATTCAAAAATAAATTTAAAGCCAAACTACAGAGTATTTCAAACATGTATTTTACAACGACAAATGAAGGCTCTCCATGTCTGCAATATTCTCACCTGCAAATTGCTGATTGGCACGATGGACAAAGTCAACAAATGTATGTAAGCCGAAAAGAAATGCGTCACGCATTAGCTGCGGGTTCCTCGCAATAACCTTATTTTTGCCTAACTGTTCAGTGGAGGACAGAGGCTCGGCAATGCCCTTCTCTTCTGAGCCATTAGAGGATGACAGTTGCTGACGAGGCGATAGGCTTGCTGCTCCCATTGGTATACTGTCGTTGGGAGGCACTGTAATTCCTTTGTGCCGACCATACGCGAGCAATGGCACATACATCTGTGACCCATCACATCACGTCAATGTTTTGTTACAAATTAGTGTCATCATGGCCGTAAATTATTGTGGATTACATTTGTATTTGCAACAAACGATTGATTCATAGTTCATGATGTTACAGTAATACCTGGGAAAGCACTTGTTCCAATACACCTAGCAGAGGTCCACAGCAGAGTCCAAATTCCAGGAATTGTGGCAGGAGTTTATTTGTTTCCGAAAAAGTGACAGGCGTTGGGATTAACTCTGTCCAGATGGATATATAAATTCAGTTAAACAATTTCACATGCTTGGGATATTTTGAAACTCATGCGACCACTATTTATGGCAGGCACGAGTCAAACGTGACATGCATTGAGTAACCAGCATATGTAAAATTTTACGAAATTAATATGAATATAAATACAGTAACATCATGTATTTAGACAAATGGATATATAACCACCTCTTGTGTTTCGTAGAAAATATAAGCCCTGGCCAATGTAGTTCTCAGGTAGGTGACCATAGCTGATATGCAAGACCTCAGATTCCTTCATTCACACAAAAACCCCATCACAAATGATTAAATGCAGTGTTCAGTGTTATAATACGTTTTGTACATTATTCAAAATAAAACACTTGTACGTACATTGTTACATGATATATAGAATACCAAGTGTTGTGACACTTGAATAATCACGTGAATAGCTGAGTTGCAGCAATGCTGTGATGAGTACATGACGGTACTTTCCACGCAAGGCCACAATGGGTATGCATCTGGCCTGGCAAAAAAATCCGAACCACCACTTATTGGGCATCTGTGATTTCTCGATGATAAATTCTGATTACAGAAACATTACAGCATTTTAAGAAAATGTATTAGAAAGTGGTAGGTAACAGTGATTAGAATCGACCCCTCATCACTTGCAGACCATTGAAACGCGTCTAGAGTTCACAATAAACCACGGGGCCCTCTCTTCTCATCTCTTGTATGAGGGTGGCAAAATCAACAAGGGTGATTCCAATGGGCAGGTGCAAAACCCTCACCACATCCGTATTTGTTTCTGGAATAAAAGGCACAAGAATTTTAAGTTTATTTTACATTCAGCTATTTTCAGTAAATACAACACTTTTTTCTGAGTAAATATCACGTTTGTGGAATTTTCTCTGGCGGAAACAAAAATACTCACATTTCACAATGACGCCACCAGGTATTGATATAATTAAGTGTAGTACAGTGATTGGTAGATTCAAATGTAGCACAGTACTGTATTGTGTATATTTATAAATACCAAGTATGCGACTTTGCTTTAACACATACGAATTGTATTTCAAATATACACGCCATGAACATATACACTATAACATGGTTATTGGAGTTGTGGAAAACGATTGTTTTTGCAAGACAATCTAAACTACGCCACTTCGGCATCTTCCCATTATCTTGCAAAGATTCGTCACGGAAAGTGTTGGTGGTGATCCCTACAGTGCTTCCCTTATCGCGAATCTTACACAGATATAAGGTGAGCCGAGCGGCAAAACATGTTACATGAGCGTTCGGGTGCAGATTAAAGTTACTCGCGCGCATCTGCTCACCCACCCCTGTCACAATGACACGACGAAGATGTCTGTGTGTGAATGAAGACGAGAGCTCAGCACTGGTGTCCCTCTCACCCTGCTGCCGTCCCAAAGCCTCTGTCGCACGGTCCACGTAGAACCACAGCACCCGGGGCGGGTCGTCCGGATCGTCCGCCTCGCCGGCGAGGAGGCGCCACACGGAGGCGCGGTGTCCCTCATCCTCCACCAGCCGGTCGAAGCGACTGGCGGTGCTGAGCAGGGACGAGACCCTGGCCCTCAACCACGACACGCGCAGATCGGGACAGGACGACATGGCTACACGTCGTCGTTGTTGTTGTTGTCGTCGTTGTTGTTGGGAGGCGATGGAGATTGATTTTGGCTTCTCGACGCGAAGCTGCCGCCGATGGTTTGGCGGCACCGCCAAACGAGTTCCTGGAGGTGGAGGAGTCTCTAGTCGCGCGAAGCGAATCTAACACAAGATTCTCACTACTTACACCTCTTAAGATCTGGAGTGTTTACATTTGTTAAGGGTGGATTTATTTCCCTCAAATTTGAGATTATAATTTGTCTACAACATTCACTCGAAGTGGAAGGCACCAAAAACCTTACAGTAACCGCACGTAACTATAATGTAATTGTACAATTAACCGAATCCCCATGAGACGGGCAATTGCTTTACGCGTCTATAGGTTATTTTAGTTGATCTTACTTCTGCGTCTCTCGATTTCCTCAAATGTAAGATTTAATTTAAATTAATATCCACCCGACATTTACTTTTGGCAACAGAATTCTATAATTTGAAGAGATTTTAGAATACCGTATTGGTGTATTGCACTGTGATATCCACGTCTTTTCTAAGTTACTTCAGTTTAATAAAATTACTTCTAATAAGTTACTCCTCAAATCTTACGTGAGCTTTTAAAACATTTGAACGTGCATTTTTCATACACTGAGGTAAATTAACGAAAAACGTAGGCGTGAGGTAAATTATTTCAACGTTACGTTTTAATCGATTTAGTTTTCACGATTTGGGGTTTATTCCACCCACCCCCAACAATGAAACGTTTAAGGAGAAATATAAACGTTAATAAAAACGTTTAAAACGTTTAAATGTTTGTGGCTGTTGCGTGAACGTGCGATAACAAACGGACCGCGCCAGAATCGACAACCAGGCAGCAATTAGCCAATCACAGAGAGGGCGCGTGTCACATGATGCTGGACCAACCAATGGGGCTACTCCATCAACCGGCCTCTTGGGAATAAATCGACACGGCGATTAACCCGTAAGTTACGAGCCGACGGCGATGATTAACCCGCTGTTTAGGGTGTTTATTATATTATTGTTATTGCCCGTTTTTATATTAAATTGAACAACACTGTATTCTGATGTCAGTTTTTTTGTTAAATTTGGTAATGTGAGTTGACACGAAACAATTGGCGTTCTATGAGTTCTACAGTGGCTAGATGTTAACTACATCGCCTGGTATGCAGGAGGTTCGTGGCCCTGCTGTATATTTGGAGTTTGCGTGTCTCTCTCATCAACATCACGATGGCTAGATGTTAACTACATCGCCTGTATGCAGGAGGTTTGTGCAACATCACGATGGCTAGGAGATGTTAACTACCTCGCCTGTATGCAGGAGGTTCGTGGGTTCGATCCTGACCCCTGCTGTATATTTGGAGTTTGCGTCTCTCTCATCAACATCACGATGGCTAGATGTTAACTACCTCGCCTGTATGCAGGAGGTTTGTGCAAAATCACGATGGCTAGATGTTAACTACATCGCCTGTATGCAGGAGGTTCGTGGGTTCGATCCTGACCCCTGCTGTATATTTGGAGTTTGCGTGTCTCTCTCATCAACATCACGATGGCTAGGAGATGTTAACTACATCGCCTGTATGTAGGAGGTTTGTGCAACATCACGATGGCTAGGATATGTTAACTACATCGCCTGTATGCAGGTTTGTGGGTTCGATCCTGACCCCTGCTGTATATTTGGAGTTTGCGTCTCTCATCAACATCACGATGGCTAGGAGATGTTAACTACCTCGCCTGTATGCAGGTTTGTGCAACATCACGATGGCTAGATGTTAACTACCTCGCCTGTATGCAGGTTTGTGCAATATCACGATGGCTAGGAGATGTTAACTACATCGCCTGTATGCAGGAGGTCGTGGGTTCGATCCTGATCCCTGCTGTATATTTGGAGTTTGCGTGTCTCTCTCATCAACATCACGATGGCTAGGAGATGTTAACTACCTCGCCTGTATGCAGGAGGTTTGTGCAATATCACGATGGCTAGATGTTAACTACATCGCCTGTATGCAGGAGGTTCGTGGGTTCGATCCTGATCCCTGCTGTATATTTGGAGTTTGCGTGTCTCTCTCATCAACATCACGATGGCTAGGAGATGTTAACTACCTCGCCTGTATGCAGGAGGTTTGTGCAATATCACGATGGCTAGGAGATGTTAACTACATCGCCTGTATGCAGGAGGTTCGTGGGTTCGATCCTGATCCCTGCTGTATATTTGGAGTTTGCGTGTCTCTCTCATCAACATCACGATGGCTAGATGTTAACTACCTCGCCTGTATGCAGGAGGTTCGTGGGTTCGATCCTGACCCCTGCTGTATATTTGGAGTTTGCGTGTCTCTCATCAACATCACGATGGCTAGGAGATGTTAACTACCTCGCCTGTATGCAGGAGGTTTGTGCAACATCACGATGGCTAGGAGATGTTAACTACATCGCCTGTATGCAGGAGGTTCGTGGGTTCGATCCTGATCCCTGCTGTATATTTGGAGTTTGCGTCTCTCTCATCAACATCACGATGGCTAGGAGACGTTAACTACATCGCCTGTATGCAGGTTTGTGGGTTCGATCCTGATCCCTGACGCATCCTGTATATTTGGAGTTTACGTGTCTCTCCCCCCGTGGATTTTTCTCCGTGTTTTTCCCTCATTTAAAAACATAGGTTTAGAATATTTGGGTGCTTGCTATACATTTCCACGTGATAAGCCACTTCATTGAGCTATCATGTGATTGCCAGGGCGTTTTAGAGCTCAGCGTGCTTCACCTGTTGAACTAGTGTAGCCACACTTTCAGCTCGTGAGGTGTGGCAATCGGTTAGGTGGGGGCCTCAACATTTCACGTGTCCATAATAAATGCGTGCATCTCTGATGGACGACTTCATGGGGTGTCTCGACGTTTTAGTATTGCACCCAAGTGCTGTTTGCGATTCACGCCTTACCGACACGGGTAGAGTAGCACGCGGTCGACTGGCAGCCCAACAACGTCGGCCTTCGTCTCTGCGCCAGGTGTGACCACAAGGCTGTATTGTCCGATAGACCGTGGCCCTGGGGCCTACGAAAATGAATTTGACTGCGGGTTTTTTTGTATGATTAAAAATTTACCGACATATCTTGACTTTAATATATTGATGCGCCTCGTTTTAATTTGAAACGAAAGTTATATAGGTTAGATGGCGCTCGCAACGTGGTCATCTAACGAAATCCTTTTAAAAACTGCGTTATCCGATGTAATCGTATTAAACAAAAAAAGTTGACATTTTTGCACTTATTTTTTAAGTTTACCGGTTTTTTTCAATATGGAATTAATAAATCTCCCGCACAGAGCGCGCTCCCCGTCGAATGAGGACACAGACTCAATAATAATTAACGTAATCAGCATTTAACAACGCCTTTCTATCGGCTGGCCCAAGTCCACGTGAATCAAGCCGAGCGAAAGTGCCAAATTGTCGACGGTGACCATTGAAGGCCAACAAAACAGAAGGGCCCAAGGCCCCACAAGAACGTTCATCCGGCCCTGGGCACTCATTTAATGTTGAGTCGACTGGGGATCCCAGGGCCACTTGAGATAACTCGGTAGAGTGAGTACTGGTGTTGGCCGTGATCGGGATCACAACTCAGACCGCCAGGTTCGCAGCGCACACGCCACAGCCCCACGGCTGCCCACTTAAATACGCGGCGACCGGATCCACATCCAACTCGACTAAACTTTTAAAAAACTTTAAAGTAAGTATGAAGGCTGACAGCGAAAACATTGCTCAGAAGCAAGCTAGACCACGAATGATAGCTCACCGAAGTGGCTACTCGCGTGGAAATGTACAGCGGCCAAATTACTCAACGCGCGATGTTTGTCGACTCCGAATTCGGTGGTGAAAACGGCGGGCTCCGTGAAACTATTCAACCGGTTCATTTCGATCTCCCGGGGCGGCAGCTGAAGCAGTTCGCGAGGTTTGTTTTTCCCCCACTCCCCATCACCGCCGCCCCTCTCGAGCTAGGCTGGCGTGTGTGTGGGTATTCCCACTTCTACCAAAGACGTCTCGCCACCGTGGCGTCGTCGATGAGAATACCGTGAAATCTACATTGTTAAGCACGATCTATGTTGAACATACAATGCTGAAATTCATAGATTACATTTTATGCGGGGGGGGAGTTGGGGGTGGGGAGTTGGGCCGTAGGGGGAGGGAGGAGTTGGAGGGCGTTGGGCGGGGGGGCGTTGGGCGGGGGCGGAAGCTCGCAGAGATTAAATCTGAATATGTTGAATGTGGTTAAGAGAGGATACCTTTCATTATATTGGCAAATTTATAACAAACTTGCAATGGATGGCTCCGGGTGTTGATATTTGTCGAATGTTTATTTAAAAGATCCCGCGAACAGTATGATCTTGAATGCACTGCGAAGTGTATAATTGTGCCGCTTTGTGTGAATTAAATTGCTTCTTGTCGATCTTACTCCCGCCATGGAAAAGTGGAATTACGATTAACACTTCGGGCTGCCAAAGCAGGCGAGAGGAGGGTCTGGGCGGTGTGCTTTGCCCATAATTTACCGCGAGTCAATACTGGGTTAGAAGCGGTGGAACCCAAGGCCGATGCGGTTATCACCACCGTTTGCGGTGGCACAAGAGCGTCATGGCAGTCACGATTACAGGGAATTGGTTACATGAAATAATGCAATAACTTTAATACGGTTTATTTTAATTTATCCAGCCACGTTTGTTCTTCAATGCTGCGAATCTTTCGTGATACTGCTGGGTTGGCGATGGTGCACAACAACATTACTAAAGATTGTGCACAGTCTTCAATAACACTGGTCTTAAATAGAGAAATATATATAACACTGGCCTTTAATAGAAAGAAAATAGTCGACGAATTGGCCCCGAGTAAAATTAGCTACAGCGCAGGCAGCACGTCACGTGACTTAAGTACAGCGCGGGCAGCACGTCTCGTGACTTAAGTACAGCGCGGGCAGCACGTCACGTGACTTAAGTACAGCGCGGGCAGCACGTCACGTGACTTCAGTACAGCGCGGGCAGCACGTCACGTGACTTCAGTACAGCGCGGGCAGCACGTCACGTGACTTCAGTACAGCGCGGGCAGCACGTCAAGTGACTTCAGTACAGCGCGGGCAGCACGTCACGTGACTTCAATGGGGGAGGCTAATATGAAATAACCCTGCGGACGCTTACTCCAGTGCTTGGCCTTTTACAAATACATACAATAGCTGCGACAGCTCTGGATCGCGGGTGATATTGACGACAGTTTTACATCACACTTGCACAACTGCGTGCATTCTAATTCAGTTATGCGACGTTTATGGCAATATTACAACTCTACACGTCAAAACGACTACCAAACACTGTTAACGATGAAATCGTAGTGGTCTTGTGTTCATTTCCGCTATGGTAACAACGTGCTGTGTGCACTGTTATAATAGCAATTGTCAATCTGAATTTTTTTCTCTACAATGCAATAGTCTAATGTTAATAATGCTGCCAAATGTGAAGTGCCTTTCTTGGGAATTGTGCAGTGCAACACAACGGGAGGCTTATGAGCACGAATAAGTGTAGAAACGCATGGCGTTTTTTGCCTGTACGCTCTGATAACTTGAGTCGACTCGTGTGCTACTGAACCCCCCCCCCCCCCTCCGATGCCCAGAGTCACGACTCTTGCTCTGCACACTCCCGAGAACTGCAAAAGCGGCTGCTTCATTGTGCACAGCCAGGGCCGCCGTAGCGACACTTGTGTTCCTGTTTCGGGCGAACAAAATTATCGCTGAATAAAGGAAGTTGCAGAACAACCTCGAGAGAGAGAGAGAGGGGCAAAGGGGAGCCCTGAACATTTGAATTCATCAACCGTTGTTGTGCACTGATTTGCCTGCCCCCTTAGATGATGTCCCCGTGCCATGGTCCAATAACCAGCACCACTTTGAGGGTTTTAAAAGCGCTCAATGACTCTAAGGAGAATGCGCTGCAGGAGCTGGTTAATCGCACGGGGTACAAACTGGCCCAGGAGAACGGACAGCGGACGTACGGACCGCCACCCGGTGTCTGAGACGCACCGAGACTCTTGCCCGCGCGAATGTGCACGCATATGCACACGTGCGTGCACACAGAGACACACACATGGGTACATGGGCACTCGTGTTGAACAGCACCCACGGGAGCATAGCACGCACATAAAGCCCCCCCCCCACTCCCTGTATACCCTTTTCAAGCTGAGCTGTTAGTACCTAATCTTGATTTGAAGCTTTCGTGACTGCAGGAATCAATACTCTTTGGTTCTTTCGGTAAAGTCACGTAGGTAGAAATAAAATAAAACAAATCACGACGTTTCGATCGCAACACAAGCAATCCTCATCAGTACCTATTAAGACTGGAATACCCAAGGGGATGGTGTGACCAGCACCACGGCCAGCTCCCATTGACCCGCCTGAGTTGTTCTCAGGGAGTCCCAGGACCAGATCACATATTCGCCATCGATGATGTTCGAAGTGACCTCAGGTGTGCTCACCACTCACTACCGCTATCACGAAGATAAAGATCCCCCTATAGACATAATATACTGTTGGGAAAGTGCTATTAGCGAGCATCTATTAAGGCCAACATGGCCCACAAATCTAAATAATTATCCTTGAGAAATCCGATGAGCTATGAAGATGATGTATAGTATGGGCGGGTAGGAGAGTTACAACAACAAACAAAACGGGACATGGGTGGGTGGCCGGCACCACGCCCAGCCACCTTTGTCTTCCTAAATTATGTTTTCACACCATACCAGGTACAGTAATACCCTGATTTACGTCGTTTTGCAAATACGTCGTTACTTCATACCGCCTGATTTGCATCGCCTCAACCCACACGGCGCTGACAGGATCATCCGTCCTTTCTCTCCACCTACCCTGTACACAAACTACTTTGCGTAGCGCATAAATAAATGTACTGTAGGGTACAGTATATTATGTATGTGCATGCAGTCCTCGACTTACGAACACTCGTACTTGACAACCAGCGTCCATGAGATATAAAAAAAACATTTGGCTTAAAACGTGAACTCGCAATTACAAACTGAACCGTGGAAATATTTTGTGCCGAGGAGTGATCATCCAAGATATGTAATGAGTCGGCCTCACGCTGGGAGTGAGTGTGTGACCGGCTCCAGTTTAACAGCAGAGGTCTCACTCCGAATCAGTCGAGCGGCAATATCTTTGCATCGTTTGCGTAACGCTGTGTGGAAGCTACCTGGTCTGTCGCTCCGCACTAAGCTTCAGGTCTTCTCGGCCACGGTCATTCCCTCCCTTCTCTACGCTTGCGAAACGTGGACCCCCCAAATGGAACATCTTCACCGGTTAGAAACATTTAGGCTAGCCTGCCTACGATCCATCATGGGTTTAACCAGGCTGGATTGTGTGAGGAGCTCACAAATCCTTGAAAGATCTGGGCAAGGTCCCATCGGTGAGCTCCTCCGGCAGGCAAGGCTGCGTTGGCTGGGTCATGTAGCCCGCATGGAAGAGCGACGCTCACAACAACGAGTGGAGCGCCGGGTGGCTAAAGCACAGCAGGTTGGCACAGTAGGAGGCACAGGTGGTGCACCAGCCAGTCATCTCAGTCATCTCAGTCAGTCGACCCGTGGCACCGGGGTCTGCCCCATGACCTGCCCGCGGGCGTTCGACACTTCACGTGGCCTCAAGGTGCACATGGCCTGGCACAAGCGTCGTGGTGACGTCACCGCCACGTCGTGGCGAATGGCGGTTGTTGTTGTCTGTGGGTGTGAGTGTGTAGGTGCGCGGGTACCCCGTGTGTGTGTCAGTGTGTGTGTGTCAGTGTGTGTGTCATGTGTGTCTGTGGGGAGCGGTAGTGTAGCGGTTAGCACGCTGCGCTATGAACCCGGCGACACGGGTTCGATTTCAGCTCACGGCCAACACCCAGTGACAATTATCTGAACCTGGTCCCGGGCCTCCCCTAGGTCGACTCAGCCTCAAATGAGTACCTGGTGTGGTGTGTAAACATTGCCACTAGGAAGACAAAGGCGGTCGGGCGTGGTGCTGGCCACCCACCCCCTCGTGTAATACCACTAAAATGTTAGTATTAAATTAATGCGAAAAACCATTCCGATTTACGAAATTTCCTTTTGCACGTGGTTTTTGAAAAATGCTTCCCTTCTGTAAATCGAGGGATACCTGTTCAATAAATCATCCAGATGGCTCAGCAGTTAAGCGGGTCACTCACAATTGGAAGGCTGCGAATTCCAATCCTCGTTGGAGGTTTACTTGGCCCATCAAGAGTCGTCCGATGGATAGACTCGTCCCTGCAATAATTGGAATGTGGAATTTCTACCACTGGCTCTGCAGGGCTGTTAAAACGTAATGAAACTCTGCCTCAATGCTCATTTATGCAAAAAGTAAGTTTAAACTTTGTTTTGCTATACAATCATACATTTAAAAACTATACGTTTAAAGTGGTGTTGTAAAGAACAGTAGGACAAAGGCAGTCGAGTAAAAGGAGAGGCATATTTCTGTTATGTTGTGCATGTCTATATAATATTGGTGCGAGAGTATTATTATGGTGTGTGCATAATAAAGGTCACTTGAAGAGATCTTAGGTAGTTCTGTGATATCTAATTATGGGGGGGGCGTTCTCTTAGCACGGTGGCGGCACTGCTCTGCGAGAGTTTGAACAGATTCTTCATTTCGTGATCTATGTGGTGCTGATGGCGCAGTCAGAAAAAACTAAATTAAAAATATTCCCGTCTGTGCGCCACCATTCCACAGTGTCCTTCCAGCTGTGGTGCCACCCCATATATGTGGAATGGGCCGACCCAGATTGGGACGTGGCAGCGCTGATGGATAGGCCAGCGCCTTCCCTGAACGGTGGCCACATGCAGCTGATAAGCGGCCTGCCCGCATGGACCTCCGTGCATGCGGTGTTCTCTCACGTAACAACAGCAGTGATGGCGGTGGAGCCAGTGCTGCTGCTTCGGGTGAAGATTTTGCCCGGTGGCATGGCAGTGCTGCAGTTCGACTCGCAAAAGGCTGTCAAAATCGCCTGCCAAGTGCTGCACAGGGCCACCCTGCTCGGGGTACAGGTGAGGGCATCCACCGCAGAGCCTGGTGGCCTCTGTTATGACACTTTTTGTGTGCAGTCATTTCTGGTCCATCAGACCATCAACTTACTGCACTCGAGAACCCGGTATATAATTAATCGGATGGCTGAAGCCTGGATTTTATCCTAGGATTTTAGTGGTGCCAACTCGGCAAACTGACCTCTTCGAGCCACCGGGACTTACTCTTCTGTGAGAATTCGTAGTGGAAATGCGTTAATTTCATGACCTGGTGCCAGTAGCACAAGTGGTACTATAAATCTACAATAAATATTCATGTTTGCCCCAGAAAATAGCACTTACCGTTGGAAAGCACAATTCGTGCGACATGGTTGAATATTTTTACATGCAATGTTAATTTTATTCATTAAATTAGCGATGCAAATACTGACCAATTACACGTGTTATATTTTAGTCACCAGTGACTGAACAAAATTAAATGTGCCGACGATGACAACAATCAATGTGTAACTATGACGAGATGAACTTAACGCCTCCTGAAGATGCTTGCACACAATCACCTACTCTTGCTAATGACATCAGGGTATCTTTAAAGTCCACTGCGAGGTCGACGGCGTGTAATAATACGTAGTAATACAGTATTCCCTCATTATTCATGAACTTGCCATCCCCGATTATGTCTATCTGCGAATTGCATCTGGAACTCTGAATGATTGCATCGAGAGAGAAAGAAAGTGATGAAAAAGAGATGAGAGAGATGGAGAAAGATAACTTCTCGAAGCTTTAGAGGCATTTGCAGAAATTGCGTGTATGATATTCGTAGGTCAATATCCGCAAAATCTGCTATTCACAAGCATCTTCAACTTATCCCTCGCGAAATAACGAGGGAATGCTTGTACAATCAGGGTGGCCGCTGGGTTCTAACCACGAACCTCTGCAACAAGCGGAAAACGGGACGTGTCACCGCCCGTGAACGAGCACGGATTTCAAGGAGGTGACCGCTGTGGTGTGTGTGTGCTGCAGGTGAAGGTGCTGTTTGCAACGTCTACTCGAGAGACGTCCCCAGGTTTGCCCTAATTTTAAACATTTGGAAACTGGGCCCAAAGGCCCTAAATGTCAATCGGCCAGCAACAAAACATGGCTGTCAAGTTTGTAGATGAGAGACAGCTCCAAGTGGTTGATGTAAAACTAGGGGTAGACAAAACTTTGTGTACTGAGGGCCAGATTGAATAACTTGCTCGGAGCCATAGAGCACAAACAAGTGATAATAACCTGTATAACCTGTTTTTGCTGTAATTGTTGGGATACAGATGAGCTAGAGATGCAGCGAGGTGAGCGCAGGGAGACCAGAGAGAGGAGAGATCTTGTGCGAAGTGATATGTCGAGAACAGATAGAGATCAGAGAGAAAAAGACATTGAGAACACCAATACATCTTTTTTAGTCCCACATAAGGGAAAACGCAGGGTGGCGCTGGAGCACATACACCAAGCCATGGGGAGACGACCATCTGAGCCATCGCGGCGCCTGTGTCCTCATCAGCACTTCCTCGCGAGGAACCCCTACTTCACCTGTCTTGAATTACGCCTCGTTTTACACGAGAGCACTTACTCCCTCGCCAATTCATTGGTGGTCATACGTTAACGCTTGAGTGGTACAAATCCCCGACTAACCACAAAGCACCCTCACACTTTTCCCTCCACGCACATGCTAATTTATTACCGTGCTCACTTTTCATAGAGACCTGGGACATCTCATCATGCATCAATGGTAGGCAGGATTTGATTGTAATATGGCTTAATTTTACCCACTTGTGGTTTTCAGAATCGTTAATCTAAATGGAGATACAGTACTTAGGTTAAGCATGTACGTTTTACAAATAGTTTTACAGTTTTGAAAGTTTTACACACTAGTTATGTATTAAAGCACATTTAAAAGACTTGCATAGCTCATCGTACTTTCACTAAAAAAGACTTACATTGACATTTTTCACGTGTTTAAACTTCTGTTATTTAAAAATAGGGAGAAATTGCTTTTTTATGCATCGTGTTTTGTTATCCTCCGTTATCTTCAAAAATGTTGTTTACAGAGTTTGTGGGCCAGGAATGGACAAGGATACGACACCACCACTTACACCTCGGGAAACCGAACGCCACAGGCTTTGATATATATATTTTTTATTACTGTAGCATTGAACAATTATGCATATTCAACGCACAATTTATAAAATAAATAACATACAATTTAATGCTTGAATAAAAACAACTTGATCTGGTTAATTATTGTAATACTCAGGGACACTTCCCATATCAAAGCAGGCTACTGTCTAAAACAGCCAACCAGTGTCCAGGGGCAACATGGAAGTTATATCGTAAGAGTTGTTTAAATTAAATGTGTTTTGCTGTAATTGTTTACACGTTATTTAAAAAATAAAGTCTTAAAATTCTTACGTTTTCTTGTGTGTGGTCACAATTGAAAGTCGGTATCCCTCGTGCTTGCATCACGGCTTGAACAATAATGCTGCCTTGTAGTGGCCTCTTGACATTTCTGTTTGCTTCCCTTGGTACACAATCTGCTTTGCAAAAAATGCATTGACTCAAAATCCTTATTTACCATTGAGAAATCCGATGAGCTTTGAAAACTCCTTTTTACAGATGTCGGTAGAGGTGGGTCAGAAGGTAAAAACAAACAATACAAAAATACAATAGGAGTGCAAAGTGTCGGAAAAGTAAGCATACAAAATAAATCCACAAAATAATCGTTTTATTTTACCAGCTAAAGCCGACTGACCTATTTTTTAGAAGCGACCTGGCCACAAATAGCTCAACTAAGTGGCTTAAGTGTAAATGTATAGCACAAAATACCGTACTCTAAACCGGGGATGTCACTCAATCGGACAGCGGGCCAGTTTGGATTTAAATGCCCCTCCCGTGGGCCACATTTGGGCTATGAAAATGAAAAGCATAACACGGCATGAATTGACTGAACATCGGCTGTATAAAAGGGTAGCTAAATTCAGTTTAACCCATGTAATGTCAAAAAACATTCAATTCAATGATTTGTATTGCTCTTCAGTTCTGCGGCTGCTTGCTTCCTGATGCTTCACACCTCTTTGGACTATTGCATCGAAGTTTGGAACAAGTGACTGGGCTCTTGCTACCTTTATTTGCTGTGCGCAGATCTTGGCTTTCCATTAGCCTGCGCAAATAAACATGAACTCCTCCACTTGGACAACTCTACACCCTTTATTGACCTTCCTTTGATAACAATTAGGCTATGCGACTTATATCACAGTTCAAAAACATTTATTTTCCCACGCTCGAATTTTTAATTGAGATGGATTTTGCTGCTGGAGTGATTAAGGATAGTCGTATGAGTAGAGCTTACGTGTACAGACAGCGAGATACGAACGTCCGATTTGGGAACCATCTGCACTTACGAACGAACCGCCATAAGATCTATATTTTTTTTAACCACCCGACTTGAGAATGTCCGGTCGTACTCTTGAACCGAACTGCGAAACCATTTTGCTTGGCGGAGCGATCCTCCGCGAGGTGTAATGAGTCTCAGCAACTCGCATATTACACCATGACAGTAAATTGTTTGACTCGAGGTAAGTTAAAATATAACTTTTTCCACGTGACACTTTTATGTTTTGTTTGCTAGAGTATATGACTGTGTTACATGTAACTTAAATATTTCTTATTTATGAGTTTGACAATTCTTCCCTTTTTTTATTGAACTATATGATCATGGGACCTCCCTTGCCAGTATCAAAATATAAGAATAGGCTTTACCCTTTCTGGCAATAAAAATTGTGTTCAGATGTTAAAATACCCAACATAAATCTTTTGCAAGGAATCATGTCTGCATGAACCACAATACTTGTGGTGAACATGCAAACAAAAACATACTTTGGTAGTATATGATGCATTGGCTTTGAAACTGGTCCAGACCAGAGACAGCTTTCTTCAGAGCCAAGTCTCAAATAGTGTTAGACCAGAGAACGCCAAAAGGCGAACAGCACAAAGACAATGCCACTATCAGGAGAGCTCGGGTTGAGCAGCGACATCATGGGGCCTCCCTTGGCAGTATCAAAACATTTCATAACTCTACAAATAAACATTGGGTTCCGCGATACGAACACATCGACTCAGGAACGTAGCGCGTTCGTAAGTCGAGGACTATAGAAGTCGCGTGAGGAACTTCCTCGGATTTCTAGGGACACAGGTGGTTGAGGGCGGGCGGGGGGTACGTCCGCGGATGTCTATCGCCCATATAAAGAGGCCGTGGAGAGGACGCGGGGGTCCGTGCAAACATTACAGTGGGTCAACCGGGTGGGGAAGGGTGGATGTCCATGTGAAGGCATGGAGAGATGGTTTAGAATGCGCGGGGAGAGATATGATTTGCAGTCTTTTATTGCGGAAGGTCGCGCCAAATCCGTTTCAATTTCCGATTTAAATTCAGGTTGAATTTAGATAGAAGCTTAAAATAAAAAAGGAATGCGAACAATAAGTAAGTCTTAAACTTTTAAACACGTGGCGGGCCTGGAGGAAGGGGCTTGGGGGGCCGGGTATTTAACATCCCTGCTCGAAACGCGTGGTGATGTTGATTCCAAATGTGGAGGGAAAAACCGGAGGACCTGGAGAAAACCCCACACGACCACGGGGAGAGAGAGACACGCTAACTCCAAATACACAGGCGTCAGGGTCGGGATCAAACCCACGACAACATTGATATGCGCCATGACTGTTAAGTTCAATTTCGATTTAACATAGCTATTTCTGTGACCAGTCACAAGCTAATCATTCAGCCATTTCAATGCTAAATTATATGCTAATTCCTTTGTCAAGGCGCTTTGTTCCTCTCACACAGCTTTAAGGCCGTATCTGAACGTGGCTCTTTCACTCCAGCGCTGTCCTACCAGACAGTCTCGCCCCCTTCACCTGATGAAGGCCGCTTGTGTTGTGGCCGAAACGTCGTGAGAATATTATTGTGTTATTTTATTTTATCAATTTATTATTTTATTATCATTCTACGTGACTTTACCGAAAGAACCAAAGAAGACTGTTAAGTTCATGAACATTACTGGGATTGTAAATCTTTATCCTTAATTTCAGCACTTTTGGGAAAACTTAACTCGACCTCTGGTTTCGCCTTAACTGCCGAGCAGCAGTATCTCAATATGGAGAGTTCGTTTATGAGATGGTGTCACTGTCGATAGCTCTCATCTCTCTTACCGAATGTAACGCTGCAAAAAAGAATAGTTGCAAATGCATCTCAGTGGACTGGTAATTCTAGAGTTCGACCATTTAATTGGTGTTATCCATTGTAACATCATTACGCTGCTTGGCACAACAATCTGGCTTAAAGAGTCTGTGCTTAAAGCCTCTTTAACTGAACAATTATAACCACGAAACAAAGCACAAATTCAGTCCACGTTAGAATGTCGTCATATCTGGAGAGGAACACCCAAGTTCCCTACCTCAACGCACCGGATATAATTCATTGTAAGTGGCAGTCAGGGTGATCGATGATTCAGCACTTGCTCATCGACGGTCAGCCTCCTCATCTATAGCTGCTTGGTTACTAATCCCGTGACCTTCAATAATCGATTCCCCCCCCCCCCATGTTGAGGACTCACCCTACCAGTGTTTAGTTTCAACCACGCTATTTCCCCAAGCTCGTATAATCTTGCTCATTTCAAGGAACGCTTTGATTTATTTGCTGGTCGCTTGGCGTTTGGGGCCGTCCATAAATGACGTCACGCGATTTTGGATGATTTTTGACCCCCCCCCCCCCCCCCGTCGTCACACGAAGTCACAAAAAGTCAGACCCCCCTCAAATATGACGTCACAAAGCTCTGCCCACCCTCCAAACCATATTTCCATTTTGAAAATAAAACATGCTTCAAATCGCTTTAAACTATTGTCAAATTGTAGTGGGTATTTAATGTGGCGCTGCACTCTGATGTTGTAGAAGAAAACATTTATATATATAAAAAATATATATTTAACTAAGTACAACGTTTTGATTTAAAGCTTTCGTGACTGCAGGGATTCATATTCTTGGTTTTTTCGGTAAAGTCACGTAGAAGGGAAACAATAAAATAATACACCCAGCCATCAGAATTACCATGGAAGTCGAAAAAGATGGCAAGCTATCTTTTTTGGATGTCCTAATAAAAAAGAGACCTGATGGTTCAATGAGTCACGGATTCCCACCACCGTCCATCCCAGAATAAATTCCTCATCAAGACTCTGCACCATAGAGCCCAATGCATATCCGACCAGGAACACATAGCCAGTGAACTCAAGCACGTACACCAAGCTCTTAAGGCTAATGGTTACTCCGACTACACAATCCGCAAAGCTATCACTCCAACCATGAAGAAGGACCCTCTTGAGGAGCCATTTAAAACCATCACTTTACCCTACATTGCGGGGATCACAAAAAAGATCTCCAAAATCTTGAATAAACATAAGATCCAGGTCCGATTCAACACATTACATAAAATCCGTGATCTGGTTCCGTCTGTAAAAGATGTGATTCTGGATATACAGTACCCTGGCGTCTACAAACTAAGTTGCCTCTGTGGTAGTAGTTACATTGGAGAAACCAAACGACATGTCTTGGATCGCATCGTGAACACAAAGCAGACCTTAAACACGGTAGGACCAACACCTCGGCCGTGGCAGATCACTGTTATAATTCAGTAGGCTTACATGACATTGACTTCTCCAAGACAGAGGTTCTCTGCAAGCCATCTGGCCACTATGAGTGATTCGTTCATGAGGCTATCCAAATATACAAACACAGAGACAATTTCAACCAAGAAGATGGATTCTGGCTTAGCAATCATTGGAAGGATTTGATAAACCATTTCAGGTCTTAATTGATTGTTCACGCTTATGGTGGCTTTCAGACCGCATCCATTATTTTCGTCTCCCCCCTCCTCTTTTCCGAACATAGATGGACTCGTCCATCTGAATAACTGCCAAATCGCTCTCTGTGGTGCTAATGTAAAAAAAAACCGCCGCTTTTTTCACATTTTCTTGCTGTGGTTTTCACACCTGATGATGATTGCTTGTGTTGCAGTCGAAACGTCGTGATAATTTTATTGTTTTAGATTTTTATTATGTTATTGTTTCCCTTCTACGTGATTTTACCGAAAGAACCAAGAATATAAGTAGAACGTATTCTTAGCTCTTTCGGTAAAGTCACGTTGAAGGAAAACAATAAAATAATAAAATATATATAAAACAATAAAAATTCTCACGACGTTTCGACCATAACACAAACGGTCGTCATCAGGTTTTTCACACCTTTTTCACACCTGATGACGACCGTTTGTGTTATGGTCGAAACGTTGTGAGAATTTTTATTGTTTTATTTATTTATTTTTTGTTTCCCTTCAACGTCACTTTACCGAAAGAGCTAAGAATAAAAACAATAGATTTTGGGTAATAGGGGTTCTTTGGTGGGTCGATCGCGTAACTATAAGTGTCTCGTTAAACCCGCCACCACCCGACACAGCCCATTAGTAAGGGTTGTCACGTAAACAGAACGTGCCAATTAGTTACTAGTACGCGATTTAACCCCCCCAAAAACTGTATTGTGGATATTTTATGGGTCTTTCGGTAAAGCCATGTAGATATAATTTTATTATTTTTATAATCCACGTGGCTTTACCGATAGACCCATAGAATATGTATTCTTGTAGTCACGGAAGCTTTAAGTCAATATTTGTATTATGGATATTTGTCGCGAAAGCCGACGTCTTAAACCGTATGGGTTGACAGGTATGGAATACAACGTTGAAACAAAATATATGCCCGTGTTTCTGATGCATATATTATTGCGTGCATAAATAATATGTTGCTAATCGTAATAATTATATTTGTTAAATAAACAAGGACAGTCCAGGAAATATGCAGTGGCAGCGTCCTCGATCCGTCACGTGACGCGGGACCGGCTCCCCCTACCCAAGATGGCCGCGCGGGCTACAGCGCTAGGCCGAGGCCGCGGGTCCTCGCGCGCGATTGGTCGCGCTTCGGTCGCGTGACATAGCCGCTCGACTGCGATTGGCTGCTGCTGCTGTTAGGTGGCGGTGAGGAACGAGCGATGGAGGCGATGAAAAAGGCAGCGGTGTGCGCCGTGTGCGCGCTCTCTCCTCGCAAGTACAAGTGTCCCGCGTGCGAAAGCCCATAGTACGTGCGGTACACCATCGTAGTACGTGCTACGTGTATACAATGTTTAATAATAACCACGCGGTGACGAAACACAGAGCGCCCTGCCGATACACCGTAGCACGTGTAGTGCAGTTGTCGTCCCAGATGTCTTGTGACCCCCCCCCCTCCTCTACCCCTATTTAATTCTCTAAAACGTAATGTTTTGGGATACTAGTAGGGGTACGACAACAGAAATGAATACGCAAAAATAAAACAATGTTAGGGGTCATTTAATTGGGTGGGGGCGGTGTCACAAGACATTTGGACCACACTGTACGTGGCCCGGGTAGTTACTGTACCTGTGTGGGGATTGGTGGCGCGGTGGTTAGCGCTGAACTGCGCTGCGAAACCCGGCGACCCGAGTTCGGTTCACAGCGGCAACTATTATTTATCGCTCGCTGGGTCTCCCACTTGGTCGACTTAGCATTAAACGAGTGTGCCTGGTACAAAGGCGGCCTTGCGTGGAGTTCTAGTAGCACCACCGTTGTCGGTGTGCCGGCCTGCGAAGGTGCTCGCCAACAGCACTTTCCTCAAGGCTATCGGGCGGGAATATTTCGTGTGTGCGTGCACCTAGCCTGGCACAAGCGCCGTGTTGACGTGGCGAATGGCGACAGCTGTATGAGCTTACAACTTGAACGTCTCTGTCCGCAGCTGTTCGGTGGAGTGCTATAAAGTCCACAAAGGTAAAACACAACGCACACCGCCGTTCGTTCAGCAAGCACGTGCTCACCACGGTTCATGCGCGCATGCGATAAGAAAATGTGGGAAATTAAAGACAGCCCACAGTGCGGTTGTGGCCATGCAACCCAAATTATGGGCCATATAGTAAACCCGCGTAGACGCGTATAGAGGTCGAGACATCCATTAGATATGCATTAAAGACAAGCCACAGCGGTACGTGCAGGCTGGACTCGGATCAAGCCAAAATTTGGAACGTCGGAAAATCTACCCAAAAGTATAACAGCCAATTCAATTAAACCAGAAATCTGCAGCCTGAATATTGTTCGCAACGCAGCAGTGAAACCCATCCCATCTGAGTTTGGTGTATCTGCACTGGGCCTGGGCCTCCCCCTCATCCCACACTGACCAGCGTGGTGGTGAAGTATGGTCAGTCAACCCCAACAACTACCACATCATGTGGAGGTCATCATCCAGCAGTGGATAAACAACGGGGTGAATATTAATTATTTAGTTCCGTGGTTTTAAATATGCAGTTAAAATTACTTTTCATTGTATTGGTGTGTTTACACATGCAACATTGCCACCTACTGGGAAACTTGACAGTCTTGAGAACCTGTGAGGCTTAACTGTAAACAAGCGTGAGTAATAATTTTAACAGACACGTTAACTGGCAGTTGTTTAACAAACAAATGCATTGCCAGCTGTGGATCACACAAAAAACGAATTAAATTACTACATTAATGGTTTGCCACTGTGTAAATGTGGTAGCAGCAGAGGTGTGCGTGACTGTTTTGACAAACGTCCTCTGCTGTATAAGAATAGGTCTTACCCTTTCTGTCAATAAAACAGGTGTTAAGATATTCTTTGGGTCTTTCGGTAAAGTCACGTAGATAGTTTTTTGTTATTTTATTTCAACCTATCTACGTTACTTTACCGAAAAACCCAAAGAATATGAATTCCTGCAGTCACGAAAGCTTTAAGTCAAGGTGTTGAGATGTTAAAACGCCAAACAGAAACCTTTAGGAAAGAATCATGTCTGCATTAACCACACATACCTGTGGTGAACATGCATACAAAAACATGTTCTGGTATTTTGATACCGGCAAGATCCCATGATGTAGCTGCTCACCCCGAGCTATAACGCCCTGATAGTGGCATTGTCTTTGTGCTGGTCGCCTTTTGGCGTTCTCTGGTTTAACACCGTTTGAGACTAGGCTCTAAAAAGAGCTGTCTCTGGTGTGGACCAATCAGTTTCAAAGACGATGCATCATATACTACTATAGCATGTTCTTGTTTGCACGTTCACCACAGGTATGTGTGGTTAATGCAGACATTATTCTTTCCAAAAGGTTTCTGTTTGGTGTTTTAACATCTTAACACCTGTTTTATTGCCAGAAAGGGTAAAACCAATGATTATATTTTGATGCTGGCAAGAGAGGTCCCATCATGTTCCCTGCTGTCTCGTCAGGGAGCAGCAACTGCACTCCAAAGCCCAACACTGCTGCCGTCACGTCCGCTGGGAGCCCTCTTGACAGAAGGCACGACAAGGGTGTGTGGTGTACAACAAACGCACACCCACAGACACACCTGATTTACGCGTTCACCATTTGAATGATCGCAACATGTTTGTCTTGGACCACATCACCCAGAATGCACCTGACCGTGTCACGTCTCGGAAATGAAGCGGTATCGAGCCTAGATCAGTGGTTGGCCACCTGCGTGCTGTGGAGCCCCTTGTGGTGGCTTGGTCTAAGTGTGTCTAGAGTGATGCGTGGGGTCATGATGAGTGCACAAGCACGATGTCAAGCTTGTGGCCTGCTGAGGAGAAAGAGGGCTGCTCATGTGGCGCCACTAGTTTAGGTTACCCATCACTGACCTGCAGAGTGCTTGGATGGACGACCACCTTGCATAAAACACGAAACAGGAACTGTAAGTTCTCGACAGAGAGCAGTGCAGCAAACATCAATCGTGCTGTGCTATGCTACAATAACTTTGCCCTGCGTTTTCACCAACCTATAGTGACAAGCGTGGTGAAACATGGTCAAATAACCCCCACAAGCTGCTCTTTCCACCAACTGTTCCCAATATTCTGGAGCTCTTACGTAAATTCCCCCTTGGCTCCTGATCTGTCTTGGCACATGTCGTTCGCGATCAGTTATCATACACTAAATGAAGGATGTTTCACGTGCGATTTGTACCCTTATTTTAGCAGCGCGTCTATTTTAAGTGCTCATCTGTGAGGCCCAGACTTGAGTCAAACTGCGGTCTTGTGCAGGCTTCAGGCGGTTGCTTTGGAAAGCATGAAGTTATAAACCATCTGCGATTCACGCTGGCTCGAAAACAACCTTGCTTGTCTTGTTGATTTGACATTGCGTCATAGCTGATCACGTTTGACATTGTTGCTATTTTTCCACCAGCAGTGGACAACAATACTTATGATGGTGCAGATGAAGATTCTGACCAAGTGCCCCCAACCAGATTGCGTCTGCTAGGTGAGTCGTTGGTGCATCAGCTGAAACTGCCGGTTCCACCTATGACCCCATTGAAAATGACCGTGTCTTTAACTGACATAGTTAATCATCGATTATCCGGCTTCCAACATCTGGTGGTCTCAGGCCGATCCGGCAAAACCACTCCACAAGTTGTACCAGTCCAGTGATCGACACCATGTGCGTGACAAAAAAAGTAGCTATCTTTGATTTTACTGTGAAATATACTACATTATACACTACGTATAACTTAAACAATGAAAATACTGCACATATATACATTTTTCATGACTAATAACTGCAATAACAAAAACATCAGTGCGGTCTGGTGAAATGTGTGTGTAATTCGGCATTCGTATCAATCCAGCGATCGTCAAACATAACCATGTCGTTGAAACAAGAGCGTAGCACCTCAGCCCATGCAATGTCTTCCAGATTGAAGTGGTAAGTAAGCTACAGTAAATTCAGCAACTTTTACAGTAGGGTATTTATTTTTGTCTATTGGTATGTTTATGCTAATTTCATATCGCAAACAATTTAAAAACACTTTAAAAACATACACAGCACTTAAAAACATGAAATGCAAGGATGTGCAAAAAGCTATTTTGAATAATGTGATTATCCGGAGTTTTAGAAAATTCGGCACTCCCTTCCTCCCAAAGCCGCCGGATAATCAATAATCTACTGTAGTTATACTCAACAGTGTCAGTCCGCTACTGGACAATAGCCTCCCTATGTTTGACCAGTATTGTTTGGCCATCCTTCACCACACTGGGCAGTTGAGGTTGGTAAAAGTGGTGCCAGGTCTATCAGGGACGTCACTCATCACAGCTCGCCGAGATCTCTGTGCGGCGGTACGTTGGCCGGGCAAAGCGGTGCATGGGGACGACCACGTCACCGGTCGGCGTTGCGTGAAACTTGCGTGCGCTGCAGACGAGAGCGCTGCCCTGAGGGCACTGCTGGACAACCCCCACCTGCGCTCGCTTCTGGTGGAGATCGACAGTGCGCAGGACAAGGCGACGGCGATGCGCCTCGCCATGCAGGAGCCGCTCTTCGTCGAGTTCGCCGACCGGTGCCTGAGTGTCGTGGCGCCCGCGGACGGCGAGCGGGAGGACTAGCGCCACCGGCGTTTCCGGACGTCGCAACGCACTCCGGCAAAGAAGAGATATCGCCACCGGCCGTAGTCTTTCCACTGCTGGATGAAGACATGCCCAAAGTGGTCGCCATCTCGAGCCGATTTTACCGCTCCCATCTCTGCGGTGGTAAAAGAATCCCCGCCAACAACCTGCACTCAGCAGTGGGTGAATACAAAGGGCTGTACCTATAATATGTAGCATAACGCTGTCCATAGAATACTGTGATGGTGTTTATTCAGAGATGGAAGTTAATGCTTTGGAGGCAGTGTGGTATTGCAACATCTGCCAATGAATGTGTGTGCCAGTTCAGATGTTTTGTTTTTATCTAAAACGTTATAACGAGTCATAATTTCAACTTGTAACGCGAGCCACACGCTGAGCCGGCACCAACAGTTGTCCAAGCTCAGCAGTCTACAGATTCAGGTGTTATCGGCCATTTAATTAGTGCTAAGATATGGGAGGAAACCGGAGCACCTCGAGAAAACCAAAATATGCGAGAGGGAAATCTCTCCTGTACAGACCGAACAGGTGGAGTCCACATTTTGTCTGTACCGCCTTCTGGAAAGTCAAGGTATAACTGCTGGACACTCACAGAAAAAAGAGTTTAGCTGCATTTGTACGGTGATCAATCGGCATTGCCTCCGCAGTGCTGGATTGCAGGCAGCCACGTGCAGTATTGCCACCACGGCTTGGCTATACTGCACGTATAGGGAGCACGTGTTTATTTCTCAGCAAGTGATTGGTTACTTGAGTGCAGTAGCCACATTGTGGCATTTATTTCGTAAGATGTGGCCTAAAATAAAGATGTATTTTTCTTACGTGTGTGGTTTTGCTTTAGTAATGTTGCTGTTGTACATCTGGTTATTTTTTTAGTTTTATAAACGACAGTGGCGTCACTAGGGTTGGTGTCACCCAGTGCAGTAACTCATGGTGTCACCCCTCATGGGCCTCCGTCCATACCAGACCATACAGAATCCTTAGTAATGTGTTTTGTACTAATGTTTCTGGTAAATGGTAATTCCCGTAAATAACTGAATGTAATGGCAATAGTGACATAAACAACTAGCAACATTTAAATTACACCTTTAAATGCCAATATTTCCTTTAATTACTCCATTCTCAAAAAAGTTATTGATCTAAGTTCACAAATACTAATTACCACAGTATTGCACCTAAAACACCAGAAAATTTGACAAAACCAGCGACTAAAAACACGAGCAGCAACAGCGCGTGCAGACGAAAGCACGTGATTCGAAGCGTCACTGTAATTGGGTAATAACAGCTCTGACCGGAGGGCATTCGAAGGTTCAAAAAGTAAATTCGCACAGGGATTTAGCCTTGTAGGTATATTAATACAGTACATGTAAGCTGGGCTTACGAAAAATGTTTTTGTTACAACCACAAGGATATTTTTTTTTAATAAAAAAAAATAATTTCTGCTGAAACACTGCACAAACATTGTATAGACAGTCATTTTGGTGTCACCCCCTCTGATGGTGTCACCCCCTCTGATGGTGTCACCCCCTCTGATGGTGTCACCCCCTCTGATGGTGTCACCCCCTCTGATGGTGTCACCCGGTGCGGTCCGCACCACCCTAGTGACGCCACTGATAAACGAATTTAATTTTTTGACCAAAACATGGAAATCGTTTCCTTTTCAAATGGAAAGCACTCATCCTGTTAGCCGTCTTAAACCAACCGTTTACTAAAAATGTGCATCAGTTTGATCGACCCTGCAAAAATTACGGGCTGAGTTAACCCTCAGCGGAGTAGTAACTCACAACCTTCTTATTGATTATGGTGTTCAAATATGTCATTGGCCTCAGTTGTAAAAAAAATACCATTCTGCTCTGTAACCTTGAAGACTTTGACAAAACGAGTCTGTAAATCAATGAACTCTCACCTGCGTAAGGAACCAGCATAAACATCTATACGACTCTTGCACGTACCGTATTTTCTGTGATAAAGGGTTTATTTTACTTGGCGGCGTAGTACTGTCAGGGCCGTCCATACGTTGGCTGCGGGACCCGGGGTAAATCCCACATCGTGTGCCCCCCCCCCCACCCCCCATGCCTTCAAACTAAACTGGAAGTATTGCATCTGACACCGTGAGGTCGAAACGCGGGGCTTGGGGCGGGCGCTCCGATTCACCGTACCCTAGGGACGGCTCTCAGCCCTTTATTGTTCAACGTAACACAACCACACGGCACGAAGTCGTAAGGATTAGGGGCCGTCCATAAATGACGTCACGCACCTAGGGCGGGGGGAGGGGGGTCAGACATGTGTGACGAAGGGGGGGGGGGGTGAGAAATGTGACAAATAAAATACGCACTACAATGACAATAGTTTAAAGCGATTTGAAGCATGTTTTATTTGGGGGGGGGGGGGGGGGGCAGAGCTTTGTGACGTCATATTTGAGGGGGGGGTCAGACTTTTTGTGACGTGTGACGAAGGGGGGGGGGGTCAAAAATCGTCCACAATAGCGTGACGTCATTTATGGACGGCCCCTTAGCTTGTTCAAATAACCAGATATATCTCTCTACGTAATGCTGCAGACCAGTTCAACTCGGCGTCTTCATCTCCGGTTTGGCCACATGACCTGTCGCCTCAACAACTCGTGATTGCCAGCCAGCCCGAGCTCAGGTGACCGTGACTCATGGGAAACACTAGCGGTGCAAACGTTCAAACTTGTTTTATATATTTTATTATTTTATTGTTTCCCTTCAACGTGACTTTACCGAAAGAGCTAAGAATACATTCAAACACTCTCAACATTTATTTAAAAAGCAAACTGTACCTGTTTTGACCTGATTTAAAAAAAAAAATAGCCAGCGTCTGCCCAAAGATTGCAGTTTACAGCAGCTGGACTGAGGGAATAAGCGATTGGCTTATTGATGTTGTAAGCGATTGGCTTATTGATGTTGTAAGCGATTGGCTTATTGATGTTGTAAGCGATTGGCTTATTGATGTTGTAAGCGATTGGCGTATTGATGTTGTAAGCGAATGGCTTATTCCCTCGGCGGTTTGAAGCATGTGTTGTTTTTTTTGTTTTGTTAGCGAGCACCTATTCAAAACTAAATAAACTTTCATTTATATTACCAGCTAAGACCCACTGAACTATATAGCTCAACGAAGCATCTTACGTGGAACTGTATCCCTGAATGAATGGGTAGGTAAGGGGCCGTCCATAAATGACGTCACGCGATTTTGGACGATTTTTAACCCCCCCCCCTCGTCACACGGCGTCACAAAAAGTCAGACCCCCCCCTCAAATATGACGTCACAAAGCTCTGCCCCCCCCCCAAAATAAAACATGCTTCAAATCGCTTTAAACTATTGTCATTGTAGTGCGTATTTAATGTGCCGCTGCACTCTGATGTTGTAGGAGAAAACATTTATTAAAAAAGTCTATTTAATCAAGTAGAACGTATTCTTAGTTTTTTCGGTAAAGTCACGTTGAAGAGAAACAACAAAATAACAAAATATATATAAAACAATAAAAAATTCTCACGACGTTTCGACCATAACTCAAACGGTCATCATCAGGTGTGTCGGTTTGCATAAATTTATTTTGAAAACGGCATATTTATTTATATATATAAAAATAACGTTTGCGTCACGCGCAACGATGGCAGTTTGCCAGGACTAGTCCATCTATTTTTTGAAAAGAGGAGGGGGGAGACGAAATTTGTTTTTATGTATGCTGTCTGAAAGGCACTGTAAGCGTGAACAATCAATCAAGAACTGAAATGATTTATCAAATCTTTCCAATGATTGCTAAGATAGAATCCATCTTCTCGGTTGAAATTGTCTCTGTGTTTGTATATGTGGATAGCCTCATGAACGAATCTCTCATGGAAGCCAGATGGCTTACAAAGAACCTCCGTCTTGGAAAAGTCAATGGCATGTGAGCCTACTGAATTAGAACAATGATCTGCTACGGCCGAGGTGTTGGTCCTACCGTGTTTAAGGTCTGCTTTATGTTCACGAATGCGGTCCGAGATATGGCGTTTGGTTTCTCCAATGTAACTACTACCACAGAGGCAACTTAGTTTGTAGACACCAGGGTATTGTATGTCCGGAATCACATCTTTTACAGACGGAACCAGATCACGGATTTTATGTAATGTGTTGAAACGGACCTGGATCTTGTGTTTATTCAAGATTTTGGAGATCTTTTTTGTGATCCCAGCAATGTAGGGTAAAGTGATGGTTTTGAAAGGCTCCTCAAGAGGGTTCTTCTTCATGGTTTGAGTGATAGCTTTGCGGATTGTATAGTCGGAGTAACCATTAGCCCTAAGAGCTTGGTGTACGTGCTTGAGTTCACTGCTTATGTGTTCCTGGTCGGATATGCATTGGGCTCTATGATACAGAGTCTTGATGAGAGAATTCTTCTGTGATGGATGGTGGTGGGAATCCGGTTTCAGATAAGCATCCGTATGGGTAGCTTTCCTGTAGACAGAGTGGCTCATTGAACCATCAGGTCTCTTTTTAATTAGGACATCCAAAAAAGGTATCTTGCCATCTATTTCGACTTCCATGGTAAATCTGATGGCTGGGTGTATGGAATTGATGTGGTCGAAGAATTTGTCTAGAGCAGGCCGGCCATGTGGCCAGATGACAAAAGTGTCATCCACGTACCTCTTCCATAAGGTTGGGCGCAGAGTGGCAGTCTGGATGGCGTCAGTCTCAAATTTCTCCATGAAAATGTTAGCTATAACTGGAGAAAGGGGGGAGCCCATTGGGGTGCCCTCAGTTTGTTTGTAGAAAGTTCCATTCCAAGTGAAGTATGTATTGGTTAAACAGTGTCTCACCAGGGGGGGTACCTCAGTGTTTAGTCCTTGATGAACCAAGTCTTCAATGATTGCAATGGTGTCAGGTACAGGAACCTTGGAGAATAAGGAAACTACATCAAAACTGACAAGCAGGTCGTCTGGGGACAGGGAAATACCCTTGATTGTTGATACCAGGTGAGTAGAATTTTGTACCGCAGAGGTGGTCTTTCCAGTGAAAGGACGCAGGATTTCAGACAAAAAATGAGCTAGTTTGTAGGTGGGGGAGTTGATAGTAGAGACTATGGGACGAAGAGGTGTATCAACTTTATGTATTTTTGGTAAGCCGTATAATCTTGGTGGCCTGGCAGCAGAAGGTTTCAACGAAAACTGTTTAGATTGATCAATTAATGCGGTTGAATCAGAAATTATTTTGTTGGTTTGTGTGACGAGGCTGTTGGTGGGATCTCTTTTTATTTTTGTATAACTACCATCGTCGAGTAATTCTTTAATTTTGTTGTTGTATTCTATTTTATCCATGATAACAGTAGCATTGCCTTTGTCACCTGAGAGAACTACAATA
Source organism: Petromyzon marinus (assembly GCF_048934315.1). NCBI lineage: Eukaryota > Metazoa > Chordata > Hyperoartia > Petromyzontiformes > Petromyzontidae > Petromyzon > Petromyzon marinus. The sequence continues at coordinate 1,506,752 of NC_133704.1, read as the reverse complement.
TCATTCCTCTTTTTTAATTTATATAATTCAAAACGCTCATCTTTGCTGAGGTTGCTAGCTGGCATCTTAGCGTTTTTGAGGGTTGCAGCGATTTCAGATCTTGCTACGTCTGCAGCGATGTGACCCAGGCCCCTGAGAGCAACGTCTACTTGGGCAATTATATCATTAACTGGTATGTGTTTAGGTGTGACTGCAAAGTTTAGACCTTTAGCTAAAACGGATTTCAGACCATCGGAAATAGAACTGTTACTGCGATTAATTACGACTTTATTAACGTCTAACTTTTTGGTGTGTGGGTCCGGTCTTTTGTTTAAGAGGAGGTTAAATTTGGAAATCAGGTTTTCCTTACATTTGGTCGACATAGTAGCAGCTGAAGAGGCAGTCATATTGTCTACATGTTCCCAATCCGATGTGGACATTATTGCCGTCAATGATAAGTGTGATTTGTAGAGTGTCTTGTCTAACTGATCTAGTTCTGTGCGTATAAGTCTGATTTTTTCTGAGATAAGAGCTAAGCTAGTTTTGAAAAGAATTCGTTTCGCATTAGAAGAAGTTACAGTAGCAGAGGTGAGTGTAAATGCGATTGGTATTACCCCAGAGTCGCGGCATCTCTTCAGGAAGGTGAGAGACTCGATCAGCTGAGCTTTCTTATCCCGGAGTTTGTTGAAAGATCTTAAAGTTATGTGAAAACCCTCCCCGTAGAGGCGATTAAATTTTGATTTAAAGCTTTCGTGACTGCAGTAATTCATATTCTTAGTTTTTTCGGTAAAGTCACGTTGAAGAGAAACAACAAAATAACAAAATATATATAAAACAATAAAAAATTCTCACGACGTTTCGACCATAACTCAAACGGTCATCATCAGGTGTGTCGGTTTGCATAAATTTATTTTGAAAACGGTATATTTATTTATATATATAAAAATAACGTTTGCGTCACGCGCAACGATGGCAGTTTGCCAGGACTAGTCCATCTATTTTTTGAAAAGAGGAGGGGGGAGACGAAATTTGTTTTTATGTATGCTGTCTGAAAGGCACTGTAAGCGTGAACAATCAATCAAGAACTGAAATGATTTATCAAATCTTTCCAATGATTGCTAAGATAGAATCCATCTTCTCGGTTGAAATTGTCTCTGTGTTTGTATATGTGGATAGCCTCATGAACGAATCTCTCATGGAAGCCAGATGGCTTACAAAGAACCTGAGGACGGCTGCTTGCGTTGTGGCCGAAACGTCTTCGACCACATCAATTCCATACACCCAGTCATCAGATTTACCATGGAAGTCGAAATAGATGGCAAGATACCTTTTTTGGATGTCCTAATTAAAAAGAGACCTGATGGTTCAATGAGCCACTCTGTCTACAGGAAAGCTACCCATACGGATGCTTATCTGAAACCGGATTCCCACCACCATCCATCACAGAAGAATTCTCTCATCAAGACTCTGTATCATAGAGCCCAATGCATATCCGACCAGGAACACATAAGCAGTGAACTCAAGCACGTACACCAAGCTCTTAGGGCTAATGGTTACTCCGACTATACAATCCGCAAAGCTATCACTCAAACCATGAAGAAGAACCCTCTTGAGGAGCCTTTCAAAACCATCACTTTACCCTACATTGCTGGGATCACAAAAAAGATCTCCAAAATCTTGAATAAACACAAGATCCAGGTCCGTTTCAACACATTACATAAAATCCGTGATCTGGTTCCGTCTGTAAAAGATGTGATTCCGGACATACAATACCCTGGTGTCTACAAACTAAGTTGCCTCTGTGGTAGTAGTTACATTGGAGAAACCAAACGCCATATCTCGGACCGCATTCGTGAACATAAAGCAGACCTTAAACACGGTAGGACCAACACCTCGGCCGTAGCAGATCATTGTTCTAATTCAGTAGGCTCACATGCCATTGACTTTTCCAAGACGGAGGTTCTTTGTAAGCCATCTGGCTTCCATGAGAGATTCGTTCATGAGGCTATCCACATATACAAACAGAGACAATTTCAACCGAGAAGATGGATTCTATCTTAGCAATCATTGGAAAGATTTGATAAATCATTTCAGTTCTTGATTGATTGTTCACGCTTACAGTGCCTTTCAGACAGCATACATAAAAACAAATTTCGTCTCCCCCCTCCTCTTTTCAAAAAATAGATGGACTAGTCCTGGCAAACTGCCATCGTTGCGCGTGACGCAAACGTTATTTTTATATATATAAATAAATATGCCGTTTTCAAAATAAATTTATGCAAACCGACACACCTGATGATGACCGTTTGAGTTATGGTCGAAACGTCGTGAGAATTTTTTATTGTTTTATATATATTTTGTTATTTTGTTGTTTCTCTTCAACGTGACTTTACCGAAAAAACTAAGAATATGAATTACTGCAGTCACGAAAGCTTTAAATCAAAATTTAATCGCCTCTACGGGGAGGGTTTTCACATAACTTTAAGATCTTTCAACAAACTCCGGGATAAGAAAGCTCAGCTGATCGAGTCTCTCACCTTCCTGAAGAGATGCCGCGACTCTGGGGTAATACCAATCGCATTTACACTCACCTCTGCTACTGTAACTTCTTCTAATGCGAAACGAATTCTTTTCAAAACTAGCTTAGCTCTTATCTCAGAAAAAATCAGACTTATACGCACAGAACTAGATCAGTTAGACAAGACACTCTACAAATCACACTTATCATTGACGGCAATAATGTCCACATCGGATTGGGAACATGTAGACAATATGACTGCCTCTTCAGCTGCTACTATGTCGACCAAATGTAAGGAAAACCTGATTTCCAAATTTAACCTCCTCTTAAACAAAAGACCGGACCCACACACCAAAAAGTTAGACGTTAATAAAGTCGTAATTAATCGCAGTAACAGTTCTATTTCCGATGGTCTGAAATCCGTTTTAGCTAAAGGTCTAAACTTTGCAGTCACACCTAAACACATACCAGTTAATGATATAATTGCCCAAGTAGACGTTGCTCTCAGGGGCCTGGGTCACATCGCTGCAGACGTAGCAAGATCTGAAATCGCTGCAACCCTCAAAAACGCTAAGATGCCAGCTAGCAACCTCAGCAAAGATGAGCGTTTTGAATTATATAAATTAAAAAAGAGGAATGATATTGTAGTTCTCTCAGCTGACAAAGGCAATGCTACTGTTATCATGGATAAAATAGAATACAACAACAAAATTAAAGAATTACTCGACGATGGTAGTTATACAAAAATAAAAAGAGATCCCACCAACAGCCTCGTCACACAAACCAACAAAATAATTTCTGATTCAACCGCATTAATTGATCAATCTAAACAGTTTTCGTTGGAACTTTCTGCTGCCAGGCCACCAAGATTATACGGCTTACCAAAAATACATAAAGTTGATACACCTCTTCGTCCCATAGTCTCTACTATCAGCTCCCCCACCTACAAACTAGCTCGTTTTTTGTCTGAAATCCTGCGTCCTTTCACTGGAAAGACCACCTCTGCGGTACAAAATTCTACTCACCTGGTATCAACAATCAAGGGTATTTCCCTGTCCCCAGACGACCTGCTTGTCAGTTTTGATGTAGTTTCCTTATTCTCCAAGGTTCCTGTACCTGACACCATTGCAATCATTGAAGACTTGGTTCATCAAGGACTAAACACTGAGGTACCCCCCCTGGTGAGACACTGTTTAACCAATACATACTTCACTTGGAATGGAACTTTCTACAAACAAACTGAGGGCACCCCAATGGGCTCCCCCCTTTCTCCAGTTATAGCTAACATTTTCATGGAGAAATTTGAGACTGACGCCATCCAGACTGCCACTCTGCGCCCAACCTTATGGAAGAGGTACGTGGATGACACTTTTGTCATCTGGCCACATGGCCGGCCTGCTCTAGACAAATTCTTCGACCACATCAATTCCATACACCCAGCCATCAGATTTACCATGGAAGTCGAAATAGATGGCAAGATACCTTTTTTGGATGTCCTAATTAAAAAGAGACCTGATGGTTCAATGAGCCACTCTGTCTACAGGAAAGCTACCCATACGGATGCTTATCTGAAACCGGATTCCCACCACCATCCATCACAGAAGAATTCTCTCATCAAGACTCTGTATCATAGAGCCCAATGCATATCCGACCAGGAACACATAAGCAGTGAACTCAAGCACGTACACCAAGCTCTTAGGGCTAATGGTTACTCCGACTATACAATCCGCAAAGCTATCACTCAAACCATGAAGAAGAACCCTCTTGAGGAGCCTTTCAAAACCATCACTTTACCCTACATTGCTGGGATCACAAAAAAGATCTCCAAAATCTTGAATAAACACAAGATCCAGGTCCGTTTCAACACATTACATAAAATCCGTGATCTGGTTCCGTCTGTAAAAGATGTGATTCCGGACATACAATACCCTGGTGTCTACAAACTAAGTTGCCTCTGTGGTAGTAGTTACATTGGAGAAACCAAACGCCATATCTCGGACCGCATTCGTGAACATAAAGCAGACCTTAAACACGGTAGGACCAACACCTCGGCCGTAGCAGATCATTGTTCTAATTCAGTAGGCTCACATGCCATTGACTTTTCCAAGACGGAGGTTCTTTGTAAGCCATCTGGCTTCCATGAGAGATTCGTTCATGAGGCTATCCACATATACAAACACAGAGACAATTTCAACCGAGAAGATGGATTCTATCTTAGCAATCATTGGAAAGATTTGATAAATCATTTCAGTTCTTGATTGATTGTTCACGCTTACAGTGCCTTTCAGACAGCATACATAAAAACAAATTTCGTCTCCCCCCTCCTCTTTTCAAAAAATAGATGGACTAGTCCTGGCAAACTGCCATCGTTGCGCGTGACGCAAACGTTATTTTTATATATATAAAAATAAATATGCCGTTTTCAAAATAAATTTATGCAAACCGACACACCTGATGATGACCGTTTGAGTTATGGTCGAAACGTGAGAATTTTTTATTGTTTTATATATATTTTGTTATTTTGTTGTTTCTCTTCAACGTGACTTTACCGAAAAAACTAAGAATATGAATTACTGCAGTCACGAAAGCTTTAAATCAAAATTCAAGTAGAACGTGTTTATATTTATTTAAAGTTCTGCATTTTTACGTAACGTCACAGTTCTCGTCACGAATGTCTGACCCCCGCCCCCAGGTGCGTGACGTCATTTATGGACGGCCCCTAAGAGTGGTGGCAGCGCCGCACAGATATTTCGTAACGTCCTGTATGCAAATTGTCGCTCGCGTAGCGGCAATGCAGCCAGGCAGGGCGAGCCAGTGTCACCAACAATGGGCCAAGCTCGCAGACTGCTGAGTGTTTATTCGAGTAATTGTATATGCAGGTACTCGTTAAAGGCCGAGTCCATGTACAGGACTCGAATGGTTCAAAGAGGGCCGTGCTTGCTTGTGTTGTACCAATGCTGCTGAAATTGTGCATTCCGAGAAGGCCACGTTGCTGATAAAAAACAAACATTTTACGTGGAGGGACAGATATGGGAAGGAGGGGAATTGCTTGTATTGTGGAATTGGTTAAGAATATAACCCGGATGCAATCCGTTAGTGCATGAAACTACGAACCTATACACCTGGTGTCCTGAGTTTAATTCCCGGCCACGTGTGTCAATGGTGGCGTGGCAAGTCAACGAGTCCTACTGGGGAATCCGCGCCGACTCGCCTGGGTGGGTGAAGTATGGCCAAACAAGCCCCTACCACCTGCGCAACGTGGGGGAACATTCGTCCAGCAGTAGATTTAACAAAGAGTCTGCAGGAGCTCGATGTTGGCGTGCAGGAAAGTAAACAGCGCAGTGCAGCCGAAGTGACGGAAGAATCCGTGTATCAACCAAGACATCTTGAGATGCAGGTTATCTTGAGATGGCACGCATGTCACCCCGTTCCATAGACAACCCAGGCTCAGGGACTTCCCAGACGTATGTATGTTGAACTTTCGCACCGTACGTAGCCAACCGTGCTAATCGACGGTGCTTATTGAGACTGATCCTGCCGCGCCCCTCACCCACCCCCAACGTGCACGCGTGATGATAGCCGTGGGAAACCCGCTCAGATGCTCAGCGCGATATCAGAACCATATAAAAACACAAAACCGGTTATGCAAACCAGGCGGCATTCATATCACACAGCGTGGCTCAACGTGTTTCTATTAAGGTACCTTGAGGACAGATCCCTCCCCCCCCCCCCAAAAAAAAAATAAGCCATACGACAGGCAGCAACAAACAGCACCAGTTACATTTTGATTGAAAGCTTTCGTGACTGCAGTAATTCATATTCTTAGTTTTTTCGGTAAAGTCACGTTGAAGGGAAACAACAAAATAATAAAATATATATATAACACAAAAAATTCTCACGACGTTTCGACCGTTTGAGTTATGGTCGAAACGTCGTGAGAATTTTTTGTTATATATATTATTATTTTGTTGTTTCCCTTCAACGTGACTTTACCGAAAAAACTAAGAATATGAAGCACCAGTTACAGTTTAACAAGTTGTAGGCTTTCGTGACCAATATCATCCATAATAGAGATTTTTGGGTTAGATCGCGTAAATATATAAATGTGTCGTTAAAACCCGCCACCACCCGACACAGCCAACCAGTAAGGGTTGTTACGTAAACAGAACGTGACAATTCGTCACTTGTACAGCACACCCATAATTACAACTGTTGTAATTGTTGTAATTACAACAGTTGTAATTACTGGCGAAACGTCGTACTCAGATTGTAAATGTTGTGGCTTGGCTCTCCAACACACCGGTGTGCTGAACTAGTGACGAATTGGCAAGTTCTATTTACGTGACAACCCCTTACTAGTCCGTTACGTACATTCCAACCATGTCCTGGAAGGACTATATTCAGCCAAAATGTTGGTAGGGTATTAATAATTAATATATTGGAGCCTATTCTGAAAGCGCAACGTGTACACACAGGAACATTGTGCGATTGAACTTATCTCGTGTGAGTCGAGGGTCGGACTCAACTAGCCGGCGACATCCGCTCGACCCTGGTCAAAGTTTGCATTTGGTGTTGAAACATCGGCAGGAATGAATTTACAGGGTGGTCCACATGTATTGTGACGCCCAATTATTGCTTTCCTTCGCAAATATTAGGTTTTAGATAATGAAAGGGGGGGTCACAAGACATGTGGACCACCCTGTTATGTAATTTGTACTTATTGTAATTTATATATTTTTAGTGACTTGCTTAGCTTTCCTATACTTTGCACTCCTATCGGATTTTGTATTGTGTGTTGATGTACCTCTGACCCGCAGCCAACTGGACATCTATTATTTTAAAAAGAGCTTTATAGCTCATCGGATTCTTCCACTCTCAATCAAGATTCCGTGCGCGCGAGTGGAGCGCCCTCTGCGGGCACCCACGTGCGCTCTCGGCTACCGTATACTCTGGATTAGAGCACGACTGGGGGAAGTAAGACGCACAGCAAACACGCGTCCCCTTGTCGTGAAGACGTTGCACATTAGATCATACAAGACAACAACAACAACCGCCATTCGCCACTAAGTGGCGGTGACGTCACCACGACGCTTGTGCCAGGCCATGTGCACCTTGAGGCCTCGTACAAGACGCACACACGCGCACCACTCCCCACCCCCAACGTTTTGCGTTATACACGAGGGGTGAAGAGAGTGCGCGTCCTAGTCGCGAGAATACGGCCCCCGTACGCACACGCGTGTCGTGGCTGCGAGATGGGCGGCACGTGATGGGGAAGAGGAGTAGGAGGGGGCTGCTTGATGGTGGTGGTGATGAGGAGGAGGGGGCTGGTTGATGGTGAGTAGTAGTAGGAGGGGGCTGGTTGATGGTGATGGTGATGAGTAGGAGGAGGAGGAAGCAGCGCAGAGTCCACGAGAGTTACCCGCCCGCCCTGTCGCCATAAGCCGCCGGCTGCCACTACCACCATCACCATCATCACCACCACCACCATCGTCACCACCATCACCACCACCATCGTCGTCGTCGTCTCCAAGACGGCATCGTCTGAGCACCGCGGCCGCGATCTCCCGCAGAGAGCGGCATCGACACCTCGTCTCCGCACCTCGTCTCGGCCCTCGGCCACATTTCTTGCGGGGAGATGATATAGAGCACTGTAGTTTAGTAGACTGTAGTTTAGTAGACTGTAGTTTAGTAGACTGTAGTTTAGTAGACTGTAGTTTAGTAGACTGTAGTTTAGTAGACTGTGGTTTAGTAGACTGTAGTTTGGTAGACTGCTGTTGGCGTGACGGCACGCTGGCTTGCTGTCCACCGGACAGAGGGACAAGAAGACGGAGCCAGCCCCATCGTGCCCCCCGCCTCCATCCACCAACGGGGTTTAATTACATTCTCAAGTCAAACAAAACAACAACAGCAACAGCTGCTGCTGTTGCTGCGGTGTCGGGGCGGGGGGTTCATTCATTGTGAAGCCGGACAAGAGGAGGAGGAGGAGGCTCGATCGGCGCTGTGGAATTTCCCGGGGCGTGGGTTAAAGGGTGAGAGGTTGTCCAGAGAGGGCCACCAAGGGGCTCTGCTGAGTCGGCGTTGAGCATCACACGGGCGGCGTCCAGGGGGTCCCGGGCACAGCGAAGCGGTCAGGCAGTCGGAGGGGGTCCGGGGAAGGGCTGAAGAGTTGAGTAGTAGGGAGAGCGGGATCTTGGGGTTGTTTGAGAGGGGATCTCTTAGGGTTGTTTGAGAGGGGATCTTGGGGTTGTTTGAGAGGGGATCTGGGGGTTGTTTGAGAGGGGATCTTGGGGTTGTTTGAGAGGGGATCTCTTAGGGTTGTTTGAGAGGGGATCTCTTAGGGTTGTTTGAGAGGGTATCTTGTTGTTTGAGAGGGGATCTTGGGGTTGTTTGAGAGGGGATCTTGGGGTTGTTTGAGAGGGGATCTCTTAGGGTTGTTTGAGAGGGGATCTTGGGGTTGTTTGAGAGGGGATCTCTTAGGGTTGTTTGAGAGGGGATCTTGTGGTTGTTTGAGAGGGGATCTTGGGGTTGTTTGAGAGGGGATCTTGGGGTTGTTTGAGAGGGGATCTTGGGGTTGTTTGAGAGGGGATCTCTTAGGGTTGTTTGAGAGGGGATCTTGTGGTTGTTTGAGAGGGGATCTTGGGGCTGTTTGAGAGGGGATCTTGTGGTTGTTTGAGAGGGGATCTTGGGGTTGTTTGAGAGGGGATCTTGGGGTTGTTTGAGAGGGGATCTTGGGGTTGTTTGAGAGGGGATCTCTTAGGGTTGTTTGAGAGGGGATCTTGTGGTTGTTTGAGAGGGGATCTTGGGGCTGTTTGAGAGGGGATCTTGTGGTTGTTTGAGAGGGGATCTTGGGGTTGTTTGAGAGGGGATCTTGTGGTTGTTTGAGAGGGGATCTTGGGGTTGTTTGAGAGGGGATCTTGGGGTTGTTTGAGAGGGGATCTTGGGGTTGTTTGAGAGGGGATCTTGGGGTTGTTTGAGAGGGGATCTTGGGGTTGTTTGAGAGGGGATCTTGTGGTTGTTTGAGAGGGGATCTTGGGGTTGTTTGAGAGGGGATCTTGTGGTTGTTTGAGAGGGGATCTTGGGGTTGTTTGAGAGGGGTCTCTGGGACAGAAGGCTACCACCATGGGCGCGTTATTCCGCAGCGAGAGTATGAGCCTCATGCACATCTTCCTGCCCAGCGCGTCCGCCTTCGCGTGCGTGAGCGAGCTCGGAGAACGCGGCCTCTGCGAGTTCAGAGACGTGAGTACACACACACACGTGTGCACACACACACACACGTGTACACACACACACACACTCGTACAGACACACACTCGTACAGACACACACTCGTACAGACACACACTCGTACAGACACACACTCGTACAGACACACACTCGTACAGACACACACTCGTACAGACACACACTCGTACAGACACACACGTGTACAGACACACCCGGATACAAAGACAAAGACCCCCTATAGCCTGTAACAGACTGTAAGGGCTAGCCCTTAGCGAGTAGCAGCACCTATGAAGGCCGGCACGGCACACGAGGCGGTGGGCAGTCAACAACACGCACGGCCGCCTTTGTCTCCCCAGTCGCGATGTTTACTGCACATCGCACCAGGTACTCATTTGAGGCTGAGTCGACCTAGGGGAGGCCCAGGACCGGTTCAGATAATCGTCACCGGTGTTGGCCATGAGCGGGAATGGAACCCGGGTCGCCGGGTTCATAGGGCAGCGTAGCGCTAACCGCTACAGCACCGCTCCCCACACACACACGCCACTAAGTGTCGGTGACTTCGCCCGTGGCGCTTGTGCCAGGCTAGGTGCACCTTGAGGCTATCATGTGCAGTGTGGAAGGCTCGCTGGCAAGAGGGGGTCACGAGACAGAGCCACGTGTTATGAGTTCGGCAAGAGCTGTTTGCGTGTGGCACCTGTGAAGGCTGGCATGTTGCCATGCCAGCCTTCACAGGTGGGTGTCCACTGTCCAGACCACACCCGGCCGCCTTTGTCTCCCAAGAACGATGTTTACACACAGCTCCAGGTACTCATTTGAGGCTGAGTCGATATAAGGGAGGCCCAGGACCGGTTCAGATAATCGTCGCTGATGTTGGGCGTGAGCGGGAATCTGACTCGGATCGCTACACTACCGCTCCCCACACACACACGTGTATACAGTGTAAACACGTGTGTACAGTACGAGTGTACACTAGACACTTGTACGCAAACACGCGGAGACATACGCGAATGTAATGTACGGTACTCTCACGTTCCTGTGTACACACGTGCTCACACAACGCGTACACACGTGCTCACATACACAACGTGTACACACAGACAACGCGTACACACGTGCTCGCATACACAACGTGTACACACAGGCAATGCGTACACACGTGCTCACATACACAACGTGTACACACAGGCAACGCGTACACACGTGCTCAAATACATAACGTGTACACACAGGCAACGCGTACACACGTGCTCACATACATAACGTGTACACAGGCAACGCGTACACACGTGCTCGCATACACAACGTGTACACACAGACAACGCGTACACACGTGCTCACATACACAACGTGTACACACAGACAACGCGTACACACGTGCTCACATACACAACGTGTACACACAGGCAACGCGTACACACGTGCTCACATACACAACGTGTACACACAGGCAACTCGTACACACTAGGGCTGAACTATGAATCGATTTCAAATCGAAATCGCAATTTGAAATAATGCGATTAGTAAATCGCAAAGGCTGCGATTTTTTTGTGATTTTAAAGTCCTATTACTTTCTCATTGGAATTGTTTTATTTTTTTATTATTATAACTTTATTTCACTTAACAATTGTTCTATTTAAATTCAAACATTTTAATAAAAACATGTTGGAAGCAATTAATATCTTAACTTATCATCCTTACATTAGAATATATAGAGCAGTTCATATTCTGATGGTATCACGTGGTAATGCTCCATCAAATGTTCTCAATCTATTCCACAGTTAGTATTGAACTGAAGCTTGACTTTACAAAATGTAATCGCAAATCAAATCGCCATATATCTGTCAAAAACAATGCGCAATTAGATATGTCCCCCAAATCGTTCAGCCCTAGTAAACACGTGTTCACGCAGGCAACGTGTGTTCTTAAACTAGATGTTGGTGCTTTCGTCACTGCAGGAGATACACTCTGGTTTTTTCGGTAAAGTCACGTAGAAATAAGACAGTAAAATAACAATACTATACTAATACTATACGACGTTTCGATTGCAACACAAGCAATCTTAATCAGGTACAGAAGAGCTAAATTTAAGAGCGAGAGAGGAAACACAGAACCGCAGATATATACACAGACACCCAAATGGAGGGAATTAACAGATACACAAGGGGATACACAGTGCACAAAGAAGACGACAGATCTCCGCCCCCATGTAGCCCAGGGCCGTTGAGGGAAGTGTTTTGAGTGAGCATCTTCAAGACCAAACCAAACACAAAATACGCCGTTTCACCACAGCTTGTTGTGGCAAGTGCTGTTGGCAGGCACCTATTAAGGCCTGGACTGCTCGAGGGGGAGGGTGATGGTCATCTTTGTATCATACAATGCTGATGCGTATTCATTTAAGGTCGAGTCGACCTAGGGGAAGCCCAGGCATCGTTATGATATTTGCCATTGATGTTTTTTTCTTGGTCGGGAATTGAACTCAGGTCGGAAGGGTTCGTAGGGCCGCTGCCTCGTGTGTGTACCCAAGTATGTGTAGTGTACGTGGTTACACGTGCAAACCCATACACTTATAAGCACACACGTAAGGGGCCGTCCATAAATGACGTCACGCACCTGGGTGGGGGGGGGGTCAGACATGTGTGAAATGTGACGTCACATCAAAATGCGCAACTTTAAATAAATATAGACAACACGTTCTACTTAAATAGACTTTTTAAAAAAATGTTTTCTCCTACAACATCAGAGTGCAGCGCCACATTAAATACGCACTATAATGACAATAGTTTATAGCGATTTGAAGCATGTTTTATATTTTTGGGGGGGGGGCAGAGCTTTGTGACGTCATATTTGAGGGGGGGGTCTGACTTTTTGTGACGCCACTCATACGGACGTGTACACGTAATCGGGTGTACCAAAACACGTGCACACACCCACGGTCCTCTTGCGCATACACACACACACGCACAAAGATCCCCGTATAGCCTTAACAGACTGTAGGGGCAAGTGCTGTTAGCGAGCACGCACACACACACACATGCACACACACACATGCACACACACACATGCACACACACACATGCACACACACGCACAAAGATCCCCCGTGTAGCCTTAACAGACTGTAGCGGCAAGTGCTGTTAGCGAGCACCTATGAAGGCCGGAACGGTACACGAGGGGGTGGGTGGCCAGCACCACGCCCGACCGCATTTGCCTCCCTAGTGGCAATGTTTACACACCGCACCAGGTACTCATTTGAGGCTGAGTCGACCTAGGGGAGGCCCGGGACCGGTTCAGATAATCGTCACTGGTGTTGGCCGTGAGCGGGAATCGAACCCGGGTCGCCAGGTTAATAGCGCAGCGCACTAACCGCTACACTACCGCTCCCCACCACACGCACATGCACACGCACATGCACACGCACATGCACACGCACATGCACACGCACATGCACACGCACATGCACACACACATGCACACGCACATGCACACGCACATACACACGCACATGCACACACACATGCACACACACATGCACACACACATGCACACACACACACACGTACACACACACACATGCACACACATGCACAGGTGCAAGTTCTTATATTGGCAGATGGGTGGGGGCGGTTAAAATGTAAATGCTTTCACCAACTCCACTGACCGGCATGGTGAAGTATGGTCAAACAACTCCCACTGACCAGGATGGTGAAGTATGGTCAAACAACCCCCACTGACCAGGATGGTGAAGTATGGTCAAACTACCCCTAAGACCGGCATGGTGAAGTATGGTCAAACAACCCCCACTGACCAGGATGGTGAAGTATGGTCAAACAACTCCCACTGACCAGGATGGTGAAGTATGGTCAAACAACCCCCACTGACTAGGATGGTGAAGTATGGTCAAACCACCCACTGACCAGGATGGTGAAGTATGGTCAAACCACCCCCACTGACCAGGATGGTGAAGTATGGTCAAACAACGCCCACTGACCAGGATGGTGAAGTATGGTCAAACAACCCCCACTGACCAGGATGGTGAAGTATGGTCAAACAACCCCCACTGACCGGCATGGTGAAGTATGGTCAAACAACTCCCACTGACCAGGATGGTGAAGTATGGTCAATCAACTCCCACTGACCAGGATGGTGAAGTATGGTCAAACAACTCTCACTGACCAGGATGGTGAAGTATGGTCAAACAACTCCCACTGACCAGGATGGTGAAGTATGGTCAAACAACCCCCACTGACTAGGATGGTGAAGTATGGTCAAACCACCCACTGACCAGGATGGTGAAGTATGGTCAAACCACCCCCACTGACCAGGATGGTGAAGTATGGTCAAACAACGCCCACTGACCAGGATGGTGAAGTATGGTCAAACAACCCCCACTGACCAGGATGGTGAAGTAGGGTCAAACAACCCCCACTGACCGGCATGGTGAAGTATGGTCAAACAACTCCCACTGACCAGCGTGGTGAAGTATGGTCAAACAACTCCCACTGACCAGGATGGTGAAGTATGGTCAAACAACCCTCATGGCCGGTAAGGCATGAGTAGGGCTCATGTAACACTAACAAAGAATCTTCAATTAATTATAATTGAACGCATTGCATTGACAATGCCTTTATTGTAATCTTGGCAGTAATAGGAGTGCATTTTACCGTGGGAAGCCTTACTGAGTCTCAAGACTCCTTTCAAGAGGAGTCCTGCTACATTCTGATGTTTGGCCAATTCCAGTAATGAGAGTTTGTCTTCTGTGTTGAATAAACCGGAGAAAATCCACCACTCATAGATAGGATGGATGACACTCAAAGCTCTGCACAGATGGATTCAATAATCCGTTGCTGTGCTTCCATCTCCTGGCCACGCCTCTCAGCCAGTCACAACCCGATGACAGCACCTGCTATTCCCAAGCAGCCTCCAACCACACGGAACACTGACCAGGCCCAACACTGGCAATTTTAAATATTAAATGTACCCCCCCCCCCCCCAGGGGATGGCACTGAAAGTTCAGTCCCAGCGATAAAACAGTCAGCCAGCGAAATCATCCCCCCCCCCCCCTATCATTTCACACCATGCTGCAATGCTGTTTGTGATGGACGCACGTACAGAGTCGTTTGTTGTCCTTCCCCCCGCACCTCCGATTAGTGCGGTTGGTTACGTATGGTGCGAAATAAATTCAACATACATAGATATACGTACACACACACATTCCTCCACTTGGCATCACACTTCATCAGGAAGCACTGTCTGGAACGCTTTCCACATTCACATGATCGATGATTCACGCTCTGACTCCCCCACCCCTTCCCCCGATTGGCCAAGGGGGGCAAATCTTTCAAAATGTTTCTGGATGTTTTTCAAAGTGGAACCCGTGTCTGCTTATGAATACTTATCTCCTTGTTTCTAGAAACTTAATAGACCCACGAATTTCATTTGGCCCCACAAAGTGTTTAAATCCCAAACGGCCCACACACCGATATTTATTTACCCTTCACTGCTGGAATATCAACGTTTCCCGTTAACTCGTGTGTGGCCGGCCTAACCAAAACAAATATGAATCAAGGAGACTCGGGTGTTGTTCAGATCAGTGCACTGATGACCTGGGTGGGCTGACCCAGCACGATTGCACTACTTTGAACCCAGAGATAGCGGCGCCACCCTGTCGAATTTGTCACGAGCCCTCGATGTGCACAGCCTCGCGTGTTGCCATCGTCGCTGGTTGAAAACGCGGGTCCACAATTGCATTACTTAACTAGCGTAATGGCCAACATGCGATGTCGCACGGTTTGTCAAGTTAACGTGCCTCAAAGAGTTGCGTGAATCGGTAGCCAATCAAGAGTATTATGTTGAACTTCTGTCGTACCGTACGTAGCCAACCGTGGCACAAGAGTGGACACCGGCAAGAGCTGTGATTCACGCGACGGTGAAGCAATCGTCACAAACTACGCGACCGGAACGTGAAGTTCCCCTCTCGTACTTTTAACGTAACGCAAGGCAACGTCCAGCGTCCAACATCCTGAGTGTTGAGGCAGAAATCTCACCCAAGGTGCGATCAGTGCCAGTCCGAATATACGAATTCAGGAAATAAAAACTAAACGAAACTTTTTTATTTATTTTACCAGACAAGGCCCACTGAGCTATGTAGCTCTTTTTCATAAGCGACCTGGCCACAAATGATAGCGCAACGAAGTGGCTTATGTGTGTAAATTAATATCAGCCAAATACTCTTAAACGCATGTTTCTAAATATGGAGGGAAAAACCGGAGGGCCCGGAGAAAATTCCACGTGACCACAGGGAGAACATGCAAGCTCCAAATATACAGGTGTCAGGGTTAGGATCAAAGCCACGACCTCCTGCATACCTGGCGAGGGAGATAACAGCTTGCCACCGTGGTGCCCATTTACGAAGTTCTAAGGAGTGGAGCCAGTCCAGAAGGCGTGGACTGGTTCAGCAAAATGTGCACTGCCTTGGCACTTTGTGGAATGACTCGGCTTATCGTTGCAACGTGTTGGGTGGCGGGGGCGCGGGTTGAGTTCAGGATCCGCAAATGGCGGAACGCGTTTCGCCAGCCACACCGCCGTTGTACGTAGCGGTTGATTGATCAGTGGTGGGCGAGCCTCCCGCGGAGCCGCTGCAGGGCTCCAGTGAAGCTGAAAGCTTCTGTAATTCGTGGGAAAACGCAACATCCCACACGCCGGATGGGCATGGCGGGAAGGGCACGCGCTCTAGCACACGTGGCATCCGTGTCTTGATTGTGCGTACAAATGGCACGGGCAGTATACACAGCGTTCACGTGGGGGCAGAGTGGCGGAGCAGCGGTTAACGCACTTTGCTCACCGCTGAACCCTGCCACCTGAGTTTGAATTCCGACTAATGCCAAAACCCGCACCGACCGGCATGGTAAAGTATGGCCAAACAACTCCCATTACCGACACGGTATGGAGAGAGGCCCTCATCCAGCAGTGGTTCATGATTGATGACAGCGCTATGAACCCAGCAACCTGAGTTCGATTCCCATCCACGACTATCATCAGTGGAGAGTGATCTCTTGAGTCGGTCCAGTAAATTATTAACATCTTCAAGATTTCTCGTTTGACTTCTTCTTGACACTGCAACTTTATTTCCATTGTTTAAACCACCTTGCCCAACTTAACTTCCCACTGACCCCCTGACCTTACCTCTGGTGACCTCAGCCTCTCCCTGCTGACCTCTCCCTCCCCTCCCTCAACCTCCTCCCGCCATTGTCTCGTGAACGCGAGCAGATGAACGCCGGTGTGAACGTGTTCCAGCGGCGCTTTGTGGGCGAGATCCGTCGCTACGAGGACATGGAGCACACCCTGGGTAAGGCGCTGAATGCTGGGGCAGCATCGTCATTAACTACCCATGGTCTATCCACTGATGGTTGTAGCGGCTTTGCACCTTCTGCCGCTGACCCCCATGCCCCCGGCAAAAAAGAAATTGTGCCCCAACACGAGCTGCGTTTGTATTTTTGTCCAATTTCCCCCCCCCCCCCCCCCCCAACGGCCACGGAAGCGTTCATCACAGAACTCCTTCCGAGATATCCTTGCTATTGCTATTAATATGCCACGGCTTACATCGGTTGCGAATGATATCTGCACCCGGGCCTGGACAACCCCTCCCCTTCGCCGATCCGCACTGACCAACATGGTGAAGTATGTTCAAACAACCCCTGTGACCGACAAGGCGTGGGGGAGGTCTTCATCCAGCAGTGGACGGCGCAGGCCTGCACACCTGTGTGTGTTTGTGTGAGAGTGATGGAGAGGTAGTCACACGGTTAGCACGTTGCGCTATAAATACGGTGACCTGAGTTCGATTCCTCTCATGGCCAACACCAGTAACTTATCTGAACCGGTCCTGGGCCCTCCCCTATGTCAACTCGGCCTCAAAATGAGTACCTGGTGCGGTGTTTACACACCTCGCCCCCTCGTGTGCCGTGCTGGCCTTCATTGGTGCTCGCTAACAGCCGTTGCCCCAACAGTCTGTTATGGCTACACGGGGGATTTTTTTTTGGTGGAGAGGTTGGTGGGAATAGGATTTGTGGAACTGATGGAGAGTTTCCACAGCGACCATGTGCCGGGCCGTTTGAGTGAAAACAGGAAACGCAAAAGTGTGTTTTTTTATCACAGCTGCCTCGGTGCCACCGCAGATCACTGCCCCTAGACCCACGCGAGCGAACCCACATGCCCGGTCAATCATTACCCGTTGGGCGAGCGTGGCCTGTGTCTCCGATGTAAGGGCTGAGAGAGCAGAGCAGAGCATCTGCTCCCTCAGGGTTTTTCCTCTCCACAGCCAATTTCACTTCCTGTATTTTCACGACGACAGATGAATACAAATATAACTCAGGGTTCGTGCAGCGTCTAAATGTGACCACTGTACAGACAGAGCTTTTGTAGGGGAGTGAGGGAGAGAGGTGGGAGAGTGGGTGGAGGGGAAGAGAGTGAGATATGAGGGAAGAGGTAAGCAGGGCTGAGTCTGCCTCGCTTCTGTACTGTGAAAGATTCACAGCTAATAAAAATGTTACGGGTTTGGAATCAATATAAATAATTATCTAACATGTTCGTGTTTTTGTCTAACATCTGCTTGAGATGTTTGTCCAGTTCCTATTTTTTTTAGAGCTGTGTGAGCGGAGGATCTGCTTACCAGAGACGACCCCACCGCTTACCAGAGACGACCCCACGGGTTACCAGAGACGACCCCACGGGTTACCAGAGACGACCCCACGGCTTGCCAGAGACGACCCCACGGGTTAAAAGAGACGACCCCACGGCTTAGCAGAGACGACCCCACGGCTTACCAGAGACGACCCCACGGCTTACCAGAGACGACCCCACGGGTTACCAGAGACGACCCCACGGGTTACCAGAGACGACCCCACGGCTTGCCAGAGACGACCCCACGGCTTGCCAGAGACGACCCCACGGGTTACCAGAGACGACCCCACGGCTTACCAGAGACGACCCCACGGGTTACCAGAGAAGACCCCACGGGTTAAAAGAGACGACCCCACGGGTTACCAGAGACGACCCCACGGCTTACCAGAGACGACCCCACGGCTTACCAGAGACGACCCCACGGCTTACCAGAGACGACCCCACGGCTTACCAGAGACGACCCCACGGGTTACCAGAGAAGACCCCACGGGTTAAAAGAGACGACCCCACGGGTTACCAGAGACGACCCCACGGGTTACCAGAGACGACCCAACGGGTTGCCAGAGACGACCCCACGGCTTGCCAGAGACGACCCCACGGGTTACCAGAGACGACCCCACGGCTTACCAGAGACGACCCCACGGGTTAAAAGAGATGACCCCACGGCTTACCAGAGACGACCCCACGGCTTACCAGAGACGACCCCACAGGTTACCAGAGACGACCCCACAGGTTACCAGAGACGACCCCACGGGTTAAAAGAGACGACCCCACGGCTTACCAGAGACGACCCCACGGCTTGCCAGAGACGACCCCACGGCTTAGCAGAGACGACCCCACGGCTTAGCAGAGACGACCCCACGGCTTAGCAGAGACGACCCCACGGCTTACCAGAGACGACCCTACGGGTTAAAAGAGACGACCCCACGGGTTACCAGAGACGACCCCACGGTTTGCCAGAGACGACCCCATGGCTTAGCAGAATCAGAAAGGGTTTTATTCGCCATGAAAGTTCACACAGACAAGGAATTTACTTTGGCAGGAAGGTGCATACATTCAACATATAGGAATCTTAAATAAGTGGTATACAAGTCTAAACTATACTAAAGGTACAAAGTCTAACTAACACTAAGGGGCTAAAGTATGTAAAGTTTTGAATAAATATTGAATATAAAGTAGCTATAAGATACAGTCTAAAAATACAAAAAATACAAATAGGGTAACAGTGTATATATGGCAAGGTGTTATTTTGTAGATAAAATGTTAAAGTCAGTGTAAGCCCTTGGCCTTGTTGAAGAGGCCAGCAGCGGTTGGGAAGAAACTGTTTTTGTGGTGTGAGGTTTTGGTCCTGATGGACCGCAGCCTTCTACCGGAGGGGAGTAGCTGGAACAGAGAGTGTCCAGGGTGGGAGGAATCGGCCACAATCTTCCTTGCTGGCCTCATGGTACTCGAGGTGTGCAGGTCCTCGAGGGTTGGTAGATTGCAGGCAATCACCTTCTCAGCAGTGTGGATGATACGCTGCAGTCTGCTCTTGTCCTTGGCAGTGGCAGCAGCGTACCAGACGGTTATGGAGGAGGTGAGGATGGATTCAATGATCGCTGTATAGAAGTGCACCATCATTGTCTTTGGCAGGTTGAATTTCTTCAGCTGCCGTAGGAAGTATATCCTCTGAGCTCTTTTGGTGAGGGAGCTGATGTTCAGTTCCCACTTGAGGTCCCGGGAGAGAATAGTGCCCAGGAAGCGGAAGGACTCCACAGTTTTGACTGGGAAGTCGCACAGGGTGATGGGGATGAGTGGGGCTGTATTCTTCCTGAAGTCCACAACCATCTCAACTGTCTTTAGAGCATTTAGCTCTAAGTTGTTCTGGCTACACCAGGTCGCCAGGTTGTCAGCTTCCCACCTATAGTCAGACTCATCCCCACCAGAGATCAGCCCAATGAGGGTGGTGTCGTCCGCAAACTTCAAGAGTTTGATGGATAGATGATTGGAGGTGCAGCTGTTGGTGTACAGGGAGAAGAGCAGTGGGGAAAGGACGCAGCCCTGAGGAGTTCCGGTGCTGATGGACCTGGAGTCAGAGACTTGTGTTCCCAGCTTAACGCACTGCTTCCTGTCAGACAGGAAGTCTGTGATCCACCTGCAGGTGGAGTTGGGCATGTTCAGCTGGAAGAGCTTGTCCTGAAGCAGGGCAGGGATGATGGTGTTGAAGGCAGAGCTGAAGTCCACAAACAGGATCCTGGCGTAGGATGCTGGGGAATCCAGATGCTGTAGGGTGAAGTGGAGGGCCATGTTAACTGCGTCGTCCACAGACCTGTTGGCTTTGTAGGCAAGCTGAAGGGGGTCCAGGAGAGGGTCTGTGATGGCTTTGAGGTGTGCCAGGACCAGGCGCTCAAAATACTTCATTACCACAGATGTAAGGGCGACCGGTCTATAATCATTTAGTCCTGTTGGCCTTAGCTTTTTGGGCACAGGGATGATGGTGGAGGACTTGAGACAGGCTGGTACATGGCATGTCTCCAGGGAGGTGTTAAAGATGTTGGTGAACACCGGAGACAGCTGGTAAGCGCAGTGCCTGAGGGTGGCTGGAGAGACAGAGTCCGGCCCAGCTGCTTTGCGTGGGTTCTGCCTCTTGAAAAGTCTATTAACTTCTCGCTCCTGAAAGGAGAGAGTCGTCTCTGTAGTAGGGGTGGGGGATGGGGCCTCTTGGGTGGGAAGAGGTAGTTCAGGACAGTCCAATTGTCTTTCAAATCTGCAGTAGAACTCGTTCAGGTCGTTGGCCAGGCAGGAGTCGTTAATG
This sequence comes from Petromyzon marinus, assembly GCF_048934315.1. NCBI lineage: Eukaryota > Metazoa > Chordata > Hyperoartia > Petromyzontiformes > Petromyzontidae > Petromyzon > Petromyzon marinus. The sequence continues at coordinate 1,485,561 of NC_133704.1, read as the reverse complement.
GTGTGGGGGGCTCTGGGCTTGTAGTTGGTGATCTGCCTGAGCCCTCTCCAGACAGAAGCAGCGTCGTTAGCAGAGAACTGGTGTTTTAGTCTCTCTGAGTACAGTCGTTTAGCCTCTCTCACTGCCTTGCTAAACCTGTTCTTCGACTCCTTGAATCTGTCTCTATCCCCACTCCTAAACGCTTCCTCCTCCAACCTCAACCTTCTGAGCTTTGCTGAGAACCAGGGCTTGTTATTGTTGAAGTTCACCCTAGTACTTGTTTGAATACAGCAATCCTCACAGAAGCTGATGTATGACGTCACAGCCTCTGAGTTCATCCAGACTATTGGTAGCAGTTGTGAACATATCCCAGTCAGTACAGTCCAAGCACGCCCGCAAATCCTCCACAGCCTCACTGGTCCACTGTTTAGATGTCCTCACAGCAGGTTTACAGAGCTTTTGTTTCTGCCTGTATGCAGGAATCAGGTGGACCATGGCATGGTCAGAGTGTCCCAGTGCTGCTCGGGGGACAGCGTGGTAGGCTTTACTGACTGTAGTGTAGCAGTGATCCAGAGTGTTCCCTTCTCTGGTAGGGCATTTAATGAATTGTATGTATTTGGGGAGTTCGTGGCTGAGTTTACCTTTGTTAAAGTCGCCAAGTGCGATAACCAGCGAATCTGGATTTGCTCGCTCCACACTTAGAATCTGGTCGGCGAGCATGCGTTGGGCCTCTTTAACCTGAGGACCCGGCGGCAAGTAAACTCCGACCAAAATGAGCGACGCGAACTCGCGAGGCGAGTAGAAAGGTTTACAGTTTATAAAAAATGATTCAACGAGCGGAGAACAGTGTTGCAGAATCACTGTGACATCTACACACCAGCCACTGTTAATGTAAAAACAAATACCACCGCATTTCGTCTTGCCGGAGAGTGCTATGTCACGATCCGATCTTACAAGATGGAATCCTGCCAGTTGTAGCGCAGTGTCCGGAATCAAATCACACAGCCATGTCTCTGTGAAGCACAAAACAGAAGATGAAAGAAAGTCTCTGTTTTTCACCATCAGTAGCTGAAGTTCGTCCATTTTGTTGCACAGTGAACGTACGTTGGAGAGGAAAAAGCTCGGAAGCACTGTTCGGATCCCGCGTCTGCGTAGCCGTACTAGAGCCCCCGACCGTTTACCCCTCGGGCGACGTTTCGCTGCTTGAGCAAAGCCTAGCACGGCTTTGACTAGAATGCCCACTAATTCTCCCGCTGGAAGCAGAAAAGTGGGAAATAAATCCACAGGAGTTGTTTACCTGATGTTTAAAAGTTTGTCTCTTGTTAGGGAACTCCGAAAATCTTGGCAAAACACTGAATTAACAGACAAAACAGGGCGCACCGACCGGCTGAGGCTACCATCATCGGCGCCATCTTCTCACCAGCACGGGTGTGCTGAACAGCAGGCCTCTCTCACCAGCACGGGTGTGCTGAACAGCAGGCCTCTCTCACCAGCATGGGTGTGCTGAACAGCAGGCCCCTCTCACCAGCACAGGTGTGCTGAACAGCAGGCCCCTCTCACCAGCACGGGTGTGCTGAACAGTAGGCCCCTCTCACCAGCACGGGTGTGCTGAACAGCAGGCCTCTCACCAGCACGGGTTTGCTGAACAGCAAGCCTCTCTCACCAGCATGGGTGTGCTGAACAGCAGGCCTCTCTCACCAGCACGGGTGTGCTGAACAGCAGGCCTCTCTCACCAGCATGGGTGTGCTGAACAGCAGGCCTCTCTCACCAGCACGGGTGTGCTGAACAGCAGGCCTCTCTCACCAGCACGGGTGTGCTGAACAGCAGGCCTCTCTCACCAGCACGGGTGTGCTGAACAGCAGGCCTCTCTCACCAGCACGGGTGTGCTGAACAGCAGGCCTCTCTCACCAGCACGGGTGTGCTGAACAGCAGGCCTCTCTCACCAGCACGGGTGTGCTGAACAGCAGGCTCCTCTCACCAGCACGGGTGTGATGAACAGCAGGCTCCTCTCACCAACACGGGTGTGATGAACAGCAGGCTCCTCTCACCAGCACGGGTGTGCTGAACAGCAGGCCTCTCTCACCAGCACGGGTGTGCTGAACAGCAGGCCTCTCTCACCAACACGGGTGTGTTGAACAGCAGGCCCCTCTCACCAGCGCGGGTGTGTTGAACAGCAGGCCTCTCTCACCAGCACGGGTTTGCTGAACAGCAGGCCTCTCTCACCAACACGGGTGTGTTGAACAGCAGGCCCCTCTCACCAGCATGGGTGTGCTGAACAGCAGGCCTCTCTCGCCAGCACGGGTGTGTTGAACAGCAAGCCTCTCTCACCAGCATGGGTGTGCTGAACAGCAGGCCTCTCTCACCAGCACGGGTGTGCTGAACAGCAAGCCTCTCTCACCAGCACAGGTGTGCTGAACAGTAGGCCCCTCTCACCAGCACAGGTGATCAAGCAAAACAAGACAAAACCGGACAAAACAGGGCGCACCAACCGGCCGAGGCTGCCATCATCGGTACCAGGTGGTGACCCCACGGCTTACCAGAGACGACCCCACGGCTTGCCAGAGACGACCCCACGGGTTACCAGAGACGACTTCACGGCTTACCAGAGACGACCCCACGGCTTAGCAGATACGTTAAGCGTCCTTGCTGGAAGCGTTAGCGAGTCGGCCTCAGTTGGTGGGTCGAGTGGCGGATTATTTATTTATTGACATCCGTGGTGGAGGCAGCGGCCACGATTCGTGCAGCTTGCTGCCGTGATGCCGCCGTCTCCTTCCCGTCGATTCCGGAGGGTCAGGGGGTTGGCAGCGGAAGAAGAGGCATTTCAAGAGTCGCAACGCACGCGGATGCGTACACTGCGTGTGTGACGTCACGAAGCAGCCCGTAAAGAGGCGCACGCGGCTCTGGAGCTGCAGGTTTCCGACCCCTTGCAGCGGTGGGGGTGGGGGGGGTACGAGAGATTGATTGACGTTCGAGGTCGCACTTTACCCCCTCGGGGCCTTGAGAAGATCGGTGGGAGCGGGCGGCTGGGGGGGGCATTTTTAGGACGTTGAGAAACATAACTGAGTGGACACGAGCGTTTACTGTTGGATGACGCTGGCGATTGAACAAACCCTTGGAAGGTCAAACACATTTTGTGTACGTGCGTCGTCGTGTAAAAAATGAAGCTGTAAAAGATTATTGTGGAACTGAATAGATCCGCTTTTTCACATCCTAGTTATTGAACCGATCGTAACGCTTCCTCGTGCGTTATTTATTTAAACGATGGGCAAGGGGGCCCTCGCACGTGCCGACTTGCCCCCTTCAACAAAAGTCGCAACCGAGAGTCCTGCGGTTAAGGGGGTCGGGGGGGCAACAGCGGCACACACACACACGTACACACACACACACGCACGCACACACACGCACGCACACACGCACACACGCACGCACGCACACGTACACACACGCGCACACACGCACACACGCACACACACACACGCGCTCGCACACACGCGCTCACGCATGCACGCACACGCATGCACGCACACGCACACACACGCACACGCGCTCACACACGCGCTCACGCACACACGTCGCCTGCCTGTCGGGGCTCGCCAGCCGCGGCACAGAGACGAGTCACGCCGGTGGTAGGATGGGGAGAGGTGGGGAGAGGGGGCTAGGTTAGGGGGGTGGGAGGTGGGGGGAGCTGGGGAGAGGTAGGGCGGAGGTGGATGGGGGAGGGTGGACAGGAGACGGTACTGGTTTCTCTGCATCCGTGTGCTTGTAGCAACCCGATCTCATTTGCCACGCTGTGCCCTACACGTGTGCCATCACGCTTCATTTATTGACATTTTTACCATCGTCTGACCTTACTTCACCCCACGATGGTCGGTGCGGGTTGGGGAAGGCGGGGGAAACCCAGGACCGCTTCGGGTATCACTTTGCTACTGACGTTAGCCATGAGCAGGTTATCACATTCAGGTCGTGCTGTTCGGAGTGCAGTGCGCTGGTTGCTTTGCCACCGCTGTACCCAGCACGACACTGTCACTGTGTAAACAGAGACCTCCCTGTAGCCCAGCGGTGTTGTGTACCCAGCATACACACACAGAGATGCCCTCTGTAGCCCTTAATGGTGTTGGGGCAATGCTGTTACCGAGCATCTATTAAGGGCGCCATGGTGAGGGGGAGGGGGTGGGGTGTGGCCGGCCTTTGTCTCTCCGGTGGTGACGTTTCACCACTGCTGGCAGCTGTGGCCGGGCGTCAGGCACGTGCTTGTGTGTGAGTGCGCGATTAACGCCGCGTGTTAACCCGTGTGTGGTTAACGCCGCTTGTTAGCCCACAGCGAAACGCGTGGGCTAACGACTCGGCTTAAGGGCGTGGGTTTATAGGCCTGCACACAAGGGCGGGGGGTGTGATTGGATCGCATGACCCCCCCTCTTCCAGCCACTAGAGGGCGCAACATTAACCACACTGTTGACAACAAATGGAATCCACGGATTGTACGTTGAGCTTCTTTCGCACCGTACGTAGCCAACCGCGCTCATCGGAGGTGCGGGGGGAAAGGACAGCAAACTAAACGGTGTCGTTGAGGGGGGGGGGGGGGGTGAGCCGCTTGACCCCCCCCGGTGCGCGCCGGGTCCCCGTGCTGGCTCGCGCGTGTGGGAGCCGGAACAGATTAGCGACGATTAGCGGCGGAACCCGGCGGTGCTCCCCGGGTTTGATTCCCGGCCCACGGCCAACGTCGGTGGCGAGCTGCATCTGAAACGGCGGGGGCCCCTCGTCACCAACCCGGCCTGGGGAAGTTCGGTCGAACAAACAACGCCCCACGACCAAACACGACGGAGGCGTTCATCCAGCGGTCTATTGACAAATGGTTCATCGTCATTAATTACTACTCTATATGATATTCATTTACACAGACTCACGCGGGTGTTAAGCGTGCCCTTAAACTTGGAATCCACTTTGCCTGACAAGTGCCTCATTCAGTTCTCAGACTGTTACCGATTTGGGAACCCATCCCATGGCCTCAGGGAGTGGGGGGGGGGGCGATCGGTGGCAGATAACCGTGGTAATCGTTTGGCGATGGAGCGAATGAGCCGTGCGACTCTCTTGCTCTACAGGATTTTGGCAGCCCCCCACCCCGCCACCCCTGCCCACGGTATCTCTGGTGGGCGTGTGTGCCCGTCGTCACCAAGCTGCCAAGGGGAGAAATTAAAACTGCCAAGCGTGGGAATCGGTCGCGCGCCACTCCCGTCGCACGCGGCCGGATCGGGTCCCGAAATGACCCACGGGGCACATGGGCAGGAGCGCTCCGTGTGGCCCGCGCGGCTACACGTCGTCACACCGCCTTGTCGCCGTCCCACCACGTCGCCGCATCACACCCCGTCGCCGTCACACCCCGTCGCCGTCCCACCACGTCACCGCATCACACCCCATCGCCGTCCCACCCCGTCACCGTCCCGCCACGTCACCGTCCCACCACGTCACCGCATCACACCCCGTCGTCGTCACACCCCATCGCCATCCCACCCCGTCGCTGCATCCCACCACGTCACCGTCCCACCACGTCGCCGTCCCACCACGTCGCCGTCCCACCCCGTCACCGTCCCGCCACGTCACCGTCCCACCACGTCACCGCATCACACCCCGTCACCGTCCCGCCACGTCACCGTCCCGCCACGTCACCGTCCCACCATGTCGCCGTCCCACCACGTCACCGTCCCACCCCGTCACCGTCCCACCACGTCGCCGTCCCACCCCGTCACCGTCCCACCACATCGCCGTGAGCGTTGTGAAGCACCGCGTGCAGCGGGAAGTGAGCTGGACGTCGCGCCGGCCAGGAGGATCGGAACGCCGAGCCGGTTCCGCACAAATCCTGGGGTCCAAATCCGGGTTTCAGCGACCCTGTGCTGAACTGCAATAAACGATGGCGGTTTTGTTTGTGGCTCACGTGACAGTCTCCGGCTGTGTGTACAGCGCTAAACCCCCGTACCGTCCACGTGACCTAACACGGCCGTTAGGAGTCCCTCCCGATACCACGGTGATCTCTCACGGGGGTTTAACTCCTCGCAATGCTCCTGCTGTGGGGCGTTTATATTAACTCCCTCACCTGGTACGCAGGAGGTCGCGGCTTCGATCCCGACCCCGACGCTTGCTGTATATTTGGAGTTGTGTCTCTCTCCCCATGGTCGCGTTTATTTTTCTCTGGGTCCTCCGGTTTTCCCCTCCATATTTAGAATCAACATCACGAGTTTAGAGTATTTGGCTGCCACATGATAAGCCACTTTGTCCAGCTCGCATTTGTGGCCAGGTGGTCAGTCCCGGTTCTCAATTGAGCCGAGTCTCTAATGGCAGCAAAAGGATTACACTCCTGTCTCATTCATACTGGATCACCTCTCCAACAGTTATCACACCCTCCCTCTCCCCCTTTACAGACAGACGCACAGACAGATGGACGGACGGACAATGGGAATCTTTTCACGCTCATAACATTTCTCCACGCATGTTGAGTACTCGATCTACCAGACTGTGTTCACTCGCCACACAACACTATCACACACTCATTCACCCACCCACTAACTGCACTGCAGGTCACACAACACACCCACTCACCGCACCGCAGGCCACCACACTTCTCTCCCTGCTTCCTCCCTCCCACTGCTCCGCTCTGGAATTCCCTCCTCCCATCACCACCGTCCGCGCGACGCGCGAGTGACTCCTCCTCCGTCCCGTGTGCCCCACGCAGGGCTCCTGGAGAAGGAGGTGGTGAAGGCGAAGCTGGCAGGGGATTCGCGCGAAGTCAACCCGCTGGCGCCTTCGCCGCGTGACGCGCTGCACATACAGGTACGGTGTACACGGTGCAGGTGTACACGGTGCAACTGCACATGCACGCGGTGCAATCGCACGCGAGAAGTGCGATCACACGCGCGTGCGGTGTGATCGCAGGGACGTGCGCAGTGCGATCACACGCACGCGGTGCGATCACGCGCACGGTGGGATCACACGCACGTGGTGCGATCACACGCACGTGGTGCGATCACGCGCACGTGGTGCGATCACGCGCACGTGGTGCGATCACACGCACACGTGTGCAGTGTGATCACCCGAGCGCACGACCCGGCGCTCGCTGGGCTCGCCGGCTACTTCGCCAGCGGCACTGGGGCCGGTGATAATTTTGATATCTGAATCGCCGACGGGAATTTCATCGTCGACAAGGCCTGCTGATGGCGACGACCGCTGCCCACCGGGAGTTTCTGCCGAGACGGTCGTCGACGAGTCCACGACGAACTCGTGACGTCGTCAGGGACCGCGGTGCACCGAGTAACACCGGCAATGGTACTACGTATGAACACCCAGAGATCGACCGAGTTCACCGATTGGCTGAACTGATGATATTGGGCGGAGGGGGGCGTGGGATTGCACACCCCTCACACCAACATATCCTAGCCTAGAGTGTCTGACAGCTTGAGTGAACCAGACGAAGAGAACGGCTCCATCTACAGCGCAGTAGTCGCCGGAGCCTGGACTGGAACTCGGGGTAAAGTAAACCTCGCGGAACCGCCGTGCCCATCGCCGCTCCACACCCCCTTACCTGTAACCCCGCGCAGACCCAGACGGAGCAGCTGATGCGCGAGCTGCTGGAGGTGAGCCGCAACCGCGAGACGCTGCAGAAGAACCTGACGGAGCTGCTGGAGTACGCAGCGCTGCTGCGCGCCGTCCAGAGGCTCTGCCGGGACGACGGCGTGAGTTCCCCCTCCGCGGATTCGGCGGCAGTGGCGGCCGCGTTTTTAAGTCCGGCCTTGGGTAGCTGTGACCCCCAGCTGGACTTTCTGCTTGGGACCACTTTAACCGTTTCCCGTTGTTGGGGGATGTCTACAAGTTTCAGGGTGTGGGGGGGTCCCCGTTTTCCGCTGAATCTCACTGCAGAGAAGTGTAGCGAGACGTCCGCCGCACTCTCCTATCGCTGGCGCTGAACTCTGTCACCTGCCCTCCCGCATGGCCTTGTGGGAGCGTCGGGACCAATACAGTTTTTTGTGTTTTTTCTTCCGGTCCCATTCCGTCATCGGAACAGAATCAGAAAGAAAAACTGATGAATGTACACGTCCGTCGTCGGAACGGGAAAGGGTTAATAAACGCTCCCCTGTGCCGTCGGGCCACGCGTCATGACGTCATAACGTCTGCACTCGTCCCAACTGATGTCTCGATTAAATAATGTAAAGTTAAAAACAATGTGAATGTTTCCTCTGGGGGGAAAATCTTCGGGTCAAATTTGTAAATGGAACGGAGTTTGGTTTTTGCGGAAAGTTCCACCGCTGGAAACCTTCCGCAAACAGAAAATGTCGCAACTCTTGTTCTCGTGTGCATCGTGGAACGGAGAACGCACTCACATCATGTGTGCCAACCCTCCTGACTCTCTACTCCCCTCCACCCACTCTCCCACCTCTCCCCTCCCAACTCACTCTACTCCCCTCCACCCACTCTCCCACCTTTCTCCTCCCATCTTACTCTACTCCCCTCCACGCACTCTCCGCTCCAATATCGTGGATTTTAAAGCATTCCAACGAAGCTTTGGATTTTAAATAATCGTATTTTGACTCGAAGGACAATTACAGACTTCTTTTGCGGATGTTCAGATATTCTGATGGTTATTGCTTAATTATCGAAGCGGCAGCGTCGCCTGGCATCGACACTTTTGGCGGAAAAACCGTGGACTTGACGTCACTTTTTTTTTCAAATCTAGAGCATTTATTATTTTTTTCCGGATGATTCCAAATCTCAAATCTGGGCCAAATGTGATATTTTCAGATTTTTTTCAGATGGCTAAAATCGAGAAATTGTTAAAACGCGCCCCTAACGCGCTCTTCTCCCGTTCGTACGCCTGTGGTGGTCGTTTTCTGCGCAGGCTCCTCCTTCGCCCGTCCTCTTCAACGGTCGCGCCGCGGATGCCGCGGGGAGTCAGCCCAACGAGATGAGGATGAGGTGAGGGCCCTGACCCCCGCGGCCCCCGCCGTGCTCTCGGCAACCGGTCTACGCCTCCCGGCGCGGGGGAACGCGCCGCCGCGCCGCCGACGGTCCGGGCAACACACGGCTGGTGACGGTGCCCAATAGCAGAACCGTTCCTGGGTCGACTTGGCCTCAAACGAGTACCTGGTGCGGTGTGCGGTAAACATCGGCACCGGGGAGACAAAGGCGGCCCGGCGTGGTGTTTGCCACCCACCCCCTCGTGTGCCGTGCCGGCCTTCATAGGTGCCACTCGCCGACAGCGCTTGCTCCTACAGTCTGTTCAGGCTATACGGGGCATCTTTGTCTTTTGTATGTATGTCTATATGTGTGTCTGTGTCTTTGTTCATCTGTATGTATGTGTGTCTTGTGTGTGTGTGTTTGTGTGCGTGTGTCTTGTGTGTGTGTTTGTGTACGTGTGTGTGTGTTTGTGTCTGTGTACGTGTGTGTGTGTGTGTGTGTGTTTGTGTACGTGTCTGTGTGTGTGTTTGTGTACGTGTCTGTGTGTGTGTTTGTGTACGTGTCTGTGTGTGTGTACGTGTCTGTGTGTGTGTGTGCTGCAGTACGGTGTTTGGCACCATCGACCCGCAGAAGGTGCCGGCGTTTGAGCTCATGCTGTTCCGCGTGTGCCGAGGCTTCACCTTCATGCGCTCCATGGAGCTCCCCGAGCCGCTCGCCGTGCCCTTCCTGGTGCGTCCCCTGCCCACACTCGCACCAACCCCCCCGCTCCCCTCCTCCTCACTCCCTCAAGTGGACATGAATAGCGTCGCGCAATGTCTACGTTGTGAATCCATAGACTCAAACAGAGACTCATAGATTTCGATTTAAAGCTTTCGTGACTGCAATGATTCATCTTCTTTGGTTCTTTCGGTAAAGTCACGTAGAATGAGAATAAAATAATACATTGATAAAATAAAATAACACAATAATATTCTCACGACGTTTCGGCCACAACACAAGCGGCCTTCATCAGGTGAAGGGGGCGAGACTGTCTGGTAGGACAGCGCTGGAGTGAGAGAGCCACGTTCAGATCACGGCTTTTAAGCTGTGTGAGAGGAACAAAGAGCCTTAGAGTCGCGACTCTCATTCTACGTGACTTTACCGAAAGAACCAAAGAAGAAGAGACTCATAGACTCACGCAGAGACACGTAGACTGACGCAGAGACCCATAGACTCGCACATAGACCCATTGACTCACACAGAGGAGACCCATAGATTCACACAGAGGCAACCCAGTGAGCATGCGTTCACGATGTGTTCCGCTAATTGTTGCTGTGCACCTTAGTCGCATTTGGGAGATTATTTTATTTTACCTTTGTGAAGGTGGGACTGCACCTACGATGTGAGGTAGCCCACTCCTTGCGAGGCCTTCCCACTCCTACTGATCCTCGTGGTGATTGGTGATTGCGGTGGAGGAGGTAGTGATGAATATCACAGTGCTGGTTAATGGTCATGGTGGTGGTTACTGGTGGTATCGGTGGTTGCGGTGGTGATGGTGACAGTGCTGATAATGGCTATGGTGGTATCAGTGATGTCATCGGTAAATGTGGCGGTACTGGTCAATGCGGTGGTGGCGGTGGCGGTGGCGATGACGCTTGTGGCTTTGTGTGGCCGGTTGCCGTCACGGCCCGCAGGACGAGCCGGTGCGTCTCTCCGTCTTCTCCATCTCCTTCTGGGGGGAGCGCATCGGTGACAAAGTGCGCAAGATCAGCAGCTGGTGAGTGGCCGCCCTCGGCGCCGCGCCCGCACGTCCACGCGAGTTCACCACCCGGCCTCCACCCTCCACGATCGCGACGACGATGATGGCTTCGACGATCTCCACGACGACGATCTCCACGACGACGATCGCTACGATGACGATTGTGACGACCTTGACCTCCTCGCTCCCCTGCCCTCCCCCCGCTGCAGCTTTCACTGCCGCCTGCTCCACTGCCCCGACTCCCAGCGGGAGCAGCAGGAGCTGCTGGGCAGCCTGGACATCCGCATCGCAGACCTGCAGAGCGTGAGCGACTCGCCGCCGCCTACCCCCATCGCCTACCTCCGCCTACCCTCACACCACCACCTACCCACACATCGTCGCCTACCCACACATCGTCGCCTACCCACACACCACCACCTACCCACACATCGTCGCCTACCCACACACCACCACTTACCCACACACCGCCACCTACCCACACACCTCCACCAACCCACACACCACCAACCCACACACCACCACCTACCCACACACCACCACCAACCCACGCACCACAACCTACCCACACACCTCCACCAACCCACACAGCACCACCTACCCACACACCACCACCTACCCACACACCTCCACCAACCCACACAGCACCACCTACCCACACACCACCACCTACCCACACACCTCCACCAACCCACACACCACCACCTACCCACACACCTCCACCAACCCACACAGCACCACCTACCCACACACCACCACCTACCCACACACCTCCACCAACCCACACACCACCACCTACCCACACACCACCACCTACCCACACACCACCACCAACCCACACAGCACCACCTAGCCACACACCTCCACCAACCCACACACCTCCACCAACCCACACACCACCACCTACCCACACACCACCACCTACCCACACACCACCACCAACCCACACAGCACCACCTAGCCACACACCGCCCCCTACCTCACACCCCTGACTTGGCGAGTTTTCTCCGTCTGTTGGCGTTACCCCGATCCCCCCTCTCCCACCGTCGCCGCCGCCCTGCAGGTCCTTTCCCAGACGGAGGCCTACAGGAAGCAGGTGCTGCAGAAGGCGGCCAGCGTCTGCTCGGTGTGGCTCGTCCAGGTGAGCCGCCGCCCCCTGGCTGTCTCCGCCCTCGACGATTCAACATCAACTCCCGCCGCCTTCCCCCAATCTCTCGTTACGAACGGCACGGACGCGTGGGCCCCTTTAGCTGCGTCGTCGTCTTGTCTAGGGGACCCTTGTTGCCAGTTTAACGATGAATACAACAAATGTTTAAATGCTTTACCAGGTGCGTTCAAACACCACATAGAGGCGTATTACAAGGCGTCCAGTCTGCGTTAACCGCACAGACAAATATGCTTTGATAATGAACTCCAACGCTGCTTAACCCGAGCTGTTAATGCTTTGGCGTTTGCATTGCCCTTGTGCTGTCCGCCTTTTTGCGTACTTTGCTCGACAGCACCGTGGAGGCGGAGCCATGGATGAAGGAGGCTGTCTGTGGTGCAGGCCAATCAGTCCCACGGACAATTTGCTCTTGTTGTGCTACCTCAACCAATGTTTGCCTCGGTTTTTAATCGCCATTTAAATAAAGTAGTCAACAAGCACCCCGGCGCCTGTGGCTGCTACGGTCATGAGCCGCACTACTGCCCCCACGCCCCCGTCCCTCTTCCCCGCATTCCCCAGCTCAGCGGAGGTGGGGGGGAGGGGGGGTGCGCCAAACGCCCGAAGTGAAACTCGCGATCGATCGGCACCGCCGCGAGAGAGAGCTCGGGGAACGCAGCCAGCGCTGACGCCGCCGTCGCCGCCGCTTGTAATTTCCGCTCCCCGCCCTACCCCCACAAGGTGCGCAAGGCCAAGGCCGTCTACCACGTGCTCAACCAGTGCCACTACGACGCACGCAACTACCTGGTGGGTGAGGCGTGGTGCCCGACCGAGGACAAGCCGAGGGTGGAGGAGGCGCTGCTGCAAGCCTCCGTACGTCGGCGCACACGCGCGTGTGTGTGTACGTGTGTGTGTGTACGTGTGTGTGTGTGTGTTCGTGTGTGTGTGTATGTGTGTGTACGTGTGTGTATCTGGGGAGTGATAGTGTAGCGGTTAGCGCACTGCACTATGAACCTGGCGACCCGGGTTCGATTCCCGCTCACGGCCAACACCAGTGACGATTATCTGAACCGGTCCTGGGCCTCCCCTAGGTTGACTCAGCCTCAAATGAGTACCTGGTGCGGTGTGTAAACATTGCCACTAGGGAGACAAAGGCGGTCGGGCGTGGTGCTGGCCACCCACCCCCTCGTGTACCGTTCCGGCCTTCATAAGTGCTCGCTAACAGCACTTGCCCCTACAGTCTGTTAAGGCTATATGGGGGATCTTTGTCTTTGCTTGTACGTGTGTGTGTACGTGTGTGTGTGTGTTCGTGTGTGTTCGTGTGTGTGTGTGTGTACGTGTGTGTACGTGTGTGTGTACGTGTCTGTACGTGTGTGTGTACGTGTGTGTGTGTACGTGTGTGTACGTGTGTGTGTGTACGTGTGTGTACGTGTGTACGTGTGTGTGTGTGTGTAGTCCGGCAAAACAACCCCCTACCTCCTCGCGGTGCCGGACGGGCAACTCTGTCGTGGACAGTGCTGTGGGGGGAGTTCCAATTTTGATTGGCTCCTCCCCTCATGGCATATGTGTCCACCACAGGGGCTAAACGGGGGCTCTGGACGGGTGCGAGGGGCTGGTAACCCCTCCACCTTCAATTAATTACCACAAAACCACGAATTAAAGTGAAATATGTAACAACTAAGCTTGTGCCGGAGGCCCCGGGGGGCCAGGCGTCTATGACGTCTCCTGGCCAAACCCCAATTGGCGGAGCCAGGAGATTGAATACCTACCCTCGGGGCTACTCCAGAAACAACGAAAAGCCACTACGGGTGGCCACGTGGAATGTTCGAACGCTCACTGCAGAGGAGAGGCTGCCACTCCTCTGTCGGGAGCTGGACCGGTACCGCCTGGATCTATGCGGCATTCAGGAGGTCCGGTGGACCGGCTCTGGCTCCTGCCACCATGAGGGGTGGACAGTCCTCTACTCGGGGCAGCAGACTGCCAAACAACAGGGTGTGGGTCTTCTTTTGAACAAAAGAATGAAGGGGGCGTGGGAGCGTGGCGGTGAGGTGTGGGAAGCTGTAAGCCCCAGGCTACTTTGGGCTCGCCTTCCCATCAACCGGAGGCGAGGAATGGTGGTCGTGGTTACTTATGCCCCCACCGAAGATGAACATCCGTGGAGGGATGCAGGCAAAGCCGATGAGTCAGATGCCTTCTATGACCTCCTTTCACAGCTGCTGGCTAAAGTGGCCCCTCGGGATAGAGTCATCATGTTGGGTGACTTCAATGCCCGAGTTGGTCATGATACTGGCACCTGGTCTGGAGTGATTGGAGGGCATGGGCCAGATCAGCTCAATAACAACGGTAGGAGGCTGCTAGATTTTTGTGCAGCCCATGGGCTTGTAATTACCAACACGCTGTTCCGGCATCGGCGCATCCACACAACATCATGGATGCATGCCGGGTCCAAGCAAGAACATCTGCTGGACTACATAGTGACGGACCAGCGAATGCGAGCCCATGTCCTTGACACCAGGACCTACCGTGGAGCTGATCTGCCCTCTGACCATCGACTAGTCATCTGTAAGATGCGCCTGCCATTCTTCCACTCCGGTGGTGGGTGTACACCCAGGACCCCATTCCAACCTAAAGTGGCCTGGTCTCAGTTATCTGATGAAAGTTGCAAGCGAGAATTTCATCATCGCTTGCAGCTGGGATTGGCATCGTCCCCGACTCCTCCTGATGTCGAGGGTAAATGGGCGAGGTTTAGGACTGTGACTCATGCAGCTGCAATGGCTGCTTTGGGTACGCGGTCCAGACCTCCCCAGACACCCTGGATGACAGAGGAGTTGTTCAGGATGGTTGAGAAAAAGCGACAGGCCCACTGTCATCGGCTACAGAATCCCACGTCAGAGAATGAGGAGGCTTACCGCAGCCTTCGCTCGGAGGTTCGGAGAGCCGTGAGGCGCTGCAAGGATGGGTGGTGGTCGCGGGTTGCTGAGGAGATGGAGTCTGCCTCAGTGGCCCGTGATCACAAATCGCTATTTAACTCCATCAAAAAAGTAACCTGCAGCGCCACACCTATTACCATCATTAGGGGAAAAAACGGTGATCCAATTTCCGACCCCCAGGAACAGGTTCGCAGATTTGCTGAGCATTTCTGTGAGGTCCTGGGGGAGGGAAAATCCCACAGCCAGGAAAACATCGTGGCACAAAGTGAGGATGACCCTGCTGAGGCTGCGGTGCCTCAAATATTGGATGAAGTCACCCCCTGTGAGTGGCTGGCTGAGGTGCCATCTGCTGAGGAAGTATTGAAGGCGATACGGAGTCTGAGACCAGGAAAGGCAGCGGGCAGAGATGATCTCCCAAGCGAAATGCTGAGGGAGGGTGGCGTTTGTGCACAGACTGCCCTATATGACATCATAACAACAGTCTGGACCACTGGACGGGTTCCGCAGGATTGGAAGGATGCCCTGGTGGTCCCCCTTTTTAAGAAGGGGGACCGCACAGACTGTAACAACTACAGGGGCATCTCACTCCTCAGTGTGCCGGGAAAGGTCCTGGCAAGGATTATTCAGCATCGCCTTGCCAGGCACGCTGAGGAGAGGCTTGCGGAGCCCCAATGCGGTTTCAGGAAAGGGCGGTCCTGCACGGATGCCATATTTTCTGTCCGTCTGCTACAGCAGAGGTGTAGGGAATTCCAACAAGACCTACATCTCTGCTTTATTGACCTGGTCAAGGCCTATGATACCATCAGTAGGCCTGGGCTCTGGGTCGTTCTTTGTGCTTTTGGAGTACCTGACCCTCTGCTCACGATCATTAAGGACCTTCATGATGGTGAGCGGGCCCGGGTAAAACTACGTGGCCGGGAGTCAGAGCCATTCCCTGTACACCTTGGGGTGCGACAGGGATGTCCTCTGGCTCCCACATTATTTAACATCTATTTTGACCACGTAGTTCGTGAAGCCTTCAATAGCTGTACCGGGGGAATCTCCATATGGTACAGATATAATGGGAGGCTAATCGATGCCCGGGTGCGGTCAAGGGATGGCTCCCTATTGCTCAACCACGTTATGTATGCTGATGACTTGGTAATAGCTGCTCAGTCAGAGGAGGAGTTGGAGACGCTGCTGCTGAGACTGGAGCGTGCCACTAAGAGGTGGGGCCTTACCATCAGCCCCACCAAAACTAAGCACCTGCCTGGGTATTTTGTACCATCGGACACTCCACCCCCACAACTCCCAATCGGTGATGGGGCAGTTGTGGAGAGAGTGGAGAGTTTCCCATACCTGGGCAGTGTGCTTATGACTGGCTCCAGTTTAACAGCAGAGGTCTCACTCCGAATCAGTCGAGCGGCAATATCTTTTCATCGGTTGCGTAACGCTGTGTGGAAGCTACCTGGTCTGTCGCTCCGCACTAAGCTTCAGGTCTTCTCGGCCACGGTCATTCCCTCCCTTCTCTACGCTTGCGAAACGTGGACCCCCCTAATGGAACATCTTCGCCGGTTAGAAACATTTAGGCTGACCTGCCTACGATCCATCCTGGGTTTAACCAGACTGGATTGTGTGAGGAGCTCACAAATCCTTGAAAGATCTGGGCAGGGTCCCATCGGTGAGCTCCTCCGGCAGGCAAGGCTGCGATGGCTGGGTCATGTAGCCCGCATGCCCAGCCACCGCATGCCGAAACAGCTTTTGTTTGGCCGGATTGAGGGGGCTAAGCGGGCGCGGCACGGGCTAGAGAAGAGATGGAGTGATGTGGTACAGGAGGACGTGGAGCTGAGTGGACTTGCCGATGACTGGTACCAGCGGTGTCAAGATCGGCCTCTGTGGAGGAGGCTCGTGAAGGATGCTACTGGGCAGTTGGAGGCAGTCGCCCTCCAACAACAACGGAGGGCGGAGGAGCGACGCTCACAACAGCGAGCGGAGCGCCGGGTGGCTAAAGCACAGCAGGTTGGCACAGTAGGGGGCACAGGTGGTGCATCAGCCAGTCATCTCAGTCAGTCGACCCGTGGCACCTGGGTCTGCCCCGTGACCTCCTGCCAGCGGGCGTTCGACACTTCACGTGGCCTCAGGGTGCACATAGCCTGGCACAAGCGTCGTGGTGACGTCACCGCCACTTAGTGGCGAATGGCGGTTGTTGTTGTTGTTGTTGTGTGTGTGTACGTGTGTGTACGTGTGTGTGTGTACGTGTCTGTACGTGCGGAGTGGTAGTGTGGCGGTTCGCGCCCCGCGCTACGATCCTGGCGACGCGACTTTAATACCTGGCCACGGCCAACACCAGTGACGATTATCTGAACCGGTCATGAGCCTCCCCTAGGTCGACTTCGCCTGAAATGAGTACCTGGTGCAGTGTATAAAAACATCGCCACTGGGGAAACAAAGGCGGTTGGTGTTGGCCACCCACCCCCTCATATGCCGTGCCGGCCTTCAGAGGTGCTTGCTAACAGCACTTGCCTCATAAGTCAGTTATGGCTAAACGGGGCTGATCTTTGTATGCACACGAATGTGTGTGTACACCTGCACAGACGGCCACTCGCGACTCGCATACACGCGTGTCCATGTGTGCGCATACACGTGGGCACCCGTACAAAACAAAGATTCCCTGTATAGCCTTTAACAGACTGTTGGTGCGTAGCGCCTACGCCCCGCGTCGCCTGAGCGAGCGACGCGTCTGCCGACAGGACGTCCACTCGGAGAAGGCCACTTTGACGGTGATCCCCACGCAGCAGGAGCCGCCCACCCTCAACCGCACCAACCGCTTCACCAGCAGCTTCCAGGGCATCGTGGACGCGTACGGCGTGGGCAGTTACCGCGAGGTCAACCCCGGTGGGTCGCGTGGCCGCTCGCGACCGCGACGACGCGTCTGTGCGTGCGTGAACGTTTGCGCGCCCGCAAGCATTTGTAAGCGGGCCGTGGTGGTGTGTGAGAGCGTGACGGCCAACGTGATCGTCTTCGCCATCGTCTTCATCATCACCGCTGCTACCAGCACCATTACCACCACCACCACCACCACCGTCGTCACTGCTATCATCACGGTCACTGCACCCACCAGCATCACCCAACTGTCATCACCACCACGGCTACTACTAAAACTTAAAGAAACAATTTTTTTTTTACCAGGTAAGACCTATTGAGCGATATTACTTTTTTCTGAAGCGACCTGGCCACAAATGACAACTCTACGAAGTGGCTTATCAAGTGGAGATGTATTGCAACAAAATAATCTAAACGTGTGGTGCTGTTAATTCTAAATGTGAAGAGGGAAAGACCGGAGGACCCGGAGAAAAATCCTCACGACCACGAGGAGAGAGACACCGCAGACTCCACATACAGAGGCATTGTCAGGGTCGGGATCGGAACCACGACCTCCTGTATACCAGGCGAGGGAGTTAACATCTCACGGCCATCTTCAACTGAGACCCCTTCCCTGACTCTCTTTTCCCTCGTTCCTTCTCTCCGCCCTCTCCCCCCGCAGCGCCGTACACGATCATCACCTTCCCCTTTCTCTTCGCCGTGATGTTCGGCGACCTGGGCCACGGTGCCATTTTGCTGCTGTTCGCCCTCTGGATGGTGCTGAAGGAGAATAACAAGGCGTTCAAGAGCAGCAACAACGAGGTGGGCGCCGGGAGACGCAGATCGTCGTCCCGAGACGACTGGCCGGGCACGGGGAGAGCCTGGGGGGCGACTGTGGGCCAAGCTTGGGTAGCTACGGCCCAGCGGGTCGGACAGGGCCCGTGAGTTGATATCGTACAGCCCGCAGTCAAAGAACAATCAGGATAATAATGTTTCGCTTCTTACCCAAAATATTCAAATTAAACGGAGCGACTGTCGGGAGTGGCGTGAGCGGGCGCCGACCCGTGAACCCACGCGTGCCCCGCGTGAGCCTGTGCTTACCCGTGTGTGCCCGTGTGGATGGCCCCTGCGTACCCGTGTCGGCTGGGAGTAGATCTGGCAGCAGCTCTTTGGAGGGCGCTACATCATGCTGCTCATGGGGCTCTTCTCTATCTACACGGGATTCATCTACAACGACTGCTTCTCCAAGCCGCTGACGATCTTCCCCTCGGCCTGGAACGTCACCGCCATGATCAAAGGATCTTGGAAGTACGCAGACGTCCAGATATGCGCGCACACTCGGATACATACACGCACACACAGACAAACTCGGATAAATACACGCACGCACAGACACACGCACAGACATGCACAGACACGCACAGACACACTCGGATACATACACGCACGCACAGACACACACACGCACGCACAGACACGCACGCACAGACACATTCGGATACATAATACAGGCATGCACAGACACACGCACGCACAGACACACGCACGCACAGACACACGCACGCACAGACACACGCACGCACAGACACACGCACGCACAGACACACACACGCACAGACACACTCGGACACAAGTAACGCACACACTCACAGGCAAACAAAGATCAAAGATCCCCCATATAGCCTTAACAGACTGTAGGGGCAAGTGCTGTTAGCGAGCACCTATGAAGGCTGGAACGGCACACGAGGGGGTGGGTGACTAGCACCACGCTCGACCGCCTTTGTCTCCCTAGTGGCAATGTTTACACACTGCACCAGGTACTCATTTGAGGCCGAGTTGACCTAGGGGAGGCCCAGGACCGGTTCAGATAATCGTCACTGGTGTTGGCCATGAGCTGGAATCAAACTCGGGTCGCCAGGTTCATAGCGCAGCGCGCTAACCGCTGCACTACCGCTCCCCACAGGCACACGCACACACAGACACATGCACGCACAAGTACACGCACGCACAGACACACTCGGACACGTCCGCACGCACTCACAGGCACACGCACACACAGGCACGCGTGCACAGACGCACGCACAGACACGCACACACATTGACGTGTACACACACACACATTCGGACACACACTCGGATACACACTCGCACATTCGAGACACACACTCAAGGCACAAATGCGCGTATGCAATGACAACAACATTTGCCACCAAGTGGCGGTGACATCACCACAGTGACACACAAAGTGACCAAGGCAAAGATCCCCCGTGTAGCCTTAACAGACTGTTTGGGGGCAAGTGCTGTTTGCGAGCACCTATCAAGTCCGGCACGGCACACGATGGGGTGGGTGGCCAGCACCGTGCCTGGCCACCTTTGTCTCTCCAGGTACTCATTTGAGGCCGAGTTGACCTAGGAGAAGCCCAGAACCTGTTTATGTAATCGTCACTGGTGTTGACCGTGAACGGGAATTGAACTCGGGCAGCCGGGTTAGTAGCGCAGCGCACTAACCGCCACGCTACCGCTCCTCGCAAACGGTGACGCGCAGCGAGCAGACAGGGGGTGACGCTTGCCTCTTGCACCTCGCTTGCTTCCCCAGCGTGACGCACACCAACATCAGCAGCATCCAGCTGCTCGCCCTGGACCCCAATATCAGCGGCGTCTTCACAACCCCCTACCCCTTCGGCATCGACCCGGTAAATACTCGGCCTGACGGGCAACGCCGCGGCAAAACCCGGCGGTGCTCGCGGCGGTTCAGGCGAGATGATGACAGCGGCGAGAATCGCGATCGGAGAGGGGAGAGGGGAGGGGGAGAGGGAGGGGAGGGGGAGAGGGGACAGGGAGAGGGGAGATGGAGATGGAGAGGGGTACAACGGATTGTTTCGCCTCGTTGCTCCACCGTGTAGGTGGGGGCTCGCTGCCCCCGTGGCCTAACGGTCAGCAGAAGCAATGGTGGGAGTTTCTTAACCCCCCCCCCATTCCTAACACTAAGCGAGCGATTGCCGTAGCCGTCGGCTCTCTCGACGGGGGAGCCGCGGAGGCGTTTAGAGAAATTGTGCCGAGGCCGGGGTCTGGGCAGTAGAGGGAGGAGGGGGTGGGGGGCCGGGCTTGCGACGACGGAGAAAGAAGAAGAAGATGAAGAAGGTGAAACGCCGCCGCCGCCGCTCTCCGGCGCTCGCCAAGCGGCGTGTTTGCACAGCGGTGAGCGACATTCACGATGAGGTGGAGCTCTCAACCCCCTGAGCACGGCGGCGGCGAGGTGGCCCACGCACTGCCACCGTCGTCGTCGCCGGCCCCTCATCCACTTCGGGTTTTTCTTTTTACCAATCATTCATCATCAATCTCCTCAGCCGGGCTCGATCCACTGCTGTTTTGAGCGAGGCGTGAAGCCGTATCGAATCGGAATAAGCGCTTGGGTGGGCAGCGCTCTGCCCCTCGGCCTGTGTAGTGTTTTTGTAAATGTGTATTCGGCTCCTTATCGGTTTTGTTTTCATACAAACCGTTATCCCGATCGGGGCGAAGAGCGTCGCGTCGCCACGAGACGGCGAATCCGTTCGCAAGTCTCGCAGAGAGCAGTGTGCACGTCTTCATGTAGTTCAGGGGAAAGGGCCCGCGGAAGCGGATACCACAGAGCCACCTCTGAGATCCCCTTCTCAAGTGCTCTGTTCCACACAGTAGGGTGGGGGGGGGGGGTGGGCGCAGCACTTCCCCACTCATTCTACTGTCCTTTAAGAGCAACGTTCCTCACGTGAAAGTCAACATAAACAGGAGGCTTTCTCCAGAATTCTCCTGATCATGCTGGTTGTAATTGCTGGTGAAACGTCGTACTCGGTGTGCAATACTAGCCACGAATTGGCACGTTCTGTTCCCGTGACAAACCTTACTACGTTTAGATTCACGCGATCTAACCCAAAAACCTCGATTATGGAAAATATTTTTACTTCCCAAAGGTCGAGATGTCTTCACATTTAGTGAAACACCAATTGTAATATTATGGAGTCATTGGTGACTCGGCTGGGCCCATTCAGCTCGCTGCGTTTGGCTGATTTGTAATCTCTACGTGCCGATTGTGGTCACAGATCTGGGGCTTGGCCAAGAACCAGTTGACCTTCCTCAACTCGTACAAGATGAAGATGTCCGTGGTGCTGGGCGTCATCCACATGACGTTCGGAGTCATCCTCAGCTGCTTCAACCACGTGTAATGCGCTGTCCACACGCGAGCGCTGTACCACACACTGCGGTGCTTGCACCGTACACGCCCGCTGCTCCGGACAGTTTGAGGAATAGTGCCGGCACGTGGCGGTATTCTGTACCGGGGCTCCTCACGACACCGACACGCATACCGGCACGATTCACTGTGGCGAGAGGGGCGCCACGGTGGCTAGGAGATGTTAACTCCCTCGCCTGGTATACAAGAGGTCGTGGGTTCGATCCCGACCCTGACGCCTGTATATTTTGGAGTCTTCATGTTCTCCCTGTGGTTGTGTGGATTTTTCTCTGCGTCCTCCTGTTTTCCCCTCCAGGTATAGAAACACGCGTTTAGAGTATTTAGCCGCTATAAAATTCCACGTGGTAAGCCGCTTCGTTGAGCTATACATTTGTGGCCAGGTCGCTTCTGGGCCTTACCTGGTAAAATCAAACTATAATAGTTAGAGCTGCTATGCCAGGAGGTGGACTGACGCTGGTGATATCAGGATTGCAAATCCAGTGCGCTGCTAACATTTACATCAACTGTGGCAGCGTGCCCCAAAAATCACAACAATAGTATTAAACTGTACGAAACGATGGTGATGATAAAAGCCCAGTGAGAGCGTTGATTTATTTTAAGCATGGGAACTCGGTTCCAAACATACGTTTATATGTTGAACTTCTTTCGCACCGTACGTATCCCACCGGGCTAATCGGACGTGCGGGGGGAAGGACCACGAGCTAAAAAACAAAAAGCAGTTCCTAAAATAAAATTCTGGCGTTTTGGGCAATAAATCCCATGCGTTTGTGCGTGCTTGATCCCCCGTTCCTCCTCTCCACCTCTCCCCCCCGGCACTCACCGCCGACAGCCACTTCCGCGACTTCCCGAGCATCCTGCTGGTGTTTGTGCCGGAGATGGTGTTCATGCTGGCGCTGTTCGGCTACCTGGTGGTGATCGTGATCTACAAGTGGGTGGCGTGGCCCACCAGCATGTCCAACACGGCACCCAGCATCCTCATCGACTTCATCAACATGTTCATGTTCAGGAGCTCGGACAACCTCTATGCTCACCAGGTCAGCGGGAGAGTTTGTTATGGTAACAATGACAATGGTGTCATTTTGGCTTTGGTGCTCATCGAGAACAACACTGATAGTGACCAGTGATTACCGCTCCCACTGATAGTGACCAGTGATTACCGCTCCCACTGATAGTGACCAGTGATTACCGCTCCCACTGATAGTGACCAGTGATTACCGCTCCCACTGATAGTGACCAGTGATTACACCTCCCACTGATAGTGACCAGTGATTACCCCTCCCACTGATAGTGACCAGTGATTACACCTCCCACTGATAGTGACCAGTGATTACCGCTCCCACTGATAGTGACCGGTGATTACCGCTCCCACTGATAGTGACCAGTGATTACCCCTCCCACTGATAGTGACCAGTGATTACCCCTCCCACTGATAGTGACCAGTGATTACCGCTCCCACTGATAGTGACCAGTGATTACCCCTCCCACTGATAGTGACCAGTGATTACCGCTCCCACTGATAGTGACCAGTGATTACCCCTCCCACTGATAGTAACCAGTGATTACGCCTCCCACTGATAGTGACCAGTGATTACCGCTCCCACTGATAGTGACCAGTGATTACCCCTCCCACTGATAGTGACCAGTGATTACCCCTCCCACTGATAGTGACCAGTGATTACCCCTCCCACTGATAGTGACCAGTGATTACGCCTCCCACTGATAGTGACCAGTGATTACCGCTCCCACTGATAGTGACCAGTGATTACCCCTCCCACTGATAGTGACCAGTGATTACCCCTCCCACTGATAGTGACCAGTGATTACCCCTCCCACTGATAGTGACCAGTGATTACCCCTCCCACTGATAGTGACCAGTGATTACCCCTCCCACTGATAGTGACCAGTGATTACCCCTCCCACTGATAGTGACCAGTGATTACCCCTCCCACTGATAGTGACCAGTGATTACCGCTCCCACTGATAGTGACCAGTGATTACCCCTCTCACTGATAGTGACCATTGATTACCCCTCCCACTGATAGTGACCAGTGATTACGCCTCCCACTGATAGTGACCAGTGATTACCCCTCCCACTGATAGTGACCAGTGATTACCGCTCCCACTGATAGTGACCAGTGATTACCCCTCCCACTGATAGTGACCAGTGATTACCGCTCCCACTGATAGTGACCAGTGATTACCCCTCCCACTGATAGTAACCAGTGATTACGCCTCCCACTGATAGTGACCAGTGATTACCGCTCCCACTGATAGTGACCATTGATTACCCCTCTCACTGATAGTGACCAGTGATTACCTCTCCCACTGATAGTGACCAGTGATTACACCTCCCACTGATAGTGACCAGTGATTACCGCTCCCACTGATAGTGACCAGTGATTACCCCTCCCACTGATAGTGACCAGTGATTACCCCTCCCACTGATAGTGACCAGTGATTACCCCTCCCACTGATAGTGACCAGTGATTACCCCTCCCACTGATAGTGACCAGTGATTACCCCTCCCACTGATAGTGACCAGTGATTACCCCTCCCACTGATAGTGACCAGTGATTACCCCTCCCACTGATAGTGACCAGTGATTACCGCTCCCACTGATAGTGACCAGTGATTACCCCTCTCACTGATAGTGACCATTGATTACCCCTCCCACTGATAGTGACCAGTGATTACGCCTCCCACTGATAGTGACCAGTGATTACCGCTCCCACTGATAGTGACCAGTGATTACACCTCCCACTGATAGTGACCAGTGATTACCCCTCCCACTGATAGTGACCAGTGATTACCCCTCCCACTGATAGTGACCAGTGATTACTGCTCCCACTGATAGTGACCAGTGATTACCCCTCTCACTGATAGTGACCATTGATTACCCCTCCCACTGATAGTGACCAGTGATTACCCCTCTCACTGATAGTGACCAGTGATTACCCCTCTCACTGATAGTGACCATTGATTACCCCTCTCACTGATAGTGACCAGTGATTACCTCTCCCACTGATAGTGACCAGTGATTACACCTCCCACTGATAGTGACCAGTGATTACACTTCTCACTGATAGTGACCAGTGATTACCGCTTCCACTGATAGTGACCAGTGATTACCCCTCCCACTGATAGTGACCAGTGATTACTGCTCCCACTGATAGTGACCAGTGATTACCCCTCCCACTGATAGTGACCAGTGATTACACCTCTCACTGATAGTGACCAGTGATTACCCCTCTCACTGATAGTGACCAGTGATTACCCCTCCCACTGATAGTGACCAGTGATTACCCCTCTCACTGATAGTGACCAGTGATTACACCTCCCACTGATAGTGACCAGTGATTACACCTCCCACTGATAGGGACCAGTGATTACCCCTCCCACTGATAGTGACCAGTGATTACGCCTCTCACTGATAGTGACCAGTGATTACCCCTCTCACTGATAGTGACCAGTGATTACCCCTCTCACTGATAGTGACCAGTGATTGCCTCTCCCACTGATAGTGACCAGTGATTACCCCTCCCACTGATAGGACCAGTGATTACACCTCCCACTGATAGTGACCAGTGATTACCCCTCCCACTGATAGTGACCAGTGATTACACTTCCCACTGATAGTGACCAGTGATTACACCTCCCACTGATAGTGACCAGTGATTACCCCTCTCACTGATAGTGACCAGTGATTGCCTCTCCCACTGATAGTGACCAGTGATTACCCCTCCCACTGATAGGACCAGTGATTACACCTCCCACTGATAGTGACCAGTGATTACCCCTCCCACTGATAGTGACCAGTGATTACCCCTCCCACTGATAGTGACCAGTGCTTACCCCTCCCACTGATAGTGACCAGTGATTACACCTCCCACTGATAGTGACCAGTGATTACACCTCTCACTGATAGTGACCAGTGATTACACCTCTCACTGATAGTGACCAGTGATTACCCCTCCCACTGATAGTGACCAGTGATTACCCCATCCCACTGATAGTGACCAGTGATTACGCCTGTCAGCGCTGTCCGTGGTGGTTTTCAGTGATTGTGACGCCGGCTCCCTCCGCTGACCCCGCCACGCCGCTGTCGTCCCCGCGAGCAGGCGAAGGTGCAGATGCTGCTGGTGGTGGTGGCCGTGCTCATGGTGCCCGTGTTGCTGCTGGGGAAGCCGCTGTCCCAGGTCGTCGCGTTGCGGATGAGGCGCAGGGTGAGCGGTGCGACGATGGTTTCTGTTACTCGACGGGTCTGATAGCACGGCTATGATGGTTCGCCTCCGTTCCCACGCGTGCTGCTGGTCGGGAGGTTTTCACAAGCTGCGTCTCGCTGGGCGTGGCTTACGGGGGTTTCCCGCCTTCGGGGGGTGGGATGTGGGGGGGGGGTGACCACCGTTTTTAAAGGGGGCGCGAGTTATCGAGCACGAAACCAGCAGACAGGACATCGTTAGTCGATGAAGTCTGAGGCTCCTGCGCAGGGGCTCTGGCCGTGCCGCTCCCTCGTCGCGTCCACGACCCTACGTGGGGATCACAGACGCTACGTGGGGATCACAGACGCTACGTGGGGATCACAGACGCTACGTGGGGATCACAGACGCACAGAGACGCAGCCACCCATAGACTCGTAGAGACTCTCACACACTTACAGACACTTGCATTGTTTTTTCACCGTTTTTGTGTTGTTGTTGTAACCTTCTGACTCGCTCCTGCTGGACATCTGTGAAAATGAGCTTCATAGCTCACCGGATTCCTCCAGGATAAATACTGATTCTGATTCTGAGGCTCGTAGACACGCTTACATTAACACGATCCAGAGAGTAGTGTAGAGCACTATCGATTTGCAGAGAGATGCGTGAACTTTGGCGGGGCGTGGGGGCGGTGCTCAGAGTTTCTCTCTCCACGAGCGTCTCCCCGGCACCTCTTCTGCAGTCCCATCCACTGCCCTCGTGTCTCGCTCACCGCACCGCCCCCCTCTCACTCCCAGTCAAAGTCTTCTTTATTTAGATTGGAAGACTCCGGTGAGCTATGAATCCCTTTTTCACAGATGTCCAGTAAGGGCGCGGGGTTAGAAATTTTCAACACCAAATAAAATACCGAAACCAATAGGAGTTCAAAGTACAGGAAAGCAAGGCAAGTCAATAAATGAAAATAAATCAAGTGTACAAGTACAAATTGCTTAAGTTGTACATCAATTCCTGCCGATTGTTCAACCTGCGCCGAGGGTGTCTCCCCGCACACGCACGCGGCTACCGCGCGGGAGGGCGGTGAGCAAGCTCCTGCCGCGTCAGCTGACGTCACACGGCGGGCTGGGGAGACGCACGATGCACGTGGGGGCAGCCCCGTCAGTCTCTCCGCCGCCGGACGTAGCCCTCCAGTTGCGATCGCTGACCGCCCCCCCCCCCTCCTCCCATTCGCGATGCCCCCCCCCCCCCATGCCCCCCCCACTCCGCACCCCAGCAGAGGGATCTCACGCTGCTGATTCAGTCGGAGGAGAGGACGCCGCTCCTGACCGCCGTGACCGTGGAGGCCGATCCGGACTCTGAGCACGCGGAGGTGAGTGTGCGGAGTCTGTCCACGCGCGAACGCGTTTAGATGAAGACGTCGCGACGCTCTGTCCCGGCCGGCTGCCTGGGTCTGCGAGGCCCTCCCGCCGGAGGCGCGGAGAAGCTCATCGCCACCACTGTGCTGCCACTTTGGTTTCGCGAAAAAATACGAACAACAACGGTGGTGATCTTTTTTTGTCCATTTTGTCGGCGTTGGCGTCGTGAGACGAGGAGAGATCCTCTCGGGACTTCTCCCCACGAATCCATCTCGATAAAATCGTCTTTTTATCCTTCGGCCGACCCTTCCGTCCCGACCGCGCTGTGCCTGTGGCGCGTAGCGGGGTCGTGATGTGGACTGTCCGTGGGGGTCCGGAGCTACGTTGGAAGAAAGGATTTCGTTGCGTTTACAATCAGACGGCCATGTTTGGAACGTGACGTTGTTTTTGGAACGTGACGTCGGCACCGTTTTCACGAGCGCCCCTCCCCCCTCCGCTACAACGTGCAGGTTGACTTCAGCGACATCTTCATGCACCAGGCGATCCACACCATCGAGTACTGCCTGGGCTGCATCTCCAACACGGCCTCCTACCTGCGCCTCTGGGCGCTCAGCCTGGCGCACGGAGGTGCGTCCTCAGTCTCGTCGTCCTCGTCCCTCCGTCCGCTCTTCCCCCACCCCGGCCCTTCCCCTCATTATTATTGTAACTCTCTGACCCACCCGTGCTGCGCACCTGTGAAAAAGAGCTTCGCGGCTCATCGGATTCCTCCTGCAGTCTAAATAAAGATTCCGATTCTCAAATGCGGAGAAAGAAAATCTGCAACACGCAAAGCCGCCTCAAAATGGTGGGCCCCGTGTTGGTCGCTGGCCGCGCGTGGCGGAGTCGCGAGCCCCTCGGCTCCCGGGAACTAACCCTGGGCTCCTCTTGCTGTGCTCTTCGGTGAATGTGAACGTACACCACCCCAACCCCCCACCCCCCTCCCCCCCCCCCCCCGCGTGCGCAGAGCTGTCCGAGGTGCTGTGGAAGATGGTGCTGAGCTTCGGGCTCCGGGCGACGAGCTGGTCGCACGCCGTGCTGCTGGTGCCCATCTTCGGGGCCTTCGCTGTGCTCACGCTCTCCATCCTGCTCGTCATGGAGGGGCTCTCCGCATTCCTGCACGCGCTGCGCCTGCACTGGTAACCGCGCAACAACAACAACAACCACCGCTAGCCACCGAGCGGCACTGACGGCGCCAGGGCACGCTCGTGCCAGGCCAGGTGCGCTTTGGGGCCATCGCGCGTGCGTTGTGGTCGGACCGGGTTCTCAAGGGCAGGGAGACGATGGCCTCGGCCTGCTCACCAGTGACTTAGACCGCACAGTTACCCAAGGACTCGCATAGACTGCGTTGCGATTAAACTGGGTTTTTATGGGGGCAGTGAAGTTGATGGTCTGAGCCTGTTTATCAATGGCTACACAACTACTAGGGGTGGATGAGTGGGTGGATGGGTGGCTGAGTGGGTGGGTGGCTGAGTGGGTGGGTGGCTGAGTGGGTGGGTGGCTGAGTGGGTGGGTGGCTGAGTGAGTGGGTGAGTGAGTGGGTGGGTGGGTGAGTGGCTGAGTGAGTTTGGGTGAGTGGGTAGGTGGCTGGGTGAGTGTGTAGGTGAGTGGGTGGGTGGGTGGGTGAGTGGCTGAGTGAGTTTGCGTGAGTGGGTGGGTGAGTGAGTGGGTGGGTGGCTGAGTGAGTTTGGGTGAGTGGGTAGGTGGGTTAGTGAGTGGGTGAACTTACCGCACCAGCTACTCATTTGAGGCTGAGTCGACCTAGAGGGAGGCCCAGGACCGGTTCAAATATTCTTCACCACTGTTGTTGGTCGTGAGTGGGAATTGAACTCGGGTCGCCGGGTTTGTAGCGCAGCTCGCACACCACTGTGCCACCACTCCGCACGCACACATGCATACGCGTACAGACACGCGCGCGCCACCAGATGGCGTCCTCTCTTAGTTCATCGTGGACAAAAATCAACAGCAAGTCAATCGCTGTTCACGAGCATTGAGCAGAGTTCATTCGTGTGTCCCTCTCTCCCAACGTTGTTCACGCTGTGCTCTCGGTATCGAGAGGCAGAAACGGACACTCGGAACGCTCGCTCAACATTGCATCACCCCACGTGTTAGACAACGGCCTTGCAGAACTACTTCTGAGATCCCGCGCGTGACGTCTTATGGATACGGGGAGGGGGGGAAGGCACTCTCGTACGGGCCCTGGCATAGGGACTATCGTACAGGTGCGCTTACTGCACCTGTGCATCACCCACTGAACCACTATTGAGGAGCCTATTGAGGCCGGCACGGTGCATGAGTGGGTGCTGTGGAAAAAAACTAAAACTAAACTATTTTTATTTTACCAGGTACTTCCCCACTGAGCTATAGAGCTCTTTGTCATAAGCGACCTGGCAATCACAAATGATAAGCTCGACGAAGTGGCCTCTCACGTGGAAATTTATAGAACTGATTTTGTTGATTCTAAGAGTTTGAGTTTCTTAGTTTATGGCATGTGCTTCGGGTCTGCATTTGTGACCAGGCTAAGAGCCACCGACCGGCTGCTGTGCTTGAAGAACCAGTTCAATCACGTGGGTGCCTGAAGTCCCGGCTTCAAACCCAGAATCTCACAGATGCCAGCTCAGTCCCCTCTGCCCCTCTGAGCCCTGAGCCGCTCGGCCGTCTGTGGTTCAGTCTCCTCCTCACCACGCCGAACTTAATCGGAACAAGGCTGTTTGTGAACCAAACTAAGAATACCATTGTTTTAAATGTCATTATTTTGTTAAATTGTTCTTGTTGTATTAATATATTTTGGTCCGGTTCCCAGTTCCTGTAACATGTAGCGATACTCGCTGTTTGTGTTACGACTTATTTAACTAAGATCTGTACTGTATAACAAGTGTTCAGCAGCTCATTGGGCCCTTCCTGCTAAAATAAATACAATCTAATTCTCAAGTTATGTTATTTTAAATATGACTAACCAACTAAAAAGTAATATACCAGCTTTGGTTGTTTAACTTTGTGCCAATTAACGAAGTAATTAGCACAAACCTAAACATGTGATAATTTACCTTAAAATGAAAGTACTAATAAATTGATCGAGCGGCTCTTCGTAATCTCATTCAGCAGGCACCACATTTACATATTCATATAATTTACAGCTCTTTGTCAGAATCTGAATAGTTATACTGGAGGAATCCGCTGAGCTTTAAATCTCTTTTTCATAGATGTCTAGTAAATCCTCTGCTGAATAATGGCCTCCGCTTAACTTTTTGGCCATAGGAGTTGCTTGTGAATGGCCGATCTATAACTCGCCACTGATGCTAGCCACGGCCGCGATTCGAACTTGGAATTCCTTGGTTTCGTAGCGCAGCGCGCAAATCACTGCACCAACGCTCCCATGTGTATGTGAACGATCAAAGAGGAGGGGGGGCAGGGGGGTGGGAGGTGGGGGGCTAACCGTGCCGAGATGACGTTCCCCTTCAAAGACTTCCAAGAATCCACACTTTGCATTTACTTTCTGGTTTCCATCGCAACCGCACAACCACCACATGGCTCACGCTCACACACGTGTGTGTGTGTGCGCGTCTGTCCGTGCGTGTCCATGTGTGTGTCCGGGTGGGGAGCGCTGGTGTAGCGGTCAGTGCACCGCGTTATGAACCCGGCGACACGAGTTTGATTCCCGCTCACGGCCAACACCAGTGACGATTATCTGAACCGGTCTACGCCCTGCTCTAGGTCGACTCAGCCTCACATGAGTACCTGGTGGGGAGACAAAGACGGCCGGGCGTGGTGCTGGCCACTCACGCCCTCGTGTGTACCATCACGGCCTCAATAGGTGCTCGCTAACAGCACTTGTCCCAACAGTCTGTTAATGTTGGGGGATCTTTGTCTTTTTGTGTGTCCGTGTCCATGCAGGGTGGAGTTCCAGAACAAGTTCTACAAGGGATCAGGGTACCTGTTCGTTCCGTTCTACTTCCAACCAATCCTGGAAGGCCTGGTGCACACAGACTAAGCCCCCCGCGGTTATCCCAAGAAACACCCCCCCCGCCGCCCCCTCACATACTTCACTTTTACAAAATGCAACAGGGATTACACGAGACTTCTACCATGCACCTGCCATTCTCAAGCGGTCGGCTGCCGATCTTTTTCCAACATCCCCCCCCCCCGCATCCTCGCGATAGTTTTCAAATTAAAACGTTTTGCGTTACGGATTTTTAGGGCCAGTTTTAGATTTTTATTCTTCACATTTTCTGATAATTTTGTTGAAAACTCCTTCGTACCAACGACGGTGACGTCACGCGCCGCCGCCGCTCTTGGCCGGAGAAGCGTGGCAGTGACGTCACGCAAAGCTAAATGTTGGAATCATCCAGGATTTTGCATCTTGGCCTTGTTTTCAGGTTTTTCTGATTTATCCGGAATTAGAGAGCACGTCCCTCCCAACATACCAGTTTTCACGCGTTAATCTCTTACCGCTTTCTAAACAGTGTGGGGACGAAAAATGTCAACAATGTTTGCTTTGAAAAGCCAGTACGTGCCAAACGGTCTCGAGCATTGGCAGCCTCGTGCTTTCC
Organism: Petromyzon marinus; assembly: GCF_048934315.1. Taxonomy (NCBI): domain Eukaryota; kingdom Metazoa; phylum Chordata; class Hyperoartia; order Petromyzontiformes; family Petromyzontidae; genus Petromyzon; species Petromyzon marinus. The sequence continues at coordinate 1,453,636 of NC_133704.1, read as the reverse complement.
GTCGGCAGGGGTGATCAGTCAGTACGTCGCACACACGCAAAAGCTGCTCATCTCCCATGCAAACATCAACCTCCCCCTTCGCCTTACTGTCGACTGGGGCAGACAGCGTGATGCTAGCGAGCACCTGTTGAAGGTCGGCAGCACTGCTGGCGAGTGGTGGTGGTGGTGGTGGTGTGGCCAGGAACACGTGTGGGGGTTCCTGTGGTTCTCCCGTGGCTATGGGGCGGGCTGCACCATGAGGCTCGGAACAAGTTGAGGTGCTAAGCGTGGCCGGGGAATTGAAATCGAGACTGTTGCATCGCCACAGCTATGAAGAGCCTCTGTGTAGACTTTAACAGACTGTTGGGGCGGGAGCTGTCAGCGAGCTCCTATTAAGACCGATACGGTTCCAGGGGGAAGTGTAGCCATCTTTGTCTCTCTAGAGCTGATGTTGATACGCTCTCTCCCCAAGCACTCACTTGAGACTGAATTGACGAAGGGAATCCCCAAGCACTCACTTGAGACTGAATTGACGAAGGGAAGGCCCAGACTGGTTCTGATTCCACTAGCCACTGATAGTTCGCTGTGACCAGGGGGGATCGAACTCAGGCCGCCGGGTTCATTGCGCACTGCCACCGCCCACCACCCAACCACTCTCCACAGTCCACTGCACAAGATCCCCCGTGTAGCCTTTAACAGATTGTTGGGGACAGTGCTGTTAGCGAGTAGCACCTATGAAAGCTGGCGCAGCACACGAGGGGGTGGCTAACACCACGCCCGGCCACCTTTGTATTCCCAATGCTGATGTTTACATACCGCACCTGGGACTCGTTTGAGGCTGATTCGATCTAGGGGAGGCCAAGGACCACTTCAAATATCTGCTGCTGTTGGTCGTGAGCGAGAGTCGAACTCGGGTCTCCGGATTGCGCACCGCTCCCCTACACGCGCACACACGCACGAAATACTGCCACAATGTACATTTTTTTTTTATCCCGAATGCGAAAGGGAATTTGCTACTTGAGAAATTTTTAGACGGAAAACATTGACTATGGTTTTCTCTTCTGAATGCTGTGTTTAAAATATTTTTTTAAACAAATCTTTTAGCGGCGGGCGGGCGGGCGGGCAGTGGTGGGAAAGGAAACGTGGGTGGTGTGGGGGGACAATACACGCGTTTGCTATCGCTGGGCACGTAATCTTCGTCTACTTCCGAAATTGAAGTTAAAACTGAAGCCGTGGCGGGCTCGCCCGAGACCGCGGGAAGCGCGTCTGGTTCCCGACCCCATGGCCGATCGGGGCCATCGATTTTCGCGTTTCCATGGTTTGGTCGCACATTTCATTCCAATGGTTTGGTAAGAGTGCACGGATCCATCGACCCATCGACCACCATCGATTCTCGCGGTGCACTGATCGAATCGCGTGTGCACATTTGTTTGCGTGCGCACGATAGGCTAAATGTTACGTCTCGGCTAGCGGGGCTAGCAGAGCTGTTTGAAACGAGAAACAATACCAACGAGACGCTAAAACGAGCCACGGCCAACCAATCCTTGAATCGAATTGTGTCCGTGAATTCAAGACGATTTGATTTGCTCGCTCGATGGGAGGCTGGATCGTTACAGCCCTCATTATTAACGTATTAACTCCGTTAGCGAAGTCATGCCCTTTGTAACGAAACCTTCCAGATGCACAGTAAAAAACTAAAAAAAACAATGGGTGCCAAGAATATAGCCAACAGCAGGAGCCGAGAACAGAACTAGAACCGGTCAGAGTGATAAAGTGTGCGTGTGTGATTCCACGCTACAGAAGACGCGTTCACGCGCTCCACGGGTGACGCACTGTGTGTGTGTGACGCGCTGTGTGTGTGACGCGCTGTGTGTGTGTGACGCGCTGTGTGTGTGTGACGCGCTGTGTGTGTGACGCGCTGTGTGTGACGTGCTGTGTGTGTGACGCGCTGTGTGTGACGTGCTGTGTGTGTGATGCGCTGTGTGTGTGACGCGCTGTGTGTGTGTGACGCGCTGTGTGTGTGTGACGCTCTCCAGGGCCCTCTAGCTCCCACTGCTGCGTCCCCCAGTGTTGTCACCCCCCCCCCCCCCCCCCCCGTGTCTGCTGCGGTGTGGCGGTGCAGTCGCCACCAGCCATTTGCCCGCCACAATGCAACAACTCGGCACGCTCATTGCCACAGAAACAAATCCCAAATAAAATTCAAATGTTTGCCAAAACAAGTTTTGTGCGATGTTTGTGGAGTGAAGTTCCATCGCTGGACGACGGCTTCCCCGTGCGGCGCCCTCCTGCGCGATTGTGCAGGGCGATCCGTTTACAGATACCCCACCGATTTCCAGTGACCCTCCGTCCCTGTTCTCGACAGCTGACTTGTGGGTATCGTGAAAGCGATGTCGCAGCGGCATGGTTCCCGTGGGAGCGCACGCACGACTGTATGGAGGGTGAACTCCGTGTGCAGCAAGGAAAGTGGTAGTGCGTGCACTGCTGCAAGTGGTTTTCCTCCCACACGAACGCATCGGGGTGGAAAGTCCACCTCAAGAAGCACAACGTGCTCGCCCCAGGCAGCGAGGTCGGGACGTCGGCGTCGGCGAGCCGCCTAAAGCGGCAAACGCTGAGCCGGCCAGCGATCCCGGATCGCCTCCTGGTAAAGTTTGAGAACGCCGTGGTTGATTTTGTTATCCAAGGTGCAATCTCTTTGCGAGCCGCCGGCAGCGACAAGTTCAAGACCTTGGTCCACACACTGACGCAGGGATACGAGGGCCCGTCGACCCGCACCGTCATTCGCAGGATTGTCGAGCATCACGCCACCATGCTGCCCATCGTCGGGGCGTTCTTCTCCAACCTGGACGTCGCCATCTCGCTCACCATCGACGGGTGGTCGAACCGCAACCTGAAGGGATTTTGGATGGTCACGGTGCACTGGATCGACACCAAATCTGTTGCGTCGAAATCCTTGCTGCTGATGATCCTCTATGTGCAGTCCCGAAGGGGTGTCGGCAAGCGCATTGGCACCGCTCTGTTTGAGCACCTCCAGAGCCTTGGGCACAACGTCTCAAGCAAGCTGCTCGCTGTCACCAGCGACCAATGGCTCCGATGCGATCAGTGCTGTCAAGACGTTGTTCGCCCTGGTCAATGCAGATGCCGGATATAAGCAGTTGTGGGCTTGCCACCATATTCGCTGCCCGGATCATTGGGTCCAGATCAGCGTCGTCCAAGTTCTCAAACCGATCAAGTCAACCTACGCCGAACTGCGCGAGGCGCTCGTCAATATCAGGCGCAGCAAGGTCGTCCGGCAGTCGTACCGCCGCGAGGCCGAGATCGCCAAGCTCACCAAGCTCACCAAGGTCACCAAGCTCACCAAGATCACCAAGCTCACCAAGCCCACCAAGCTCGCCAAGCTCGCCAAGCTCACCAAGGTCACCAAGGTCACCAAGCTCGCCAAGCTCGCCAAGGTCACCAAGCTCGCCAAGCTCGCCAAGCTCGCCAAGCTCACCAAGCTCGCCAAGCTCACCAAGCTCACCAAGGTCACCAAGCTCACCAAGCTCGCCAAGCTCACCAAGGTCACCAAGGTCGCCAAGCTCGCCAAGCTCGCCAAGGTCACCAAGCTCGCCAAGCTCACCAAGCTCGCCAAGGTCACCAAGCTCACCAAGGTCACCAAGATCAAGCTCACCAAGCTCACCAAGCTCGCCAAGCTCGCCAAGGTCACCAAGCTCGCCAAGCTCACCAAGGTCACCAAGCTCGCCAAGCTCACCAAGCTCGCCAAGCTCATCAAGCTCACCAAGCTCGCCAAGTTCACCAAGCTCACCAAGGTCGCCAAGCTCACCAAGCTCGCCAAGCTCGCCAAGCTCACCAAGCTCACCAAGATCGCCAAGCTCACCAAGGTCACCAAGGTCACCAAGGTCGCCAAGCTCGCCAAGCTCGCCAAGCTCACCAAGGTCACCAAGCTCGCCAAGCTCACCAAGCTCGCCAAGCTCACCAAGCTCACCAAGGTCACCAAGCTCACCAAGCTCACCAAGCTCGCCAGCGAGGAGCCGACGCACCAGGACTCACCGACAAGGTGGAATTCGACGTGTGACATGGGCGACGACGCCATCAAGAAGCGTGTCCCATTGGACATTATCGTGGCGCGCTTCCAGGATGCGATCGGCGTCGGTGCTTTATCTGAACTGCAGTGGGCAAACATCAAAGGCGTGACAGCATTCCTGCGAATGCCTCGTCTGACCAGTTACGTTGTGACTAGTTTAACTAGCCTGGTGGTCACCACCAGGCTAGCTACACTAATTACGTAGTGACTAGTGTAGTTAGCCGGGTGGTCACCACCAGGTTAACTACACTAGTTATGTAGTATCTAGTGTAGTTAGCCGGGTGGTCACCACCAGGTTAACTACACTAGTTATGTAGTAACTAGTGTAGTTAGCCGGGTGGTCACCACCAAGCTAGCTACACTAGTTATGTAGTAACTAGTGTAGTTAGCCGGGTGGTCACCACCAGGTTAACTACACTAATTACGTAGTGACTAGTGTAGTTAGCCGGGTGGTCACCACCAGCTTAACTACACTAGTTATGTAGTAACTAGTGTAGTTAGCCGGGTAGTCATCACCAAGCTAGCTACACTAGATATGTAGTAACTAGTGTAGTTAGCCGGGTGGTCACCACCAGGTTTACTACACTAGTTATGTAGTATCTAGTGTAGTTAGCCGGGTGGTCACCACAAAGCTAGCTACACTAGTTATGTAGTAACTAGTGTAGTTAGCCGGGTGGTCACCACCAGGTTAACTACACTAGTTATGTAGTAACTAGTGTAGTTAGCCGGGTGGTCACCACCTAGCTAGATACACTAGATATGTAGTAACTAGTGTAGTTAGCCGGGTGGTCACCACCAGGTTTACTACACTAGTTATGTAGTATCTAGTGTAGTTAGCCGGGTGGTCACCACCAAGCTAGCTACACTAGTTATGTAGTAACTAGTGTAGTTAGCCGGGTGGTCACCACCAGGTTAACTACACTAGTTATGGGCTAGGTGTGTGGAGGTGAGAGTGAGGTGTGACTAGCTGGGCTAGGAGTGTGGAGGTGTGAGTGAGGTGTGACTAGCTGGGCTACGAGTGTGGAGGTGTGAGTGAGGTTTGACTATCTGGGCTAGGAGTGTGGATGTGTGAGTGAGGTGTGACTAGCTGGGCTAGGAGTGTGGAGGTGTGAGTGAGGTGTGACTAGCTGGGCTAGGAGTGTGGAGGTGTGAGTGAGGTGTGACTAGCTGGGCTAGGTGTGTGGAGGTGAGAGTGAGGTGTGACTAGCTGGACTACGAGTGTGAAGGTGTGAGTGAGGTGTGACTAGCTGGGCTAGGTGAGTGGAGGTGAGAGTGAGGTGTGACTAGCTGGGCTAGGTGTGTGGAGGTGTGAGTGAGGTGTGACTAGCTGGGCTAGGTGTGTGGAGGTGTGAGGTGTGACTAGCTGGGCTAGGTGTGTGGAGGTGAGAGTGAGGTGAGACTAGCTGGGCTAGGTGTGTGGAGGTGAGAGTGAGGTGAGACTAGCTGGGCTAGGTGTGTGGAGGTGAGAGTGAGGTGAGACTAGCTGGGCTAGGAGTGTGGAGGTGTGAGTGAGGTGTGACTAGCTGGGCTAGGAGTGTGGAGGTGTGAGTGAGGTGTGACTAGCTGGGCTAGGTGTATGGAGGTGTGAGTGAGGTGTGACTAGCTGGGCTAGGTGTGTGGAGGTGACAGTGAGGTGTGACTAGCTGGGCTAGGTGTGTGGAGGTGTGAGTGAGGTGTGACTATCTGGACTACGAGTGTGGAGGTGTGAGTGAGGTGTGACTAGCTGGACTACGAGTGTGGAGGTGAGTGAGGTGTGACTAGCTGGACTACGAGTGTGAAGGTGTGAGTGAGGTGTGACTAGCTGGGCTAGGAGTGTCGAGGTGTGAGTGAGGTGTGACTATCTGGACTACTGGACTACGAGTGTGAAGGTGTGAGTGAGGTGTGACTAGCTGGGCTAGGAGTGTGGAGGTGAGAGTGAGGTGTGACTAGCTGGGCTAGGAGTGTGGAGGTGAGAGTGAGGTGTGACTAGCTGGCCTAGGTGTGTGGAGCTGAGAGTGAGGAGTGACTAGCTGGACTAGAAGTCTGGAGGTGTGACTGAGGTGTGACTAGCTGGGCTAGGAGTGTGGAGGTGTGAGTGAGGTGTCACTAGCTGGGCTAGGAGTGTGGAGGTGTGAGTGAGGTGTGACTAGCCGGACAACGAGTGTGGAGGTGTGAGTGAGGTGTGACTAGCTGGGCTAGGAGTGTGGAGGTGTGAGTGAGGTGTGACTAGCTGGGCTAGGAGTGTGGAGGTTAGAGTGAGGTGTCACTAGCTGGGCTAGGAGTGTGGAGGTGTGAGTGAGGTGTGACTAGCCGGACAACGAGTGTGGAGGTGTGAGTGAGGTGTGACTAGCCGGACAACGAGTGTGGAGGTGTGAGTGAGGTGTGACTAGCTGGGCTAGGTGTGTGGAGGTGTGAGTGAGGTGTGACTAGCCGGACTACGAGTGTGGAGGTGTGAGTGAGGTGTGAATAGCTGGGCTAGGAGTGTGGAGGTGAGAGTGAGGTGTGAATAGCTGGGCTAGGTGTGTGGAGGTGTGAGTGAGATATGACTAGCTGGGCTAGGTGTGTGGAGGTGAGAGTGAGGTGTGACTAGCTGGACTAGGTGTGTGGAGGTGAGAGTGAGGTGTAACTAGCTGGGCTGTGAGTGTGGAGGTGTGAGTGAGGTTTGACTAGCTGGGCTAGGTGTGTGGTGGTGAGAGTGAGGTGTGACTAGCTGGGCTAGGAGTGTGGATGTGTGAGTGAGGTGTGACTAGCTGGGCTCCGAGTGTTGAGGTGATAGTGAGGTGTGACTAGCTGTGCTAGGTGTGGAGGTGTGAGTGAGGTGTGACTAGCTGGACTAGGAGTGTGGAGGTGAGGTGTGACTAGCTGGGCTAGGAGTCTGGAGGTGTGAGTGAGGTGTGACTAGCTGGGCTAGGAGTGTGGAGGTGTGAGTGAGGTGTGACTAGCTGGGCTAGGTGTGTGGAGGTGAGAGTGAGGTGTGACTAGCTGGGCTAGGTGTGTGGAGGTGAGAGTGAGGTGTGACTAGCTGGCCTAGGTGTGTGGAGCTGAGAGTGAGGAGTGACTAGCTGGACTCGGAGTCTGGAGGTGTGAGTGAGGTGTGACTAGCTGGGCTAGGTGTGTGGAGGTGTGAGTGAGGTGTCACTAGCTGGGCTAGGAGTGTGGAGGTGTGAGTGAGGTGTGACTAGCCGGACAACGAGTGTGGAGGTGTGAGTGAGGTGTGACTAGCTGGGCTAGGAGTGTGGAGGTGTGAGTGAGGTGTGACTAGCTGGGCTAGGTGTGTGGAGGTGTGAGTGAGGTGTGACTAGCCGGACTACGAGTGTGGAGGTGTGAGTGAGGTGTGACTAGCTGGGCTAGGAGTGTGGAGGTGAGAGTGAGGTGTGAATAGCTGGGCTAGGTGTGTGGAGGTGTGAGTGAGGTGTGACTAGCTGCGCTAGGTGTGTGGAGGTGAGAGTGAGGTGTGACTAGCTGGGCTAGGTGTGTGGAGGTGAGAGTGATGTGTAACTAGCTGGGCTGGGAGTGTGGAGGTGTGAGTGAGGTTTGACTAGCTGGACTAGGTGTGTGGTGGTTAGAGTGAGGTGTGACTAGTTGGGCTAGGAGTGTGGATGTGTGAGTGAGGTGTGACTAGCTGGACTAGGAGTGTGGAGGTGAGGTGTGACTAGCTGTGCTAGGTGTGTGGAGGTGTGAGTGAGGTGTGAGTAGCTGGGCTAGGTGTGTGGAGCTGAGAGTGAGGAGTGACTAGCTGGGCTAGGAGTCTGGAGGTGTGAGTGAGGTGTGACTAGCTGGACTAGGAGTGTGGAGGTGAGGTGTGACTAGCTGGGCTAGGAGTGTGGAGGTGTGAGTGAGGTGTGACTAGCTGGGCTAGGAGTGTGGAGGTGTGAGTGAAGTGTGACTAGCTGGACTACGAGTGTGGAGGTGAGTGAGGTGTGACTAGCTGGGCTACGAGTGTTGAGGTGAGAGTGAGGTGTGACTAGCTGGGCTAGGTGTGTGGAGCTGTGAGTGAGGTGTGACTAGCTGGGCTAGGTGTGTGGAGGTGTGAGTGAGGTGTGACTAGCTGGGCTAGGTGTGTGGAGGTGTGTGTGAGGTGTGACTAGCTGGGCTAGGTGTGTGGAGGTGACAGTGAGGTGTGACTAGCTGGACTACGAGTGTGGAGGTGTGAGTGAGGTGTGACTAGCTGGACTAGGTGTGTGGAGGTGTGAGGGAGGTGTGACTAGCTGGGCTAGGAGTGTGGAGGTGTGAGTGAGGTGTGACTAGCTGGGCTAGGTGTGTGGAGGTGTGAGGTGTGACTAGCTGGGCTAGGTGTGTGGAGGTGTGAGTGAGGTGTGACTAGCTGGGCTAGGAGTGTGGAGGTGTGAGTGAGGTGTGACTAGCCGGACTACGAGTGTGGAGGTGTGAGTGAGGTGTGACTAGCTGGGCTAGGAGTGTGGAGGTGAGAGTGAGGTGTGAATAGCTGGGCTAGGTGTGTGGAGGTGTGAGTGAGGTGTGACTAGCTGCACTAGGTGTGTGAAGGTGAGAGTGAGGTGTGACTAGCTGGGCTAGGTGTGTGGAGGTGAGAGTGATGTGTAACTAGCTGGGCTGGGAGTGTGGAGGTGTGAGTGAGGTTTGACTAGCTGGACTAGGTGTGTGGTGGTGAGAGTGAGGTGTGACTAGTTGGGCTAGGAGTGTGGATGTGTGAGTGAGGTGTGACTAGCTGGACTAGGAGTGTGGAGGTGAGGTGTGACTAGCTGTGCTAGGTGTGTGGAGGTGTGAGTGAGGTGTGAGTAGCTGGGCTAGGTGTGTGGAGCTGAGAGTGAGGAGTGACTAGCTGGGCTAGGTGTGTGGAGGTGAGAGTTAGGTGTGACTAGCTGGGCTAGGTGTGTGGAGCTGAGAGTGAGGAGTGACTAGCTGGGCTAGGAGTCTGGAGGTGTGAGTGAGGTGTGACTAGCTGGACTAGGAGTGTGGAGGTGAGGTGGGACTAGCTGGGCTAGGAGTGTGGAGGTGTGAGTGAGGTGTGACTAGCTGGGCTAGGAGTGTGGAGGTGTGAGTGAGGTGTGACTAGCTGGACTACGAGTGTGGAGGTGAGTGAGGTGTGACTAGCTGGGCTACGAGTGTTGAGGTTAGAGTGAGGTGTGACTAGCTGGGCTAGGTGTGTGGAGGTGTGAGTGAGGTGTGACTAGCTGGGCTAGGTGTGTGGAGGTGTGAGTGAGGTGTGATTAGCTGGGCTAGGTGTGTGGAGGTGTGTGTGAGGTGTGACTAGCTGGGCTAGGTGTGTGGAGGTGACAGTGAGGTGTGACTAGCTGGACTACGAGTGTGGAGGTGTGAGTGAGGTGTGACTAGCTGGACTAGGTGTGTGGAGGTGTGAGGGAGGTGTGACTAGCTGGGCTAGGAGTGTGGAGGTGTGAGTGAGGTGTGACTAGCTGGGCTAGGTGTGTGGAGGTGTGAGGTGTGACTAGCTGGGCTAGGTGTGTGGAGGTGTGAGTGAGGTGTGACTAGCTGGGCTAGGAGTGTGGAGGTGTGAGTGAGGTGTGACTAGCTGGACTACGAGTGTGAAGGTGTGAGTGAGGTGTGACTAGCTGGGCTAGGTGTGTGGAGGTGTGTGTGAGGTGTCACTAGCTGGGCTAGGAGTGTGGAGGTGTGAGTGAGGTGTGACTAGCTGGGCTAGGTGTGTGGAGGTGACAGTGAGGTATGACTAGCTGGACTACGAGTGTGGAGGTGTGAGTGAGGTGTGACGAGCTGGACTAGGTGTGTGGAGGTGTGATGGAGGTGTGACTAGCTGGGCTAGGAGTGTGGAGGTGTGAGTGAGGTGTGACTAGCTGGGCTAGGTGTGTGGAGGTGTGAGGTGTGACTAGCTGGGCTAGGTGTGTGGAGGTGTGAGGTGTGACTAGCTGGGCTAGGTGTGTGGAGGTGTGAGTGAGGTGTGACTAGCTGGGCTAGGAGTGTGGAGGTGTGAGTGAGGTGTGACTGGCTGGGCTAGGAGTGTGGAGGTGTGAGTGAGGTGTGACTAGCTGGGCTAGGTGTGTGGAGGTGTGAGTGAGGTGTGACTAGCTGGACTACGAGTGTGGAGGTGAGTGAGGTGTGACTAGCTGGACTCGGAGTCTGGAGGTGTGAGTGAGGTGTGACTAGCTGGGCTAGGTGTGTGGAGGTGAGAGTGAGGTGTGACTAGCTGGGCTAGGTGTGTGGAGGTGTGAGTGAGGTGTGACTAGCTGGTCTAGGTGTGTGGAGGTGAGAGTGAGGTGTGACTAGCTGGGCTAGGTGTGTGGAGGTGTGAGTGAGGTGTGACTAGCTGCGCTAGGTGTGTGGAGGTGAGAGTGAGGTGTAACTAGCTGGGCTGGGAGTGTGGAGGTGTGAGTGAGGTTTGACTAGCTGGACTAGGTGTGTGGTGGTGAGAGTGAGGTGTGACTAGCTGGGCTAGGAGTGTGGAGGTGTGAGTGAGGTGTGACTAGCTGGGCTAGGAGTGTGGAGGTGTGAGGGAGGTGTGACTAGCTGGACTACGAGTGTGGAGGTGAGTGAGGTGTGACTAGCTGGGCTAGGAGTGTGGAGGTGTGAGTGAGGTGTGACTAGCTGGGCTCCGAGTGTTGAGGTGAGAGTGAGGTGTGTCTAGCTGGGCTAGGTGTATGGAGGTGAGGGTTAGGTGTGACTAGCTGGGCTAGGTGTGTGGAGGTGAGAGTTAGGTGTGACTAGCTGGGCTAGGTGTGTGAAGCTGAGAGTGAGGAGTGACTAGCTGGGCTAGGAGTCTGGAGGTGTGAGTGAGGTGTGACTAGCTGGACTAGGAGTGTGGGGGTGAGGTGTGACTAGCTGGGCTAGGAGTGTGGAGGTGTGAGTGAGGTGTGACTAGCTGGACTAGATGTGTGGAGGTGTGATGGAGGTGTGACTAGCTGGGCTAGGAGTGTGGAGGTGTGAGGTGTGACTAGCTGGACTACGAGTGTGGAGTTGTGAGTGAGGTGTGACTAGCTGGACTACGAGTGTGGAGGTAAGAGTGAGGTGTGACTAGCTGGGCTAGGAGTGTGGAGGTGAGAGTGAGGTGTGACTAGCTGGGCTAGGAGTGTGGAGGTGTGAGTGAGGTGTGACTAGCTGGGCTAGGAGTGTGAAGGTGTGAGTGAGGTGTGACTAGCTGGGCTCGGAGTGTGGAGGTGTGAGTGACGTGTGACTATCTGGGCTAGGAGTGTGGAGGTGAGAGTGAGGTGTGACTAGCTGGGCTAGGTGTGTGGAGGTGTGAGTGAGGTCTGACTAGCTGGGCTAGGTGTGTGGAGGTGAGAGTGAGGTGTGACTAGTTGTGCTAGGTGTGTGGAGGTGTGAGTGAGGTGTGACTATCTGGCCTACGAGTGTGGAGGTGTGAGTGAGGTGTGACTAGCTGGGCTAGGTGTGTGGAGGTGAGAGTGAGGTGTGACTAGCTGGACTACGAGTGTGGAGGTGAGAGTGAGGTGTGAGTAGCTGGGCTAGGTGTGTAGAAGTGAGAGAGAGGTGTGACTAGCTGGACAACGAGTGTGGAGGTTTGAGTGAGGTATGACTAGCTGGGCTAGGTGTGTGGAGGTGTGAGTGAGGTGTGACTAGCTGGGCTAGGTGTGTGGAGGTGTGAGTGAGGTGTGACTAGCTGGGCTAGGAGTGTGGAGGTGTGAGTGAGGTGTGACTAGCTGGGCTAGGTGTGTGGAGGTGTGAGTGAGGTGTGACTAGCTGGGCTAGGAGTGTGGAGGTGTGAGGTGTGACTAGCTGGACTACGAGTGTGGAGGTGTGAGTGTGGTGTGACTAGTTGGGCTAGGTGTGTGGAGGTGAGAGTGAGGTGTGACTAGCTGGGCTAGGAGTGTGGAGGTGTGAGTGAGGTGTGACTAGCTGGGCTAGGTGTATAGAGGTGTGAGTGAGGTGTGACTAGCTGGGCTAGGTGTATAGAGGTGAGAGTGAGGTGTCACTAGCTGGGCTACGAGTGTGGAGGTGTGAGTGAGGTGTGACTAGCCGGACTACGAGTGTGCAGGTGTGAGTGAGGTGTGACTAGCTGAACTACGAGTGTGGAGTTGTGAGTGAGGTGTGACTAGCTGGGGTAGGTGTATAGAGGTGTGAGTGAGGTGTGACTAGCTGGGCTACGTGGGTGAGGTGAGAGTGACGTGTGACTAGCTGGGCTAGGTGTGTGAAGGTGAGGTGTGACTAGCTGGGCTAGGAGTGTGGAGGTGTGAGTGAGGTGTGACTAGCTGGGCTAGGAGTGTGGAAGTGAGAGTGAGGTGTGACTAGCTGGGCTAGGTGTGTGGAGGTGTAAGTGAGGTGTGACTAGCTGGACTACGAGTGTGGAGGTGTGAGTGAGGTGTTACTAGCTGGGCGAGGTGTGTGGAGGTGTGAGTGAGGTGTGACTAGCTGGGCTAGGAGTGTGGAGGTGTGAGTGAGGTGTGACTAGCTGGGCTAGGAGTGTGGAGGTGTGAGTGAGGTGTGACTAGCTGGGCTAGGTGTGTGGAGGTGAGGTGTAACTAGCTGGGCTAGGTGTGTGGAATGTGAGGTGTGACTAGCTGGGCTAGGAGTGTGGAGGTGTGAGTGAGGTGTGACTAGCTGGGCTAGGTGTGTGGAGGTGAGAGTGAGGTGTGACTAGTTGGGCTAGGTGAGTGGAGGTGTGAGTGAGGTGTTAATCGCTGGGCTAGGAGTGTGGAGGTGTGAGTGAGGTGTGACTAGCTGGACTACGAGTATGGAGTTGTTAGTGAGGTGTGACTAGCTAGGCTAGGTGTGTGGAGGTGAGAGTGAGGTGTGACTAGTTGGGCTACGAGTGTGGAGGTGTGAGTGAGGTGTTACTAGCTGGGCGAGGTGTGTGGAGGTGTGAGTGAGGTGTGACTAGCTGGGCTAGGAGTGTGGAGGTGTGAGTGAGGTGTGACTAGCTGGGCTAGGTGTGTGGAGGTGAGGTGTAACTAGCTGGGCTAGGTGTGTGGAATGTGAGGTGTGACTAGCTGGGCTAGGAGTGTGGAGGTGTGAATGAGGTGTGACTAGCTGGGCTAGGTGTGTGGAGGTGAGAGTGAGGTGTGACTAACTGGGTTAGGAGTGTGGAGGTGACAGTGAGGTGTGACTAGCTGGGCTAGGTGTGTGGAGGTGTGAGTGAGGTGTGACTAGTTGGGCTAGGTGAGTGGAGGTGTGAGTGAGGTGTGACTAGCTGGGCTAGGTCTGTGGAGGTGTGAGTGACGTGTGACTAGCTGGGCTAGGAGTGTGGAGGTGAGAGTGAGGTGTGACTAGCTGGGCTAGGTGTGTGGAGGTGTGAGTGAGGTGTGACTAGCTGGGCTAGGTGTGTGGAGGTGAGAGTGAGGTGTGACTAGTTGTGCTAGGTGTGTGGAGGTGAGTGAGGTGTGACTATCTGGCCTACAAGTGTGGAGGTGTGAGTGAGGTGTGACTAGCTGGGCTAGGAGTGTGGAGGTGTGAGTGAGGTGTGCCTAGCTGTGCTACGAGTGTGGAGGTGAGAGTGAGTTGTGACGAGCTGGGCTACGAGTGTGGAGGTGAGAGTGAGGTGTGACTAGCTGGGCTAGGAGTGTGGAGGTGAGAGAGAGGTGTGACTAGCTGGGCTAGGAGTGTGGAGGTGTGAGTGAGGTGTAACTAGCTGGGCTAGGTGGGTGGAGGTGAGAGTGAGGTGTGACTAGCTGGACTACGAGTGTGGAGGTGTGAGTGAGGTGTGACTAGTTGGGCTAGGAGTGTGGAGGTGTGAGTGAGGTGTGACTAGCTGGGCTAGGTGTATAGAGGTGTGAGTGAGGTGTGACTAGCTGGGCTAGGTGTATAGAGGTGATAGTGAGGTGTGACTAGCTGGGCTACGAGTGTGGAGGTGAGAGTGAGGTGTGACTAGCCGGACTACGAGTGTGCAGGTGTGAGTGAGGTGTGACTAGCTGAACTACGAGTGTGGAGTTGTGAGTGAGGTGTGACTAGCTGGGGTAGGTGTATAGAGGTGTGAGTGAGGTGTGACTAGCTGGGCTACGTGGGTGAGGTGAGAGTGATGTGTGACTAGCTGGGCTAGGAGTGTGGAGGTGTGAGTGAGGTGTGACTAGCTGGGCTACGAGTGTGGAGGTGTGAGTGAGGTGTGACTAGCTGGGCTAGGAGTGTGGAAGTGAGAGTGAGGTGTGACTAGCTGGGCTAGGAGTGTGGAGGTGTGAGTGAGGTGTGACTAGCTGGGCTAGGTGTGTGGAGGTGAGAGTGAGGTGTGACTAACTGGGTTAGGAGTGTGGAGGTGACAGTGAGGTGTGACTAGCTGGGCTAGGTGTGTGGAGGTGTGAGTGAGGTGTGACTAGTTGGGCTAGGTGAGTGGAGGTGTGAGTGAGGTGTGACTAGCTGGGCTAGGTCTGTGGAGGTGTGAGTGACGTGTGACTAGCTGGGCTAGGAGTGTGGAGGTGAGAGTGAGGTGTGACTAGCTGGGCTAGGTGTGTGGAGGTGTGAGTGAGGTGTGACTAGCTGGGCTAGGTGTGTGGAGGTGAGAGTGAGGTGTGACTAGTTGTGCTAGGTGTGTGGAGGTGAGTGAGGTGTGACTATCTGGCCTACGAGTGTGGAGGTGTGAGTGAGGTGTGACTAGCTGGGCTAGGAGTGTGGAGGTGTGAGTGAGGTGTGCCTAGCTGTGCTACGAGTGTGGAGGTGAGAGTGAGTTGTGACGAGCTGGGCTACGAGTGTGGAGGTGAGAGTGAGGTGTGACTAGCTGGGCTAGGAGTGTGGAGGTGAGAGAGAGGTGTGACTAGCTGGGCTAGGAGTGTGGAGGTGTGAGTGAGGTGTAACTAGCTGGGCTAGGTGGGTGGAGGTGAGAGTGAGGTGTGACTAGCTGGACTACGAGTGTGGAGGTGTGAGTGAGGTGTGACTAGTTGGGCTAGGAGTGTGGAGGTGTGAGTGAGGTGTGACTAGCTGGGCTAGGTGTATAGAGGTGTGAGTGAGGTGTGACTAGCTGGGCTAGGTGTATAGAGGTGATAGTGAGGTGTGACTAGCTGGGCTACGAGTGTGGAGGTGAGAGTGAGGTGTGACTAGCCGGACTACGAGTGTGCAGGTGTGAGTGAGGTGTGACTAGCTGAACTACGAGTGTGGAGTTGTGAGTGAGGTGTGACTAGCTGGGGTAGGTGTATAGAGGTGTGAGTGAGGTGTGACTAGCTGGGCTACGTGGGTGAGGTGAGAGTGATGTGTGACTAGCTGGGCTAGGAGTGTGGAGGTGTGAGTGAGGTGTGACTAGCTGGGCTACGAGTGTGGAGGTGTGAGTGAGGTGTGACTAGCTGGGCTAGGAGTGTGGAAGTGAGAGTGAGGTGTGACTAGCTGGGCTAGGTGTGTGGAGGTGTAAGTGAGGTGTGACTAGCTGGACTACGAGTGTGGAGGTGTGAGTGAGGTGTGACTATCTGGGCAACGTGTGTGGAGGTGTGAATGAGGTGTGACTAGCTGGACTACGAGTGTGGAGCTGTGATTGAGGTGTGACTAGCTGGGCTAGGAGTGTGGAGGTGTGAGTGAGGTGTTAATCGCAGGGCTAGGAGTGTGGAGGTGTGAGTGAGGTGTGACTAGCTGGACTACGAGTATGGAGTTGTTAGTGAGGTGTGACTAGCTAGGCTAGGTGTGTGGAGGTGAGAGTGAGGTGTGACTAGCTGGGCTAGGAGTGTGGAGGTGAGAGTGAGATGTGACTAGTTGGGCTACGAGTGTGGAGGTGTGAGTGAGGTGTTACTAGCTGGGCGAGGTGTGTGGAGGTGTGAGTGAGGTGTGACTAGCTGGGCTAGGAGTTTGGAGGTGTGAGGTGTGACTAGCTGGGCTAGGAGTGTGGAGGTGTGAGTGAGGTGTGACTAGCTGGGCTAGGTGTGTGGAGGTGTGAGTGAGGTGTGACTAGCTGGGCTACGAGTGTGGAGGTGTGAGTGAGGTGTTACTAGCTGGGCTAGGTGTGTGGAGGTGTGAGTGAGGTGTGACTAGCTGGGCTAGGAGTGTGGAGTTGTGAGTGAGGTGTGACTAGCTGGGCTAGGAGTGTGGAGGTGTGAGTGAGGTGTGACTAGCTGGGCTAGGTGTGTGGAGGTGAGGTGTAACTAGCTGGGCTAGGTGTGTGGAATGTGAGGTGTGACTAGCTGGGCTAGGAGTGTGGAGGTGTGAGTGAGGTGTGACTAGCTGGGCTAGGTGTGTGGAGGTGAGAGTGAGGTGTGACTAACTGGGTTAGGAGTGTGGAGGTGACAGTGAGGTGTGACTAGCTGGGCTAGGTGTGTGGAGGTGTGAGTGAGGTGTGACTAGTTGGGCTAGGTGAGTGGAGGTGTGAGTGAGGTGTGACTAGCTGGGCTAGGTCTGTGGAGGTGTGAGTGAGGTGTGACTAGCTGGGCTAGGAGTGTGGAGGTGTGAGTGAGGTGTGACTAGCTGGGCTAGGAGTGTGGAGGTGTGAGTGAGGTGTGACTAGCTGGGCTAGGTGTGTGGAGGTGTGAGTGAGGTGTGACTAGCTGGGCTAGGTATGTGGAGGTCAGAGTGAGGTGTGACTAGCTGGGCTAGGAGTGTGGAGGTTTGAGTGAGGTGTGACTAGCTGGGCTAGGTGTGTGGAGGTGAGAGTGAGGTGTGACTAGCTGGGCTAGGTGTGAGTGAGGTGTGACTAGCTGGGCTAGGTGTGTGGAGGTGTGAGTGAGGTTTGACTAGCTGGGCTAGGTGTGTGGAGGTGAGAGTGAGGTGTGGCTAGCTGGGCTAGGAGTGTGGAGGTGTGAGTGAGGTGTGACTAGCTGGGCTAGGAGTGTGGAGGTGTGAGTGAGGTGTGCCTAGCTGTGCTACGAGTGTGGAGGTGAGAGTGAGGTGTGACTAGCTGTGCTACGAGTGTGGAGGTGTGAGTGAGGTGTGACTAGCTGGGCTAGGAGTGTGGAGGTGTGAGTGAGGTGTGCCTAGCTGTGCTACGAGTGTGGAGGTGAGAGTGAGGTGTGACTAGCTGTGCTACGAGTGTGGAGGTGAGAGTGAGGTGTGACTAGCTGGGCTAGGAGTGTGGAGGTGTGAGCGAGGTGTGACTAGCTGGGCTACGAGTGTGGAGGTGAGAGTGAGGTGTGACTAGCTGGGCTAGGAGTGTGGAGGTGTGAGCGAGGTGTGACTAGCTGGGCTACGAGTGTGGAGGTGTGAGTGAGGTGTTAATCGCTGGGCTAGAGAGTCCCCCGCGCGGCTGATAAGGCGATCCCCCAGCCGCTGACGTTTGCCGACAGGCGCGCGCCGTCTCCCGGGAGACGCCTTTGTGCACACAAACAGCGCTGCCCGCCCCGGGCCCTCGCCCCGGGCCCTCGCCCCGGGCCCTCGCCCCGGGCCCTCGCCCCGGGCCCTCGCCCCGGGCCCTCGCCCCGGGCCCTCGCCCCGGGCCCTCGCCCCGGGCCCTCGCCCCGGGCCCTCGCCCCGGGCCCTCGCCCCGGGCCCTCGCCCCGGGCCCTCGCCCCGGGCCCTCGCCCCGGGCCCTCGCCCCGGGCCCTCGCCCCGGGCCCTCGCCCCGGGCCCTCGCCCCGGGCCCTCGCCCCGGGCCCTCGCCCCGGGCCCTCGCCCCGGGCCCTCGCCCCGGGCCCTCGCCCCGGGCCCTCGCCCCGGGCCCTCGCCCCGGGCCCTCGCCCCGGGCCCTCGCCCCGGGCCCTCGCCCCGGGCCCTCGCCCCGGGCCCTCGCCCCGGGCCCTCGCCCCGGGCCCTCGCCCCGGGCCCTCGCCCCGGGCCCTCGCCCCGGGCCCTCGCCCCGGGCCCTCGCCCCGGGCCCTCGCCCCGGGCCCTCGCCCCGGGCCCTCGCCCCGGGCCCTCGCCCCGGGCCCTCGCCCCGGGCCCTCGCCCCGGGCCCTCGCCCCGGGCCCTCGCCCCGGGCCCTCGCCCCGGGCCCTCGCCCCGGGCCCTCGCCCCGGGCCCTCGCCCCGGGCCCTCGCCCCGGGCCCTCGCCCCGGGCCCTCGCCCCGGGCCCTCGCCCCGGGCCCTCGCCCCGGGCCCTCGCCCCGGGCCCTCGCCCCGGGCCCTCGCCCCGGGCCCTCGCCCCGGGCCCTCGCCCCGGGCCCTCGCCCCGGGCCCTGCGGCCCCGACAAGCCGGGGAGGGTCGCGCTCACCTCGGCCTCGCTTTGCTTCCGCTGCGTCGTGCCCGCGATCCCGGTTCGACTCATGGCCGTGGTGCGCGCATGAGTTTCCCGGAGGTCGAATCGGCCTTGCTATTAAATCAGTGAAGGCGCAATGCGTCTTTGACCACTGAGGGTCGGCTATTCGATATCCACAGTTCGCACAGATGACTCCTCGTCATGCCAGTGGCATCGCCCGCTATGAAGATGCGGGCATTGCATCTGGAGATATCTAGCATCACCAAGCCTTCTTCTTCTTCGTGTGGCTGTTGTCGGTGAATCGCTGCGGCGATACCTCTCCTTCACATCAATCTTTATGGGTCTCTACATGAGTCTAGTGGGCCCTATGTGAGTCTAGAGGTCTCCACGTGAGTCCAATGTTCACTCTGTGAATCATTGGGTGTCCGCGTGGCTTTATACAGCTCTCTATGTGCGTTTTACAAGCTCCGATATGACAGCAGAGGTCTCACTTCGAATCATCGGCCACACAATATTGTGTGGAAGCTACCTGGTCTGTCGCTCCGCACGAAGCTTCGGGTCTTCTCGGTCACGGTCATGCCATCCCTTCTCTACGCTTGCGAAACGTGGACCACTCTAATGGAAAATATGCGCCGGTTGGAAACATTCATGCTGGCCTGCCTACGATCCACCCTGGGTTTAACAAGGCTGGATTGTGTGAGGAGCTCACAAATCCTTGAAAGATCTGGGCACATTCTCATCGGTGGGCTCCTCCGGCAGGCAAGGCTGCGTTGGCTGGGTCATGTAGCCCGCATGCCCAGCCACCGCATGCCCAAGCAGCTTCTGCCGCTAATTCCTTTGTCAAGCGTTTTGCTTCCTCCCACACAGCTTAAAGGACGCGACCTGGGCTTGGCTGTTTTCACTCCAACACTGTCCTCATGACAGCACGGTCCCTTCACCTGATGAAGGCCACTTGTGTTGTGGCCGAAACGTCGTGAATTATTATTTATTTGTTGTTGTGTTTTTTTTACGTGACTTTACCGAATAGAACCAAAGAGTATCAAGCAGCTTCTGATTGACCGACCGGGCGGAGCTCCGCGCCACTCGGCGGAGTCCCCCTGCGGCCGTGCGCCCAGCAGAGCCGCGCGCCCAGCAGAGACAGAGCCGTCTGGAGCGCTCGCGGTGACCTCGCGTCGACCGGAGTCGTCCCTGGGCTCACGCGGCCCTCAACTGTCTCTGAATCTCAGCGGCTCGCCCGACTCTGGGGACCCGACTCAGCTGGCGCCTTTGCGTGTCTCAAAAACAACACGGGCGGCCATTTCCATCGTCACCTCGAGTCAATGCGCGCGTCACAGCGCAGTCGATGGTTGTACAGTATCACGTGGCTTTATAGTCGCGTGGGTTAAAATCGGGGGATTTGTGTGTGTGTGCGCGCGCATATTCTTCGCATGGAAAAGAAAAACACGGCACAAAACCGGTTACCGGCTCGCCACACACAAATGACCACAGCAACAGCCACAATGATTACATCTGAAGACGCTGTACAAACACTGTGAATACATGTGTCACAGAGAGAAATTCATAGCTATGTCTTGTGGGTCCGTGTGTGCGTCTATGGATCCTCACGTGAGACTATGTATGCGTCTCTATGTGGGTCTTCTGGTCTCTATGCGGGAATATCGGTCTCTTTGTGGGTCTCTATGTGGGTCTGTATCTAAATACAGGCGTGTCTCGCTTAGCGAGCGAGATATGTTCCCCGAAAATGTATCGGTAAACGAGCGTCGTTTCCCCACTGACTCCCTCCCATGTTAAAAGCTGATTTGCGTTTCAGCCCCCAAATGTTCCCTTTTTAACATGCGAAATACAAATGACTGTATCATTTAAAAATTAAGGTATAAAACATCACATGTAACACTGTGCCACACATGAACAACCACTGTGCAAGATCCCCCATATAGCCTATGATATCACCTCCTTACAGCAACATATTTGAAATAACTCGCACATACTCTCTCCACGCAATCACACAACCCTCTCGCTCTCTCATACATACAAAAACAAAAGCACAAAGGTTCTCCGAATAGCATGCAATAGACTTTTGGGGCAAGTGCTGTTAGCGAGCGCCTATGAAGGCCGATACGGCACACGAGGGGGTGGGTGGCCAGCACCACGCCCGGCCACCTTTGTCTCACTCGTGGCGATGTTTTAACACACCCCACCAGGTACTCATTTGAATCTGATTCGTCCTAGGGGAGGCCCAGGACCGCTTTATATAATCATCACTGGTGTTGGCCGTGAGGGGGAATCAAACTCGGGTCGCCGGGGTCGTAACACCGCGCGCTAACCGTTGCGCCACCGCTCCCTCCACGCACTCCTCCCCCACCCACCCATTACACGAGCGCCACCCACCTGAGTCACGCTACAGCACAGCGGGTAAACAAACAGCTGCGGGCCCCTGCCGCTCGTTACGCGAACATTTGCTCGTTTTGTGAACAAATGGGGCGAAATTGAAATTGACCGTTCTAGCGAGTTCTCTTAAAAAGAACGCTCGTTAAGCGAAGACGCCCGCGCAAACTCAAGAGACTGCGCAGGGAACAGTGCCACACGGTTTGTGCGTAGAGGCAACCAAGTCATGGACAGGGAAGACAAAGTTTTTGAGCCTGGACCTGAAGAGTGGAGGCAGGGGGTGGACAGCACGGCTGGCAGGGGGGATGGAGGCGCACGCTGGGGGCAGCAGAGGAGGATGAGCGACCTCCCTGCGTTCTACGCAAGAGTCCGCGTCCTTCGGCTGACACGACTCGACAAATGTTAATTTCAGTTTGGCGTGCCTTCCTTCGCCTTCATCGTCACACTCTGCCAATGAGATCCATGAAAGCCGAGTTATCAAAAACACATCAGGAGTAGAATCCTTATTTATCCTGGAGAAATCCGATGAGATATGAAGCTCTGTTTCATAGATGCCCAGTATGGGCGGGTCAGAAAGTTACAACAAACGATAGAAAAAACGATAGGAGTGCAGAGTATGGGAACGTTAAGCAATTTAACTATCAATACATTAGTAAGGATGAAAGTTACAAATCACACTGGCAAATGCAGTCGTATCCAGGACTAATCGTGTGTTTCAGGATACTTTTTGAAGGAAGATTTACGATGTTAAGGGAGGAAGCAAAGTAGTTCAAAAACGTAATTGCTGCAATGGGAAAGGCTTTGTCACGAGACCCAATTCTTGTTCTTGGGATAGTTCGAAGGCAATTAGATGGACGTCTTCGGTTTCTTCGGGTTGACAATGGGGGTTAATGAAATAGCTATCGCGCAGATTTGCCAATGAGGATTTTATGAATGAGCAGAGCCCGATGTAGATTTCGTCTTGCATCAAGTAATGTGAGATTGGATTTTTAAGTAGAGGTTTACAATAGTGGGTCCTGTGTGGTACATCCAGTGCAAATCAAAGGGTAGAATGGTGAAGTAGGTTTAGTCTGTTGAGTGTTTCATTAGTAGCTGATCTGTAAGCAGCGACATGGTCATAATAAAGTGGTAGAATGACGGCTTCAACAATTTTGCAGGCACAATCGAATGGAAACACAATGTGTGTTTCTGTATAAAAGCCTCATTTTTTTCTTTGAGATGTGATCAATATAAGGTTGGAATGTAAGTTTTTAATCAATCAATAAACCCAAGTATTTGAATCACTCAATTTGTTCAATATAGTTTCTGATATCCCTACTCGGTGAAGGGAATTAAATAAAAAATGTGGTTTGAAGAAAATAGCACGAAGCATTATGCCAATTTGGCAATCAGCACCATTCCAAACATCCAGATTCAAGCAAAGAAGGCTGCCTCTGGTGTAGGCCAATCAGTTTCGAAGACAACGTTTATATTATTATCAGAGCATGTTTGTTCGTATGTATGTTCACCATAAGTACCTTGTGTGGTTAATGCAAACTTGATTCCTAACACCTCCTGTTGTATTGGCAGAAAGGGTAAAACCTCTTCCTATTGTTCACATCCAGATACACATTTTTGCTCAACAACAACAAAAGGTTAAGGCATTTTTTTTCTAAAAATATAGTTTAAAAAAAGGAGCGGTTCGGCAGGACGTGTGGTGTGTGGCCGTGGGCAGGTGAGTGTGGTGTGTGGCCGTGGGCAGGTGAGTGTGGTGTGTGGCCGTGGGCAGGTGAGTGTGATGTGTGGCCGTGGGCAGGTGAGTGTGGTGTGTGGCTGTGGGCAGGTGAGTGTGGTGTGTGGCCGTGGGCAGGTGAGTGTGGTGTGTGGCCGTGGGCAGGTGAGTGTGGTGTGTGGCCGTGGGCAGGTGAGTGTGGTGTGGCCGTGGGCAGGTGAGTGTGGTGTGGCCGTGGGCAGGTGAGTGTGGTGTGGCCTTGGGCAGGTGAGTGTGGTGTGTGGCCGTGGGCAGGACGTGTGGTGTGTGGCCGTGGGCAGGTGAGTGTGGTGTGGCCGTGGGCAGGTGAGTGTGGTGTGTGGCCGTGGGCAGGTGAGTGTGGTGTGTGGCTGTGGGCAGGTGAGTGTGGTGTGTGGCTGTGGGCAGGTGAGTGTGGTGTGTGGCTGTGGGCAGGTGAGTGTGGTGTGTGGCTGTGGGCAGGTGAGTGTGGTGTGGCCGTGGGCAGGTGAGTGTGGTGTGTGGCCGTGGGCAGGTGAGTGTGATGTGTGGCCATGGGCAGGTGAGTGTGGTGTGTGGCCGTGGGCAGGTGAGTGTGGTGTGTGGCCGTGGGCAGGTGAGTGTGGTGTGGCCGTGGGCAGGTGAGTGTGGTGTGGCCGTGGGCAGGTGAGTGTGGTGTGGCCGTGGGCAGGTGAGTGTGGTGTGTGGCCGTGGGCAGGTGAGTGTGGTGTGTGGCCGTGGGCAGGTGAGTGTGGTGTGGCCGTGGGCAGGTGAGTGTGATGTGTGGCCGTGGGCAGGTGAGTGTGGTGTGTGGCCGTGGGCAGGTGAGTGTGGTGTGGCCTTGGGCAGGTGAGTGTGGTGTGTGGCCGTGGGCAGGTGAGTGTGGTGTGTGGCTGTGGGCAGGTGAGTGTGGTGTGTGGCTGTGGGCAGGTGAGTGTGGTGTGTGGCTGTGGGCAGGTGAGTGTGGTGTGGCCGTGGGCAGGTGAGTGTGGTGTGTGGCCGTGGGCAGGTGAGTGTGGTGTGTGGCCGTGGGCAGGTGAGTGTGGTGGTGGGGTATGAGAAGGTGGCAGTCAGTAGGTGAGGGTGGCTGTGTTAACTCCATCGCTCGGTATGCAGGAGGTCGTGGGTTCGACCCTGACGCCTGCTGCTGTATATTCGGAGTTTGTGTGTTCTCGCTGTGGTCGCGTGGATTGTTCTCCGGTTCCTTCAGTATGTTCCCTCTTACTTTTAGAAACACGCGTTTTAGAGTATTTGGCTGCTTTACATGTCTACATCAGCTAGAATCCGATGAGCTATAAAGCTCTTTTTCACCGATGTCCATGAGGGGCGGTTAAGAACGTTACAACAACAAAAATACAAAAACACGATCGTAGTGCAAAGTACAGGTTAGGCAAACAATCACCCAAACACAAACAAATAGAACTAAACCATCCCCATCCTACCACGCAAAGTCCACTGAGGTATTAATCTATTTTTTCAAAACCGACCTGGCCACAAATGACAGCTCAACGAGATGGCTTATTACGCGGAAATTTAGAGCAGCAAAATAATGGAAGAGGACCCGGAGAAAAAATCCACGCGGCCACGGGGAGAACTCGCAAACTCGAAATATTCAGCCACGGGGAGAACTCGCAAACTCAAAATATACAGCAGCAGGCGTTGAGCTATCGTTGGTGGCCCAGGTCGCTTCTGAAAAAGAGCGATACAGCTCATTGGGCCTGACCTGGTAAAAAAAACTGAGTTCAAATCGGCTAGTGTGGCGGTGAGTAGGTGAGTGCGTAGGCAGATCAGCAAGTGTGCATGCGAGTCGATGAGTGCAGACAGGCAGACAGGCAGGCAGGCGGGCTGGCAGACAGGCAGGTAGGCAGGCAGGCGGACAGGCAGGCAGGCGGGCAGGCAGACAGGCAGGTAGGCAGGCAGGCGGACAGGCAGGTAGGCAGGCAGGCGGACAGGCAGGCAGGCAGGCGGGTAGGCAGGCAGGCGGGCAGGCGGACAGGCGGGCAGACAGGCAGGCAGGCGGGCAGACAGGCAGGCAAGTAGGCAGACGGGCAGGCAGGCAGACAGGCAGGCAGGCAGGCAGGCGGGCAGGCAGGCAGGCAGACAGGCAGGCAGACAGGCGAGCAGGCGGGCAGGCAGGCAGGCAGGCAGACAGGCAGGCAGGCAGGCAGGCGGGCAGGCAGGCAGGTAGGCAGGCAGGCAGGCAGACAGGCAGGCAGGCAGACAGGCAGGCAAGCAGGCGGGCGGTCAGGCAGGCAACAGGCGAGTCTCGCGAACCTCAGAATGCATTCCATCGTGAGGCCACGCTGCCCTGAGGGGGCTTGGTCATGGCGGTGTGGGTGATGGAGCGGGTGACGGTGTGGTTGATGGTGTAGGTGATGGTGGTGTCGTGGGGGTGTGGTTGTTGTGGGGGGGGGGGCAGTTGTCGCCTCAATGCATCGAAGGAAGAAAGATTGAGTGAATTCTGTCACCAACCCCGGGGAAGGGCGGACACCGTCGCGACCTCGTAGAGTAGCAGCAGAGACACTGCGCACTGCGGAGCAAACAGCCCCCACCCGCACCACCCCCACGTGCACCACCCCCCACGTGCACCACCCCCCACCCACACCACCCCCCACGTGCACCACCCACACCACCCCCCACGTGCACCACCCCCACGTGCACCACCCCCCACGCGCACCACCGCCCACGTGCACCACCCCCCACGTGCACCACCCCCCACGTGCACCACCCCCCACGCGCACCACCCCCCACGCGCACCACCCCCCACGTGCACCACCCCCCACGTGCACCACCCCCCACGTGCACCACCCCCCACGTGCACCACCCCCCACGCGCACCACCGCCCACGTGCACCACCCCCCACGTGCACCACCCCCCACGCGCACCACCCCCCACGCGGACCACCCCCCACGCGCACCACCCCCCACGTGCACCACCCCCCACGTGCACCACCCCCCACGCGCACCACCCCCCACGCGCACCACCGCCCACGTGCACCACCGCCCACGTGCCCCACCCCCCACGCCTGCTGAGTTCTGCACGGCCGCGCGTGGCGCGCTGGCGCAGTGTGCACACCACGACACCAACCCGGCCAACATTTCCGCCTGCGGTCCATCACTTGTCCACGGATGTAGAACCGGTTCTGGGACTCCACCTAGGTCGACGCAGCCTTAAACGAGCGCCCTAGTCTGCAGGAAAGCGTACAAGAAACATCGTCGCATTACTGGGGGAGGAAAAGGACACCCGGGCGTGGTCAAAGTCACACCACCCCCTTGCTGGCCTTAATAGGTGCTCGCTAACCGGCGGTACAAGGGAATCGTTGTATGTCCCATGCATGACTCGAAGTACGGCCACGTGACCCCCATCGGCTTCGTGAGGGTGGGGGGTCTTCATCCAGCAGTGGACGCTGCGCTCACCGTCCATGACACCAAAGGTTTCGACGCCGCGGCCCCCCTAAGACGCCCGCCAGCCTCTGCGACGGCATTGGAGTCGTTTGCGGCAAGCAGGTTGGGCTGCGAACCAGATAAGTGGCGGTGCGAGTGAACGCATCGGGGCACTGCCGCATGGTGCGGGTGAGTGTCCTCTGCTCTGTGGGCAGGGAGGCGGGGTGAAGGTGATCAGGTACAGTGGACAATGGGGAAGTGGTTTCATTCCTCCGTTCGTTGTTATTATTACGCTTGTTTACCCAGCAAAGCCTCAACGAGTCTCAAGTCTCTTTTACTTAATGAGGATCCTGAGGCTGCTTCTAGACAACCGACCAATGAGCTTGTCAGGAGACGCAAACCATGGACCATCTCCTGAGATGCCCTACAGCAAACACAAAGCACTCCTCAAGACTTGGCAATGCCAACACCAGAAGCGGTGGCCTGTGCAGAATATTTGGCAAAGACTGTAGAGGTTGGACGGGAGAGACGACGAAGAAAAGGAAGATCTTGCCAAAGTCTTCGCAGCGCGGGGTCGATGTTGCCGCTGCGTCTAATCCCTGTTGAGTAATTTGCGGGTAACTTCTCAACATTGGGATGTTTGGCCAACACCAGTTACATTGCGTGTATGGTTTTTATGCTTCGCGGGAGAACCGGAGGACCTGGGTATAATAAAATAAAAACTCCAGAGTAAGTCCATGCAGAGCAAGGGGAAACCCCTAAAACTACACGCATAAAAGTGTCCCCAGTCGGGAATCGAACCCAAGGGCTTCTTGCTGTTTAGGCGCGAGCGTTATCGCTGCGCCACCCTGCCGCCCATACATCCAATAAAACCAGTCGAGAGAACCTCGAGGCAGTCTGCCTGTTGCAAAAGAGGACACGTGTCGAATAGAGCAATCATTCTTTCATTGCTAAACCTGGGGGCGCATTATTGAATGACAGAAAATGTTCAGTGCGATACGAATAACCACAGAGCCATGAGGGCCAAACATCCCCCCGCTGTTTCAGCGCAGCGTCTTGGAGGTGCGGTCACATTGTGATGCTGTTTTAAAACAAAAATTAATCAACGTCGTCTACGTGTAATACTCACCCGGCAGAGTGAGACGCGTCCTGCGATGCGCCAGGATGGAGAGGCGCGTGCGACTTTTGAGACCTCGCCCGTCGACTCGTTGACGTGCAGCACCGCGTGTTGGCGGTGCAGGGAACCACGTGATCGCTGCCACCGCCACAAGGCCCAAGGGGGGCCCGCACCTAACGTCGGACCTCGTTTGAGCGAAGGAGCTCCCGATGGCCTGGGTGGCTTCAAACCATCGCAGACGCGAGGAGGTCAACAGTAAAGGGCGTAGGCCAGAGAAACAATGCAATTACGCCGGGTCCCATCTGGTGGTGAGATGTTGACGACCTTGTCTGGTATACAGGAGGTCGTGGGGTCGATCCCGACCCTGACGATGCTGTAAATTTGGAGTTTGCGTGTCTCTCTCTCTCCATGTGGCCGTGTGAATTTGTCTCCGGGTCCTCCGGTTTTATTCGCCTCCACATTTAGAATCAACGTCACGTATTTGGAGTATTTGGCTGCTATAAATATCCACACGATGACAAAAAGCCACTTCGTTGAGCTATCATTTGTGGCCAGGTCGCTTCTGAAAAATAGTAACACAGCTGAGTGGGCCTTACCTGGTAAAATAAATAGTTTAATCTGATGTCTGGGTTCGCATGATTAGCGGTGTTCGTCCCGTATCGAAATGTTGGCGTGATGGACCAGGACGTTTAAAAAAAGCGGACATCTGTATTCTTGTCAAATCCCACAGTGCCGCAGACGAGAAATGCACCGAGAAGTCACTGCCCCCGACGCCTCTCGACCTTGAGAACCATGGAGGAGCAGCAGCAGCACCCTTAGAGGAGAACGGGGAGGGTGCAGGCGCGATTACTGCACCTGTGCATCACCCACTGAGCCACTATTGAGGAGCCTATTGAGGCCGGCACGAGTGGATGCTGTGGAAAAACACACTAAACAATTTTTATTTTGCCAGGTAAGGCCCAACTGAAACACGTAGCTCTTTTTCAGAAGCGACCTGGCTTTCAAAAAGGATAGCGCAAGGAAGTGGCGTATCACATGTAAATGTATAGCAGCCAAATACTATAGGACCCAAAGAACATTCCACGTGACCACGGGGAGACAGACAACTCAAAAACTCCAAATATACAGGCATCGTCAGAGTCGGGATCGGGATCGAACCCACGACCTTCTGCACAGCAGGCAAAGTAGTTAACATCTCGCCACCACGCCCTGCCGATTTTATCTCCCCCCCAGTGCTGATGTTTACAAATCGCACGAGGTACTCATTTAAGGCTAAGTTGACCTAGGGAAGGCCACTGTTATTGGTCGTGAGCGGAAATCGAACTTGGTTCTCCGGGTTCATAGCGCAGTGCGCCAACCACTACACTCGCGCTCCCTGGCGCTGATGCCCACGTGGCACACTCACGGCCACGCGGTGCCCACTGATTGTCAATGAACGTGCATTTACCAAACACAATGTAATGTACGTTGGTTTATCCAAGCACTATGCATAACGGGTGTTAGAGGCAGCGGGCATATGTTTTGCAATGCATACAAATCCAAAGTTGTACTGTACTTCTACGCTCCCACATACATGCTCTCCGCTTTCCCCAAACCAGAACTCGATGCTCAAACGACGTATGGCGTGATGAGGCCGTCATCGAGCAGTGGAGTGAGAATGGGCCGTACATGTCCCGCAGTATATTTTGCCTACACGTTCACAGGGACGTTGTCTACCCCAAACGCGGCAATCACGCGAGTCGAGGGGGGCCACAGTCCTGACACAACTCAACCACTGGCCACGAAACGTGACGTCACACAACCCAACCACTGGCCACGAAACGTGACGTCACACAACCCAACCACTGGCCACGAAACGTGACGTCACACAACTCAACGACTGGCCACGAAACATGACCTCACACAACTCAACGACTGGCCACGAAACGTGACGTCACACAACTCAACGACTGGCCACGAAACCTGACGTCACACAACTCAACGACTGGCCTCGAAACGTGACCTCACACAACTCAACGACTGGCCTCGAAACGTGACGTCACACAACTCAACCACTGGCCACGAAACGTGACCTCCCACAACTCAACGACTGGCCTCGAAACGTGACCTCACACAACTCAACGACTGGCCTCGAAAAGTGACCTCACACAACTCAACGACTGGCCTCGAAACGTGACGTCACACAACTCAACGACTGGCCACGAAACGTGACCTCACACAACTGACCACGCCCGTGACCTCGGCTGCACAGAAGCGCAACCGCCCCTCTCATCTCCATCCAAACGATGCAAAGGCAACGAAGCCCTCGAATAGCCTTGACAGACTGTTGTAGCAAGTGCTGTTAGTGAGTAGCACCTATGGAGGCTACCGGCACGGGTGGCTCGCATCACGCCCGTGCCACGCCCTTGTCTCCCTCGTGGCGATGTTTACTCACCGCACCGAGTGCCGATGTTCATGCACCGCACTAATATTGTAACCCGAGGCCCACCAGCACAGGAATCAAATTCGAGTTGCCGGGTTCGTAGCGCAGCGCGATCACCCCTGCCGCCACCGCTCCCCGTACACAAAGACACTCGCTCAAACCGATTGAGATTTCGGCAATTCTCACACTGCCAACACGCGACCAAACGAGACGGACAGGTTCCGCCGTGAGTTTGCGGGGTCTCCCCTCTAACTGCATTACCACGGCGAGCGGCGAAGGTCAGAGCGCGTGAGTGCCGCTCTGATTTAGAGTGCGACATCAAAGGTGACCCCCAGGGACAGCGCTGCGCCTTTAACACGCGCACGCGCGTGTTAAAGGCGCTTCGCCTCCCTCCCATAAAGCGTGCTGGACTTCTTTCGCACCGTACGTAGCCAACCGCGCTAATCGGAGGTGCGGGGGAAAAGACAACAAACTAAACACAGAGTTCTAAAGAGATGCGTTTTCAATGTAGATGACGATTTAAAAGTGGCATAGATCCGGTGGCTTCCATCTATAGGAAGGAAGAGCGTTCCAGACGGCCGCAGAAGCACATCTGAAAGCTCGCGATGCAGTGGCCGTCTTTCTTCGATGGCCCACCAGAAGCCAAATCTGTCTTTCAACACCAAAGTTTAAAGTGCAGTATTATATACACATCACAGTGGTCACACGGGCCTTCCGGGAGTAATAACTTTTTTCAGAAGCATTGAGTTAATGCAGGCAAACTCTGGAACAGTTTCGAAATTCGGTGTCTCATCAGCATTCAGGCTGCTTGCATCAATCCTTGTACTGGACACGGTTCGATTCCCAGTCATGGCAAACATTAGTGGAGAATTATATCTAAAAGGGTCCTGGGCCTCCCTTAAGTCGACTGGACCTTGAACAAGTACCTGGTGTGGTGTGTCAACATCGGTCCTGGGGAGACAAATGTGGCCGGGCGTGGTGTCGTCCACACCGCCTCCTCAATCGATGGGACGGATACAACATCTATTGGTCCTTCCGAAACAACTTAGAGTGCCAGTGAATAATCATGTACACACGTCCGTTATATGTTCTCGCTTAATTCGATGAGCACACAGTGAGGTGTAATCATGTTTCTTGCTTATGCGATGCACTCCTATGGGGAATAAGTAATTGCGAGACTGGAGCCCATGGACAATTATTGTCGACGTGAGTGGGAACTGAGACTTATCCACTATTTACTATTTTTTATTTTACCAGGTAAGGCTCGCTGGGCTATTCGCTCTTTTTTAGAAGTGACCCGCCCACAAATGATCGCTCAACGAAGTGGCTTATCGCGTGCAAATTTATATCAGCCACATTACTCTAAACGCGTGGATGTTCATTCTAAACGTGGAGGGAAACCCCAGAAAAATCCACGCGACCACGGGGAGAGAGACACCACAAACTACAAATATACAGCAGCAGGCGTCAGTCGGGTTCGAACCCACGATCTGCAGCATACCAGGCGAGGTAGTGAACATCTCGCCACAGGGGCGCCCCCCCCTTCTCTCGGGATTCACAGTCCACGCGACATCCTCAGTGTGGTGCCATCGGCCACAAGCATGCGCAGCCCTTTGGCAGTCGACCGCCTGGAGACGTTTGGCCATACTTCACCATTGCTGTTCAGGGCGGGTTGAAGATTAGTTGGGAAGTGCCCAGGACCGGTTCAGGCGCCATCTGAGTAACCCGGATGGCAAAGACAAAGATCCCCCGTGTAGCCTTAACACACTGTGGGGGCAAGTGCTGTTAGCGAACACCACGCCCGGCCGCCTTTGTCTCCCTAGTGGCGATGTTTACTACACATCGCACCAGGTACTCATTTGAGGCTGAGTGTACCCAGGGGAGGCCCAGGACCGGTACAAATAATCGTCACCGGTGTTGGCCGTGAGCGGGAATCTAACCCGGGTTGCCAGGTTCGTAGCGCAGCGTAGCGCTAACCGCTGCACCACCGCTCCCCAGATGCACCACCCCCTTCACATCCGTTCCCCCCTCACGTTAACCACGCGTGGAGGACCGTGGTGGTCACGCAGCAATCACTGCACCTCTCATCCTCTCTGTGATTTGTTTAGAAACAATTATTAGGGATAAAAATAAGACCTTGACCTTTCAATGTACTGCTCCTGTGTTGTGACGGGGAGGAGTGTTTAACGTCGCGAGCGTATTCTCCTCCCGGAGCCTTCTCTTCCAGCTCGCCGACAAGGGGCGACCACTGCGTTGCGACGTTTCATTCGCTCGCCTGCACCGGACCCCTCCTCTAGGCGACGAATCGGGGGAGGAGGCGAGGTGCAGGAGGACGACGAGGAGGAGGAGGGGGAGGCAGCGAGCAGCCCGCGGCTGTCGGGTGCCCATGTGCAGGAATGTGGGTGTCGCTTCTGAGTGGCGGTTTTGAAGCAGAGATTTCGCTGCAGGCCAGCGAGAAGAAGCATTAATATTGCAGGCAATGATGAATGGCTGTCCGGCCAAGCAACGCCTGTTGGCCTTGCTCAGGCAAAAGCCCACAAGACGCGGTAAACAGAGCGAATCGTAGGAGCAGGGAGCGGTGGAGCAGCGGTTAGCCCACTGCGCAAAGAGCCCGACGACCTGAGTTCGATGAGTGGAGTGTGACGTCTGAACGACCGAGACAACAGCGCGCAAGCAAGGTTCGCTACTTTAGAAGCATCAACACGAAGCTCGCACTGACGCAGTCTGGAGCGTGAAAGATTCGGTGCGCTTCGCTCGAAGCAGTTTAAATCCACGATCACCGTAACTCGCGAGTTTGCTGAAGTCGCGAGACGCGGTGGCGCATTTGTTCACGGGGTGCACTGTCATCCGCGAGGGACCCAAGTTGGATTTCCGACCACGGCTACCGTCAGTGACAAGGGAACTGATCCCCCAGGCTTCTCCTCATATCCAGCAACGCGCGCACGGCCCGGCCTGGTGAATTCTAGCGAAACAGACCCCAAATCGCCTATGAAGGCCGTCATCCAGCAGTGGCATTTTGAAAGGGTTGCGCGTTCTCGTCATATTTTTGTTCTGTTAACGATGGACGATAAAGCGATCGACGGGTCGACGCTTGGTTCGTGTGGCTCAGAAGTGACCGCACTGAGTCGGTCCCGCTGAGACTCTTGGTTCGAGTCACGGTCTCAGCAGAGTCCGTGATCGAATTTGGTTCTCGATTGCAATGGGCCCGCGGTCCTAACACACGCAAAAAAAACCACAGCTCTGAGAAGCAAAACTACAAAATATTGACGTGACTGCCACGCTACGAACATCGGTTTGTGGCTTAGAAATGGGTTGACTCGAAGGGATCTGAGTGGCAACTCTGCGATGTCTCCTTCCGTGGGTTGGTCCCTAACAAACGGATGGTGGCGAGACTCTGCCCTGCCAGCAGGGCACGTTTCGGGAAATGTCAAACACTATTTAATTGAGTTGGCCATACATCTCAATGCAGAACCCTTATTAATCTTAATTATAATTACTATATATAGAGAGTATTTAATAAACAGGAGTGCCTGGAGAAACTTCAAGCATGTGAAATGAGGGGCGAACACCCATATATCAACGGCAGAGATTGAATGAAAGTGTTTGGAATTCTAAAGGCTGTGTGAACTGTCGTCCCCTTGTGTGCGTGTGTGTGTGTACATTCCTGCAGGTTGACGTACGACTCGTAAAATTTCAGGGACTGTTGAATCCAGGCCAGCATTGGATATCTCACGATGTGTGAATGAGTTGTGTCACACGCGCGGACACGCGTGCATGCACCGTGACACATCGGCCAGGACGTCTTCTTCACAGAGACTCAGGCCACCACAGTGGACGTGGGCTACACGTGAACGAGTGCGTTCACGTGACTATTGCTCTCTAGGTCCCGGGGTGAATGCCCCCAATGTGCTGCAGCTGCAGCAGCCGTAGATGCAATGTTTCGTACGGGTGCACGTGACCAGCGCCTTTGGTCAATCCACTGCAGGATGAGGATATTTGACCATACTTCACCACGCCAGTCAGTGCGGGTCGGTGAATAAGCGGTCAAGAGCTGGATCATATATATATCACTTACGGTGGCAGTGACCAGACATTTAACTCAGGTTAACCGGGTTCATCGTGCAGTGAGCTAATCACTGCGCCACCACTCCATTCTTGCACGCACACGGACAGGCAACGCTTTCCTGTCAACAGCGTCAGGGCGAAGTGTTTGGCAGCAGCCCAGGCGCGTGTGCGCGTGTGTCTATGTGGGTGTGTGTGTGTGGGTGTGTGTGTGTGGGTGTGTGCCTCTGTCTTTGTGCCTTGTGAGTACCTGGTGCGGTGTGTAAACATCGCCACGAGGGAGACAAAGGCGGCAGGGCGTGGTGCTGGCCACCCACCCCTTCGTGTGCCGTGTCGGCCTTCATAGGTGCTCGCTAACAGTACTTGCCCAAATAGTTTAGTCAAGGCTATAGGGGGATCTTTGCATTTTGTGTGTGTGCAAGGGGGAGCGGTCCTGTAGTGGTTAGCGCGCTGCACTACGAATCCGCGATTCCCGCTCACGGCTAACATCGGTAACGAGTATCAGAACCGGTCCCGGGCCTCCCCAAGGTAATCTCAGCCTCAAAATGAGCACCTGGTGCGGTGTGTAAACATCGTCACTGGAGAGACAAAGGCGGTCGAGCGTGGTGCTAGCCACCTACCCCGTCGTGTACCGTTCCGGCTTTCAGAGGTGCTACTCGCTATAAGCACTTGCCCCACCAGCCTGTTAAGGCTATACGGGGGATCTTTGTCTTTGCTATTTGCGGGCGTGTGCTACATTTGTGCAGTTGCTCGGTGGGCTACGAACCCGGCCAATCGAGTTCGATTCCCAGCCATGACCGACGCCAGAGGTGATTACCCGAACCGGGGTTGGGCCTTCAATTAGGAGCTGATTACCAGACCACCCGTGTCTACCTTCACAGCGCAATGTTCGTTACGAGCGCTTAAACTAAAAACTATTTAAAACTAAAGTATATATTTTTTTATTTTACTAGGTAAGGTCCACTGAACTATAGCTCTTTTTCAGAAGTATCGTGGCCACAAATGATAGCTCATCGAAGTGGTTAATGAAGTGGAAATGTCTAGCAGCCAAATACTCTAAATGCACGTTTCTGAATGTGCAGGGAAAACCCGGAGGACCCGGATAAAAATCCACGCGACCACGGGGAGAGCGACACGCAAACTCCAAATGTAGAACAGGCGTCAGGGTCGGGATCGAATCCACGACTTCCTGCAAACCAGGCGAGGTAGTAAACATCTCCTAGCCACCGACAGTGCGTGTGTAGGCGATGCAGGGTCTCGTTGTGCTCCACGGGATAGGTACACGGCACAGGTGTGTCCACCTGAGATTGCGAGTCACGCCTCCCTCTACATTCACAGCACGCGGGAGGGGTGCGGGGGGGGGGGTCGAGTAAGGGGGGGGGGGCTTTAAATACCCGCCCGAATGTCTCGCACAGGCAGGGTCTGCATTGCGACAGACACCCTCCACACACCCACACACGTGCCGACCGACTACTTACGATACGTGCCCTACCTACCTATACACACGCGCACGGGCAGCGAGCGGCACGGCGCGCCTGCATGTGCCTACAAGTCTCTCGTCATTTACACAACGCGTTAGAGTTGGGAGATATACATTTGTGTATATAAGCAGGTGCCGCACATGGGCTAAAGTTCCACGCAAACCTGCATGCACACACACACACGAACGCTTGCATTGAGTTTTATGAAACCTACAGCGTAATGGTAATAATCGCAATTGCATTGTTACCGGAGTGAGAACAAAACATTTTTTTTTCCCGTCTGGAAAATCAAAAACCCCCACAATAATTAAAGTTCACTTTCTACTCGGCGCTCTCTCGTCGGTTGTGGTGCACGCGCGCGCGCTCCTCAATGCACCCGTGCGGAATTCACGACAGCCGCGTGCGTTGAGCCACGGAGCTCGTCTAGGGGAAGAGTCCCCAACGTCACTGAGAACGCAACATTCACGGAGGCGGGACGCGAACCCGGCCACGGAAGGTGCTGGGCTGCAACAGGTGTTCCAGCTCCAGCTCCTGCTGCTGCTGCTGATCTCGACGCGTCGGCCAAAGCGGGTAATGACTGCTGCTGTTGCATTGTTGCTTTGTTCTTCGTTTTCTCAAGGATAACTTCTGGGTCCAGCTTTCATCCAGCAGTGGATTGACACTGGCGAATTTATTGTCCGCGATAATCAAACTGTGATACGCTGAGATCTACTGTGACTGTTCCCACGAATTCACAGTCCTCTGGTCTGTCAATGTCGTGGGGAGCCACTCGGAGTTGGTCACGGGTTGGTTGTTTTGTTACCATACTTCGCTAGACTGGTTAGTGTAGGCTGGTGAAGGCTTGGGGGTTATGTTAACCGTGGCCAGGATATGAACTCAGGTGACCGGGATAATTGAGCAATATGCCAACTACCGTGGCCAACCGTGACGGGGCGTGCATGTTTACGTATGAGCTTTTCTACATAATGAAACATAAAACCTCAACAATTGTCAATAACACTTGCCGTAAAAAAAGCATTTCATGTGCGACGTTTCGAGAAATGGCCCTTCTTCATAGCACACACGTAGAGAGGCCAGAGAGGCAGTGGGTGATAAGAGTTGTTGACTTCACTCTGCGCCATGGGTCTGATGATAACCTAATTTAGAAAATGTTTTCTGATTATTAGAAACCCTTCAATAATTATATAATCTAAAAGTATGACTCGTACACCAACTCTTTTAATATGACTACTGTTCGGTAACTATTCATACGCCATTTTAAACAATTAAACAATGGTCATAAGATTTTCGTTGTTGTGAATATCTATTTCTCATCAGGCTCCATGGTGTAACGTGCAGTTTCCAACTCTTATTATTCACTCGGCAATTATATGTTTCCCCTTTTAAGGCCACACACAGTGGCAGTGTTGTTATTGACGAATGTGTCGAATTGTGTTGTTGTTGTTGTCTGTGCGTGTGCACCACTGACAGTGCCGAAGCAGCATCACCACCAGGTAATGAGCAATCCCCTGCTGAATGAGGGCCTCCACACGCCGTACTGGTCTTGGTGGTTGTTTGACCATACTTCACCACGCTGGCTCGTGCGGGTTGTTGAAGGCGTAGAACGTAGACACTGCAGCGTAGTGCAGTTCAACAATTGATTTTGCAGTACTGCCCTCTGCTGACAATGGCCTATGTATACAAGTGAACGAGTGTGTACAGACAGTGCGTACCCAAGTATACACGTAAACCAGTGTGTACACCAGTATACACGTGGACCAGTGTGTACACCAGTACACACGTGGACCAGTGTACACACGTGGACCAGTGTGTACACCAGTATACACGTGGACCAGTGTGTACACCAGTATACACGTGGACCAGTGTGTACACCAGTATACACGTGGACCAGTGTGTACACCAGTACACACGTGCACCAGTGTGTACACCAGTACACACGTGGACCAGTGTGTACACCAGTATACACGTGGACCAGTGTACACACGTGGACCAGTGTGTACACCAGTATACACGTGGACCAGTGTGTACACCAGTACACACGTGGACCAGTGTGTACACCAGTATACACGTGTACCAGTGTGTACACCAGTACACACGTGGACCAGTGTGTACACCAGTACACACGTGGACCAGTGTGTACACCAGTATACACGTGTACCAGTGTGTACACCAGTACACACGTGTACCAGTGTGTACACCAGTACACACGTGGAGCAGTGTGTACACCAGTCTACACGTGGACCAGTGTGTACACTAGTACACACGTGGACCAGTGTGTACACCAGTACACACGTGGACCAGTGTGTACACCAGTCTACACGTGGACGAGTGTGTACACTAGTACACACGTGGACCAGTGTGTACACCAGTATACACGTGGACCAGTGTGTACACCAGTATACACGTGGACCAGTGTGTACACCAGTATACACGTGGACCAGTGTGTACACCAGTACACACGTAAACCAGTGTGTACACCAGTACACACGTGGACCAGTGTGTACACCAGTATACACGTGGAGCAGTGTGTACACTAGTCTACACGTGGACCAGTGTGTACACTAGTACACACGTGGACCAGTGTGTACACCAGTACACACGTGGACCAGTGTGTACACCAGTCTACACGTGGACCAGTGTGTACACTAGTACACACGTGGACCAGTGTGTACACCAGTACACACGTGGACCAGTGTGTACACTAGTACACACGTGGACCAGTGTGTACACCAGTATACACGTGGACCAGTGTGTACACCAGTACACACGTGGACCAGTGTGTACACCAGTCTACACGTGGACCAGTGTGTACACTAGTACACACGTGGACCAGTGTGTACACCAGTATACACGTGGACCAGTGTGTACACCAGTATACACGTGGACCAGTGTGTACACCAGTATACACGTGGACCAGTGTGTACACCAGTACACACGTGGACCAGTGTACACACGTGCACCAGTGTGTACACCAGTATACACGTGTACCAGTGTGTACACCAGTACACACGTGTACCAGTGTGTACACCAGTACACACGTGTACCAGTGTGTACACTAGTACACACGTGGACCAGTGTGTTGTTGTTGTGGTGTGAGAACGCATCCGAACACGGAACACGCCGCAGGTAGCAACCACCCTACTCACGCTCCTGCGTTACCATTAGGCCTGTCACGATCAATCATCCATGCAATGTAATGCAGGGCGGCGGGGGTTGATGGTTCACACAGATGTCGTGGGCGTCGACGAGGTGTCGTAACCTGGCTCGCCCCTGGTACAGCAAAGTGTGAACTGCATCTGTTCCATCTCGACGGGGATGAGTTTTCTCTGGGTGCTTCAGGTTTCCTGGACGGAGTTGGCCTAACCCAAACACCCACAGTATAGGGCCACAGAGCTTGGGCAATTGCTTACCGCGGTTGTCGCTGCCTTCCGGTTCGTCTGTGGTTTCCCGAGCCACCGAATCGACGGAAGCTGTGCAGAGCTCAGTTGCAAATGGATAGCCTTCACTTTTTAAAACTTTACCTTTATGTAAGAATCGACGTTTTTTTAAAATTCGTAAATCGGGATGAAAAGGATTGCCACGCGACTCCATGCAGCCACTAGAGGCCGCTACATTCACTGAAATGTTCAACAGAATCGAATTTGCAACAAAGGCCGATCAGCAAATATGGATTCACTGCTGGATGATGGCCTCCCCAAGCCTTAGCTATCTTCTTCTGGGTTATTTCGGTAAAGTCGTGTAGAAATGTAGAATGGAGATAAAATAATAAAAACAATAATAACAGCAAAAAATATCACGACGTTTCGGCCACAACACAAGTAGCCTTCCTCAGGTGAAGAAACAGGACTGTCCGGAAGACGGCGCTTGAGTGAACACTGACAAGCTTGACAGCGTCTTTTAAGCTGTGTGGGAGGAACAGAGCGACTTGACAAAGGAGTTTACATATAAATTAGCATGTAACTGGGGGATTAGCATGATGTTGGTGTGAGGGATTAGCACCACGGACAGCGACGAGCTCGGACCGGAGGAGGGGGGAGAGGAGTTTAAATGAGCATGTAACTAGCTAGCTAGCTATCTGTCACGATGCAACATTCTACACAGCACCTGCACATGGGCCCATTTCATCGCTCCATCTTCGTGGTGGCCACTGTCCCGTCTTGGGCGTGAATTCCCTCCTTTGACTGCCACTCCTGTGTTAGTATCGACAACACCTTTAATTATCCATTATTAGACTACACTGTACGTTCTAAAATTGGATACAAAGTTATTTAGCGATTGATGTCAAAAGCGGCGTGAAATAGGGCGTGTGAATATTACGACCTGTTCTTCTCGATCGAAACACCTGTGAAGGCTGCTCGCAGCTTGTGGTGGTCACAATTGGCGAATGCGCTCTGATGTGGTTCAGTCCACGCCCAGGGGGGGGGTCACAGAGATCATGCCCGTAAGGCACCCAGTGCAATAAGTGGGTTACCCAATACACCCGTTTGCTAAAGCCACGACATTTCTCGTAGATATTCTTTGGGTCTTTCGGTAAAGTCACGTAGATAGGTTTCAAAGAAAATAACAAAAAATACGACGTTTCGATCCCAACACGAGCGGTCGTCATCAGGAAAAGGGGGTTTAGCTTCTAAAGACAAACTGTTACAAATGTTAGCAGCCAACATCGTAGTTTTTTGTTATTTTATTTGACTCTATCTACGTGACTTTACCGAAAGAGCCAAAGAATATGAATTCCTGCAGTGTCACGAAAGCTTTAAGTCAATATTTATTTCTGGTAGACTCAACTGGGGCACCACCCTCTTTTACATAACCACGCCCACGAGCTCCCCCGCCCAATGTCCACAGAGCCCCGCCCACTAACACAGACAGCCCCGCCCACAAACCAGGTAGCCCCGCCCATTGCCCACATCAAGAGTCGCGCAAAGACGCCAGAAACATTTTACAAATGCAAAGGTGCAGCATTGCAATCGCTTTGCTCAACCCACAAGTGGACGTGTCTCCGCTAGAGGACGATCTAGTGAGATAATCTCGTGGGTAATTGGCCTACTTTTCCAAGCTGGCTAGACGTACTGGAAAGAGGTACAAATACCATATAGAGACACAAAATTAAATAAATCCAGATTGTGCAGACGCTTCAGAACGCCGAGAGGAGGGATCGACCATTGAACGAACCACCCTGAATGCCCCCAAATTCGTCTGATCTCAGACGCCAATCAGATCTGAGCCTGGCGAGGCGCTATCAGCTTGGATTTCGAAGTTGTCAGGAGATGGTGATGAAGCCATGGATTATTTAATCCATCTGTGCAAACCTTGTGTGGGTCTTCTACAGGTTCTCCTGTTTCCCCTCACATGCCACAACGCTCAGGAATTGAGTTGTCCAAACATTCCAATGCAGTAACTTTGTAAGCCAAGGTTCTTGAGGCTTTCCTATGTGACTAAGAGCTGTTACTAATGGATATGATTATTGAGTGAGCCAACCCCCCGAGGCTTAATGTCTCAATGAATTGTCGCGACTCAGAACCGCAATTTGATTCAAGAATCAAATGTTTTGCCTCCTTTTTACGGTCTCGTTTGTATATTTGGGCGAGGCCGCCCTCGACTTACGAGCATAATTAGAGATCTCGTAAGTCGAACGGTTCGTAAGTCGAAACACAACCATGTACTGTTTTTAAATTTCCATACGGCCAGTGTTATGAAATGTGTTCTGGTTCAAGAAAAAAGGTAAGCATTGTTACACTCATAAATAGGAAGATATATTGTACACGTGCATGTAATATTGTAATAAATACTGTATATATATAAAAAAGGGAAATTTGTGAATGTGTGTCTGTTCAAAATGTTTAGCGTACTTCCCAACATGCAACAAACTTGAAATTTGCCATGTGGGTACTTTCCAGACTGTACACCATGCAAAAATTATAAAAAAAAATACACTTTTGCTTTTTTGGGGGGGGGGGGGGGGAGGCGCAATAATGCATACATTTAGCACGGCAAGTGAGATGTGACGTCACATCTGTCATATAACCCGTATGCGGAAGCATTCTTCGCGCCGCATTGGTTTATTATTTGAGTCGTTTACTGCCGTACGCACCTTGGAAGTTGTGTGTGTCTGCAGCAAGCGCGTGTTTGTGTAGCTATGGACACACGCGTGTGTGTGGGGGGAGCGGTAGTGTAGTGGGTAGCGCGCTGTCTGTGTGTGTGGGGGGAGCGGTAGTGTAGTGGTTAGCGCGCTGCGCTACGAACCCGGCGACCCGAGTTCGATTCCCGCTCACGGCCACCACCGGTGACGATTATTTGAACCGGTCCTGGGCTTCCCCACGAGTAACTGGTGTGGTGTGTGAACATCGCCACTGGGGAGACAAAGGCGGCCGGGCGTGGTGAATCCAAGTCCCATGCGAAGCCGGGTAGTAAAGCTAATAAAACATAAAATAAAGGAACATATCGAACAAAATGCGTTGTATTTTCACTTCCTTGCTTGACGAAGGGGCGCAATGAACACACACGGGGGTACACACAACACAACAACCGCCATTCGCCACTAAGTGGCGGTGTCGTCACCACGACGCTTGTGCCAGGCCATGTGCACCTTGAGGTCACATGAAGTGTCGAACGCCCGCGGGCAGGAGGTCACGGTGCAGACCCAGGTGCCACGGGTCGATTGACTGAGATGCACCACCTGTGCCCCCTACTGTGCCAACCTGCTGTGCTTTAGGAATTGTAATATGTATTATTTAATAATACGCTTCTTAGTGCAGCTTGGAAGCGTATTATTAAATAATACATATTACAATTCCTTATACGGGAAACACATACTAATTGAAGGATTACTAACGTAGCATATAATCACAATAACACACATTGCAACTAATTACTAATCTACAACTCATTACTAATCATAACCATTGACTGATTACCAATCGATTATATAATTACAATATCCCCCCCATCCGCCTCAAATCACTGCACCTGAATGAGTTAAATGATGACGTCACCCTGATGCTGCTCTATTTAAGACCGGGAGCAAGTGAGGGCTTTACCATTCTGGCGAATTGCCCGATGATGCTGGATGTAATTACCAGCGAAACGTCGTACTCAAAAACTGTAAATGTTGTGGATTCACTCTTCAACACACCGATGGGCTAAAGTAGTGAACTATTTGTTTTTTGTCAACGTGACACTTTTTTGCTGATTGGCCGTGTCGGGTGGTGGAGGGTTACTACACATAAATAACGCGATCTAACCCAAAAAACCTTATTATGAATAATATTGGTCGCGAAAGCCTACTACGTGTTAAACTATTTACTTAACTATTTATATTTTACCGGGTAAGGCCCACTGAGCTGTAGAGCTCTTTTCAGAAGTATCCTGGCCCCAATTGATAGCACAACAAAGTGGCTCATCACGTGGACAACAAAGTGGCTCATCACGTGGACAACAAAGTGGCTCATCACGTGGACAACAAAGTGGCTCATCACGTGACATTTATCACAGCCAAAGACTCTAAACGCGTGGTGATGTTGATCCCAAATGTGGAGGGCGAAACCGGAGGACCCGGGGAAAAATCCAAGCGACAACGTGGGAGAAGATGCAAACTCCAAATATCGACCAGGCGTCTGAGTAGGGATCGAACCCACGACCTCCTGTAAACCAGGCGAGGGAGTTAACATCTCGTCACCACGGCGCCCTTAACGCGCCTTAATTGCAGCTCCGAGAATAAAAACAGCATCAGTTCGAATGTCATTCAGCAAATCTCACTCTCGGTGGCAGGGCGGGTGAGAAAGTGCTGCTCCATAACTGTGGGGACCAGAGGTGACTTGTAGTGATGGATCTAAGATGTGGCTCTGTGTTATCCTCTTCCGTGCGCTGTTCTCTCTTCACGACAATGCCGATAGCAGACTTTGGATACAATTGGGGATATTGTTTTCTTTGCTTATTCATGTTAAGTTAAAAATAAGAAAACTAACACGTCTGTGTTCACGTGTTCCTGTGTATCTCTGCATGCTGCCAGGTGGCTGCTGTCCGTC
This sequence comes from Petromyzon marinus, assembly GCF_048934315.1. Taxonomy (NCBI): domain Eukaryota; kingdom Metazoa; phylum Chordata; class Hyperoartia; order Petromyzontiformes; family Petromyzontidae; genus Petromyzon; species Petromyzon marinus. Next base: position 1,411,081 of record NC_133704.1, on the reverse strand, counting down.
ACTCGGTATCCAGACTTTTGAACGAGTCCCGTCATCCGTGTCAAGGTCTCCTCCATCTCCCACGTCTCATCCACCTCCAGGTGACAACAGCATTCGTTACATCGCTGCGTGAGAGTTTTATAAAAGGACCTCTGGGGCTCATGGCACATTGTACGATAATGAACGCGGAATCAGCAGCTGATCTGTGCAAATTTAAACCTGTCTGGAAAACTTTTCATAGACTGATCCACCGGTTTCAATGAACGAGGAGTCATTTGAAAGCTCGTGTAGTTCACACCAACAAGGTCAAAAGTACAAACAATACATCGAGTACGGATCCAATAATTTGCATTATCTTCACTGGTGCTGTTTATCTGCTATACCGTTTAAGATAGCCTGGCATGTGACGTGGACTCCTTTCAAAATCATACAACAGATGTGTGCCATTGGGGAGGCGCATTTATGGGGACGGGTGGGATACACTGAATGTCAAAGGGCTTCCACTGTTCTGTATTGTATAGACTTGTGAGTGGTGAGGTTCAGGTGGACTAGTGGTGAGTGTCAGGTGAGTGGTGTCAGGTGAGTGGTGAGTGTCAGGTGCGTGGTGAGTGTCTGACCCGCTTTATAGGTAATCGGATTCCTCCAGTAAAAATAAATAGTATGATTGTGAATGTTATGTGAGTGCCACATCACCTATTCCGTAGTACAGGCTGCCCTCCAGTTATTTAAGAAAAGTTCAAGGTCAGAAGGTCATCAGTAAATTGTTTTATGTTACCGCACCTCACCACCGCTTCGTACTGCCGACTTTCCACATCCCACCAATTGGTGTTGGGTCTCCGTCTGGGTGCCTACGGTGCTTTTATTATTTCATTAAGTTATCACTCAGCTTGTTTACCCAGCAAATCCTCGCGGAGTCTCCACTCTTTTTTAGGAAGGTCCTGCCAAGTTTTCCCAGTAGAGAGCGATGTTGCTGCTGTGTCTAATCCCAAATGAGCAATTTGCAAGAATTGTTTTAGCATTGGGATTATTATGGTTAATACCGGTTACACTGCATGGTTTTCTATAGTTATTGGAGGAAAGCGGAGAACCCAGAGGGAACCTATACAGAACAGGGGGAGAACACACAAACGCCACACAGAACCTTGCCTTCATGCACAAGTGCCCTAATCATCGCAACCACTGCTTCTTATTACAATTCTTTCAAGCCGCATTCTGTTCTAAATCTCGGTGTTGCTTACTAGAGCCTGCCATGCACGGTCTAGCATCCCCTACAGGCACCTGCAGTGCTGTACATTACAAAACCAAAAGCTTATTATACATCAACTCAATAACCTTGAGAACCCAGTTTAATCACGGGCTGAGAAAACACAGACTTAAATCCGTGATAGCAGCAGTGCATTTAGCCGCGGTGGCGAGATGTTAACTACCTCGCCTGGTATACAGGAGGCTGTGGGTTCATTCCCAACCCTGACGCCTGTTGTATATTGGAGTTTTTAGTGTCTCTCCCCGTGGTCGCGTGGATTTTTCTCTGGGTCCTCCGATTTTCCCTACACATTTAGACTCAACATGCGTTTAGAGTAATTTGTCTGCTATCAATATCCACGTGATATGCCACTTCGTTGGGCTATCAGTTGCGGCCAGGTCGCTTCTAAAAAGAGCTATATAGCTTAGTGGGCCTTACCTGGTAAAAATAGTTTTAATAGTGTAGTGACATAGTGCTGACTGTTGTACAGCAGCTGCAACTGCAGGTGGGCACTTAGCGCAGACGCCGCTGAGCATATACGCGGGTGTGCCGGCAGAGGGCGGAGGAACTGGGGCAAGGGTCATGGTAGACCTCGTGGGGAGGCCCCTGGAACCCTCTGGAGTGTTCGAGCTGGGAGGCGCGGCTAGGGTGGAGCCAAGCCGCGCCGAGGGGAATAAAAGCAGCGGAGAGCGAGAGCTCCGGGCTGCCGGTTCTGAGATTGGACTCGTCGCTGTCATCGTCGCCGCCCTCGTCGCTACCGCCTTAGCCCGATCATTGCGCGGCTGAACAGTAATTGGCTGTCCCGGTCGACGCCAAAGGTGCAACACGGACAGGGTCGTGTCTGAGATGGGTCGTGCGGCAGTGTGGTAGTGAGAGAGAGGGGGCCCGAATGGTGGCGTGAACTCAACAGCAATAAAAGGGGAGGACGGTGCCTCCTGCGACCACCTCGTCTCTGACTGAGTGTGTGTGCGACGCACGCCACACACACACACAAGCCTCGAGCATCGAGCAGAAGAGAGAACGAGCGGAAGAGATGCACCGACACTACAATAGTATAGGCTTGACATTATTTTCCACCTCCATGTGGCCACTGCGCTGTCCGAGCTCTCGCCGAGCTTCAAATGTCTTACATTGACATTCTAATCTCTCACAATACAATGGCCACCCCCCACATGTCCGTAGTATCTCCCCCACATTGGCAGTAGCTGCCCCGCCCATCTCTAAACCATTTGTAAACAGCTCTTTGATTGGTGTAGACCTACTGCAGATTAGGAGACCTCTCCTACATTAACATTAGCTGCCCCGCCCATCTCTAAACCATTTGTAAACAGCTCTTTGATTGGTGTAGACCTACTGCCGGTGTCGGAGCCCTCTCCTACATTAACATTAGCTACCCTGCCCCCATCTCTAAACTTGTATAAACAGCTCGTTGATTGGTGTAGACCTACTGCCGGTGTAGAGCCCTCTCCTACATTAACATTAGCTGCCCCGCCCATCTCTAAACCTTTATAAACAGCCTGCCTCGGCAGATTTCCCCTATTTTTTCACCTGAAGACGATTGCTTGTGTTGCGATCGAAACGTCGTGATATTGTTATTTTGATTATTTTTCTATCTACGTGGCTTTACCAAAAGACCCAAAGAATATAATAGTATAAACTCTCATTAATTGGCTGAATACATCTCAAAATAAACCCCCAATGCAGGATCCTCCTGCGCCATGACTCTGTGTGGCCTTCTTAGATAAATAAGTAAAATAATAAATAAGTGAATACAATTATTATTTTGTAATTGACTTCGTCCAGCTTTCTGATCCCTTCAAAAAAATCCACTGGTCAATAACCCTGAGATGAATCCTCTCTCTCCTTGCAACATTATCCATGTCGTCCCATCGCAAGCCTGCCTTGCTCATGCAGTGTCTGCTCACCCTCTCTCAAATCCCTGCTTCATATGCACATAGCTACGTAAATATGTAAAAACCTCAGCAAGGTGGTCATATACCCACAAACTTTCGTTTGTGAGTCATACACTCCTGACGACAGAATCATTCTGCCAGACATTTATTTCATTAAAATGCCTTGATGAAATGAAGACTAGCGACAGTGATTCATAATTAATTTTCAGGTTAGGTTGTATTTAAAAAAAAACGTGTCATAAACCCTCATCCACCCGAAACAGGAAACTGCTAAACGTGTCACGTGATTCAAACATGGCCAGATGTATGCCTGCTTCAGAAGCGCCACCACGGGTGTTGTTAGAAAACGACCTCGTAACTTTTACGTCGTGATCACATCCAGCATCATCAGGAGTTCGAGTGATAGCACTTTCTGATCTTTTTCCTTACGTAGATGCCATGACGGCTGTGTCGGGTGGAGGAGGAATTACTACACACATTTTATTTACACGATGACCGTACGCAAAATACTCAATTATGAATCACAATATTGGTCATGAAAGCCTACGTATAAACTAGTGGCGATGTGTATATGGAGGCTGCTGTGGCGCAATGGTCAGAAAACTGGAGTCGCAATCCAGAGGTTGCCGGTTTAATCTCCCGGTGCAACAATGGAAACAATGGGTCAAGTTTCATAAATACCTCCGCATGTTCACCCAGCAGTGTATATGGGAACACCAGAGTAGATCGGGAGGACGTGTGTGGTGGGATAAAGTGTGAGTAATGCCACCTCTTCCAGGATGTCTGGGTAGCGTGGTCGAGTAGACCAATCTAATCTCTCGAGAAAGGCTTCTCTAGAGCTCCCCCTAGGGGAGGTACTTACTTAAGCAAGCAATTGCAGTTCTGCACCTTTGCCACTTTTTAAAAAATAAATGCATACGCAAAAAATAATGTGGTGCCTGCAGGAGGCACTGGAGCAAGTAGGTCTCTGAGATCATATCCGTACTTAGTTGTGTTATACCCTCCTTCTGCGTGGGCTTCTCCCACACAGAGAACACAAATTTCAATGAAACTGACCAAACATCCTGAGAAGACACATTGAGACTACATGAGAGATGGGCATGTACAAGCCCTTTTTATTTTATAAATCCACTTCTAGATAAGTGGCTTCCCCACAACATGCGGGTCATTTGACCGTAATCCCGCGCACCGGTGAGTGTGAGTTGAAGGTGGGGAGCGTAAACATCGGAATAGAGAAGTACACTACAACAACGAATTTTGCTCCAGTGCCTTTGTTGGCCACAACACAGCCCTGCAGACGCCTAGAACACGCGTTTCATGCATGCAGTGGTCACTCATCCAAGCCCTTTCCAAGCTCAACAGTGCTACCGCTCCCGTGATGCGACGAGATCGGGCACATATTGGGCGATTTGGTCATAAGACTTATTGGAACATTCCTGGGCAGTAAGCAAGTATTAGCATTGCTGGAGTTTAGTGAAACATGCAGGTTCACGCAGGGCGGTGACTGGTGGGAAAGGGACGAATAGAGGTTGGGCACACAGACCTGCCATCGTCCCCCAGGCATGGGATCTACTTACAATAACTGGTGGTGGCAAGGTGCGGCATTGTGACCACAGCATTTAAACTGAACCCAGATTCACGTTTCATTTACACAACGCTGTAAACTTTACAACGACTGCATGTATAAACTATTTTTTATTTTACCAGGTAAGGCCCACTGAGCTCTTTTTCAGAAGCGACCAGGCCACAAATGATAGCTCAATGAAGTGGCTGATCATATGGGAATTTATAGCAGCCATATACACTACACACATTTATATATGTGGAGGGAAAAAACAGAGGATGTGGAGAAAAATCCCTGCAATCACGGGGAGAACATGCAAACTCCAAATATAGATGCGTCAAAGTTGGGATTGAATCCACGAGCTCCTGCATACCAGGCGAGATAGTTAACATCTCGCCACCGTGGCGTGTAATAATCACCCAGAGCGCGCCAAATATCGTTGGATCTCAGAAGATACGCAGGGTTGAGCTGGGCTAAGACCATCAACTCGCTAAGCGTGAGAACCCAGTTTAATCATGGGCTGCCAAAACACGGACTTGCATCCAGGATATTAGCAGAGTGGCTCAGCGCTCTGAGCTCTGAGCCACTCGGCAATCTCCGACAAGTATTTTTGTCTGTTAACATTACAAATGACTTACACCAGTGCTCGGTCAAAATTCTCAAATATTTAAATCATAGGCAAGCATTCTGACGTCTTGCCCTCTGACCTGACGCAGGTATTTTATGATCTCCACCCATAATCCAAAGCTAAAATGCAGGGATGTTTTCCCACCTAGAGGCGGCATGAACGGAGCTCATCTTATCACTATGACCACAGTTGCCCAGCACAACCCCCACCTCCAAACGGGGGACAAACCTTACATGGGAACAAATCGTTGGGTCATTATTGATCCTATCAGTGTAACTTTGAGACTTAACAACACCAAAGGGTGTGTAGCATTGCATGCAGAACAGCTCTTAGCCTTATCCAGACCTGCAGCTCAAAATAACTATTTTGTTGTTTAGACCACCAATTACAGAGTCACAGAGTCGAAAACATGTGGCCAGCAGAAAAGGTAGCATCAATATTTCTGGTGTGATGGTTTTTTGTTGTTATTGTAATGTACAGGTTTTGAAATAATTCATATTTGTTATTATCATAATTTCATATTTAAGATTAATTTACCATATTAACTTTTTTTAATTTCAGTCTATTTCAGTGACATTTCAAGAGAAATGTTTCTACTTTTGTCAAATATATTGTTCCCCAACGCTCCCCAATATTTTATTATAATTATGCTATTGTCATTATCATGGAGGTGTTCATCCAGCAGTAGATATATCATGGCTGCTGCTGGTGATAATAATAAATATTATTATTAATAGCGTTTCTGTACATTTACAGCATGGGACGGCGCAAAGCCCAGTGGAGGAGGAACAGGAAACGTCGCGCCAGCGAGAAGAACGAGGCAACTCCAGAGAGCCCCGAGAAAATCGTCCAAGAGTTTTCATCTTGTGGCGAACGCGTGCCAGTGGAACTCAGTACGGTGTCGGGAACCAAACCTCAGCACGATTCCACTGCAAAGCGTGAAGAGGCAAAGGCGTCGCCAGCTGGAGAAAAACTGCGGGAGGATTTGATGGTCGAAGATGCAAAACCTTTGCAGGCGAGGAAGCCGGTCGCAGAGGAAGGCCAGTGCCTGAGTGGGTCGACCGAGAAGGCTAAGAAACATAAAATGGAACGAAGCCAAGAAGAAAAAGACAAGGAGGGGCCTTCACTGGAAGGCGAAGTGCCAACGGGGGCAGCTTTCGGCAAAAAGGAGATTAAGAGCAAATGCAAAAAAACAAAAGTGAAAACTATGCAACTTCTGACTACGGTGGAGTCGAACGATACACAGGAGGCACTGAGGCTGGTGACTTCGAGCACTTCACGAAGCCCGAAAGATGAGATGGCTGTGGAAGACATGAAGGCAAAAAGGGTGAAAATCGAAGTTGTAGAACAACGCGGCAAAGGTGGTGAAGATGGAGGATCAATGGCTGCACCTAAGGAACATCACAAAGCACCCACTGACATTAAAACTCAGACGACGCAACACCAAACTGTTTCACTCGAAAAGTCTTCTTCTGACAAAAATATAAAAGAATTTATTGGCAAACTCCTGACAACTGGAGATGAACACAATCAGGAATCAGTCACATCCAAAGAAATCAAAATCAGAAAAACCAAATTAAAACCAAGCTCTGTCGATGCAGGATTTCAAAAAGACGCAAAAACACAGTCTGAGAGGGGTGGGACAATTTCTGTCGTTCAGAAACACGATACAGGATTAACAACGTCTGAAAAAGGTATTTCAGGTACTGAGACAATCAATGATACTGTAGAGGTCAGAATTGTGAGAGAGAAACACATCATTCAGCAAGCAGTGAAGGACTCGAGCAATTATACCCAAACACGAGATGATCAGTTTGTGCAAGCTATGGCTCCTGCTCAAATAGAGGCTGAAATTGTACCAATTGATCCATCAACCACAGTGAATATATCTCTCATTGAGAAAAGTTCTTTTGCCACACAGTCTGAAGAAGCTCTCGATGACTCTGACACTAAACATGAGATGGAAACGAAGCAGAGCATACCTTCTTTTGTTGAGGCAGAAAATGTAATTGTGGAGTCAACACAAGTTATTAACGTGTCTGTAGAGACTCCATCAATTACGCCGGCTACAACAGGAGAATTGCTGTCTGATCGCCCTGAGGCATGTGCAGAAGCAGAGGAGCAGCAGCAGACAAAATTGGAAGCAATAAATGCCAAGGTAGACACATTTCCTCGAACTACAGAGAGTGAGCAGCCAGCCGTCACACGTGAAGAGCTAGATTCGCGTAGATGTGACGACGTCAAAAGTAACATTGTGACCGAGAATGACATGAAAACGGAAAAAAAAGAAATGCAAGCAGTTGTTCAACCTGTTACGACTCAAGGCATTACACCATTACCAACTCTGACTAACAAAGACACAAATAGGAAAGCTATAGAAATATTAACATCTGAAGTGTTACCAACTGCTGGGCTAGCCACAGTCTCGGAAAAAATGTCTGCAGATAAAACTGAAATGGTAACACATATTAAGAAGCGAAGCAAGGATGATGCAGCAGAACATATTAAAGCCCTGCCTGGTTCCATAAAAGTCACCAATCAATTAACAGATGCAACTACAGTTGTAAAATCTATGACCTTTAATAAATCTAAAAAGGCTTTTGATGACACAGCTGTAACAAAGGAAAATGATCCAAGGGTGACTATGTCTGATGACGTCCAACATTTGAGTGATGAATCAAAGCAAACGATGACACAGATTGAAAAAAGCAAATCAATTTCAACACCTGTAAGTGATGAGATGTATTCTGAACTTGATGAAACTTGTACGGAAGCCCAAATTTTGAAAGACATTCAAGACATAGAAATTGGGACATCAGTGTCAGAGACTGAAATATCTACAGGTGATGGGTTAGATGAGATAGCCACTACCTTGAAGAAGAAAATCACTGTTGGAAAAGACATTACTCTTGGACAGGCTGCGAAAGATACAGAACCTCTGCATACCATACGCAAAGAGGAAGGTCAGCATGATACAACCATTGAAGAAGAAGCTATGCTTCTGAAATCCTCACCCGAAGGTATCCATAAAGTGACTGCAGTGGCACCATCTAGCTCATCACCTACCACAGTTGGAATTAATCTCTACGAAGCTGAAACATGTACAGCTTCCAAAAGTGATGAACAGTTGACAGGCACAAGTGGACTTACACAAGTCAAACAGTTTTTTGAAAAACCAAATGATGCATTTCAACAATCAAGCAACCAGGATGAGAGAAAACCATTCATACAGAGCGTGGAAGCCAAGGCCACAAACGGTGAAACATCTGACACTGTGAAAAGAGAGGCTTTAATTAAAGAAGGAGAAGTGATAACCTGTGTTCATGAGGGAAGTTCCCCTCCAGTTATTGGAGAAGAAACGAAGGTACACGTTTCAAATATAAACACTAAAGTAAGAGTTGAATCATCCGAAGCAGTTATCATGACACAGAGAAATGTTACAACTAAAACAGAAAAACATTCAGAAAGTATCAAAACTGAATCTATACGTGGACATGGTCTGGAACAAATTGGGGCTTCAGAAGGAACACAAACAGATAAGAGGGAAATCTCTCAGAGCAGCTCTTTCCCTGTGAACAAGCAGCAGTTGGAAATCAGCCACCTCTGGTCAAAAACACCGTCAGCTGCCAAGTTGGTGGAAGACAAAACATGTTATTCTGCAATTGTTACAGAAGAATCTATGGCTGCAGAGTCTAAGAATTTTGGTGATTTGACCGAAGCAAAAGCGAATTCAATTCAGCCCAGATTGTCAAAAGACAGAGAAGATCAAACAATAAGCATGAAAGCAGATTTGACGATTCGAGAAAACCAAGGTGTCAAAACAACTGAATTGAGGACTCATTTAGAAGCTGAAGTAGAAGCAGCTGGTTACAAAACGGTAAAAATCAAACAAGACCTTGAGAAATCTGATACCAAATCCAAGAATGTCATCACACAATCCAGTGACATTGAGGCGACGGAAGCAATAACTGAAAATGATCAACAAAAGGAAAGTGACGTTGTAATTGCACCATCCGACACTGCGAGTGAAAAGTGTCCATTAAGTGAAGAAAAAAAGGATGCACAAGGTGACAAAGGTGAGACAACTAAGATCATTGCAGCAAGTGCTCAAGACATGCAACGAGTGGAGAAGATCGGAGAAAGCAAGGAAACAATTAAAGAACCAGATGAAGCTGGATTAACAGTAATGAAAGACAGATTTGAAGAGCTAGAAATCTCAACATGCATGCAACCTTCAACTACTCCAGAAGTCACAACCGTACAAACTGAAGCTCTTGCACAAAAGGAGATCGATAATGAAGTTGATTCTGAAGCCAAGCAACCGGATAGGATCATCCCAAAAGGAGAAACTGCTCGTGTAGGGTTAGAGAATGAAAAGTACCCAAGCATTCTTTCAGATTCTGTGACGACAACTTCACAAGACAAAACTGCTATAGTAATAGAACCTACTGCTGAAACCCCTGAAGAAACTCTTAATGATGAAACCGCCACTGGGAAAGAAAGTGCACCTCTACCAACAGTATGTACAGAGGAATTCCAGAATAAAGAAACTACACAAGAAGTACCGCCTGACCAATCCACACTAGAAATGAATGTGACTGAAGTGGTGGCCTCGATTTCTCCACCTGTCCCTGTGGAACTTCAGTCTGATCATGATGAATTATGCACAGATGTTCCAATTAAAATTGACCAACCAACAGATTTAAATGGACACAAGCAAGACAACCCAAGTGTTGCACCACCAGGTGATACATTTGATGAAGCAACCAGTCAAGATGTGGGAAAACCACTCTTTCAGAGATTAAAAGAGAAGACGAAAGACTTTTTCAGCTCAAAGTCTGAAAATGTGGACACTGACAAATCAATCCCAGCAGATACTGATTCTCAATCAAATGAGGTCGACTCATTCAAAGCCACTAAAGAAGGTGATAAGGAAACTACAGGACATGTAAAAGATATAGAAACCACAGTAGAAAAACAAGTCACAGATGCACTTGTTACAACCAAGACAATTATTGGCACTGAATCTGAAATGTCAGCAAGTGTCCAAACTGCTCAAAAACAAGAAAACATTTGTGAACCAACAGAGACTCCAGAATGTTTGAAAACTAGTTCCAAAGAAGCTTTGCTGATGACAAGCATTCCAGTAGTCAGTCATGATGTCGAAATCAGCATCAAGTTGTCGAATACGGAAATGTTAGCAACAGATGCGTCAGACACATCACATTCTGACGAAAATAAATTGGCTGCAGATTCATCAAAGGATATTGATGATTTGACAAAAGAATTCGATGTTCAACCTTCATCATCTGGAGACAAACAAGACATATTGACGACGATTAACGACCTTACAGTGGTATCAGAAGAAGAGATCAAAGAAGCAAAATTGAGCACTAGTTTAGAAGGTGAAGCGGTTTTAAAAAGGCTGGAAGAAACTGGTGACAAAACGGTAAAAATCAAAGAAAAAGTTGTTACCAAATCGACTGATGTCATCACACTATCCAGTGACATTGAGACGAAAGAAGCAATAACTGAAAAAGATCAACAAAAGGAAAGTGACGTTGTAATTGCACCATCCGACACTGCGAGTGCAAAGCGTCCATTAAGTGAAGAAACAAAGGATGCACAAGGTGACAAAGCTGAGACAACTAAGATCATTGCAGCAAGTGCTCAAGACATGCAACGAGTGGAGGAGATCGGAGAAAGTAAGGAAACAATTAAAGAACCAGATGAAGCTGGATTAACAGTAACGAAAGACACAGTTGAAGAGCTAGAAATCTCAACATACATCCAACCTTCAACAACAAAGTCTGAAAATGTAGAGACTGACAGATCAATCCCAGCAGATACTGATTCTCAATCCAATGAGGTCGACTCAATCAAAGCCACTAAAGAAGGTGATAAGGGAACTACAGCACCTGTAAAAGATATAGAAAGCGCAGTAGAAAAACAAGTCACAGATGCACTTGTTACAACCGAGACAATTATTGGCACTGAATCTGAAATGTCAGCAAGTGTCCAAACTGCTCAAAAACAAGAAAACATTTGTGAACCAACAGAGACTCCAGAATGTTTGAAAACTAGTTCCAAAGAAGCTTTGCTGATCACAAGCATTCCTGAAGTCAGTCATGATGTAGAAATCAGCATCAAGTTGTCGAATACGGACATGTTAGCAACAGATGCGTCAGACACATCACATTGTGAAGAAAATAAATTGTCTGCAGATTCATCAAAGGATATTGATGATTTGAAAAAAGAATTCGATGTTCAACCTCAATCATCTGGAGACAAACAAGACATATTAACGACGATTAACGACCTTACAGTGGTATCAGAAGAAGAGATCAAAGAAGCAAAATTGAGCAATTGTTTAGAAGGTGAAGCGGTTTTAAAAAGTCTGGAAGAAACTGGTGACAAAACGGTAAAAATCAAAGGCAAAGCTGTTACCAAATCGACTGATGTCATCACACTATCCGGTGACATTGAGACGTTAGAAGCAATAACTGAAAAAGATCAACAAAAGGAAAGTGACGTTGTAATTGCACCATCCGACACTGCGAGAGCAAAGCGTCCATTAAGTGAAGAAACAAAGGATGCACAAGGTGACAAAGCTGAGACAATTAAGATCGTTGCAGCAAGTGCTCAAGACATGCAACGAGTGGAGGAGATCGGAGAAAGCAAGGAAACAATTAAAGAACCAAATGAAGCTGGATTAACAGTAACGAAAGACACAGCTGAAGAGCTAGAAATCTCAACATACATCCAACCTTCAACTACTCCAGAAGTCATAACCGTACAAACTGAAGCTCATGCACAACAGGCGATCGATAATGAACTTGATTCTGAAGCAAAGCAACCAGATAGGATCATACCAAAAGGAGAAACTGGTCGTGTAGGGTTAGAGAATGAAAAGTACCCAAGCATTCTATCAGATTCTGTGACCACAACTTCACAAGACAAAACTGCTATTGTAATAGAACCTACTGCTGAAATCCCTGAAGAAACTCTTGATGATGAAACCGCCACTGGGAAAGAAAGTGCACCTCTACCAACAGTATGTACAGAGGAATTCCAGAATAAAGAAACTACACAAGAAGTACCGCCTGACCAATCCACACTAGAAATGAATGTGACTGAAGTGGTGGCCTCGATTTCTCCACCTGTCCCTGTGGATCTTCAGTCTGGTCATGATGAATTATGCACAGATGTTCCAATTAAAATTGACCAACCAACAGATTTAAATGGACACACGCAAGACAAACCGAAGCGTGCACCACCAGGTGATACATTTGATGAAGCAACCAGTCAAGATGTGGGAAAACCACTCTTTCAGAGATTAAAAGAGAAGACGAAAGAATTTTTCAGCTCAAAGTCTGAAAATGTAGAGACTGACAGATCAATCCCAGCAGACACTGATTCTAAATCCAATGCGGTCGGCTCAATCAAAGCCACTAAAGAAGGTGATAAGGAAACTACAGCACATGTAAAAGACATAGAAACCACAGTAGAAAAACAAGTCACAGATGCACTTGTTACAACCAAGACAATTATTGGCACTGAATCTGAAATGTCAGCAAGTGTCCAAACTGCTCAAAAACAAGAAAACATTTGTGAACCAACAGAGACTCCAGAATGTTTGAAAACTAGTTCCAAAGAAGCTTTGCTGATGACAAGCATTCCAGTAGTCAGTCATGATGTCGAAATCAGCATCAAGTTGTCGAATACGGAAATGTTAGCAACAGATGCGTCAGACACATCACATTCTGACGAAAATAAATTGGCTGCAGATTCATCAAAGGATATTGATGATTTGACAAAAGAATTCGATGTTCAACCTTCATCATCTGGAGACAAACAAGACATATTGACGACGATTAACGACCTTACAGTGGTATCAGAAGAAGAGATCAAAGAAGCAAAATTGAGCACTAGTTTAGAAGGTGAAGCGGTTTTAAAAAGGCTGGAAGAAACTGGTGACAAAACGGTAAAAATCAAAGACAAAGTTGTTACCAAATCGACTGATGTCATCACACTATCCAGTGACATTGAGACGAAAGAAGCAATAACTGAAAAAGATCAACAAAAGGAAAGTGACGTTGTAATTGCACCATCCGACACTGCGAGTGCAAAGCGTCCATTAAGTGAAGAAACAAAGGATGCACAAGGTGACAAAGCTGAGACAACTAAGATCATTGCAGCAAGTGCTCAAGACATGCAACGAGTGGAGGAGATCGGAGAAAGTAAGGAAACAATTAAAGAACCAGATGAAGCTGGATTAACAGTAACGAAAGACACAGTTGAAGAGCTAGAAATCTCAACATACATCCAACCTTCAACAACAAAGTCTGAAAATGTAGAGACTGACAGATCAATCCCAGCAGATACTGATTCTCAATCCAATGAGGTCGACTCAATCAAAGCCACTAAAGAAGGTGATAAGGGAACTACAGCACCTGTAAAAGATATAGAAAGCGCAGTAGAAAAACAAGTCACAGATGCACTTGTTACAACCGAGACAATTATTGGCACTGAATCTGAAATGTCAGCAAGTGTCCAAACTGCTCAAAAACAAGAAAACATTTGTGAACCAACAGAGACTCCAGAATGTTTGAAAACTAGTTCCAAAGAAGCTTTGCTGATCACAAGCATTCCTGAAGTCAGTCATGATGTAGAAATCAGCATCAAGTTGTCGAATACGGACATGTTAGCAACAGATGCGTCAGACACATCACATTGTGAAGAAAATAAATTGTCTGCAGATTCATCAAAGGATATTGATGATTTGAAAAAAGAATTCGATGTTCAACCTCAATCATCTGGAGACAAACAAGACATATTAACGACGATTAACGACCTTACAGTGGTATCAGAAGAAGAGATCAAAGAAGCAAAATTGAGCAATTGTTTAGAAGGTGAAGCGGTTTTAAAAAGTCTGGAAGAAACTGGTGACAAAACGGTAAAAATCAAAGGCAAAGCTGTTACCAAATCGACTGATGTCATCACACTATCCGGTGACATTGAGACGTTAGAAGCAATAACTGAAAAAGATCAACAAAAGGAAAGTGACGTTGTAATTGCACCATCCGACACTGCGAGAGCAAAGCGTCCATTAAGTGAAGAAACAAAGGATGCACAAGGTGACAAAGCTGAGACAATTAAGATCGTTGCAGCAAGTGCTCAAGACATGCAACGAGTGGAGGAGATCGGAGAAAGCAAGGAAACAATTAAAGAACCAAATGAAGCTGGATTAACAGTAACGAAAGACACAGCTGAAGAGCTAGAAATCTCAACATACATCCAACCTTCAACTACTCCAGAAGTCATAACCGTACAAACTGAAGCTCATGCACAACAGGCGATCGATAATGAACTTGATTCTGAAGCAAAGCAACCAGATAGGATCATACCAAAAGGAGAAACTGGTCGTGTAGGGTTAGAGAATGAAAAGTACCCAAGCATTCTATCAGATTCTGTGACCACAACTTCACAAGACAAAACTGCTATTGTAATAGAACCTACTGCTGAAATCCCTGAAGAAACTCTTGATGATGAAACCGCCACTGGGAAAGAAAGTGCACCTCTACCAATAGTATGTACAGAGGAATTCCAGAATAAAGAAACTACACAAGAAGTACCGCCTGACCAATCCACACTAGAAATGAATGTGACTGAAGTGGTGGCCTCGATTTCTCCACCTGTCCCTGTGGATCTTCAGTCTGGTCATGATGAATTATGCACAGATGTTCCAATTAAAATTGACCAACCAACAGATTTAAATGGACACACGCAAGACAAACCGAAGCGTGCACCACCAGGTGATACATTTGATGAAGCAACCAGTCAAGATGTGGGAAAACCACTCTTTCAGAGATTAAAAGAGAAGACGAAAGAATTTTTCAGCTCAAAGTCTGAAAATGTAGAGACTGACAGATCAATCCCAGCAGACACTGATTCTAAATCCAATGCGGTCGGCTCAATCAAAGCCACTAAAGAAGGTGATAAGGAAACTACAGCACATGTAAAAGACATAGAAACCACAGTAGAAAAACAAGTCACAGATGCACTTGTTACAACCAAGACAATTATTGGCACTGAATCTGAAATGTCAGCAAGTGTCCAAACTGCTCAAAAACAAGAAAACATTTGTGAACCAACAGAGACTCCAGAATGTTTGAAAACTAGTTCCAAAGAAGCTTTGCTGATCACAAGCATTCCTGAAGTCAGTCATGATGTAGAAATCAGCATCAAGTTGTCGAATACGGAAATGTTAGCAACAGATGCGTCAGACACATCACATTCTGACGAAAATAAATTGGCTGCAGATTCATCAAAGGATATTGATGATTTGACAAAAGAATTCGATGTTCAACCTTCATCATCTGGAGACAAACAAGACATATTGATGACGATTAACGACCTTACAGTGGTATCAGAAGAAGAGATCAAAGAAGCAAAATTGAGCACTAGTTTAGAAGGTGAAGCGGTTTTAAAAAGGCTGGAAGAAACTGGTGACAAAACGGTAAAAATCAAAGACAAAGCTGTTACCAAATCGACTGATGTCATCACACTATCCAGTGACATTGAGATGATAGAAGCAATAACTGAAAAAGATCAACAAAAGGAAAGTGACGTTGTAATTGCACCATCCGACACTGCGAGTCCAAAGCGTCCATTAAGTGAAGAAACAAAGGATGCACAAGGTGACAAAGCTGAGACAACTAAGATCATTGCAGCAAGTGCTCAAGACATGCAACGAGTGGAGGAGATCGGAGAAAGTAAGGAAACAATTAAAGAACCAGATGAAGCTGGATTAACAGTAACGACAGACACAGTTGAAGAGCTAGAAATCTCAACATACATCCAACCTTCAACAACAAAGTCTGAAAATGTAGAGACTGACAGATCAATCCCAGCAGATACTGATTCTCAATCCAATGAGGTCGACTCAATCAAAGCCACTAAAGAAGGTGATAAGGAAACTACAGCACCTGTAAAAGATATAGAAAGCGCAGTAGAAAAACATGTCACAGATGCACTTGTTACAATCGAGACAATTATTGGCACTGAATCTGAAATGTCAGCAAGTGTCCAAACTGCTCAAAAACAAGAAAACATTTGTGAACCAACAGAGACTCCAGAATGTTTGAAAACTAGTTCCAAAGAAGCCTTGCTGATCACAAGCATTCCTGAAGTCAGTCATGATGTAGAAATCAGCATCAAGTTTTCGAATACGGACATGTTAGCAACAGATGCGTCAGACACATCACATTCTGAAGAAAATAAATTGGGTGCAGATTCATCAAAGGATATTGATGATTTGAAAAAAGAATTCGATGTTCAAACTCAATCATCTGGAGACAAACAAGACATATTGACGACGATTAACGACCTTACAGTGGTATCAGAAGAAGAGATCAAAGAAGCAAAATTGAGCACTAGTTTAGAAGGTGAAGCGGTTTTAAAAAGTCTGGAAGAAACTGGTGACAAAACTGTAAAAATCAAAGGCAAAGCTGTTACCAAATCGACTGATGTCATCACACTATCCGGTGACATTGAGACGATAGAAGCAATAACTGAAAAAGATCAACAAAAGGAAAGTGACATTGTAATTGCACCATCCGACACTGCGAGAGCAAAGCGTCCATTAAGTGAAGAAACAAAGGATGCACAAGGTGACAAAGCTGAGACAATTAAGATCGTTGCAGCAAGTGCTCAAGACATGCAACGAGTGGAGGAGATCGGAGAAAGCAAGGAAACAATTAAAGAACCAGATGAAGCTGGATTAACAGTAACGAAAGACACAGCTGAAGAGCTAGAAATCTCAACATACATCCAACCTTCAACTACTCCAGAAGTCATAACCGTACAAACTGAAGCTCATGCACAACAGGCGATCGATAATGAACTTGATTCTGAAGCAAAGCAACCAGATAGGATCATCCCAAAAGGAGAAACTGGTCGTGTAGGGTTAGAGAATGAAAAGTACCCAAGCATTCTATCAGATTCTGTGACCACAACTTCACAAGACAAAACTGCTATTGTAATAGAACCTACTGCTGAAATCCCTGAAGAAACTCTTGATGATGAAACCGCCACTGGGAAAGAAAGTGCACCTCTACCAACAGTATGTACAGAGGAATTCCAGAATAAAGAAACTACACAAGAAGTACCGCCTGACCAATCCACACTAGAAATGAATGTGACTGAAGTGGTGGCCTCGATTTCTCCACCTGTCCCTGTGGATCTTCAGTCTGGTCATGATGAATTATGCACAGATGTTCCAATTAAAATTGACCAACCAACAGATTTAAATGGACACACGCAAGACAAACCGAAGCGTGCACCACCAGGTGATACATTTGATGAAGCAACCAGTCAAGATGTGGGAAAACCACTCTTTCAGAGATTAAAAGAGAAGACGAAAGAATTTTTCAGCTCAAAGTCTGAAAATGTAGAGACTGACAGATCAATCCCAGCAGACACTGATTCTAAATCCAATGCGGTCGGCTCAATCAAAGCCACTAAAGAAGGTGATAAGGAAACTACAGCACATGTAAAAGACATAGAAACCACAGTAGAAAAACAAGTCACAGATGCACTTGTTACAACCAAGACAATTATTGGCACTGAATCTGAAATGTCAGCAAGTGTCCAAACTGCTCAAAAACAAGAAAACATTTGTGAACCAACAGAGACTCCAGAATGTTTGAAAACTAGTTCCAAAGAAGCTTTGCTGATCACAAGCATTCCTGAAGTCAGTCATGATGTAGAAATCAGCATCAAGTTGTCGAATACGGAAATGTTAGCAACAGATGCGTCAGACACATCACATTCTGACGAAAATAAATTGGCTGCAGATTCATCAAAGGATATTGATGATTTGACAAAAGAATTCGATGTTCAACCTTCATCATCTGGAGACAAACAAGACATATTGACGACGATTAACGACCTTACAGTGGTATCAGAAGAAGAGATCAAAGAAGCAAAATTGAGCACTAGTTTAGAAGGTGAAGCGGTTTTAAAAAGGCTGGAAGAAACTGGTGACAAAACGGTAAAAATCAAAGACAAAGCTGTTACCAAATCGACTGATGTCATCACACTATCCAGTGACATTGAGATGATAGAAGCAATAACTGAAAAAGATCAACAAAAGGAAAGTGACGTTGTAATTGCACCATCCGACACTGCGAGTCCAAAGCGTCCATTAAGTGAAGAAACAAAGGATGCACAAGGTGACAAAGCTGAGACAACTAAGATCATTGCAGCAAGTGCTCAAGACATGCAACGAGTGGAGGAGATCGGAGAAAGTAAGGAAACAATTAAAGAACCAGATGAAGCTGGATTAACAGTAACGACAGACACAGTTGAAGAGCTAGAAATCTCAACATACATCCAACCTTCAACAACAAAGTCTGAAAATGTAGAGACTGACAGATCAATCCCAGCAGATACTGATTCTCAATCCAATGAGGTCGACTCAATCAAAGCCACTAAAGAAGGTGATAAGGAAACTACAGCACCTGTAAAAGATATAGAAAGCGCAGTAGAAAAACATGTCACAGATGCACTTGTTACAATCGAGACAATTATTGGCACTGAATCTGAAATGTCAGCAAGTGTCCAAACTGCTCAAAAACAAGAAAACATTTGTGAACCAACAGAGACTCCAGAATGTTTGAAAACTAGTTCCAAAGAAGCCTTGCTGATCACAAGCATTCCTGAAGTCAGTCATGATGTAGAAATCAGCATCAAGTTTTCGAATACGGACATGTTAGCAACAGATGCGTCAGACACATCACATTCTGAAGAAAATAAATTGGGTGCAGATTCATCAAAGGATATTGATGATTTGAAAAAAGAATTCGATGTTCAAACTCAATCATCTGGAGACAAACAAGACATATTGACGACGATTAACGACCTTACAGTGGTATCAGAAGAAGAGATCAAAGAAGCAAAATTGAGCACTAGTTTAGAAGGTGAAGCGGTTTTAAAAAGTCTGGAAGAAACTGGTGACAAAACTGTAAAAATCAAAGGCAAAGCTGTTACCAAATCGACTGATGTCATCACACTATCCGGTGACATTGAGACGATAGAAGCAATAACTGAAAAAGATCAACAAAAGGAAAGTGACGTTGTAATTGCACCATCCGACACTGCGAGAGCAAAGCGTCCATTAAGTGAAGAAACAAAGGATGCACAAGGTGACAAAGCTGAGACAATTAAGATCGTTGCAGCAAGTGCTCAAGACATGCAACGAGTGGAGGAGATCGGAGAAAGCAAGGAAACAATTAAAGAACCAGATGAAGCTGGATTAACAGTAACGAAAGACACAGCTGAAGAGCTAGAAATCTCAACATACATCCAACCTTCAACTACTCCAGAAGTCATAACCGTACAAACTGAAGCTCATGCACAACAGGCGATCGATAATGAACTTGATTCTGAAGCAAAGCAACCAGATAGGATCATCCCAAAAGGAGAAACTGGTCGTGTAGGGTTAGAGAATGAAAAGTACCCAAGCATTCTATCAGATTCTGTGACCACAACTTCACAAGACAAAACTGCTATTGTAATAGAACCTACTGCTGAAATCCCTGAAGAAACTCTTGATGATGAAACCGCCACTGGGAAAGAAAGTGCACCTCTACCAACAGTATGTACAGAGGAATTCCAGAATAAAGAAACTACACAAGAAGTACCGCCTGACCAATCCACACTAGAAATGAATGTGACTGAAGTGGTGGCCTCGATTTCTCCACCTGTCCCTGTGGATCTTCAGTCTGGTCATGATGAATTATGCACAGATGTTCCAATTAAAATTGACCAACCAACAGATTTAAATGGACACACGCAAGACAAACCGAAGCGTGCACCACCAGGTGATACATTTGATGAAGCAACCAGTCAAGATGTGGGAAAACCACTCTTTCAGAGATTAAAAGAGAAGACGAAAGAATTTTTCAGCTCAAAGTCTGAAAATGTAGAGACTGACAGATCAATCCCAGCAGACACTGTTTCTAAATCCAATGCGGTCGGCTCAATCAAAGCCACTAAAGAAGGTGATAAGGAAACTACAGCACATATAAAAGACATAGAAACCACAGTAGAAAAACAAGTCACAGATGCACTTGTTACAACCAAGACAATTATTGGCACTGAATCTGAAATGTCAGCAAGTGTCCAAACTGCTCAAAAACAAGAAAACATTTGTGAACCAACAGAGACTCCAGAATGTTTGAAAACTAGTTCCAAAGAAGCTTTGCTGATCACAAGCATTCCTGAAGTCAGTCATGATGTAGAAATCAGCATCAAGTTGTCGAATACGGAAATGTTAGCAACAGATGCGTCAGACACATCACATTCTGACGAAAATAAATTGGCTGCAGATTCATCAAAGCATATTGATGATTTGACAAAAGAATTCGATGTTCAACCTTCATCATCTGGAGACAAACAAGACATATTGACGACGATTAACGACCTTACAGTGGTATCAGAAGAAGAGATCAAAGAAGCAAAATTGAGCACTAGTTTAGAAGGTGAAGCGGTTTTAAAAAGGCTAGAAGAAACTGGTGACAAAACGGTAAAAATCAAAGACAAAGCTGTTACCAAATCGACTGATGTCATCACACTATCCAGTGACATTGAGATGATAGAAGCAATAACTGAAAAAAATCAACAAAAGGAAAGTGACGTTGTAATTGCACCATCCGACACTGCGAGTCCAAAGCGTCCATTAAGTGAAGAAACAAAGGATGCACAAGGTGACAAAGCTGAGACAACTAAGATCATTGCAGCAAGTGCTCAAGACATGCAACGAGTGGAGGAGATCGGAGAAAGTAAGGAAACAATTAAAGAACCAGATGAAGCTGGATTAACAGTAACGAAAGACACAGTTGAAGAGCTAGAAATCTCAACATACATCCAACCTTCAACAACAAAGTCTGAAAATGTAGAGACTGACAGATCAATCCCAGCAGATACTGATTCTCAATCCAATGAAGTCGACTCAATCAAAGCCACTAAAGAAGGTGATAAGGAAACTACAGCACCTGTAAAAGATATAGAAAGCGCAGTAGAAAAACATGTCACAGATGCACTTGTTACAATCGAGACAATTATTGGCACTGAATCTGAAATGTCAGCAAGTGTCCAAACTGCTCAAAAACAAGAAAACATTTGTGAACCAACAGAGACTCCACAATGTTTGAAAACTAGTTCCAAAGAAGCCTTGCTGATCACAAGCATTCCTGAAGTCAGTCATGATGTAGAAATCAGCATCAAGTTTTCGAATACGGACATGTTAGCAACAGATGCGTCAGACACATCACATTCTGAAGAAAATGAATTGGGTGCAGATTCATCAAAGGATATTGATGATTTGAAAAAAGAATTCGATGTTCAAACTCAATCATCTGGAGACAAACAAGACATATTGACGACGATTAACAACCTTACAGTGGTATCAGAAGAAGAGATCAAAGAAGCAAAATTGAGCATTAGTTTAGAAGGTGAAGCGGTTTTAAAAAGTCTGGAAGAAACTGGTGACAAAACGGTAAAAATCAAAGGCAAAGCTGTTACCAAATCGACTGATGTCATCACACTATCCGGTGACATTGAGACGATAGAAGCAATAACTGAAAAAGATCAACAAAAGGAAAGTGACGTTGTAATTGCACCATCCGACACTGCGAGAGCAAATCGTCCATTAAGTGAAGAAACAAAGGATGCACAAGGTGACAAAGCTGAGACAATTAAGATCGTTGCAGCAAGTGCTCAAGACATGCAACGAGTGGAGGAGATCGGAGAAAGCAAGGAAACAATTAAAGAACCAGATGAAGCTGGATTAACAGTAACGAAAGACACAGCTGAAGAGCTAGAAATCTCAACATACATCCAACCTTCAACTACTCCAGAAGTCATAACCGTACAAACTGAAGCTCATGCACAACAGGCGATCGATAATGAACTTGATTCTGAAGCAAAGCAACCAGATAGGATCATCCCAAAAGGAGAAACTGGTCGTGTAGGGTTAGAGAATGAAAAGTACCCAAGCATTCTATCAGATTCTGTGACCACAACTTCACAAGACAAAACTGCTATTGTATTAGAACCTACTGCTGAAATCCCTGAAGAAACTCTTGATGATGAAACCGCCACTGGGAAAGAAAGTGCACCTCTACCAACAGTATGTACAGAGGAATTCCAGAATAAAGAAACTACACAAGAAGTACCGCCTGACCAATCCACACTAGGAATGAATGTGACTGAAGTGGTGGCCTCGATTTCTCCACCTGTCCCTGTGGATCTTCAGTCTGGTCATGATGAATTATGCACAGATGTTCCAATTAAAATTGACCAACCAACAGATTTAAATGGACACACGCAAGACAAACCGAAGCGTGCACCACCAGGTGATACATTTGATGAAGCAACCAGTCAAGATGTGGGAAAACCACTCTTTCAGAGATTAAAAGAGAAGACGAAAGAATTTTTCAGCTCAAAGTCTGAAAATGTAGAGACTGACAGATCAATCCCAGCAGACACTGATTCTAAATCCAATGCGGTCGGCTCAATCAAAGCCACTAAAGAAGGTGATAAGGAAACTACAGCACATGTAAAAGACATAGAAACCACAGTAGAAAAACAAGTCACAGATGCACTTGTTACAACCAAGACAATTATTGGCACTGAATCTGAAATGTCAGCAAGTGTCCAAACTGCTCAAAAACAAGAAAACATTTGTGAACCAACAGAGACTCCAGAATGTTTGAAAACTAGTTCCAAAGAAGCTTTGCTGATCACAAGCATTCCAGTAGTCAGTCATGATGTCGAAATCAGCATCAAGTTGTCGAATACGGAAATGTTAGCAACAGATGCGTCAGACACATCACATTCTGACGAAAATAAATTGGCTGCAGATTCATCAAAGGATATTGATGATTTGACAAAAGAATTCGATGTTCAACCTTCATCATCTGGAGACAAACAAGACATATTGACGACGATTAACGACCTTACAGTGGTATCAGAAGAAGAGATCAAAGAAGCAAAATTGAGCACTAGTTTAGAAGGTGAAGCGGTTTTAAAAAGGCTGGAAGAAACTGGTGACAAAACGGTAAAAATCAAAGACAAAGCTGTTACCAAATCGACTGATGTCATCACACTATCCAGTGACATTGAGATGATAGAAGCAATAACTGAAAAAGATCAACAAAAGGAAAGTGACGTTGTAATTGCACCATCCGACACTGCGAGTCCAAAGCGTCCATTAAGTGAAGAAACAAAGGATGCACAAGGTGACAAAGCTGAGACAACTAAGATCATTGCAGCAAGTGCTCAAGACATGCAACGAGTGGAGGAGATCGGAGAAAGCAAGGAAACAATTAAAGAACCAGATGAAGCTGGATTAACAGTAACGAAAGACACAGCTGAAGAGCTAGAAATCTCAACATACATCCAACCTTCAACTACTCCAGAAGTCATAACCGTACAAACTGAAGCTCATGCACAACAGGCGATCGATAATGAACTTGATTCTGAAGCAAAGCAACCAGATAGGATCATACCAAAAGGAGAAACTGGTCGTGTAGGGTTAGAGAATGAAAAGTACCCAAGTATTCTATCAGATTCTGTGACCACAACTTCACAAGACAAAACTGCTATTGTAATAGAACCTACTGCTGAAATCCCTGAAGAAACTCTTGATGATGAAACCGCCACTGGGAAAGAAAGTGCACCTCTACCAACACTATGTACAGAGGAATTCCAGAATAAAGAAACTACACAAGAAGTACCGCCTGACCAATCCACACTAGAAATTAATGTGACTGAAGTGGTGGCCTCGATTTCTCCACCTGTCCCTGTGGATCTTCAGTCTGGTCATGATGAATTATGCACAGATGTTCCAATTAAAATTGACCAACCAACAGATTTAAATGGACACACGCAAGACAAACCGAAGCGTGCACCACCAGGTGATACATTTGATGAAGCAACCAGTCAAGATGTGGGAAAACCACTCTTTCAGAGATTAAAAGATAAGACGAAAGAATTTTTCAGCTCAAAGTCTGAAAATGTAGAGACTGACAGATCAATCCCAGCAGACACTGATTCTAAATCCAATGCGGTCGGCTCAATCAAAGCCACTAAAGAAGGTGATAAGGAAACTACAGCACATGTAAAAGATATAGAAACCACAGTAGAAAAACAAGTCACAGATGCACTTGTTACAACCAAGACAATTATTGGCACTGAATCTGAAATGTTAGCAAGTGTCCAAACTGCTCAAAAACAAGAAAACATTTGTGAACCAACAGAGACTCCAGAATGTTTGAAAACTAGTTACAAAGAAGCTTTGCTGATCACAAGCATTCCAGTAGTCAGTCATGATGTAGAAATCAGCATCAAGTTGTCGAATACGGAAATGTTAGCAACAGATGCGTCAGACACATCACATTCTGACGAAAATAAATTGGCTGCAGATTCATCAAAGGATATTGATGATTTGAAAAAAGAATTCGATGTTCAACCTTCATCATCTGGAGACAAACAAGACATATTGACGACGATTAACGACCTTACAGTGGTATCAGAAGAAGAGATCAAAGAAGCAAAATTGAGCACTAGTTTAGAAGGTGAAGCGGTTTTAAAAAGTCTGGAAGAAACTGGTGACAAAACGGTAAAAATCAAAGGCAAACCTGTTACCAAATCGACTGATGTCATCACACTATCCGGTGACATTGAGACGATAGAAGCAATAACTGAAAAAGATCAACAAAAGGAAAATGACGTTGTAATTGCACCATCCGACACTGCGAGAGCAAAGCGACCATTAAGTGAAGAAACAAAGGATGCACAAGGTGACAAAGCTGAGACAATTAAGATCGTTGCAGCAAGTGCTCAAGACATGCAACGAGTGGAGGAGATCGGAGAAAGCAAGGAAACAATTAAAGAACCAGATGAAGCTGGATTAACAGTAACGAAAGACACAGTTGAAGAGCTAGAAATCTCAACATACATCCAACCTTCAACAACAAAGTCTGAAAATGTAGAGACTGACAGATCAATCCCAGCAGATACTGATTCTCAATCCAATGAGGTCGACTCAATCAAAGCCACTAAAGAAGGTGATAAGGAAACTACAGCACCTGTAAAAGATATAGAAAGCGCAGTAGAAAAACAAGTCACAGATGCACTTGTTACAACCAAGACAATTATTGGCACTGAATCTGAAATGTCAGCAAGTGTCCAAACTGCTCAAAAACAAGAAAACATTTGTGAACCAACGGAGACTCCAGAATGTTTGAAAACTAGTTCCAAAGAAGCTTTGCTGATCACAAGCATTCCTGAAGTCAGTCATGATGTAGAAATCAGCATCAAGTTTTCGAATACGGACATGTTAGCAACAGATGCGTCAGACACATCACATTCTGAAGAAAATAAATTGGGTGCAGATTCATCAAAGGATATTGATGATTTGAAAAAAAAATTCGATGTTCAAACTCAATCATCTGGAAACAAACAAGACATATTGACGACGATTAACGACCTTACAGTGGTATCAGAAGAAGAGATCAAAGAAGCAAAATTGAGCACTAGTTTAGAAGGTGAAGCGGTTTTAAAAAGTCTGGAAGAAACTGGTGACAAAACGGAAAAAATCAAAGGCAAAGCTGTTACCAAATCGACTGATGTCATCACACTATCCGGTGACATTGAGACGATAGAAGCTATAACTGAAAAAGATCAACAAAAGGAAAGTGACGTTGTAATTGCACCATCCGACACTGCAAGAGCAAAGCGACAATTAAGGGAAGAAACAAAGGATGCACAAGGTGACAAAGCTGAGACAATTAAGATCGTTGCAGCAAGTGCTCAAGACATGCAACGAGTGGAGGAGATCGGAGAAAGCAAGGAAACAATTAAAGATCCAGATGAAGCTGGATTAACAGTAACGAAAGACACAGCTGAAGAGCTAGAAATCTCAACATACATCCAACCTTCAACTACTCCAGAAGTCATAACCGTACAAACTGAAGCTCATGCACAACAGGCGATCGATAATGAACTTGATTCTGAAGCAAAGCAACCAGATAGCATCCCAAAAGGAGAAACTGGTCGTGTAGGGTTAGAGAATGAAAAGTACCCAAGCATTCTATCAGATTCTGTGACCACAACTTCACAAGACAAAACTGCTATTGTAATAGAACCTACTGCTGAAATCCCTGAAGAAACTCTTGATGATGAAACCGCCACTGGGAAAGAAAGTGCACCTCTACCAACAGTATGTACAGAGGAATTCCAGAATAAAGAAACTACACAAGAAGTACCGCCTGACCAATCCACACTAGAAATGAATGTGACTGAAGTGGTGGCCTCGATTTCTCCACCTGTCCCTGTGGATCGTCAGTCTGGTCATGATGAATTATGCACAGATGTTCCAATTAAAATTGACCAACCAACAGATTTAAATGGACACACGCAAGACAAACCGAAGCGTGCACCACCAGGTGATACATTTGATGAAGCAACCAGTCAAGATGTGGGAAAACCACTCTTTCAGAGATTAAAAGAGAAGACGAAAGAATTTTTCAGCTCAAAGTCTGAAAATGTAGAGACTGACAGATCAATCCCAGCAGACACTGATTCTAAATCCAATGCGGTCGGCTCAATCAAAGCCACTAAAGAAGGTGATAAGGAAACTACAGCACATGTAAAAGATATAGAAACCACAGTAGAAAAACAAGTCACAGATGCACTTGTTACAACCAAGACAATTATTGGCACTGAATCTGAAATGTCAGCAAGTGTCCAAACTGCTCAAAAACAAGAAAACATTTGTGAACCAACAGAGACTCCAGAATGTTTGAAAACTAGTTCCAAAGAAGCTTTGCTGATCACAAGCATTCCAGTAGTCAGTCATGATGTCGAAATCAGCATCAAGTTGTCGAATACGGAAAAGTTAGCAACAGATGCGTCAGACACATCACATTCTGACGAAAATAAATTGGCTGCAGATTCATCAAAGCATATTGATGATTTGACAAAAGAATTCGATGTTCAACCTTCATCATCTGGAGACAAACAAGACATATTGACGACGATTAACGACCTTACCGTGGTATCAGAAGAAGAGATCAAAGAAGCAAAATTGAGCACTAGTTTAGAAGGTGAAGCGGTTTTAAAAAGGCTGGAAGAAACTGGTGACAAAACGGTAAAAATCAAAGACAAAGCTGTTACCAAATCGACTGATGTCATCACGCTATCCGGTGACAGTGAGACGATAGAAGCAATAACTGAAAAAGATCAACAAAAGGAAAGTGACGTTGTAATTGCACCATCCGACACTGCGAGTGCAAAGCGTCCATTAAGTGAAGAAACAAAGGATGCACAAGGTGACAAAGCTGAGACAACTAAGATCATTGCAGCAAGTGCTCAAGACATGCAACGAGTGGAGGAGATCGGAGAAAGTAAGGAAACAATTAAAGAACCAGATGAAGCTGGATTAACAGTAACGAAAGACACAGTTGAAGAGCTAGAAATCTCAACATACATCCAACCTTCAACAACAAAGTCTGAAAATGTAGAGACTGACAGATCAATCCCAGCAGATACTGATTCTCAATCCAATGAGGTCGACTCAATCAAAGCCACTAAAGAAGGTGATAAGGAAACTACAGCACCTGTAAAAGATATAGAAAGCGCAGTAGAAAAACATGTCACAGATGCACTTGTTACAATCGAGACAATTATTGGCACTGAATCTGAAATGTCAGCAAGTGTCCAAACTGCTCAAAAACAAGAAAACATTTGTGAACCAACAGAGACTCCACAATGTTTGAAAACTAGTTCCAAAGAAGCCTTGCTGATCACAAGCATTCCTGAAGTCAGTCATGATGTAGAAATCAGCATCAAGTTTTCGAATACGGACATGTTAGCAACAGATGCGTCAGACACATCACATTCTGAAGAAAATAAATTGGGTGCAGATTCATCAAAGGATATTGATGATTTGAAAAAAGAATTCGATGTTCAAACTCAATCATCTGGAGACAAACAAGACATATTGACGACGATTAACGACCTTACAGTGGTATCAGAAGAAGAGATCAAAGAAGCAAAATTGAGCACTAGTTTAGAAGGTGAAGCGGTTTTAAAAAGTCTGGAAGAAACTGGTGACAAAACGGTAAAAATCAAAGGCAAAGCTGTTACCAAATCGACTGATGTCATCACACTATCCGGTGACATTGAGACGATAGAAGCAATAACTGAAAAAGATCAACAAAAGGAAAATGACGTTGTAATTGCACCATCCGACACTGCGAGAGCAAAGCGACCATTAAGTGAAGAAACAAAGGATGCACAAGGTGACAAAGCTGAGACAATTAAGATCGTTGCAGCAAGTGCTCAAGACATGCAACGAGTGGAGGAGATCGGAGAAAGCAAGGAAACAATTAAAGAACCAGATGAAGCTGGATTAACAGTAACGAAAGACACAGTTGAAGAGCTAGAAATCTCAACATACATCCAACCTTCAACAACAAAGTCTGAAAATGTAGAGACTGACAGATCAATCCCAGCAGATACTGATTCTCAATCCAATGAGGTCGACTCAATCAAAGCCAGTAAAGAAGGTGATAAGGAAACTACAGCACCTGTAAAAGATATAGAAAGCGCAGTAGAAAAACAAGTCACAGATGCACTTGTTACAACCAAGACAATTATTGGCACTGAATCTGAAATGTCAGCAAGTGTCCAAACTGCTCAAAAACAAGAAAACATTTGTGAACCAACAGAGACTCCAGAATGTTTGAAAACTAGTTCCAAAGAAGCTTTGCTGATCACAAGCATTCCTGAAGTCAGTCATGATGTAGAAATCAGCATAAAGTTGTCGAATACGGACATGTTAGCAACAGATGCGTCAGACACATCACATTCTCAAGAAAATAAATTGGGTGCAGATTCATCAAAGGATATTGATGATTTGAAAAAAGAATTCGATGTTCAAACTCAATCATCTGGAGACAAACAAGACATATTGACGACGATTAACGACCTTACAGTGGTATCAGAAGAAGAGATCAAAGAAGCAAAATTGAGCACTAGTTTAGAAGGTGAAGCGGTTTTAAAAAGTCTGGAAGAAACTGGTGACAAAACGGTAAAAATCAAAGGCAAAGCTGTTACCAAATCGACTGATGTCATCACACTATCCGGTGACATTGAGACGATAGAAGCAATAACTGAAAAAGATCAACAAAAGGAAAGTGACGTTGTAATTGCACCATCCGACACTGCGAGAGCAAAGCGACCATTAAGTGAAGAAACAAAGGATGCACAAGGTGACAAAGCTGAGACAATTAAGATCGTTGCAGAAAGTGCTCAAGACATGCAACGAGTGGAGGAGATCGGAGAAAGCAAGGAAACAATTAAAGATCCAGATGAAGCTGGATTAACAGTAACGAAAGACACAGCTGAAGAGCTAGAAATCTCAACATACATCCAACCTTCAACTACTCCAGAAGTCATAACCGTACAAACTGAAGCTCATGCACAACAGGCGATCGATAATGAACTTGATTCTGAAGCAAAGCAACCAGATAGCATCCCAAAAGGAGAAACTGGTCGTGTAGGGTTAGAGAATGAAAAGTACCCAAGCATTCTATCAGATTCTGTGACCACAACTTCACAAGACAAAACTGCTATTGTAATAGAACCTACTGCTGAAATCCCTGAAGAAACTCTTGATGATGAAACCGCCACTGGGAAAGAAAGTGCACCTCTACCAACAGTATGTACAGAGGAATTCCAGAATAAAGAAACTACACAAGAAGTACCGCCTGACCAATCCACACCAGAAATGAATGTGACTGAAGTGGTGGCCTCGATTTCTCCACCTGTCCCTGTGGATCGTCAGTCTGGTCATGATGAATTATGCACAGATGTTCCAATTAAAATTGACCAACCAACAGATTTAAATGGACACACGCAAGACAAACCGAAGCGTGCACCACCAGGTGATACATTTGATGAAGCAACCAGTCAAGATGTGGGAAAACCACTCTTTCAGAGATTAAAAGAGAAGACGAAAGAATTTTTCAGCTCAAAGTCTGAAAATGTAGAGACTGACAGATCAATCCCAGCAGACACTGATTCTAAATCCAATGCGGTCGGCTCAATCAAAGCCACTAAAGAAGGTGATAAGGAAACTACAGCACATGTAAAAGATATAGAAACCACAGTAGAAAAACAAGTCACAGATGCACTTGTTACAACCAAGACAATTATTGGCACTGAATCTGAAATGTCAGCAAGTGTCCAAACTGCTCAAAAACAAGAAAACATTTGTGAACCAACAGAGACTCCAGAATGTTTGAAAACTAGTTCCAAAGAAGCTTTGCTGATCACAAGCATTCCAGTAGTCAGTCATGATGTCGAAATCAGCATCAAGTTGTCGAATACGGAAAAGTTAGCAACAGATGCGTCAGACACATCACATTCTGACGAAAATAAATTGGCTGCAGATTCATCAAAGCATATTGATGATTTGACAAAAGAATTCGATGTTCAACCTTCATCATCTGGAGACAAACAAGACATATTGACGACGATTAACGACCTTACCGTGGTATCAGAAGAAGAGATCAAAGAAGCAAAATTGAGCACTAGTTTAGAAGGTGAAGCGGTTTTAAAAAGGCTGGAAGAAACTGGTGACAAAACGGTAAAAATCAAAGACAAAGCTGTTACCAAATCGACTGATGTCATCACGCTATCCGGTGACAGTGAGACGATAGAAGCAATAACTGAAAAAGATCAACAAAAGGAAAGTGACGTTGTAATTGCACCATCCGACACTGCGAGTGCAAAGCGTCCATTAAGTGAAGAAACAAAGGATGCACAAGGTGACAAAGCTGAGACAACTAAGATCATTGCAGCAAGTGCTCAAGACATGCAACGAGTGGAGGAGATCGGAGAAAGTAAGGAAACAATTAAAGAACCAGATGAAGCTGGATTAACAGTAACGAAAGACACAGTTGAAGAGCTAGAAATCTCAACATACATCCAACCTTCAACAACAAAGTCTGAAAATGTAGAGACTGACAGATCAATCCCAGCAGATACTGATTCTCAATCCAATGAGGTCGACTCAATCAAAGCCACTAAAGAAGGTGATAAGGAAACTACAGCACCTGTAAAAGATATAGAAAGCGCAGTAAAAAAACAAGTCACAGATGCACTTGTTACAACCGAGACAATTATTGGCACTGAATCTGAAATGTCAGCAAGTGTCCAAACTGCTCAAAAACAAGAAAACATTTGTGAACCAACAGAGACTCCAGAATGTTTGAAAACTAGTTCCAAAGAAGCTTTGCTGATCACAAGCATTCCTGAAGTCAGTCATGATGTAGAAATCAGCATAAAGTTGTCGAATACGGACATGTTAGCAACAGATGCGTCAGACACATCACATTCTGAAGAAAATAAATTGGGTGCAGATTCATCAAAGGATATTGATGATTTGAAAAAAGAATTCGATGTTCAAACTCAATCATCTGGAGACAAACAAGACATATTGACGACGATTAACGACCTTACAGTGGTATCAGAAGAAGAGATCAAAGAAGCAAAATTGAGCACTAGTTTAGAAGGTGAAGCGGTTTTAAAAAGTCTGGAAGAAACTGGTGACAAAACGGTAAAAATCAAAGGCAAAGCTGTTACCAAATCGACTGATGTCATCACACTATCCGGTGACATTGAGACGATAGAAGCAATAACTGAAAAAGATCAACAAAAGGAAAATGACGTTGTAATTGCACCATCCGACACTGCGAGAGCAAAGCGACCATTAAGTGAAGAAACAAAGGATGCACAAGGTGACAAAGCTGAGACAATTAAGATCGTTGCAGCAAGTGCTCAAGACATGCAACGAGTGGAGGAGATCGGAGAAAGCAAGGAAACAATTAAAGAACCAGATGAAGCTGGATTAACAGTAACGAAAGACACAGTTGAAGAGCTAGAAATCTCAACATACATCCAACCTTCAACAACAAAGTCTGAAAATGTAGAGACTGACAGATCAATCCCAGCAGATACTGATTCTCAATCCAATGAGGTCGACTCAATCAAAGCCAGTAAAGAAGGTGATAAGGAAACTACAGCACCTGTAAAAGATATAGAAAGCGCAGTAGAAAAACAAGTCACAGATGCACTTGTTACAACCAAGACAATTATTGGCACTGAATCTGAAATGTCAGCAAGTGTCCAAACTGCTCAAAAACAAGAAAACATTTGTGAACCAACAGAGACTCCAGAATGTTTGAAAACTAGTTCCAAAGAAGCTTTGCTGATCACAAGCATTCCTGAAGTCAGTCATGATGTAGAAATCAGCATAAAGTTGTCGAATACGGACATGTTAGCAACAGATGCGTCAGACACATCACATTCTCAAGAAAATAAATTGGGTGCAGATTCATCAAAGGATATTGATGATTTGAAAAAAGAATTCGATGTTCAAACTCAATCATCTGGAGACAAACAAGACATATTGACGACGATTAACGACCTTACAGTGGTATCAGAAGAAGAGATCAAAGAAGCAAAATTGAGCACTAGTTTAGAAGGTGAAGCGGTTTTAAAAAGTCTGAAAGAAACTGGTGACAAAACGGTAAAAATCAAAGGCAAAGCTGTTACCAAATCGACTGATGTCATCACACTATCCGGTGACATTGAGACGATAGAAGCAATAACTGAAAAAGATCAACAAAAGGAAAGTGACGTTGTAATTGCACCATCCGACACTGCGAGAGCAAAGCGACCATTAAGTGAAGAAACAAAGGATGCACAAGGTGACAAAGCTGAGACAATTAAGATCGTTGCAGAAAGTGCTCAAGACATGCAACGAGTGGAGGAGATCGGAGAAAGCAAGGAAACAATTAAAGATCCAGATGAAGCTGGATTAACAGTACCGAAAGACACAGCTGAAGAGCTAGAAATCTCAAGATACATCCAACCTCCAACTACTCCAGAAGTCATAACCGTACAAACTGAAGCTCATGCACAACAGGCGATCGATAATGAACTTGATTCTGAAGCAAAGCAACCAGATAGCATCCCAAAAGGAGAAACTGGTCGTGTAGGGTTAGAGAATGAAAAGTACCCAAGCATTCTATCAGATTCTGTGACCACAACTTCACAAGACAAAACTGCTATTGTAATAGAACCTACTGCTGAAATCCCTGAAGAAACTCTTGATGATGAAACCGCCACTGGGAAAGAAAGTGCACCTCTACCAACAGTATGTACAGAGGAATTCCAGAATAAAGAAACTACACAAGAAGTACCGCCTGACCAATCCACACCAGAAATGAATGTGACTGAAGTGGTGGCCTCGATTTCTCCACCTGTCCCTGTGGATCGTCAGTCTGGTCATGATGAATTATGCACAGATGTTCCAATTAAAATTGACCAACCAACAGATTTAAATGGACACACGCAAGACAAACCGAAGCGTGCACCACCAGGTGATACATTTGATGAAGCAACCAGTCAAGATGTGGGAAAACCACTCTTTCAGAGATTAAAAGAGAAGACGAAAGAATTTTTCAGCTCAAAGTCTGAAAATGTAGAGACTGACAGATCAATCCCAGCAGACACTGATTCTAAATCCAATGCGGTCGGCTCAATCAAAGCCACTAAAGAAGGTGATAAGGAAACTACAGCACATGTAAAAGATATAGAAACCACAGTAGAAAAACAAGTCACAGATGCACTTGTTACAACCAAGACAATTATTGGCACTGAATCTGAAATGTCAGCAAGTGTCCAAACTGCTCAAAAACAAGAAAACATTTGTGAACCAACAGAGACTCCAGAATGTTTGAAAACTAGTTCCAAAGAAGCTTTGCTGATCACAAGCATTCCAGTAGTCAGTCATGATGTCGAAATCAGCATCAAGTTGTCGAATACGGAAATGTTAGCAACAGATGCGTCAGACACATCACATTCTGACGAAAATAAATTGGCTGCAGATTCATCAAAGGATATTGATGATTTGACAAAAGAATTCGATGTTCAACCTTCATCATCTGGAGACAAACAAGACATATTGACGACGATTAACGACCTTACAGTGGTATCAGAAGAAGAGATCAAAGAAGCAAAATTGAGCACTAGTTTAGAAGGTGAAGCGGTTTTAAAAAGGCTGGAAGAAACTGGTGACAAAACGGTAAAAATCAAAGACAAAGCTGTTACCAAATCGACTGATGTCATCACGCTATCCGGTGACAGTGAGACGATAGAAGAAATAACTGAAAAAGATCAACAAAAGGAAAGTGACGTTGTAATTGCACCATCCGACACTGCGAGTGCAAAGCGTCCATTAAGTGAAGAAACAAAGGATGCACAAGGTGACAAAGCTGAGACAACTAAGATTATTGCAGCAAGTGCTCAAGACATGCAACGAGTGGAGGAGATCGGAGAAAGTAAGGAAAAAATTAAAGAACCAGATGAAGCTGGATTAACAGTAACGAAAGACACAGTTGAAGAGCTAGAAATCTCAACATACATCCAACCTTCAACAACAAAGTCTGAAAATGTAGAGACTGACAGATCAATCCCAGCAGATACTGATTCTCAATCCAAAGAGGTCGACTCAATCAAAGCCACTAAAGAAGGTGATAAGGAAACTACAGCACCTGTAAAAGATATAGAAAGCGCAGTAGAAAAACAAGTCACAGATGCACTTGTTACAACCGAGACAATTATTGGCACTGAATCTGAAATGTCAGCAAGTGTCCAAACTGCTCAAAAACAAGAAAACATTTGTGAACCAACAGAGACTCCAGAATGTTTGAAAACTAGTTCCAAAGAAGCTTTGCTGATCACAAGCATTCCTGAAGTCAGTCATGATGTAGAAATCAGCATAAAGTTGTCGAATACGGACATGTTAGCAACAGATGCGTCAGACACATCACATTCTGAAGAAAATAAATTGGGTGCAGATTCATCAAAGGATATTGATGATTTGAAAAAAGAATTCGATGTTCAAACTCAATCATCTGGAGACAAACAAGACATATTGACGACGATTAACGACCTTACAGTGGTATCAGAAGAAGAGATCAAAGAAGCAAAATTGAGCACTAGTTTAGAAGGTGAAGCGGTTTTAAAAAGTCTGGAAGAAACTGGTGACAAAACGGTAAAAATCAAAGGCAAAGCTGTTACCAAATCGACTGATGTCATCACACTATCCGGTGACATTGAGACGATAGAAGCAATAACTGAAAAAGATCAACAAAAGGAAAATGACGTTGTAATTGCACCATCCGACACTGCGAGAGCAAAGCGACCATTAAGTGAAGAAACAAAGGATGCACAAGGTGACAAAGCTGAGACAATTAAGATCGTTGCAGCAAGTGCTCAAGACATGCAACGAGTGGAGGAGATCGGAGAAAGCAAGGAAACAATTAAAGAACCAGATGAAGCTGGATTAACAGTAACGAAAGACACAGTTGAAGAGCTAGAAATCTCAACATACATCCAACCTTCAACAACAAAGTCTGAAAATGTAGAGACTGACAGATCAATCCCAGCAGATACTGATTCTCAATCCAATGAGGTCGACTCAATCAAAGCCAGTAAAGAAGGTGATAAGGAAACTACAGCACCTGTAAAAGATATAGAAAGCGCAGTAGAAAAACAAGTCACAGATGCACTTGTTACAACCAAGACAATTATTGGCACTGAATCTGAAATGTCAGCAAGTGTCCAAACTGCTCAAAAACAAGAAAACATTTGTGAACCAACAGAGACTCCAGAATGTTTGAAAACTAGTTCCAAAGAAGCTTTGCTGATCACAAGCATTCCTGAAGTCAGTCATGATGTAGAAATCAGCATAAAGTTGTCGAATACGGACATGTTAGCAACAGATGCGTCAGACACATCACACTCTCAAGAAAATAAATTGGGTGCAGATTCATCAAAGGATATTGATGATTTGAAAAAAGAATTCGATGTTCAAACTCAATCATCTGGAGACAAACAAGACATATTGACGACGATTAACGACCTTACAGTGGTATCAGAAGAAGAGATCAAAGAAGCAAAATTGAGCACTAGTTTAGAAGGTGAAGCGGTTTTAAAAAGTCTGGAAGAAACTGGTGACAAAACGGTAAAAATCAAAGGCAAAGCTGTTACCAAATCGACTGATGTCATCACACTATCCGGTGACATTGAGACGATAGAAGCAATAACTGAAAAAGATCAACAAAAGGAAAGTGACGTTGTAATTGCACCATCCGACACTGCGAGAGCAAAGCGACCATTAAGTGAAGAAACAAAGGATGCACAAGGTGACAAAGCTGAGACAATTAAGATCGTTGCAGAAAGTGCTCAAGACATGCAACGAGTGGAGGAGATCGGAGAAAGCAAGGAAACAATTAAAGATCCAGATGAAGCTGGATTAACAGTAACGAAAGACACAGCTGAAGAGCTAGAAATCTCAACATACATCCAACCTTCAACTACTCCAGAAGTCATAACCGTACAAACTGAAGCTCATGCACAACAGGCGATCGATAATGAACTTGATTCTGAAGCAAAGCAACCAGATAGCATCCCAAAAGGAGAAACTGGTCGTGTAGGGTTAGAGAATGAAAAGTACCCAAGCATTCTATCAGATTCTGTGACCACAACTTCACAAGACAAAACTGCTATTGTAATAGAACCTACTGCTGAAATCCCTGAAGAAACTCTTGATGATGAAACCGCCACTGGGAAAGAAAGTGCACCTCTACCAACAGTATGTACAGAGGAATTCCAGAATAAAGAAACTACACAAGAAGTACCGCCTGACCAATCCACACCAGAAATGAATGTGACTGAAGTGGTGGCCTCGATTTCTCCACCTGTCCCTGTGGATCGTCAGTCTGGTCATGATGAATTATGCACAGATGTTCCAATTAAAATTGACCAACCAACAGATTTAAATGGACACACGCAAGACAAACCGAAGCGTGCACCACCAGGTGATACATTTGATGAAGCAACCAGTCAAGATGTGGGAAAACCACTCTTTCAGAGATTAAAAGAGAAGACGAAAGAATTTTTCAGCTCAAAGTCTGAAAATGTAGAGACTGACAGATCAATCCCAGCAGACACTGATTCTAAATCCAATGCGGTCGGCTCAATCAAAGCCACTAAAGAAGGTGATAAGGAAACTACAGCACATGTAAAAGATATAGAAACCACAGTAGAAAAACAAGTCACAGATGCACTTGTTACAACCAAGACAATTATTGGCACTGAATCTGAAATGTCAGCAAGTGTCCAAACTGCTCAAAAACAAGAAAACATTTGTGAACCAACAGAGACTCCAGAATGTTTGAAAACTAGTTCCAAAGAAGCTTTGCTGATCACAAGCATTCCAGTAGTCAGTCATGATGTCGAAATCAGCATCAAGTTGTCGAATACGGAAATGTTAGCAACAGATGCGTCAGACACATCACATTCTGACGAAAATAAATTGGCTGCAGATTCATCAAAGGATATTGATGATTTGACAAAAGAATTCGATGTTCAACCTTCATCATCTGGAGACAAACAAGACATATTGACGACGATTAACGACCTTACAGTGGTATCAGAAGAAGAGATCAAAGAAGCAAAATTGAGCACTAGTTTAGAAGGTGAAGCGGTTTTAAAAAGGCTGGAAGAAACTGGTGACAAAACGGTAAAAATCAAAGACAAAGCTGTTACCAAATCGACTGATGTCATCACGCTATCCGGTGACAGTGAGACGATAGAAGCAATAACTGAAAAAGATCAACAAAAGGAAAGTGACGTTGTAATTGCACCATCCGACACTGCGAGTGCAACGCGTCCATTAAGTGAAGAAACAAAGGATGCACAAGGTGACAAAGCTGAGACAACTAAGATTATTGCAGCAAGTGCTCAAGACATGCAACGAGTGGAGGAGATCGGAGAAAGTAAGGAAAAAATTAAAGAACCAGATGAAGCTGGATTAACAGTAACGAAAGACACAGTTGAAGAGCTAGAAATCTCAACATACATCCAACCTTCAACAACAAAGTCTGAAAATGTAGAGACTGACAGATCAATCCCAGCAGATACTGATTCTCAATCCAAAGAGGTCGACTCAATCAAAGCCACTAAAGAAGGTGATAAGGAAACTACAGCACCTGTAAAAGATATAGAAAGCGCAGTAGAAAAACAAGTCACAGATGCACTTGTTACAACCGAGACAATTATTGGCACTGAATCTGAAATGTCAGCAAGTGTCCAAACTGCTCAAAAACAAGAAAACATTTGTGAACCAACAGAGACTCCAGAATGTTTGAAAATTAGTTCCAAAGAAGCTTTGCTGATCACAAGCATTCCTGAAGTCAGTCATGATGTAGAAATCAGCATCAAGTTGTCGAATACGGACATGTTAGCAACAGATGCGTCAGACACATCACATTCTGAAGAAAATAAATTGGGTGCAGATTCATCAAAGGATATTGATGATTTGAAAAAAGAATTCGATGTTCAAACTCAATCATCTGGAGACAAACAAGACATATTGACGACGATTAACGACCTTACAGTGGTATCAGAAGAAGAGATCAAAGAAGCAAAATTGAGCACTAGTTTAGAAGGTGAAGCGGTTTTAAAAAGTCTGGAAGAAACTGGTGACAAAACGGTAAAAATCAAAGGCAAAGCTGTTACCAAATCGACTGATGTCATCACACTATCCGGTGACATTGAGACGATAGAAGCAATAACTGAAAAAGATCAACAAAAGGAAAGTGACGTTGTAATTGCACCATCCGACACTGCGAGAGCAAAGCGACCATTAAGTGAAGAAACAAAGGATGCACAAGGTGACAAAGCTGAGACAATTAAGATCGTTGCAGCAAGTGCTCAAGACATGCAACGAGTGGAGGAGATCGGAGAAAGCAAGGAAACAATTAAAGAACCAGATGAAGCTGGATTAACAGTAACGAAAGACACAGCTGAAGAGCTAGAAATCTCAACATACATCCAACCTTCAACTACTCCAGAAGTCATAACCGTACAAACTGAAGCTCATGCACAACAGGCGATCGATAATGAACTTGATTCTGAAGCAAAGCAACCAGATAGGATCATCCCAAAAGGAGAAACTGGTCGTGTAGGGTTAGAGAATGAAAAGTACCCAAGCATTCTATCAGATTCTGTGACCACAACTTCACGAGACATAACTGCTATTGTAATAGAACCTACTGCTGAAATCCCTGAAGAAACTCTTGATGATGAAACCGCCACTGGGAAAGAAAGTGCACCTCTACCAACAGTATGTACAGAGGAATTCCAGAATAAAGAAACTACACAAGAAGTACCGCCTGACCAATCCACACTAGAAATGAATGTGACTGAAGTGGTGGCCTCGATTTCTCCACCTGTCCCTGTGGATCTTCAATCTGGTCATGATGAATTATGCACAGATGTTCCAATTAAAATTGACCAACCAACAGATTTAAATGGACACACGCAAGACAAACCGAAGCGTGCACCACCAGGTGATACATTTGATGAAGCAACCAGTCAAGATGTGGGAAAACCACTCTTTCAGAGATTAAAAGAGAAGACGAAAGAATTTTTCAGCTCAAAGTCTGAAAATGTAGAGACTGACAGATCAATCCCAGCAGACACTGATTCTAAATCCAATGCGGTCGGCTCAATCAAAGCCACTAAAGAAGGTGATAAGGAAACTACATCACATGTAAAAGACATAGAAACCACAGTAGAAAAACAAGTCACAGATGCACTTGTTACAATCGAGACAATTATTGGCACTGAATCTGAAATGTCAGCAAGTGTCCAAACTGCTCAAAAACAAGAAAACATTTGTGAACCAACAGAGACTCCAGAATGTTTGAAAACTAGTTCCAAAGAAGCTTTGCTGATCACAAGCATTCCTGAAGTCAGTCATGATGTAGAAATCAGCATAAAGTTGTCGAATACGGACATGTTAGCAACAGATGCGTCAGACACATCACATTCTGAAGAAAATAAATTGGGTGCAGATTCATCAAAGGATATTGATGATTTGAAAAAAGAATTCGATGTTCAAACTCAATCATCTGGAGACAAACAAGACATATTGACGACGATTAACGACCTTACAGTGGTATCAGAAGAAGAGATCAAAGAAACAAAATTGAGCACTAGTTTAGAAGGTGAAGCGGTTTTAAAAAGTCTGGAAGAAACTGGTGACAAAACGGTAAAAATCAAAGGCAAAGCTGTTACCAAATCGACTGATCTCATCACACTATCCGGTGACATTGAGACGATAGAAGCAATAACTGAAAAAGATCAACAAAAGGAAAGTGACGTTGTAATTGCACCATCTGACACTGCGAGAGCAAAGCGACCATTAAGTGAAGAAACAAAGGATGCACAAGGTGACAAAGCTGAGACAATTAAGATCGTTGCAGCAAGTGCTCAAGACATGCAACGAGTGGAGGAGATCGGAGAAAGCAAGGAAACAATTAAAGAACCAGATGAAGCTGGATTAACAGTAACGAAAGACACAGCTGAAGAGCTAGAAATCTCAACATACATCCAACCTTCAACTACTCCAGAAGTCATAACCGTACAAACTGAAGCTCATGCACAACAGGCGATCGATAATGAACTTGATTCTGAAGCAAAGCAACCAGATAGGATCATCCCAAAAGGAGAAACTGGTCGTGTAGGGTTAGAGAATGAAAAGTACCCAAGCATTCTATCAGATTCTGTGACCACAACTTCACGAGACATAACTGCTATTGTAATAGAACCTACTGCTGAAATCCCTGAAGAAACTCTTGATGATGAAACCGCCACTGGGAAAGAAAGTGCACCTCTACCAACAGTATGTACAGAGGAATTCCAGAATAAAGAAACTACACAAGAAGTACCGCCTGACCAATCCACACTAGAAATGAATGTGACTGAAGTGGTGGCCTCGATTTCTCCACCTGTCCCTGTGGATCTTCAGTCTGGTCATGATGAATTATGCACAGATGTTCCAATTAAAATTGACCAACCAACAGATTTAAATGGACACACGCAGGACAAACCGAAGCGTGCACCACCAGGCGATACATTTGATGAAGCAACCAGTCAAGATGTGGGAAAACCACTCTTTCAGAGATTAAAAGAGAAGACGAAAGAATTTTTCAGCTCAAAGTCTGAAAATGTAGAGACTGACAGATCAATCCCAGCAGATACTGATTCTCAATCCAATGAGGTCGACTCAATCAAAGCCACTAAAGAAGGTGATAAGGAAACTACATCACATGTAAAAGAAATAGACAGCACAGTAGAAAAACAAGTCACAGATGCACTTGTTACAACCGAGACAATTATTGGCACTGAATATGAAATGTCAGCAAGTGTCCAAACTGCTCAAAAACAAGAAAACATTTTTGAGCCAACAGAGACTCCAGAATGTTTGAAAACTAGTTCCAAAGAAGCTTTGCTGATCACAAGCATTCCTGAAGTCAGTCATGATGTAGAAATCAGCATAAAGTTGTCGAATACGGACATGTTAGCAACAGATGCGTCAGACACATCACATTCTGAAGAAAATAAATTGGGTGCAGATTCATCAAAGGATATTGATGATTTGAAAAAAGAATTCGATGTTCAAACTCAATCATCTGGAGACAAACAAGACATATTGACGACGATTAACGACCTTACAGTGGTATCAGAAGAAGAGATCAAAGAAACAAAATTGAGCACTAGTTTAGAAGGTGAAGCGGTTTTAAAAAGTCTGGAAGAAACTGGTGACAAAACGGTAAAAATCAAAGGCAAAGCTGTTACCAAATCGACTGATCTCATCACACTATCCGGTGACATTGAGACGATAGAAGCAATAACTGAAAAAGATCAACAAAAGGAAAGTGACGTTGTAATTGCACCATCTGACACTGCGAGAGCAAAGCGACCATTAAGTGAAGAAACAAAGGATGCACAAGGTGACAAAGCTGAGACAATTAAGATCGTTGCAGCAAGTGCTCAAGACATGCAACGAGTGGAGGAGATCGGAGAAAGCAAGGAAACAATTAAAGAACCAGATGAAGCTGGATTAACAGTAACGAAAGACACAGCTGAAGAGCTAGAAATCTCAACATACATCCAACCTTCAACTACTCCAGAAGTCATAACCGTACAAACTGAAGCTCATGCACAACAGGCGATCGATAATGAACTTGATTCTGAAGCAAAGCAACCAGATAGGATCATCCCAAAAGGAGAAACTGGTCGTGTAGGGTTAGAGAATGAAAAGTACCCAAGCATTCTATCAGATTCTGTGACCACAACTTCACGAGACATAACTGCTATTGTAATAGAACCT
The DNA here is from genome assembly GCF_048934315.1 of Petromyzon marinus. NCBI lineage: Eukaryota > Metazoa > Chordata > Hyperoartia > Petromyzontiformes > Petromyzontidae > Petromyzon > Petromyzon marinus. Next base: position 1,368,364 of record NC_133704.1, on the reverse strand, counting down.
ACTGCTGAAATCCCTGAAGAAACTCTTGATGATGAAACCGCCACTGGGAAAGAAAGTGCACCTCTACCAACAGTATGTACAGAGGAATTCCAGAATAAAGAAACTACACAAGAAGTACCGCCTGACCAATCCACACTAGAAATGAATGTGACTGAAGTGGTGGCCTCGATTTCTCCACCTGTCCCTGTGGATCTTCAGTCTGGTCATGATGAATTATGCACAGATGTTCCAATTAAAATTGACCAACCAACAGATTTAAATGGACACACGCAAGACAAACCGAAGCGTGCACCACCAGGTGATACATTTGATGAAGCAACCAGTCAAGATGTGGGAAAACCACTCTTTCAGAGATTAAAAGATAAGACGAAAGAATTTTTCAGCTCAAAGTCTGAAAATGTAGAGACTGACAGATCAATCCCAGCAGACACTGATTCTAAATCCAATGCGGTCGGCTCAATCAAAGCCACTAAAGAAGGTGATAAGGAAACTACAGCACATGTAAAAGATATAGAAACCACAGTAGAAAAACAAGTCACAGATGCACTTGTTACAACCAAGACAATTATTGGCACTGAATCTGAAATGTCAGCAAGTGTCCAAACTGCTCAAAAACAAGAAAACATTTGTGAACCAACAGAGACTCCAGAATGTTTGAAAACTAGTTCCAAAGAAGCTTTGCTGATCACAAGCATTCCAGTAGTCAGTCATGATGTCGAAATCAGCATCAAGTTGTGGAATACGGAAATGTCAGCAACAGATGCGTCAGACACATCACATTCTGACGAAAATAAATTGGCTGCAGATTCATCAAAGGATATTGATGATTTGACAAAAGAATTCGATGTTCAACCTTCATCATCTGGAGACAAACAAGACATATTGACGACGATTAACGACCTTACAGTGGTATCAGAAGAAGAGATCAAAGAAGCAAAATTGAGCACTAGTTTAGAAGGTGAAGCGGTTTTAAAAAGGCTGGAAGAAACTGGTGACAAAACGGTAAAAATCAAAGACAAAGCTGTTACCAAATCGACTGATGTCATCACGCTATCCGGTGACAGTGAGACGATAGAAGCAATAACTGAAAAAGATCAACAAAAGGAAAGTGACGTTGTAATTGCACCATCCGACACTGCGAGTGCAAAGCGTCCATTAAGTGAAGAAACAAAGGATGCACAAGGTGACAAAGCTGAGACAACTAAGATCATTGCAGCAAGTGCTCAAGACATGCAACGAGTGGAGGAGATCGGAGAAAGTAAGCAAACAATTAAAGAACCAGATGAAGCTGGATTAACAATAACGAAAGACACAGTTGAAGAGCTAGAAATCTCAACATACATCCAACCTTCAACAACAAAGTCTGAAAATGTAGAGACTGACAGATCAATCCCAGCAGATACTGATTCTCAATCCAATGAGGTCGACTCAATCAAAGCCACTAAAGAAGGTGATAAGAAAACTACAGCACCTGTAAAAGATATAGAAAGCGCAATAGAAAAACAAGTCACAGATGCACTTGTTACAACCGAGACAATTATTGGCACTGAATCTGAAATGTCAGCAAGTGTCCAAACTGCTCAAAAACAAGAAAACATTTGTGAACCAACAGAGACTCCAGAATGTTTGAAAACTAGTTCCAAAGAAGCTTTGCTGATCACAAGCATTCCTGAAGTCATTCATGATGTAGAATTCAGCATCAAGTTGTCGAATACGGAAATGTTAGCAACAGATGCGTCAGACACATCACATTCTGAAGAAAATAAATTGGCTGCAGATTCACCAAAGGATATTGATGATTTGAAAAAAGAATTCGATGTTCAAACTCAATCATCTGGAGACAAACAAGACATATTGACGACGATTAACGACCTTACAGTTGTATCAGAAGAAGAGATCAAAGAAGCAAAATTGAGCACTAGTTCAGAAGGTGAAGCGGTTTTAAAAAGTCTGGAAGAAACTGGTGACAAAACGGTAAAAATCAAAGGCAAAGCTGATACCAAATCGACTGATGTCATCACACTATCCGGTGACATTGAGACGATAGAAGCAATAACTGAAAAAGATCAACAAAAGGAAAGTGACTTTGTAATTGCACCATCCGACACTGCGAGTGCAAAGCGTCCATTAAGTGAAGAAACAAAGGATGCACAAGGTGACAAAGCTGAGACAATTAAGATCGTTGCAGCAAGTGCTCAAGACATGCAACGAGTGGAGGAGATCGGAGAAAGCAAGGAAACAATTAAGGAACCAGATGGAGCTGGATTAACAGTAACGAAAGACACAGCTGAAGAGCTAGAAATCTCAACATACATCCAACCTTCAACTACTCCAGAAGTCATAACCGTACAAACTGAAGCTCATGCACAACAGGAGATCGATAATGAACTTGATTCTGAAGCCAAGCAACTAGATAGGATCATCCCAAAAGGAGAAACTGGTCATGTAGGGTTAGAGAATGAAAAGTACCCAAGCATTCTATCAGATTCTGTGACCACAACTTCACAAGATAAAACTGCTATTGTAATAGAAACTACTGCTGAAATCCCTGAAGAAACTCTTGATGATGAAACCGCCACTGGGAAAGAAAGTGCACCTCTACCAACAGTATGTACAGAGGAATTCCAGAATAAAGAAACTACACAAGAAGTACCGCCTGACCAAATCACACTAGAAATGAATGTGACTGAAGTGGTGGCCTCGATTTCTCCACCTGTCCCTGTGGAACTTCAGTCTGGTCAAGATGAATTATGCACAGATGTTCCAATTAAAATTCACCAACCAACAGATTTAAATGGACACACGCAGGACAAACCGAAGCGTGCACCACCAGGCGATACATTTGATGAAGCAACCAGTCAAGATGTGGGAAAACCACTCTTTCAGAGATTAAAAGAGAAGACGAAAGAATTTTTCAGCTCAAAGTCTGAAAATGTAGAGACTGACAGATCAATCCCAGCAGATACTGATTCTCAATCCAATGAGGTCGACTCAATCAAAGCCACTAAAGAAGGTGATAAGGAAACTACAGCACATGTAAAAGAAATAGACAGCACAGTAGAAAAACAAGTCACAGATGCACTTGTTACAACCGAGACAATTATTGGCACTGAATATGAAATGTCAGCAAGTGTCCAAACTGCTCAAAAACAAGAAAACATTTTTGAGCCAACAGAGACTCCAGAATGTTTGAAAACTAGCTCCAAAGAAGATTTGCTGATCACAAGCATTCCTGAAGTCATTCATGATGTAGAAATCAGCATCAAGTTGTCGAATACGGAAATGTTAGCAACAGATGCGTCAGACACATCACATTCTGAAGAAAATAAATTGGCTGCAGATTCATCAAAGGATTTTGATGATTTGAAAAAAGAATTCGATGTTCAACCTCAATCATCTGGAGACAAACAAGACATAATGACGACGATTAACGACCTTACAGTTGTATCAGAAGAAGAGATCAAAGAAGCAAAATTGAGCACTAGTTCAGAAGGTGAAGCGGTTTTAAAAAGTCTGGAAGAAACTGGTGACAAAACGGTAAAAATCAAAGGCAAAGCGGTTACCAAATCGACTGATGTCATGACACTATCCGGTGACATTGAGACGATAGAAGCAATAACTGAAAAAGATCAACAAAAGGAAAGTGACGTTGTAGTTGCACCATCTGACACTGCGAGTGCAAAGCGTCCATTAAGTGAAGAAACAAAGGATGCAAAAGGTGACAAAGTTGAGACAATTAAGATCGTTGCAGCAAGTGCTCAAGACATGCAACGAGCGGAGGAGATCGGAGAAAGCAAGGAAACAATTAAAGAACCAGATCAATCTGGATTAACAGTAACGAAAGACACAGCTGAAGAGCTAGAAATCTCAACATACATCCAACCTTCAACTACTCCAGAAGTCATAACCGTACAAACTGAAGCTCATGCACAACAGGAGATCGATAATGAACTTGATTCTGAAGCCAAGCAACCAGATAGGATCATCCCAAAAGGAGAAACTGGTCGTGTAGGGTTAGAGAATGAAAAGTACCCAAGCATTCTATCAGATTCTGTGACCACAACTTCACAAGACAAAACTGCTATTGTAATAGAACCTACTGCTGAAATCCCTGAAGAAACTCTTGATGATGAAACCGCCACTGGGAAAGAAAATGCACCTCTACCAACAGTATGTACAGAGAAATTCCAGAATAAAGAAACTACACAAGAAGTACCGCCTGACCAATCCACACTAGAAATGAATGTGACTGAAGTGGTGGCCTCGATTTCTCCACCTGTCCCTGTGGAACTTCAGTCTGGTCAAGATGAATTATGCACAGATGTTCCAATTAAAATTGACCAACCAACAGATTTAAATGGACACACGCAGGACAAACCGAAGCGTGCACCACCAGGTGATACATTTGATGAAGCAACCAGTCAAGATGTGGGAAAACCACTCTTTCAGAGATTAAAAAAGAAGACGAAAGAATTTTTCAGCTCAAAGTCTGAAAATGTAGAGACTGACAGATCAATCCCAGCAGATACTGATTCTCAATCCAATGAGGTCGACTCAATCAAAGCCACTAAAGAAGGTGATAAAGAAACTACAGCACATGTAAAAGAAATAGAAAGCACAGTAGAAAAACAAGTCACAGATGCACTTGTTACAACCGAGACAATTATTGGCACTGAATCTGAAATGTCAGCAAGTGTCCAAACTGCTCAAAAACAAGAAAACATTTGTGAACCAACAGAGACTCCAGAATGTTTGAAAACTAGCTCCAAAGAAGCTTTGCTGATCACAAGCATTCCTGAAGTCATTCATGATGTAGAAATCAGCATCAAGTTGTCGAATACGGAAATGTTAGCAACAGATGCGTCAGACACATCACATTCTGAAGAAAATAAATTGGCTGCAGATTCATCAAAAGATTTTGATGATTTGAAAAAAGAATTCGATGTTCAACCTCAATCATCTGGAGACAAACAAGACATATTGACGACGATTAACGACCTTACAGTTGTATCAGAAGAAGAGATCAAAGAAGCAAAATTGAGCACTAGTTCAGAAGGTGAAGCGGTTTTAAAAAGTCTGGAAGAAACTGGTGACAAAACCGTAAAAATCAAAGACAAAGCTGTTACCAAATCAACTGATGTCATCACACTATCCGGTGACATTGAGACGATAGAGGCAATAACTGAAAAAGATCAACAAAAGGAAAGTGACGTTGTAATTGCACCATCTGACACTGCGAGTGCAAAGCGTCCATTAAGTGAAGAAACAAAGGATGCACAAGGTGACAAAGGTGAGACAACTAAGATCATTGTAGCAAGTGCTCAAGATAAGCAACGAGTGGAAGAGATTGGTGAAAGCAAGGAAAACACTCAAGAACCTGAAGCAATTGCTTTTTCCGTACGTATCAATATTATTAAACCTCTAGAAAAATCTGCAGGCATCCAAACGACTAATGTTAGAAAAGTCACACTTGAACTGAATGTGCTTTCTGCAGATGAAAAAATAAATGATGCAGAATCCTCTGACATTGAGCACGGTGCTTTGATTATGCTAGACAGTAAAAAGTCACTCACTGGAGATTCATTTACCTTGAGTATAACCTCTTCAGATAAACCGACTGAAACAAAAGAAGTTCCTACCATTGCAACATCTGAAAAGACCGTCCTTGACACTGACACCACAAAAACAAATGAACCCCAGCATGTAACGTCTGCTCTGGAAGTGTGCGATGAAAGATTAACCCAACCAGAAAGTGATACTCCAAAATCTCCCCCTGAAATAAATGAGGTTGAAGTGGTCACATCTCTTTTACCACCTTCCACTGATAATATGTATGCTGCTGTTGAGAAAACTTCCAAAGATAGAGCACACAAACTTCAAAATACCTCGTTAGAATCAGTTGCTTCTGTGGAGAGTGAACAAACAGAGGCAGATAGTACACCATTCGTGGAGGGACAACTTCAAAAGGAGAGGACAAAATCTGTTATTGATATAATGATAGAAAAAGCTCAAGGCATTTTAACTGACAAGTCTGACAGTGAGGAAGAGGATGCAGTTTTCCCAGAAGCTGAAGTCCAACATTACGAGACTGATACATCTGAAACCACATCTGGTATGTCTGCAGAGAGCATCATAGAAACTACACGTGATGTTCATGGTAATGTTGAAGAGAAAATTGTTATCAATGGTGAGGTTGTTTCAGAATTAACATCTCATGGGCAAGAAATTTCAGTTGATATCATGCTTACCGCTCATCCAGACAATGTCCCTCAGCCAATTGTACATTCTGAAGAAGTCACATCTACATTACCATCTATCAGTGATGAAATGCAGGCTGATATTGACAAGATGTGCACAGACGAATCGAGCATGCACAAAATACATTCGAAAGAAGTACTTTTTTCGGTGGAAAAGAAGAATACTAATCCAGACACAACAGAAGGATTGGATGATGCACCGTATCATAGAAAGAGGAAAAAATCAATAATTGATATTATTATAGAAAAAGCTAAGGACATAATTCATAGACCATCTGAAAGTGAGGTAATTGAATCGGTCTCCCAAGAAGAAATTGAATCCAAGGATAAAAAGGTTGATACACTTGATACCACGTCTGATCATACTTTAGAGCTGCATGTGAAAACTACGCAACATGTGAATGTTACTGCAGATGAGGAACTCGATCATGCCAGTGATGTAATGTGTTCAAATGTTAAAGCAGTCAGCACCACTACTTGTCCAGAAAGTACCCCTGTACTCAGCGAGACTTCTGCAGTTAAAGAATTAAATGATGAAGAACACACCAATATCGCACATTTTTCTTGGACTGTTCCAGAGGTAGAAATTGGCATGATAAAATCCGATGTTAAAAAGTCGAGCGCTGACAAATCAGTTCCCTTCAATGCAATCTCTTCAGTTGAATCTAGTGTTGAAAAAGAAGAGTTTTTCACAGTAACATCTCAAAATACCATCAGTGACACTGACACAACAAAAATAAGTGACTCCAGGTGTAGTACGTCTGATCTGGAAGTGCGCAGTGAAAGAGTGACCCAACCAGAAAGTGAGACTCTCAAATGCCCACCCGAAGTGAGCGAGGCTGAAGCAGTCGCATCTCTTTTACCGCCTTCCACTGACAAAAGTAATTCTGATCTCGATAAAACTTGCAAAGACATAGCAACCAAAGTTGAGAAGACCACGTTAGAATTACTTGCGTCTGTTGAGGCTGAGAAAATAGAGGCAGATGCAGCCGAATTTGTAGATGAAAAACTTAATGAAAAGAGTAAAACATCATTTGTTGATATTACCATAGAAAAAGCAAAAGGTATGTTTACTGACAAGTCTGACAGTGACGAAGAGGACTTAGGTTTCCCAGAAGAAACTGAAGTCCAAGATTATGAGACTGATACATCTGAAACTACATCTGGTTCATCTGCAGAAAGTGAAAAAGTAATAACAGATGTGGTTGTTTCAAAATTAAAATCTGAAGGGCAAGGAATTGCAGTTGATGATGAGCTTATTACAGATGATGTAAATGAGGCAGCGGCATCTATCTTACTGGTTTCCTCCGGAGAAATTCATGCTGATCTTGACATAGCATGCACGGACGAATCAAGCAGGCAAATAGAAACATCAAGAACACTGGTTTCATCTGCGGAAAATAGGAATACTCATTCAGATACAACAGAAGGATTGCATGATCAACCATCTCATAGAGAGAGGAAAAAATCCATTATTGATATTGTCATTGAAAAAGCTAAAGGCATAATTACTGGACCATCTGAGAGTGGCGTAACAGAGGCAACCTCCCAAAAACAAATTACATCTGAAGATAAAAAGGTTGATACACCTGATGGCACATCTCATGATACTTTGGAAGTACATGCAACAACTATTCAACTTGTGCATGCGATTGCAGATGACGAAATGATTCATGCCAGTCATGTAACCACTGTGAATATGAATGCAGTTAGCACCACCACTCATCCAGAAAGTACCGTTATACCAAGCGACACTTCTACAGTCGAAGAAACAAATGATGACAAACGCTCAGAAATTACGCGTACTTCCTGGAATATTCCAGAGGTAGAATTCGGTATTGTAATTGCTGATACTAAAAAGTCAAGCGATGCAGAGAGAGTTACTTTGACAACAATCTCTTTAGATAAAAGCGCGGTTACAAAAGGGCCTTGCTTGGCAACTGCCAGTGATACTGATGCCACAAAAATAAGTGAAGCCCCGTGTTTAACATCTGAACTGGTAAATGAAATTGATCCAGTTGCAAGGCCTGAAGAGACTGTGCACGATACCACCACCGCCAAAGAGGAAACTGAAGCTCAGACTCTCATTTCACCACTTGAAGTAAATGCGGCTGAAGATAGAGAATCTATTTCACCTGCGGCCACTGACGAAATGGATGCCAATCTCTTTGACATGTATGTAGACGAAACAACCAAACTTGTAAACGTCTCTTGTGAATCGGTTGTCTCTGCAGAAACTAAAAAAAATAGGATGAATACAAGAGAAAGAGTCTACGAAGAACCACATCGAAAAGAGAGGAGCAAATCTCTAATTGACATTGCCATAGAAAGAGCCAAAGACATGTTTGCTGGACCAACTAATAGAGAGGAATATGCGTCAGTCTCCCAAAAAGAAATTGAAGACGGGGACGATGTGACCGACACATTTGATACTGCATCTGATGTCACTGCGGAAAGTGATCAAGAAACTATACATCGTGAAGTTCTTTTAAGCAAAGAAAGTGCTGAAACTATTGATGCAACCGTTTCAAATTTCCAAGCAGATAAAGTGGAAGGAGCAGTCGAAAACGAGAAACCTACTTCAGAAATCAACACTGCACCAATTTTGACATCTCAAGAAGTCGAAAAAAATAACGAAGAATTCCCCGAAGCCAAGACCGTTTCTGAGAGCATCGCAGTGGATATAGCTGGAATTGTTATCGCAGAACCTACAACCCCGGGAGGTGAGTCGATTATCGTAACCACAACTTCTTCAGGCAGTGTCCCAGTTCTGAAAGGTGAAGCTCACGTTGCGCAGTCAGCTCAGATTCTCAGTGATGCTCACATCATGAAAGGATTTGTCCCTCAGAATAGAACGTTTACAATGGAGGTTCATCATAAAGAAATGAAAGAAATGGATGACCAAGAAGAAAGTGATGCAGTTTCTACACTGAATAAAGACAAGGAGGAAAAACTGGAAGAAGAATTGAAAGTTAAATTACATCAGTCAGAACCAACATCTACCAAAATGCATGAAGCTCTGCCCACAACTACAAAGCCCATCACCAACATCAGCACCTCTTCTGCACTTGACGTCACAAGTGCACCAAGAGCCACAGAAACGCCTACAAAAGAACAAGGATTACCCACACACATCCCACGTGATAATCCTGAAGAAAGCTCCACGACGGTAACAAGGGTTTACGTTGACAACACGTGCATTGAGGAGGAAGTTTACATTGTTACATTCATCTCTACAATTTGTAAGTCATCTGCAGATGCATTGACCTCTGAGGAAGAAACATCTCGTGATTCGCAGAAATCCACGTTATATGACGTCTCAATCCTTCAACCAATAGAGACACCTATTGAAACTTTTGAAAATCAACAAACATTTAGCACAATGTCTGAGCAACCCAAACACGATCAGCCAAATGTGCTAGAAGACAATGTATTCCTTGCACATGACCAACCTCAAAAGACAATCGATGGGTCAACATTTGGAGGAGGAAAGCCTGAAGCTGATAGAAACCAGAGCAATCCTTCTTCATCCACTGAGGAATGCATGGCGTATTTGAAAAACACATTGAGTCCAACAGGGAGCGAAGTTCAAATAACAATCGTAAACAAAGAAGACGTGGACATAATTTACATAAGGCCTGCTCGAAAAAGTGTCTCGGTTGAAAGTTTGGAGGTTACCAATGAAGTGCATCAAAGTGCGAGTGGGAAGGATTGTCTAGCACATCTTTCCTCTGCCACGGAAGGTGTCACACACGAAGCAACAGAAGCGTCCTCCACACACACCCAGAAGCAGGGCACTAAAAACTCACTGACGGAAACTGGAACAACCACAACAGAAGGGCCATTCATTGTAACCACGGCATCTACAGAGGAGACTATGGCTTTTGCTTTAAGGCCAAAAGAGACCCCTCATGACACTTATCCCATTACAGAAACTGTAATGCATGACTGGGAAGAAGTTACCACTTGCAAAGATGATCATCGGGTTGTTGACCCTGTAGGAGAAGTCAAAGAGCCTTCATTAACGACTGCCACATCAACATTGGTCACTGCTCCGCTTAAATTTTACCGCAAGGAAACATTTTCAGATGGAGCGACAAAACACAGAGACGGTTCAGAATTTTGTGCCAAAGTGACAAATGAGCTGAGAGAGGAAGAATGTATCAAAGAGCCACCTTTCAAACAAGAGGAAGCCATTGAAAAGGCCGAAGAACTCATCAGTGGAAGCAATTTTGCCTTAACACAAGAAGAGACCTCAAAACTTCTCAGTGAAACAGAAGAACAAAGTGACTCAGGAAAAGTAACTGAAAAACATACATTACAGGAAACACTTTCAATCGTCACTGATAAAGAATGCAACGATGATGATGAAGAATCGTTTTATGCAAATACTGCACCTGCTTCCGTGCAATATCAAATTCAGGAACACGATAAATCAACAATACAGTTACCTCCTGATCAGTCAACGAGTCAAGGAGATGCGCAAACAACTTTCATTGGCAGGATCATACAGACAGCTAAAAGTTTGTTAACTGGAAAATCTAAGTCAGACCAGGAAGACACCTCAAATCCCCAATTAACAACAGAAATACATGCTGACACAGGCGATGCATCTGTTTCCATTTCAGAAAATGAGAAAGAATCAACATGTGGTAAAGATACGGCGGAGAGTAAGATTACCGCCGATGCTGCTGACACATTTGCAGAAGAATATGGGACAGGTCGAGGATTGCCATGGAATATCACTCAACACGTGTCTTTTGCCGCTACTGAAACCACTGATTTAAACAAATTGCTTGACCAGGCACAATTTATCAATGTAAACGATGAGTTAGCCTATAGGAATGATAAACATGACATTTCGTCAATAACAGGCCAAGGAGAACTAAATGAACTCGCATTGACAGATGCTCCATCAGGTGAGAGCATAACTGATGAAACAACTGAAGTCCGAGTCGGAGATGAAACTATACAAGACCATGCAGATGTGATGAAAAGACGGTTAATTAGTTGCACCGGGGATGAAACACAGATTTCATTTGTCTACATCGGTGACACAGAAATTATGTATATAAAACCAGCTCGAAAAGATTCAGCTGCTTGTCTCGTTGATGAAGGATATGAAGTTGCCAGTGGAAAAGATCCCGAAGCATCAACTCAATATTTTTATCAACATCAGCAGTTTGGAATGATGGAACCCCACGTACACATAGAGTCTAGTGACAAGGGTAGTCCTACAAGTACAGCAGCTGTCTCTGATTCCTCCTGTGTAGATACATGGGTGCATGCATTTAAGGAACTTGAAGCAGAATTGGAGGACTCTAAAAGCAAAGCTGAAGCTGATGATTTTACATTCTGGAGAGAGGAATCCTTTGTCCAGCCTACCTCAACTGATGAACTTCCTCTCACTGAACTAAATATCACAGCCTTGACAACAGAATCCGCTGAAATGAAGAATGAACCAGAATTGCAATCATCAATACCACATACAACCTTCAATAAAATTCACCTCTATTATCCCAAGAGCAACACGGAACATACAGAAGAGGAGCGGGAGATTGAGACCTTGTCTGCAGCCATTGCCTCCACGGCATGTGAAGAAGGAATTATTACAAGTGAAGAATTGCTGAAACGTTCAAAAGCTTCCATTAAACCAGACATTATTCTTGTCCATACTGCCAAATCAGGAATTGGTCATCAAGAAGCCTCCATACACACAACTGCTTTAGCAGCTAAAGAGGATACTAAAGATGAAAGTGATTTAGTCAATGCAGATTTACTACGCATTGAAACTAAATTAGCCGCCGATTCCTCTGAAGGTAACACTGCATACGCGGCTGAAACGGGATTCGATGCACCAATTGAAGAGGGCCATAGTTCAGCTTCTACTGCAGACACGATTGATTTTCCGCCTGCAAAATTAAATGAACTCGAAATCGATGGAACTAATGTTGAAGCGACAACTCGGACTGCTGCATCGGTGCAAGTCGACACATTGTTAAAATCGACTGTCACCGCCGAAAGTCCTCCTGATCACCATAACACTTGTAAGGACGCAACCACTGACAGCGAAGAGTGCCCGACAGATTTTGTGGATGAACAACTGCAAGAGGTGGATATAAATAAAACGTCTTTTATTAATCGAACAATACAAAAGTTGAAAGACATTTTCACTGGAATGCCAGTTAACGAGGAGACGCAGTTGACACGTGAAGAACATTTGGAAGCCAACACTGGTGAGTTGGAGACAACCAACAGAGTTAAAGAAAGTCCACATTCTAAGTTTCAAGTTGAAGCTGGCGACACCAGAGATTTGGAAAAAGAAGTCAAACAAACAGAAGAATTACATGCTGGTGCCCATTCTAGTCCTGATCAAGACGTTAATGTGGTCACTGACTACATTACTGACGAAGGTATAACTGTTGGTGGAAGCAAGAGAAGTACAACCGATCATTTCATTATTCAGAGGTCAGAGCGTGTTAATCCTTTTAATGACATGAGTATATCTTTATCTGATAGAGCGGTGACAATAACTGTAGCCCCAAGAGATGCAGCTGCTAATGTGCTGGAGGAACAAGACAATGCACCATCGGACATATCTCTAAAAGATGCCACCACAGGGGAATCTGCGAAAGCTACGCATTCAGAATCTGATGAAGAATTCCACGATTGTTTGACTGTTTTGGAAGAATTCCCTATGCCTGTTACATCAAAGGATGCGGTTGAGCACCCTAAACGGTCAGAATCAGTGTTTAGTGATAAGGTTCCTCCTCATCACCTTGAAGCATATACACAAATTAAAACCACACCTGAAGAAAATTTAGTTAAAGGTCCAGAAACAAGTACAAACATTTTATCCACGGTTGATGCAGAAAATCTTAAAATATCAGAAGCACCACAGTTCACACCAGAACTCAGAGATGAAGATTTTTCTCATGACATTAATACTTCTGAGGCAGTTCACCAATCGGACACTAGCATCATATTATCTGATGCTGAACAAGTTATAAAAAGACCATCTGTAGAGATCCATGCATCTGGCTTAGATAGGACATTTTTCATAGAAAGTAATGTCTCCAAGGGGAAATTCAGTATTTCAGAGAAAATCGTGAATGAGTCAGAAGCAGGATTGTCAGACAGCAGTGACAGGGCCAATCAAATCGCACGTGACTTGGATAAGAGCTGCACCACTACAGAGCAGATGATATCCACAGAGACAAAAGCGAACACATATGACACAACTGCTCCTCGAGGCGAAACTCCCAAAACAACACGCAAGCAGTCTTTTATACAAAGTCTCCAGGGTCTGCTTCCATTTGGTGACAAGACAGCAGAGAAATTAGACAATGCGACGAGCACAGACGGCGGTGAACCTGGGCAAGTCGCGTGCGAGGCGGCTGAAAATTGCACGGAAGAAACAAGTCACCCGGCGTTAACGGACAACGCACAGCATCCCACAAACGAGCCGCCACTGCATCCATCACACGCCGAGGCTGTCAAACTGCCAAAGGCAACAGCAGCTGACACTGATAAAGTAACATCTGAAGATGTTGCGCCCAAGAGCTACGTGACTGCAGATGAGCAGGGCAGTGAAACACACAAGGCAAGTCAGACGTACAGTAGGCATTTAACAGCCTCAATCATTTGCGAATGCATGATACAGCCGGAAATTACTACAACATCTAAGCATGACATGCAAACACAAAAAGCCACAGAAATCACACAAAGCTGCTCGGTGACCAAACAAGGCAGAGCGACAGCAACGGACGAATACGGACAGGCGACAATTTCACCTTCCTCTCAGCTGCTTTCAATTAAAGAAGTTGGTCACCAAGTCAAAGACCACTTATTCAGGCTAATGAACCAGTCGCCTGGCAAGCACCAAGTTGATTTCGCCAGCAGCGAAATAGAGAACGTGGTGGACAGCTGCGCCCTGGCACTGAAAGTACTGGCTCCCGATGCCCAACAGGAGCGGCACGTGAGTTCAATCACCCAGACGCTCATAAGACACTCCTCGCTCGGGACACTCACGGCCACAGCGGAGGCGGTGTCGCTCCTGAAGAAGCACCCAACGGACCCGGCGGTGGGAGCGGCGGTCTCCGTGTTGGCCGTCTGCACCGCCGTCGGAGAGGCTCTCAATTTATTCTCGATCAAGACCACGGGTGAAGCGTTGGCTCAGTGCTCGTGTTCATCGCTTCCCGCCGAGGCGATGAGTGAGGAGCTCAGGGTGGTGGTGCACGGACTCCTGCACGACGACGGGAGTGGCCGTCGGCCACCGGGCACCGTGGCCACGTTGCGAAGAGCCGCTCTGGGGGTTGCCGTGACTCTCAGCGCATATGCCGTGCATCTGCAGGCCCCCAGCGACGAGCAGACGGGCTCCATCGCAGTGTTCATACGGCAGCTGTGGAACGCCGAGCAGCGAGGGCGCACGGGCCGAACGTGTGCGTCGACGTCCCCCGAAGTATCACCACAGCCACTGGCGCCATCAACCCAACCACGAGAAACATCAACCACCCAGCTACCAGCGATATCAACCCAAACAGCAGCAGCAGCAGCATTGCCAGCGCTGTCCGTCGAGACGTGCACTCTCTTGGAACGCCTCCTTTCGAGCAGAGGCCCCTTGGCCTCGATTTTGGGCTCGGTGGCCGCCGCCGTGCTGATGGCGACGCGCCTCGCCGAAGAGGGCGACCCCACGCTGGTGGACGAGATGGTGCGGCACATGGCGTGTGGCTGCTGCCACCATGCGTTCGACACCGTGGCACGCCTCGTGCCGTGAATGGCACTGGAACGAGATTACCGCTCGCAGTGCACCAAAGTGGACACACGCTCCAGGCTCCGGCGGATGTCTCACGTCTTGGCTTGCCGCCTGTCACGGTTTTCCCCCCCAGCTCTTTCCCTTTTTCTGAGGTTAGTTGTCCTCGGAAATCTGTCGGTCCTCCCAGGACAATGAAAGTCCCCATTTCTGTCAATTGCGTGAAATAATACACCTCTCAAGAGAATGCACGTACCTATGGTTATCCCCTCTTCGGGAATTGTGAGATATTTTCCCCCCAAATGTCTTCATATCTTCTACAGCACAGGTGGCAACCATATACCGCACGTAAAATGTCTTGGGTGAAAATTTTGATGAGACTTATTTTTTTCTGCAACACCAAAAACTGAAATTCACATGAAGAAGATCATTGTGGCTGCTTCGGAATGCCTGGCGAATGTGACAGGCAAAGCATTAACACATTTTAATAGTTGGCCGTTGCACCATCTTGCTTGCAGTCAACGTTCAGTCGGTGACACTGGAAATGAACTTATGGCCATTCGGTGCAAAATGTTGGTGTGGTTTATTTTTTACAGAACTACAAAATTATAACACAATAATATTTTTTTTATTTTAATGTCATTTGCGGAATTAACGAAATAGAGAATGAAAACACATTTGTTTTTTTTGTTAAAGTTCTGCAATTGCCTGCATTGCAGTCATTTCATAGGATGCAGTCATTGTAATGAAAAGTCAACCGAAATTTTGCATGAAGGGAAACGATTGGTCTGTTTATGACATTTAATGGAATCTTAATTGTGCATGAAGGGGGGGGGGAAGTTGATTGGTATGGTTTTAACAAGGTTTACTAATTAAGTCACTTAGAATAACACTCAATAGTTTAAGATATAAAAAATGTCTTCAAGATATACTTTATAAACCATAGAGAAATTCCACAAGTGTGTCAGTTACAACAAAAAGGACAGTAATTTTATGAAGTTAAGAATGATAATCATGTCAGAATTGAGCTGGCACCACTGAGAAGCCTGGTTCGAATCCAGGCAGCTGCCTGCGATTAAGCCGGGTTCTCAAGTGTGGCACTTTTATGGTCTCGGCCTGGTCAGGAATGACTGCACACAAAAAAACAATATAATGAAATTTAGTTCTGCACTTAATGTAGCTAAAATCCAACTCTCAGAATTAGATACACCGGCTTTACTGTCGTGCGATGAAGGTTATTCATCATTATGCAGAGCAGGTAGGAAATAGCTGCCCTCTACTTTATAGATCAACGGTCACTGGAGGGGATCTCAGAGGTAGCTCTGTAATATCCACTTCCATGGACCGTTATCTAACCTGAAAGGATTGCACTGCTCTGCCAGAGTTGCTAATGGATTCTTTGTCTTACGATGCGACACCGATAACACAATCAGGATCAAATTGGGTGACTTTTTTAAAGAAAGATGATTGTGTAGTTGCAAGAAACATAACATCCACAAATATGTTGACAAGATAACAATTGGTCTATTTGTTTCTGCCGTAACTGACACATTCGTGGATTATCTCATACCTCGTGGTCAATTCTAGTTTCTTATTTTCAGTGGGATCAGCAAAAGTTCAGCAGGCCGAGTGACCCTGGAGCAAAACGGTAGAACTCAACGGGCTTTATTTGGGAAATAATCTTATGAACTTGATGAAAATAGCAACAACTGCCACATTTTTAAAAAATTACAACCAAAGTTTTACCAATACATCATTTTTGGATTAAATAATTTGTTTAACTAAATATATAATGAATCCTGTATTGACGAAATAGACGTAAGAAGGTGATTGGCAGGGGTAACGGTTGCATGAATGTGTCAAGTCAGGAACTCGTGCCCCTATGAGTGGTGGCCATTGCTAACTGGTTACCTCTGTTTGGGAGCACTCAGCCGAGCTGTAAACATTCAACTTTACCGTGACAACATCCAGGCTCAATAAGGAACAAAACAACCTCTGCTCACTTCCATTGCCAGATGATGCAGCCTCAATGTATAGTGATCACCTTACAGACTGTAGACTCGGAATTTTTTTTACATTCAATTTACAATGGAACATTAGATTATGATCCTGACCAGGATTTGAAATCTCGATCCAATAATTGGCATTCAAGGTGAAATGCAGACACTGTAACACGTGGGGCCCTGATTCTCAGATTGTCAAAAGCTCAATTTGGAGGTGGCCATTTGATTCCGTGGCCGATATTGCTGAGATCCTGACATTCAAAACCGGGCAGTTTATTCCAAATTGAATCCGAATAAACTGTGTTCTCAAATTCAGCGAGATGATGCCATCTCCTCGGTCGCTTACATGAAACTTGGTTTTTCAGTTAATTTGGCAAAATGTTAGCAGTGACAATTAAAAAAAAACATTTCGGTTTCACTGCCATGTGACGAAGGTCTCTACAGAAGGGTGCATGTGGATGTGCAGCACGCCTCGTGTGGATAAGAGGTCACTTGAAGGGATGTCGGAAGAAGTTCTGTGATATCTCCTTCGACGGGCCGTTTTCTAACACGGGGTGGTGATATGTTGCTCTGCGGCAGAGCTCCGAATGGACATTTCTTCATCTCGTGGCATGGCACTGTAGCACATTTGGAATTAAATAAAATAGAAGGCATCAATTGCCTCTTGATGTTTAAGATGTTAATGCCTATGACCAAATCACCCAGAATGCGCCCAATTTCGTCAGATCTCGGAAGCTCAGCAGGATGGAGCCTGCATCGTGCTTGGATGGGCGACCACCACCTTGCACAACAGGTGTTATAGGGAGCTCCGAGGGCTACGTTGTCAGCATGGGGAAGTGCAGCAAACCCCATTGTTGTACTGTACTATGCTCCAACGTCTATGCTCCCAACTTTTACTGACCAGCTTGGTGAAGTATGGTCAAACAACCCTGAAGAGCAGTCTAGCCTGGAGAGGCGCTTGTGCATCATCAATACCACACCTCCCGAGACACTTAGAATAAGGGCCCCATGTTGAGCTTCTGCAAGCACCCCAGCTCACGTCCAGTGACTTTACCGAAAGAACCAAAAGTATGAGTACTGAACAAGAGTTTTCAACGTCGATTGCGAGGCTGTATATTTAAGGTATCATTGACAGAGCAGCAGGCAAGTGCTATTTGTGGCGGTGGGCGTTTGCGGAGTGTATGGTACGCTTTATTGTTGTGTAAAACCAACATTGATCAAGTACAGTTTTCTGAAACACACTCCCAAGCACTTTCATCCACCTCATAATTTCATCGTATTAATCTCGGTCCACCATCAATTAACATCTCGGTGATGAGATGTTAAATCCCTCGCCTGGTATACAGGAGATCGTGGGTTCGATCCCGACCCTGACGCCTGCTGTATATTTGGAGTTTGCGTGTTCTTCCCTTGGTAGCGTGGATTTTTCTTCGGCTACTCTGGTTTTCCCCTGCACATTTAAAATCGACATGCGTTTACAGTATTTGGCTGATATATTTTTTCACGTGATAAGCAACTTCATTGAGCTATGCTTTGTGGCCAGGTCGCTACTGAAAAAGAGCTGTTATAGCGCAGTGGACCTTACCTGTGTACAATACAACTTTTTGACAAAATTTGTCTGTCCTAGGCGCCAAGATTCTGCTGTTTTTTTAATCTCCAGTGGTACCCCTCCCACATATATCTCCAGATTTGTACAACAAATTCGCAATACAGAAATAAAAAAAAGATTGAACCCCATGACCAAATATTTTCCTGTTCGTGGAATGTTGACGTGCACTCAACCATTACAGCCCTGGGTCTCTTGTTCACACGAACAGGAATCATTCCAGTTGGTGGTGCATGCATTTGTCTTTGCATGTTTGTGTCTTTGCATGTATGGGCACAAGTTGAATTCATATTAATATCGACTGTACTCTGTTGTCGGAAAATAAAGAGCACAGATTCTTGTTAGTTTCTTGTATTCTCAAACTCTGATTGGAAAGAGTCGTTCAGCATCTGGAACGGCTATACATAAGCACTTCAGTGATGTATAACAGCAATTTAAAAAAAGCACACAATATTCTTATTCCCAGATGTGTCTCTCCACGTTTAAAAATAAAATGACTGTTTTTAACACATCCCACAACTACACATTTCAGCAGCATTGGTTCAACACAAGCAAACTCTGGACTGGGTTTTGCCATTCAGTTTCTCACCAGCACTCGGCCTCGCTTGAACAAATATTGTCATGTGAACTGCCAGATGTGTATATTCAACGACCCTCTTATCTTAGATACGAGTCCTAGTACAATGAAACTGTATAACACACAACACAAGCTAATCATAAGTGTCATGAACAAAGCAAGCATTCTTCCCATACTTGTCCCTGCGCGTCAATAAAAGTCCGTCAACACAACTGGCTGCGGATATCAGGGGATGCGTTTTGGTGAATTAGACTAAGACGCTCCATTCTGGGAACCCATACATTTTGACATTGGACTCCACTGAAGAAGACCACGCGTGGCCGTCATGAGGATGACAACAGATGAAAGATACTCTGAGGCGACTAGAGGCACGATTGACATGGGGAAAGCAGCACTCGGCAAGAGAAGAATGCCGGTGAGAAGATGAGTGAATTAACCATAGTTACAGAAGAGGCTGGTACGGAGCGGCAGTGCGGTATGGAGTATCGCGTGGTATGATGCATAGTATGGTATGGAGTAAAGTGTGGTAACGTGTGAAGGGTGATGTGGAGTACAGCGTGGTTTAAAGCCGAGTGCAGTGTGGTTAAGGAGTGTGGTGTGAAAGTTGGTGTGTAATGAAGTGTGGTGGGGAGTATATTGTGGTTATGGTTTAGTGTAGTGTGTTCTGGAGTATAGGGTGGTATGGCGTGCAGTGTGGTAGGGAGTGCAGTGTGGTATGGTGTAGTGTGGTATGGTGTAGTGTGGTATGGTGTAGTGTGGTATGGTGTAGTGTGTTCTGGAGTATAGGGTGGTATGGCGTGTAGTGTGGTAGGGAGTGCAGTGTGGTATGGTGTAGTGTGGATTGGTGTAGTGTGGTATGGTGTAGTGTGGTATAGTGTAGTGTGGTATAGTGTAGTGTGGTATAGTGTAGTGTGGTATGGTGTAGTGTGTTCTGGAGTATAGGGTGGTATGGCGTGTAGTGTGGTAGGGAGTGCAGTGTGGTATGGTGTAGTGTGGTATAGTGTAGTGTGGTATAGTGTAGTGTGGTATAGTGTAGTGTGGTATGGTGTAGTGTGTTCTGGAGTATAGGGTGGTATGGCGTGTAGTGTGGTAGGGAGTGCAGTGTGGTATGGTGTAGTGTGGTATAGTGTAGTGTAGTATAGTGTAGTGTGGTATAGTGTAGCGTGGTATGGTGTAGTGTGTTCTGGAGTATAGGGTGGTATGGCGTGCAGTGTGGTTAAGGAGTGTGGTGTGATGAGGAGTGTATTGTGGTTATAGTAGTGTAGTGTGGTATAGTGTAGTGTGGTATGGTGTAGTGTGGTATGGTGTAGTGTGGTATGGTGTAGTGTGCTCTGGAGTATAGGGTGGTATGGCGTGCAGTGTGGTTAAGGAGTGTGGTGTGGTGGGGAGTGTATTGTGGTTATAGTATGGTGTAGTGTGGTATGGTGTAGTGTGGTATGGAGTCTCGTGTGGTATGGCGTGCAGTGTGCTTAAGGAGTGTGGTGTGGAGTGCAGTGTGGTTAAGGTGGTCTGTAATGAAGTGTGGTGGGGAGTGTATTGTGGTTATGGTATGGTGTAGTGTGGTATGGTGTAGTGTGGTATGGAGTGTAGTGTGGTATGGTGTAGTGTGGTATGGTGTAGTGTGGTATGGTGTAGTGTGGTATGGAGTGTAGTGTGGTATGAAGTGTAGTGTGGTATTGAGTGCAGTGTGGTATGGTGTAGTGTGGTATGGTGTAGTGTGGTATGGTGTAGTGTGGTATAGTGTAGTGTGGTATTGAGTGTAGTGTGGTATGGTGTAGTGTGGTATGGTGTAGTGTGGTATGGTGTAGTGTGGTATGGAGTTTAATGTGGTATGGTGTAGTGTGGTATTGAGTGCAGTGTGCTTAAGGAGTGCGGTGTGGAGTGTAGTATGGCATGCAGGGTCGTGTGGTATGGAGTTGTTTGTGGTATGGGAAGTGGAGTGTGGTATGGTGTAGTGTGGTGTGGAGTTGTTTGTGGTATGGTGTAGTGTGGTGTGGAGTTGTTTGTGGTATGGTGTAGTGTGGTGTGGAGTTGTTTGTGGTATGGTGTAGTGTGGTGTGGAGTTGTTTGTGGTATGGGGAGTGGAGTGTGGAGTTGTTTGTGGTATGGGGAGTGGAGTGTGGTGTGGAGTTGTTTGTGGTATGGGGAGTGTGGTATGGAGTTGTTTGTGGTATAGGGAGTGGAGTGTGGTGGCGCTGTTGTAGGAGGGAGCATCTTGGACTCTGAGGAAGGTAGAAATGGGAATGCAACGTTTTGAGAGGTGTGTTGTGGCGTCAGATGGATCAACCAGATTGGGTGGAGAGAAACGGCTAATTAGGAAGGGGCTAAGAACGGACAAATCATCCATGATCCGAGGTCGCCGCTATTCGACCGCAAATTCCTCCTCCTCATCTTCATTTCTCCCGCCAAAAAATCTGGCGGGCGGGCGCCGCCTCCCTCCCTCCCTCCCGTTGTTGTTGTTGCTACGATTTCCTCGTTCACGATAAAACTCGCCAAGTTCACTCAACGCAGGCCTGCTAGGATCACTTGTTTTGGTACTATTGCCCTAAACGTCGATTATGATGTCTTTTTTTGTAAGGCCACACGGTGGCATTGACGTATTGTACAGCACGGTGAACTTCTTTCGCACCGTACGTAGCCAGCCGCGCTCACCGGAGGTGCGGGCACGAACGCGTTGAGGTTTTTATGATTATTTACGATCATTGTAACGACCATTTATAAAGCACATGCATCAACTGAGCCTTATGGCGGGACCCCGGGGTCCCGAATGAAATCGTAATGAATGCATTTATTTCACATTTTTTTGGCGACGAATTTATTTAGAATTTATTTTTTTGCGACGAATTTATTTTGAATTTATTTTTGGCGACGAATTTATTTTGAATTTATTTTTGGCGACGAATTTATTTTTGGCGAGTAATTTATTTTGAATTTATTTTTTTGCGACGAATTTATTTTGAATTTATTTTTGGCGACGAATTTATTTTTGGCGAGGAATTTATTTTGAATTTATTTTTTTGCGACGAATTTATTTTGAATGTATTTTTGTCGACTCCGTCCCACCGCGCACATAAACGCGGCGACCCACGTGGCGCGGATCGATCTGTTGTCCTCCAAGCACAGCAGCGAGGACGAATGCGCACAAGAGCTGAACAAGCGAACGCGCTCACTCCATGCTCGGGTATGGGAAGGATCATAACAAGTCTTACCCAAAGCTGCTCAAACCGCCTACACGACTGAAGTCCTTTATTTTGTCATCACGGTATGCATAATACAGTGAAACTGCTCTCTTATCTTCATTATTATTTGTGGCCTAACAATGTCTGCAGCCAGGATCAATCGATGACAATCCTATTACCTGCAGATATTTAACAGATGAAATGCGTTGCACCGTTAATTCCTCCTGTTTGATAATGCTTATCTTATTCTTGTTTCTTTCGGTAAAGTCACGTAGAAGGGAAACAATAAAATAATAAAAATATAAAACGTTTCCCTTCTACGTGACTTTACCGAAAGAACCAATAATATGAATCCCTGCAGTCACGAAAGCTTTGAATCAAATTAAATTACTTCTCTTGTCCGTATGCATCTGTGCAGATAGGGCTTTTTGTGTGGTTAAGCCATAGTCCCCACATATCGCTCGTATCAATGCGGATAAGAGGAGCGGCTTCCCACTACTCTGTAGAGTAACATTGGTATAAACGTTTGTTACAATATGAACAGCGCATTGAAAACGTGTACTATTTTATGTACTGTTTACAAAGTGTGTTCACAAGTCCACACTGAGAAACACGACGATTGGCAGAGGGGTATTAATTGTTTTTTCGATAGTGTAATTATATCATGGTACTGCAGGTAAGTAGTTTTCAGTTTTAAAGGCATAGTTTAACAAGACAACACTTGCCACCATCCTTAAAACCCATTGGTGAAAAAGAGCAAAGTTTTTGTTTACATTATATATTATATGTTTACATTATAATATAGTGTTTACATTATAATGTTTATGCGAGAGCCGGGGGCTTTTGGGACCCTGGGGTCCCGCCATAAGGTTCAAATTCGTAAAATATGTATATATATACCCTAGAAATTAATACTTGTTTTTCCATCTGTTCTCAGGAAAAAAAATTGTAATCACATAAGCAATCAAAATCATATGAATGTTTTAAAATTCCACGATACAATTATTGCCATTGTTGTCGTAACGACATCGCCTGCTCAGGGTGTGCGGCAGTCGGTGAGGTGGGACCTCAACATTTGATTTGTCTCGCACGGTGGCACCCTCGAGGCTGATAGAGATCGCGGCTCCTCTCTGTCTCATCACATCGTCGTCGTCGTCGTCGCCGTAGCTGCGCTCACGGTCTCGAACATTTCACGCTGTAGGGGCGCGCTCCGTCTTCACAAAATGCAGCCACCACAGCTCCCTAGTTACCCCCTCTGCAATATTATTGACGCGTATCAAATTAAATAAATATCCCAGAAACGGAGTTTTATGTCCAATGTTTGTTTACTCAAGTAACTGTAATGCAAAGCAAATTATTTTCAAAGCAAAAGTGTTCATACAAAAGATATTTAAACCGCGTTTTAAATACGTTTATGTTGAAAACAAATCTTATGGTGGTTGTCATGCCCCCCAACTCGTAGCTTTGGCCACCAGGGTGGAGGGGGGGGCAAGGCACCCCCTGCCCCCACGCGAGTTAAGGCTGACGATGATTATTGCTGATCATACCTTACAATAATTATATATCGTACTATCCCCACGTGGCGGCAACCCTAAAGTTGCACAGAGATCCCGCGTGTAGCCTCCGACATAGACTGGCGCTGTGACGTCAAACCCTTCGCATATCTTCATCATTAACATCCATGATCAATCCACTGCCGGGTTGACGCCAACCCCCACGGTCTGCGATGCCACAGCTCGACTCGCTCCGGCACACAAGCTCGTCTCGTCGCTCCATCTCCGCAGCGCGTGGCCTCTCTTTGCTGCCATGCCACCATCAGCAGTCTCGACTCTCAGACATCAACCTTGCCAGCGATGTGTCCTGCCTACGTCCAGTCCACTTCATTTCCTCAACAGAGCAATTCGATGTAAAATGTAAATGGGTTCGGCCTCAGATCCGTGTTTCTGTCTTCCATTGTAATTCCCAGCATGCATCTCTCCACGATTATGCAAATATTTGAGCTTTACTTCCATTTTCTTTTAAACTGTTCATCTTTCCGACCCATGTGCCTTAGCAGGAAATATGGACCCCGATTGAAAATTCAGATTCTTTACCGCTGTAATATTTTCCTCGATTAGCCCGGTCATTGTCTTACCTGCAGTACAGCTGAAGCCAGGTCCACACACCTATTGCGCAACTTGGTTGTGTGCAAATGAATCGGGTATGTGTGGACGTCTTCGCAACCAGTTGCAATCAGTTGCACAACCGAATCAGGTTGCCGACACGTACTTTCAAGCAACGAACTGCTAATCGATTTCTGAGTCACGCGTTTGCAACCACTTAACAATCCTGAACGTGCCGCTGTTACATGTCCTGCTTTGCGCTGCTACTCGCTCGGACGTGGTGGACAAAGCAGTCGCTCGCACGCGACCACGATGATGTCGACGAGTTGCAATGACCGATCGCGCTCAGGTGTGGACCAGGCTGCTCGGGCTTTTCACGTCACAAGGGACCCGCGGTGACGCACGCCACAGAGACGATGACGACAACAGCAGCCCCGACGACGTCACGCTGGTGTAATTGCCAAAATAAAATTTTATTTCTCGCGTGCAATTAACATGTAAGCACCAGGTATGTACAACTCGCGTCGTCTATCAAACATCGCCTCCCCCGGCGGACGAGGGTGAGGGGGTGGGGGGGAGAGATTTCTCCAAACTTTTTTTTTGTCGTTGTAATGTTGCAACCGCTTTTAATTGTTTTTTTTTGTTTTTAAATGTGAGTTTACATAAATATATTAGTAAATAAATATCTCATAACAACATCTCTAAATATTTTCTGTTTGACATTATAAAGAATAGGCACGTACAGAGAATGTGATTAAAAACTCAACTGACTTTTTGTTGTTGCTTTTTGTGTTCGTTTTGAACGCAAACCATACGTCAAAGCGCCTGGGCCCCCGCAGGCAGGAGAAAGCTTCGTAGAATAGCTGTGGACAGAGCATGGAAGTGGTGATGGATTGATGCCTCGCAAAAGTGAGGTTTGAGGGAGGTGAGCCGAAAGATAGTGGTTGAGAAAGGCATTAGGGGGGGGGGGCCTGGATGTGATCCTGAATTCACCACTCTTAAAACAACAATAGCTGCTTTATATATATTGTACACGTATAAAACCGCTTCTTGAAACTCTGGCTTTGACGTTTTGCTATTCTACTGCCCGGATGAAATATGCAAAAGCCACATCATTATTTTCCTCTTTGCAATGCACCCGCGACGCGTTCGCGCACGACCCGAGATGACGTTCAACTTTTCTCCGCAACCGACCATCATCGTCGTTGTCGTCGTCGTCGTCACGATCATCATCATCAGCAGCAATAACAAGTAACAAAACAGTAACTTCGACAAGAGCGGCTTGGGTCACGAAGGGTCGCGTCTCGCATCGCCACTGCGCTAACCAGGCCGCGCCAAAAACCCCACGTCCAAAACCCCGAGGCTTTCCCAGACGTGAAGGGGCAGCCCCTGCAACCTCTCGCTCCGGCCGCTGCTGGCGGAACGGTCCCTACCTACAGCCCATCGCCCCACACCATACGTGAACTACCTATCGTCTGTGGTTAAAACCCATCATGTATGCTGCTAGTTGGATGGACAGAGGGCAGGGGGGATGGGGAAGAATTTAAACTTTCCCATTATTTGAACTGCCGCACCGGGAGAATGAACTCTGGATTGCAAGTCCAGTGTGCTAACCATTACATCACGCAGCGCCCTCAAAAACGTAAAATGCAGTACAATATATACACACACATATATAAACATAGAGATGTGAAGAAGATGCGTGGCAGCGACACACGATGGTAGAGGATGGGCCCAAGAGGCACTCGACGCGTACTCATGCTCGCAGTTGCACGGCACAATTCAAAGTTGTCCGGACCCTGACCTCACATCCCAGCAACGAATCATCTCAAGTGCGATCCTCCTTGCAAAAGATATAACATGTGCGATCTTGGATCGTTCGAGGGGGGGGGGGGGTTCTCAATACTCTCTCCCTGCGGAACACACGGACCCAGAGAGCCGATGAACGGACTGAAAGCAGATCGCGTTGAGGATCACGAAAAGTATTTCACTGCGCAGGGTTTAGCGGATGTGATGTATATCCTCTCCGATAGGATTCCGCTTGGTACGTGTTCTACATGATGTCCGACGTTTCACTTCAACGTGCCGAGATTTTTTTCTCGACTCCGTTCCTGAAGAAGCTCCCAGCACGTGCAGCAAAACGTCAGACTTCATGTACAAACAACCCCAACACACACAGACGCACCGGAGGCATAACGTATTGTTTCCCAGAAATGTTTCGGGGGGGGGGGGGAATGCATTCTCTGCGAACGTTAACCACACACGCAACGTGCGGCACCTCGTCGGGGCTCTCCCGTCACAAGGGATGAGACATCGAAGCCACGCGGGATCCGTGGCATCCGAGCTCAAGAGCGTGCGGCGTCAAGCCCTCTGGCTCCGTTGGGAAGGGCTCACTTCGCATCGCCGCTGCTGCCTGGGAGCGTGCGTTCCCCCCTCGTGGACTGTGCGTGCCGTTGCGTGTGGGGGGAATGCGTTCAAGAGTATTCGGCTGATGTGCACTTCCACACGACGATACGCCACTTTGTTCAGCTATCATAAAAAAAGAGCTATATAGCTCTGGGCCTTACCTGGTAAAATAAAAAAAGTAATTTAAATGTTTGTTTTTACTTCGTTTCAAATGTATTAAACTTGTAAAATACTCAAGCTGACACACACACACAGTCCCGCTTATCTCTCGCAGTGTGGACCAGGTTGTATTTGTGAGCGTTTGAGGTGGGATTATGTAAACATGTTTGTGCACATTTACAATCAACTTAAATATCTTATGGGAGAATGAAGCACTTGATGTAAGCTCACCTACAGAGATGGCAGACAAAGATAAATATCCCCCGTATAGCCTCAACATATTTTGGGGCCAGTGCTTTTAGCGAGCACCTATGAAGGCTGGCACGGCACATGATGGGGTTGGGTGGCTAGAGCCACGGCCGGCCGCCTTTGTCTCCCGAGTGGCGATGTTTACACACCGCACCAGGTACAAATATGGAAAACACACAGAGACAAACAGGTAGGCAGATATACACACACAGACACCACTTGTAAGAAGATGCACACACACAGACCCCACTTGTAAGAAGATGCACACACAGACCCCACTTGTAAGAAGATGCACACACACACACCACAGGTAAGAAGATGCACACACACAGACACTACAGGTAAGAAGATGCACACAGACACTACAGGTAAGAAGATGCACACACACACCACAGGTAAGAAGATGCACACACACAGAGACACCACAGGTAATAAGATGCACACACACAGACACCACAGGTAATAAGATGCACACACACAGACACCACAGGTAATAAGATGCACACACAGACACCACAGGTAAGAAGATGCACACACACACCACAGGTAAGAAGATGCACACACACACCACAGGTAAGAAAATGCACACACACAGACACTACAGGTAAGAAGATGCACACACACACCACAGGTAAGAAGATGCACACACACACCACAGGTAAGAAGATGCACACACACACACCACAGGTAAAAAGATGCACACACACACCACAGGTAAGAAGATGCACACACACAGACACCACAGGTAAGAAGATGCATACACACACAGACACTACAAGTAAGAAGATGCACACACACAGACACCACAGGTAAAAAGATGCACACACACCACTTGTAAGAAGATGCACACACACAGACACCACAGGTAAAAAGATGCACACACAGACACCACAGGTAAAAAGATGCACACACAGACACCACAGGTAAAAAGATGCACACACACACCCCACAGGTAAGAAAATGCACACACACACAGACACTACAGGTAAGAAGATGCACACACACACCACAGGTAAGAAGATGCACACACACACACCACAGGTAAGAAGATGCACACACACACACCACAGGTAAGATGCACACACACCACAGGTAAGAAGATGCACACACACATGTATCGACACACTAGGACTCGCAAGACACACGCACACGCGCGCGCAGATATATTAGCGCCTCTCTCGCTCTACCCAGCTGATATTTTCTCTCTGTGATCCACACCCCGAACCCAGACCAACAAACAACCCCTGGTTCGCATCCCTTAACTTCACCCGCTTCAGCCGATTCGCAACGCTGCCAAGTCCGTGGAACTTTTGGCGGTGACCTGGTGGATGGATAGCCGAGGGAGGGAATGGTTATGATGTACCTTGGTAACCAATGTTTGTGCTCGTGTTTATTCACCAGGGCAAGATGTCGTCTAGGTGTTTAAGCCAGTCATGGCGTGTCGAAGCAACGTAGTTAAAGTTTTGGGTGAAACAAATAAAAATAACATTTTTTATTTACAACCAGCTACAACGCCCTCCCCCCCCACCCAGCAGTTACTTTTGCAAGGATGAGCCACACAGCAGCACAGAGGGTCGTTATTATTACAGAATTGTCAGAACTGATAACGATAACACGAATTAACGATCATCGGTAACCATCTTGAAACTGAAATGTGCGACAAGACAGCAACTTGGAAAGTGAACGCCGTCAGACGACGCGCACGGCATCTTGGGTTGGCTTCGCAGAACCACAACGACGATGATGGTGATGGCAGGAGTACGAATGCTCTTAATTCGGTCCTGTAGTACTGTACCAAGCAGAAGCAGGGCCCGGAGTAACGTGGCAAGGGTGGAAAGCCAGCAAATGGTGCGCCGCTTCTCCGAGCCACGGAATGGAATTATCTCCCAGGACACGCCCATTGTTCACACGGCCCTAATGCCGCACAACACGTGGCATCACGAGCCTTTAGTCGCACAACACGTGACATCACGGCCCTTTAGCCGCACAACACGTGACATCACGGCCCTTTAGCCGCACAACACATGACATCACGGCCGTTTAGCCATACAACACGTGACATCACGGCCCTTTAGAAGCACAACACGTGACATCACGGCCCTCCAGCCACATAACACGTGACATCACGGCCCTCCAGCCACATAACACGTGACATCACGGCCCTTTAGCCGTACAACACGTGACATCACGGCCCTCCAGCCACATAACACGTGACATCACGGCCCTCCAGCCACATAACACGTGACATCACGGCCCTTTAGCCGTACAACACGTGACATCACGGCCCTCCAGCCACATAACACGTGACATCACGGCCCTCGAGCCGCATAACACGTGGCATCAAGCTGTTGCGTTGGCGAACTCACTCGTGAAATAACGGGGCCATTTTACAACCATTCAGTTTGTTTTACCACCGAGTAGATTTTTCGCGGTTGTGCCGTTCAGCTCTCCAATGAGGTCTCGGGTTGTGGCGCGTGAATTTCGGCGCGATGTCCGACGTTTCACGCTGCATACTGGGTTAGCTTTTTGTGCAGAAACCGTTTCCGGAATTCTGTTCCTGAAGAAACTCCCAGGATGCGGAGCGCAACGTCGGACGCGGGTGCTTGAACAACGCGCGGTACGACCGGAAAACGCATCGGAGAGGTTTGTTTTAACACTTGCGTAGAGGAGAGATCTCGACGTTTCGGCTGAATGCCCTTCTTCAGGAAATATGAAGGTCGGCCGGCAGAAAAGTCGAGACCTCCCTTGCCCTCTTTGTGACAATAAAATTAACAAAAACTGATTATTCTTTGAAATTAACATTTAAACAGGTCACGTCAAAGCGCGGCTTCTGCCCACATGCCAAGCGCTGCACCTGACAGCACGTCGCAGCCGTCCCGGCTCGCCGCTTTCTGCGATAGTCGCAATCGTATCCCGAGCCTTTTGCGCAATCGTCACGTTTCGGCTCCATGCGGGAATTTGTCGTCACGCGGTGCCAAGACATTGGCTCCTGTGCGTCTGCATCACCACTGCCACCGACTCCCGCACTCCGGGACAGGCTACTGAACACTTGACTCTCCCCGAGAACGCTGCAGGGCGAGCAAGCTACGCGGGAATCACAATGGCCTGGCTTTTAAATTAATAATTAAATTAACATTATGTTTTTTGTACACGGCGAGAGAAATAAAAATAAACAAATAAATAAAACCCCGTTACTTTAAATATTACAACCCAGGTTGTTTTGTTTGTCGTCTTGTGAATCGGCGGAGGCCGCTCGCGACAGCGTGCGAAATGTGACGTACAAATTGAAAACTTTTATTCGAAAGCGTCACCTGCGGCTGCTTCTGAATTGCCAGGGCAGGCGAGCGCTGGGCCATCGGCCTGAATGGTGAGAGAGAGAAAGAGAGCGACAGTTCACAGGCTAGGGCAGACATGGATGCCACCGAACGTAGCGACACTTTGGGGGCAGTGGGAGCAATTTCCCTGTCCGGCCAATACGAGCGAGTTATCAGGTGGTTCAGCGGTGGAGCAAGCGACTCGCAATCAGAAGGTCGCGAGTTCACATTCTGACTGGGGGTCGACTCGGCATGACTCTGCGGGCTCATAAATTGTGGGGGAAGTCGAGAGTGGTTATCCTATGGATTGACTCACCCCTGCACGCTAGGAATGTGGAATTTAACGCAGCTTGGCTCGAGTTGTAAACAAGGAAGAGAGCACCGAGGTCTCGATGCTTTGTTCTGACTCATCGCGACTCACTGGTGTTGGCCATGTACGGAAATTGGAACTCCCAAAAGTGACGCCAGCTCTGGTACCGACAATTGAAACATCTGCTCTGGGCTCGTGGAGTTGCGGCGAGTGAGTGAGGCGGCTCACATAGGTGTGTGTCTGTGCAAACACACCGATAGGTAGCACGACGTTCCATCACCCTTGCGCACGTGCTACAATCGACAAACGCAAGGGCACAATCTTCGTTTTGCGCACACCCAGTGGCGGGTTTATAAATTAAGGACTTTCAACATGAACCGGGGTTAGGGAAGTATTTAAATAACGAGAGCTTTGAATTAAAGCGGGATCGCACCACGTCGATGGCCACATGTGGTTGAGCGTTCGGTTAAATATGGGGAGTGGCAGCGTGGTGGCTCGCTGCACCATACTACGGACCCGGCGCCCCCGGGTTGAATTCCCAGCCATGGCTAACATCAGTCGCGAACGATATCTGAACCAGTCGTAGGTCTCCTCACTTATCTATCTATTGCCAGCTCGAACTGACAAGTGTGAAGTATGGAAAAACAACCCCCATAACCGACACGGCGTGGGGAGGCCTTCATCCAGCAGTGGCTTTACAAAAGGGCTGAAAATTATATGTTATTAAGTTAAATATTCACTGAGTAGTACCATTGCTTAATCTCTTTTGAATTTGCGAGGCATTAGCTGAGGCCAATGGTGGCATGTGGCTTCAGATTCAGGGAACAACAAAGTCCACCTCTGGCCTCCTAGTCTCAGGTCGACTAATTGAGAAACTGGAATGCGCTGGCAGTGGCTTCATCATCAGCGCTGCCCATGCAGCTTCTCAGGGGAATGGCTCTGGTGCAGCCCAGCACTGGTGTTGCAGAATCATCATCATTGCTACAATCCTCGTCACCATGGCCACTGGTGCAGCAGGAACATCACCATCATCGCTACCACCAGCATCACACGTTGCCTGCACCGGTCACCAAAAGCTAGCCACGCAATTGCCAATGGGGAGGGGAGTGGAAAGGTACTGGAGAGGTTTCGAGGCAATTATGTGGCGGCCTGCACGATGGTATCAGACGGCGAGCGGCTGCGGTGGTTATGAGTGGCGATTTTGCGGTTGCGCTGTGAGGGGCTAACGGACTATACTTTGCAGACAGGAAGTTCCTGCTTGGGATGTGTGGCCAATTAATTACCGAGTATCTTTCGTGCTTGCAAGGGAACAGGAGTACCTGGGGGAAACCCATGCGTTTTGAGGTAAAAACACTAAAAGTACAACAGTGCCGTTAACCCACTTACTGCGCTCACTCCTTCGTCCAACAACTTAAGAGGCCAACCGACCTCACGCAGGAAAGCTGGGTTGAGGAAAGTTGTCGCCACCGTCAACCGAAGTCGTGGCGCAGCGATTTCACGACGGCACACGCGGGGAAGGTTCAAATCGACCAACTGGAAAGCAGAGGTGACCGCTAACAACAAGGCATTCGGCAGTGCTGGGCTGTCAGCTGAGCAGGTGCATCTTGAGCAGCCACATGAACCTCATTGCATTCCCTGCGGCGGAGTAGTCGGGGATGAATCCACTGCTGCTGCATCACAGCTATTCACCGAACGGCGGCGGCGGCACGTGTCTCGCTTCATACCAGAAAACTAGAGGTGGAAATTTGTGGACTTATTCAAATTGAGGCCAAGAGGCGCTCTCTGGGTGGGGGGGGGAGGGGTCTGGTTTAGGTTGCGGCCAGGGCACCTGCAGGATCACTCAAAGTGAGAGCATCGAGCGTTGTTGTTCAGCTAATGGTGGACAAATAACTGGTGACCAATTTAGTTCAGTACATTCACAATAATGACATCTTCTTGCAATAAATAACACAACCGTTTTCGTGTATTATAACAATAATAATGTATATACACACGCACGTCTAACAACATTTGTTTGCAGTCTCTTATCCCGGTGCGCTCCGCTTGGGTGCACGTGACGATCGCCACCGGGGTGGCAACTCGCTCCACAGCACCGGACGTGGCGGCGGTGGTTCGGGAGGGGGGGGGGGGGTTACTCGGTGGTGACGTTCGCAAGCGGGGCGACAGAAATGGCAACGACGACGATGTAAGCGGAATCGTTTAAGTGCTCGGAGGGACGCGTCCGTCGCGTGGGCCACAACCGCCGCTGCCGCCACCCCGCACCTCTCCCCCGGACCGTCTTCCGCCACGGTTCGTGTTCTCGGCTGCGGACGCGACGCAGCATTGCCCCCACCCCCCCCCCCCCGCCGTGCGGCAAAATAAAAAACAAAATAATGTAACGGTGATATTATTGTTAAACTAGAATGACTTTTGCTGCAATTAAATAAAAAGGACCTATGTTGTTTCAGACCTCTCAGTTGCGTCCTCCGCGTTGCATTTATTTGCTTCAGTTCCCTTGCTGAGAGCGGTTGCCTCAAAAGTTCAAAACCAACGGAAGATGACGCAGTTTGCCCGCGGCTCGCGCCGTGGATGGCAGCTGTGTGCTTTCGGGAGGCACGCACTCGCGCAGAAAATAAAAACAACTCGACCAAAAGAACGAAATGAGACGTGAGACTGAGTTGAGAGGTAAACTGTGAGCAGGAATCAAATGGTCGCAGGGCAAGGTAGTGGACACGAATCTTGAAGCGTGCATTTCGTGCGGCGCTCCGTACAGCCACGTCCTCCGCTCTCTCTCTCTCCTGCAGGCGACGGTGTCTCCGTGATCACGCCCCCGGCGGCTTGAGAGGAGAGCTGTCGAGGAGTTCCTCCAGCGCCAGCAATGGTCCGTGGTCACTTTCCAGTTGCTATGGGTCCACTGGAGTTACCAACAATAATAATAATAATCACAATAATTGTTGCACTTACACTGGTTTGTAGCTTACTGCTGGTGAGAAAAAAACGACACTTTGAGAAGGACGCTTGCGAGGGGATGAGATGGGGCGGGAAGGGCCGAGTCTTGAGGAATCTGAATGACGACGCGGATGCCACCCAACCGCGCGTGCGTGTGTACGGCGGTCACACCAAGGTGGCGAGCGGGGAGTGAATTTCGTCTGAGTCTCGCTCCATCGATGATGTCGCGTGACCGAGGCCTGCTGGGGCGAGAGCCAAAAGGAGGTAAACGTGACACACGGAACGCAATGGAAAAAAACCGCCGGCAAGTCCGGGCAATCTGCGACGAGGCGATGCCATGGGGTACGGCGCTCGACTCGCAGCCTCGACGTTTAAACCGTCCCTCAGACGCAAGCGCCTCACCTGTCAGCCTCTCCGAGTTGCTCGCCAGGAGCGGTGCGGCGCTCTCCCACCGCTCCTCGGGCAGCGTCCTCTCCCCCGCAGGGCCCTCCTTTGCGTGCCTCGTCCGGCTCGAGTCCGACCTGCTCAAGAGTCTCTCTCCGGCTTCGCGCCCCTTCCCAGAATGCCTCCTGAGCGCCGACCTGCTCAGCGACGGCGACGCGGTCGGCCGCCCGCCGCCGCCGCCGGAGTCTCGCTCCTGATGCCGGGCGCGACTGCCGGCCGCTGCCCCCGTGGCCCTGGCCGAGCCCGGGCATGCCTGGGCGCCGTGGCAACGCCGGCCCACGGTGGTGGCGCCGCCGGGGAGTCCCTTGCCATCGCGGCAGCCGAGGCAAACCTCCAAGAGCCGCGTGCCACCGGCAGGGAGGTGATCGCCGATCTGGACCCTGGCGCCGTGGCGGAAGCAGCTGGGCAGCGTCACGTGCTGCGGCGCGGACGGAGGAGGACGCGGAGGAGGAGGACACGGAGGAGATGAGCGACATTTGCATTCTACTTTTGCGGCCTCGGATCGCGAGAGTTCTGTGGCGCTGCCGCGAGCGCCGAGTCCGCTGGGGCAAGCGCACCGAGCGCCGTCGTCGCACGCCCCTTTGCAGTCCCGCATGCCGAGCGACGCCCGTGACAAATCCACCGCACAATTGTGGCAGCCCCGAGCCTCGGCCGCCGGGGCCGCCGGGGCCGCCGGCGAGCACCGACGCGGCTCACCGCCGGCGGGGCCGCGCGGCGGGCACGGTGCAGGTGGGGCGGCGTCTGTCCTGGGACGCCGGTGCCCGCAGGCGCTCGCGCTGCCGCCCGTGTTGGTGAAGCTGACGGAGCAGCTCTCCGTGTCCATGTGCATCTCGGCCGAGCCGCGGCAGTGCGACGCCTGCAACTGCAGCAGCGACGACGAGGACGACGAAGACGACAGGGCCGGGTGGGCGGCCCGGCTCCTCTCGGCCGCCGGGGTCGCCGCCTTCGGCGTACCGGCCGCCGCCGCCGTCGCCGTCGCCGCCGTCGGCGGCGCCGCCAGTTCCGGCTCGGAGGCGGCACCCGTCTCCCCCGTGCTGCCGCTACCGCCGCAACTGCCGCCACCCCCACCGCGGTAGACGTAGGGGTCGAAGTCGCTGCTGAGCGAGCTGCGCACCGTCGACTGGCTCCCGTAGACGCCGCGCCGGCTGTTGGCATCGTTGGCCGAGTCGAAGAGCGCCGAGTCGTCGCTCGCGGTGCCGTCCGCCGCGTAGCCGCTGAACGAGCTATGGTCGCCCCGGCGGCCGCTCTCGCCGGAGCTGTTGCTGTTGTGCCGGTAGTGCTGATGCTGCTGCGGCTGATGCTGCTGCTGCTGCTGCTGCGGCTGGTGCTGGGGGTGGGAAAGGCCGCCGCCACCGCTACCACCGCCATGGTGCCTCGGAGGCACGTGGTGATGGTGCAGGTGGTGGTGGTAATGCAGGTGCGATAGTTCCCAGCGGCTTTGCTGCTGCTGCTGCTGCTGAGCGCTCGGTTGGTGGCCCGGGAGGGGCGCGCCGCCCCCGCCGCCCTGCGTTTCGGCGGGCGCCTGGCCGCTGTGCTGCACCAGCGTGTGCGTGCCCCGGCGCTGCCCGTAAGTGTACCAGTGTCTGTGCGTCTCCTCCCAGTACGTGTAGTACTCGGCGCCGTGCACGTCGCCTCCTGCAATGGCAAAAAGTGGCACGGGTGAGTTCGCCGTCCACGCGTCCGTCCGTCCGTGTAACCGCACGACGTTAATGACGGGGGGGCGAGCGCCGCGAGCTCTCGTGTACCTGAGACCGGCGGGAATGCGTGGCGAGAAAATCTCTGCGCCTCCGCGCCTCCGTACGCCCGGGGCGGTGCAAACCCCGGCCCCCGCTCCACCGCCTCCAACCGCTCATCGGGCCGCTCCCTCTCGACGCCGCCGCCCCCACCGTCGACGGGCGCCGCCGCCGCCCCGCCCTCTCCCCGCGCCGCCCCGGCTGTGCCGACCGCGGCCGCTGCGGCCGCCGCGGTGGCAGCCCTCTCCACGCCGAAGTAGAGCGGGTGGTGGTGGTGGTGGTGGCGCTGAGACGACCTCGCGAACCGCCCGGTCGCCGCCGCGGCGTGGTGCGCCTGACCGTAGCGGCCGCGCTGCTGCTGCTGCTGCGCCGACAGAGGCAGCGGCGGTGCCCGCGGGTCCGACGTGGGCACCCAGCGAGCCCGGCCGGGGTACGGGGGCGGCACGCCGACGGCGGCGGACGAGGAGGAGGCGGGAGCGCCGCCGCCCCCGCCGTTGCCGGGGTTGCCGATGCCGCCGGGGTTGGCGAGGCCGGCAGGGTTGGCGAGGCGTCCCGAGTGGTGCTGCTGCTGCGGGCCGCCCGGCGTCCGCAGGGGCCGCGACTCGAGGCAGGGGATGCCGGCGGGCGGGGAGTGCAACGCTTCTGCAGAGGAGGAGCAGCGGAGCGGCGTGACCACGAGCACGCGAGCGCGTGGACAGGTGTGATGGCGAGTGCGTATGGGGGGAGCGGTGGCAGAGTGGGTGGCTTGCCGCACTTCGAATCCGGTTTGATCATTCCTCGGAGCCAACAGCAATCAGAACTAGTACTGGGCCACCCCTAGGTCGACTCGGCCTCAAAATGAGTAACTGTTGCGGTGTGTAAACATCGCCACTGGGGAGAAAAAAGGCGGTGGGGCGTGGTGCTGGCCACCCACCCCCTCGTGTGCCGTGCCGGCCTTCATAGGTGCTCGCTAACAGCACTTGCCCCTACAGTCTGTTAGGGTTACAGAGAGGATCTTCGTGTTTGCATGCGCGAATGGGTGCACGCGTGCATGCACGTGGGTGCGAGCACGTGCGTGCGTGCGTTTGCACCTGTGATGTTGAACATGCACAGGGGGCACGTGTGGTGCTGCACGAGCCAGGGGTCGACGCACTCGCGGTGGAACTCGTGGGAGCACGGCACCACCCGCAGCTCCTGCGCAACACCAACGGAGGTCGTTGTTATTGTCGCGACGGTGAGAGAATGCGCCACACGTGGCCATGGAGCCACCCCCTCCTCCACGCCGGCGGCGTCTTGGGGCGCTTTGCTCACGATCCGCAAATTACATCTCATCTCAAACATATGAAAGGACACCCCCCGTGGCGGTCTTCCCTGTGCGGCACAGGGTGACTCGGAGCCTGGCCTGCGAGCGGGCATTTAGTCCAGTGGGGGGCGATGACTGCTGCTGCTGCTCTGTGCGGTCTCAATGGAGTCATCTGCAGTGTAATATTTGCGAATTTGGAAGATTTGGTCTGTGATGCCAAATGGCATCAGGGGGAACGTCCACTGTGAAGAAACGCATTTTACAGTTCTTACGCCCGCTGTAATAACCAGGGTGGCCTGCCATATTTGAACCGCGAACAAACATGCGGCGAACGCGTTACCGCTGGGTCGTGTAACCACAGGGGCGCACGATGAAGCAAGTGCAGCGGAATGTGGGGCGAGACGAGCGAATCATGGGCAAAGGGACTCGGAGGAACTAGAGCAGACGGAGACGCAGAGACAAAGACGGTTTGTTTACGGCTCGCAGTCGTTATCGTGCAGAGGTCGAGTAGCAGTGGAAGGGATGAAACGGGCTACGAGTGCGATGGAGGCGTGAGGGGGTCAGGCCTACTCGGCAGAGAGAGAGAGAGGGGTGGGGGGGTGGACGGGAGCGTGAGTGGGAGAATGAAAGGAAAGGTCACAGTTGGGGACGAGTGCGTGGTCAGAAAATAAAAAGGACAAAAGAAAAATAGCCGTGGGAGGCGGTGGCGGCTTTTCAGAAGGGGATAAGACCCCTCGGAGTAGGGGGATTTAAAACGATCGCATACTAATGTGAGCGCACACGGGCATGCGAGCTCACGCGCACAACACACACGCACATGCGCGCACGCACAAAGCACGCGCGCGGACACACGCAGCTGGCTAGCGACGGTAATCGCAACAGCGTGTTGCGCGTCGAGGAACACGTCATCCGCACAAGAGGAATTCAAAGGAAAAGTTTTAGAATGTAACGGGGCTGCACGCTTCCACCGAACGAGGCATTTCAACGTTTTACCGTTACCACCGACTCGTCACCTCCACGCATTGCACAGCCCAGCGCACGCAGATTACGCGAGCACGGGACGGTCGGTGAGCGCTTCACGAAGGAAGTGCGCGGTTACTAAACCAAACTTGACGTTTTATTTTACCAGTTAAAGGCCCACTGAGCTATGTAGCTATTTTTTCAGAAGCGACCTGGCCACAAATGATAGCTCGACAAAGTGGCTCTTCACGTGGAAATTTATAGCAGCCAAATACTTTAAAACGCATGTTTCTAAATGTGGAAGGAAAAACCGAAAGATCTCGATAAAAATCCACGACCTCCTCCATACCAAGTGAGGTAGCTAACATCTCGCAACCGTGGCACTCAATGTGTCTCGGCTTGAGTCGCGCGGAGCCGTGGAGCGTGCGGGTTGCTCACGGGTTGCTAGATGGTTGCTAGGGGGTTGCTCGCAGGTTGCCACGAGGCGGCAGCCTGGCAATGCAACCAGCGGTGACACGCCCGGCTCTCCTGACGGAAACTGGAAAGGTCGAAACCAGTCCAAAGTTTGCACGCTTAAAACGAACGCTGCCCATTGGCAACATGTTTATGAGGCCGATAGGCCGAGAGCACAAAGTTCTGTTTTAATTGTAAGCGGAGATATTCCAAATAATGTTATATATTATTGAAGACGCTCCACGCAGAAAATCAGTGAGGTTTTGCACAATTAACCGCAACCGAGCTTTTCCCGTCATGTCAGGAATAACCAATGAGCAGGGAGCACTGCCCAGTCTCAACACTCATAGCATTCTGGGTGATTTAGTCAAATTCATGCTCACGTGGGCACAGAATATGCACACATACAAAATGGCTGCCTGTGCCAGACCTTCACGACAGGGCCTGTGGCTGAGCGCCATGCGTTGCCGAGGCCCGGCGCGGCCAGAACCATCGCCGCCAGGGGTCACGTTGGCAGCGATCCGCACGGACATAGAAGGCGAATGCAAGACTGTCGATTCAAATATATCACGGGAAACCAGGCGGAGAGGCAGCTGCTCTTACCTGGCCGTGCTGGAACTCCTCGAGGCACACGGCGCACACCGGGTCCGACGTGCTGCTCGCCCCCTCCGAGAGGTCGCCGGGGTCGAGGGGGGCTCCTCCGGTCGCCCCTCGGGCGCCCCCTCGCCCGCCGCCGGGGCCCCCGCCGGGGCCCCCGCCCGATCCACCACCCCCCCCCACCGACTTGACATAGTGCCGGGTCTGGAGGCGGCTGATGACGCTGGCGCCCCGTCGTGACACGATGCTCTGCGCGTAGAATCACGACCCATGCGGTTGTTAACATCAGCAGCAGCATCTTCGCTAAGTGTTTACACCGCTTAAGTATTTGACGTTCCTCGAAGACACTGGTGGAACCATCAACCACTTCATCAGAACATCAGCAGTAGCTCGATGCGCACATATCCTTCATGAATGCAAAATTAAAGACAAAGACACAGTCGTACGGATTGATGCCATGCAACCCAAACTATGGACTCGCACAGTAAACTACTGTAGTCTGTGTTCCTTTAATAGAGGAACAGCAAAACAAAACAAACTCTCTCCTGAAGCCCTCTCGTCGTGGCCAGCAGGCCTCGACATTGGCATCGAGCTCCTGAATACATTGCCATCACGTGCGAGAACAGAATTTACAGCGTGCCTCCCATGCAGCACACCCCAAGGGGCACTGCCGCCGCAGGGGACCCCCGCGCTGGCAGCTGTCCCTGCATGGCGCGAGGTGAACACAGCTTCGGCCAGCGAGCGTCGACCTACCAAACGCGTGATGTTGATTCTAAACGTGGAGGGAAAAACCAGAGGACCCCGAGATAGAGACACGCAAACCTCCAAATATACAGCAGCAGCAGTCAGGGTCGGGATCGAACCCACGTCCTTCTGTATACCAGGCGAGGTAGTTGACATCTCGCCACTGTGGCACCCGCACTGTGCAGGCCACACCCAGCCTTAGCTACTGACATCTGATATTAAAGGACCAAGCGTTAGCGCAGAGGCAACCTGCAAAACGCTATACCACGCAGGTACGGCGAGCGTGCAGGATAGCGAGCTGTGATCGGTGGATGCAGTGAAGAGAAACAACTGATGGAGGCTCGGGTGAGTTGGAGTAGGAGACAGAGGATGGCAGCCATGGTAGAGCGAACGAAATGACGAGCTGCCGGAGGAACGTAGGACGGCGATGCAGCATCACCACAATTAGATAATGTCTTTCAAGTGAAGATAAAGTAATATTTTTAAAAACATGTAAAAACGGTTTATGATATTGTAATACATTTTCAAGGCCCAGTAACTATCTGACCAAATCTGTGTCGTCTAGACCCTCCACCACCTGCCAGCCACACCAATGAGCCGTGCCGTGTGCAGGCGTTTATCAGTGCGATCCTCACCGCCAAACTCAGCAATCGGCTATGCAGCGATTCGTTTGCAACAACGGCAAGCGCCACCAGGTACTGGAAGTTAGAATCACAATCCAGGAAGTCGCTGCGCCGAGCAGCGGAAACGCAAGTCCCCGGTGCAGCCACAGCGCCGGCTCAACACGGCGCTCTGCCCCAACTCAACTCCCTCCCACCACCACCACCACCACCACGTGGGCGCCACCGGAGGAGGAAGAGGAGGGAGCGGCTGCCTCATTGTGTGTGTGTGGGGAACGACGATTATATGAACCTGTCCTGGGCCTCCCCTAGGTCGACTCTGCCTCAAATGAATATCCGGTGCGGTGTGTAAACAGTGCCACTGGGGAGACAAAGGGGGCTGGGCGTGGTGCTGGCTGTATCACGCCCATAGCAGCCTTCATAGGTGTTCGCAAACAGGCCCAACAGACTGTTAGAGAGGCTATACGGGGGTCTTTGTTTTTGTGTGTGTACGTGTGTCCGTGTGTGCGTGTGTGTGTGTGTGCATGTGTGTGTGCGTGTGTGTGTGCGTGTGTACGTGTGTGTGTGCGTGTGTGCGTGTGTGTGTGCGTGTGTGTGTGCGTGCCATGAGTTCCCGTGGAAGCGAGCGGAGGGTGAAAGAAGATGGGGGGAGGGGCCGGTACCTGGGCTCGGCGCTGCGTGAAACGCACTCGCAGCAGCAGCGCGATGCACAGCGCGCAGATGAACGCCAGCACCGCGATAAGGATGCCCAGGTCCACGTCCTCGCGGCCCAGACGCGGCTGTGGTGGGGGGGGGGGGGGGGGGGGCACGGAGAGAGAGTGAGGGGGGGGGGGCGGAGGGCGCGTGCGGTCGTCTAGCCCGACGCCCGCAGGTCGTGCCGCTCCAACGTGGAATTCCCCTCCCATCGTCGTCTCTCTTCCCCAAGCTCTCATCATGGCAACCTTGCTCAAGCCAATCAACTGTGTCGAACTCTCTGCTCCGCCACGCATTCGATAGCGCCGTTTGTCGCCGCCGGACGCTTGCCGTTTTTGGGCCTTTCGGGAGCCCTGCGCTCAGCGTTTGTGATTTTAACAACATACCGCATA
The DNA here is from genome assembly GCF_048934315.1 of Petromyzon marinus. Lineage (NCBI taxonomy): Eukaryota > Metazoa > Chordata > Hyperoartia > Petromyzontiformes > Petromyzontidae > Petromyzon > Petromyzon marinus. The sequence goes on along the minus strand of NC_133704.1, from coordinate 1,326,604 downwards.
CTCTTTGGTTTTTTTCGGTAAAGTCACGTAGGTAAAATAAAAATAAAACAATCAAATCACGACGTTTCGGAGGCAACACAAGCTTCCGTCTTCAGGTGGAACAGTCACAGCAAGATCGCTGCATCAAGGTGCTAATTGTTTTCTTTTATTTTTTTTATTTTACCTACGTGACTTTACCGAAAAAAACCAAAGAGTATGAATCCTTGCAGTCACGAAAGCTTCAAATATAAACATACCGCATGTTCATGCAACATGCGTGTTAGATTGGGCCAGAGAATGCATCTTCATGAGTGTGGATCACTCAAGAATCGTCTGACAGATGGAGCACTGACCTGTAAAGAATCGTCATCAACACAGTGGTCATCAATCATCACGCATGATTAACGCTTGCATCATTTCATTAAGATACACACACACATAAAAGCGTACGTACACATACCCACATGAGACCAAATGCAGTAATTACAACAAAATATTTTAAACGGGTGTGCAGCGGTGGCTTAGTGGTTATCGCACTGCAGACAAGAATCCGGCAACCCGAGTTGGATTCCCGTCCATAGACAACGTCCGTAGCGAGTGATATCTCAACCGGTCTGGGTACCTCACCTTTACCAACCCCCCCCTAACCAGCGTGGTGAAGTATGGTCAAACAACCCCAAGCCCGACGTGCTGAAACGAAGGCCCCGCTGACACCACGTCGGTCGCGGGGACTGTTTGACGATAATTCACCACGCTGGTCAGGGCGGGTTCATGAAGGGGAGGTGCCCAGGACCGGTTCAGACAATACTCGCCACTGATATGAGGCGTGGCCGGGAATGAAACTCAGGTTTCCAGGTTCACAGAGCTGCCACTGCTCCCCCAAAATGATGAGGTAAAAAAAAATAACACGCAAAATTAATGAACTGAACATTGGATACAGATTAATATAAATTGTTCATCTTGCCATATACTGGCGACTACCCAGCCACCCAACTCCCTACCAAGCCCCATGCCTTTTTGGCCTGAACACCACCTCACCACCTACTCATCTACGCCCGTCCACCTACGCCTCCACGTACCCATCTACCTACCCGTCCACCAGGCCCGGCCACGGATCTGCACCGCTACCCACACCGTGCCCACGCCTCGCTCTCTCCGCACGCCGGGAACTTCCGCCAGGAACCGCTCCGAGCGCGCAGCGGCGAAAAGTCGGAACGTCGCGTCGAACAGCTCACGGCGATAAAGCAACGCTGGCACTCAGGCTTCGCCCGCGCGTCCCCTCCTCCCTCCCCCCTCCGCCGCCACCCGCGCGCCTTCACCTCGTTTCCGACCTTGGGTTGGATGCGCGCGCGCGCCACCTTCTCGTCGTTGACGATGGTCATGAGCTTGACGGCGTCGGCGCCACGCACGTAGATGACGGGCCGCGACAGCGTGTCGGTCACCGCCCCGTTCAGCTGCAGGGCCCACGAGAACGGGACACGCGACGGACAGACATGGGTGCCGTGGTTATCACAAACACCGCCAAAAAACCCAAGCGGTGGGACCGGTGTTGACCAAACATCCCCCACCCCCATGCTGAAACAAGTACCCGCAAATTACTCCAATTAGGGTGACACAGCAGCATCGCCCCCTACTGTGAAAACCTGGCAGGAGTCTCCTGAACAAGAGACGGTAAGCGAAATAATAATATAATAACAATTCCTCCTGTTATCCCTCCATCCCTCCCCCCCACCCCTCACCACCACTTGCGAGTGATTTGGCAAATAGCTTCGCATAAGGGCCTGCGATTCAAGTCAGGAACCAATTCTCCTTTTGCCTAATAATTTCTGCCATCCAGTTCGTATTGCCCTTGACGGGCAATTACCAATCAGCACGGATGGACAAAACACGCCGATTCTAAAGGCCACCGTGCACGGGGCGATCATCGCGAGTCGCCATCCATCATCAGTCGACGGATCGCCGCAGCGCACCGCTCCACTCGTAGCGAGCACGGACGGGCCCGCACGGAAGACGCAGACGCACGGGGGGGGGGCGGGTCACAGAGAAAACACGCACACGCGTCTCCGGGCGCGAGGTTCGCCGACCCGCGCTCGTCTCCGGTCACACGGGAAGAGGCCGAGAGGATCGGTGGGAATGGGGGGTCGGCTCTGGTGGCAAGTCTCGACAGGACGCCGCCGTCACGGCATGGCGGAGCACGTGAAACAACAGAGGAGCGGCGACGCTCGCACCGTCCACCGGTGGCCGGTCGGGCCGGGGCCTCGTGAACAACGGTGGGGGGGGGGGGGGGGGGGGGCACTCCTCGCACGGGGAGGCCTCGCCAAGTCTGAAGGCGGCTCGTTTTTGGCTGGGAACCGCAGCATCGTTGGGATGTTTGGGGCTCTTTTGCTACCCAACGGTTGTCTTCGCGTGGCGGGAAACCGGAGTGCCCGGAAGAAAGACACCACGCATGCGAGGGGATAACGCTCAAGGCTCTGCACAGATGGATGCGATCCCAAGGCAGACTCGGTGTAGCGAGTGGACCAAATCCAGACCTGGTGTCAAGGTAATTGTAATTGGGAGCTATCAACGCTGCTATAACTGTAATTATGGGTGACCCCCGGTTGTGGCCGAATCACTCTGTGGACTGGACCCGCCGCCGTGCCGGCACTCGGTGGCTCGCGGCAGCCCCCACACTCGCGCATCTAGAGCACACGCACACACACACGCACACGCACACACGCACACACACACACACACGCACACACACACACACGCACCTCCACACGTCAGTGCACATGCTAGCGCTTGCCAGTACAACAACAACCCACATCTGAGCAGACTAACAAAAAGACAGAGATAAAGACCCCCTGTATAGCCTTAACATACTTTTGGGGCAAGTGCTGTTAAGTGAGCACCTATGAAGAACGGCACGGAACACGAGGAGGTGGATGGCCATCACCACGCCTGGCCACTTTTGTCTTCCTAGCGGCGATGTTTACACACACTGCACCAGGTACTCATTTGAGGCCGAGTCAACCTAGAGGAGGCCCAGGACCTGTTCAAATATTCGTCACCGATGTTGGTCGCGAGTGGTAATCGAACTCGGGTCGCAGGGTTCATAGAGCAGCGCGCTAACCACGAACCACTACACTACCGCTCCTGCAAAGCACACACACACACACGGCTGCACAAACACAAAATCTCCATTTGCCTAGCAGAGGCTGCCAGGACGAGTGCGGAGGTTGGCAAAGCGCACGTCAGGGCAAGCGGGGCACGCGAACCGCCCAAAGTCTCCCCTGCGGCCACCTTCATCCCCCCAGTGCTCGCGATGACATCACACGACACTTTATGCCGAGTTAACCTCTGGCGGAGCTCGGTGACAAAAACTGGCAACTTCAATCAATTGACATTCCTAATGAGTTTATTTTCGGATAGGCCATGTAGGTATAAGGTCAATGTTTAACTAGTAACCCCTTACTCTTTGGTTCTTTCGGTAAAGTAATTTAGGTATAAAATAAAATAAATGTGTTTACCTACGTGACTTTACCGAAAGAACCAAAGAGTATGGATCCCTGAGGTCACGAAAACTTCAAATCTAGATTATTAACCCCTTCACCAACCCAGCGATAGAGCCAGCTGAGTGGTGGTGGAGGGTTAACGTTAAACGTTGACATCGTACCGACACGGTGACGACATTGATCGACATTCACGTTGTACAGCGCTGCCCATGCTGGGATCGCCTTCACACAAAAACGGCAGGCAAATGGCGCGATGGAAAGATCGTGAATTGAAGGGAGAAACACAGCAGCACGCAGCGAGCAGAGCGACGGCGTGCGAAGCGGAAACACGGAGGGCACAACGATTACTTGGAGCGGCGGCAGCAGCGAGCGGCGAAGACTAAATGGCGCGATTGCGAGCGTCACCTCGCAAAGGTGTGTTTTCAGTCTCACTTCAAAAGCAGCAACAGAGCGAGGTTCCCTGACAGATCGCGCAGGAGCTCGATCATAAATGCAATTGCTCCAGGTGCTGACGCTCCAGGTGCTGACGCTCCAGGTGCTGACGCTTCAGGTGCTGATTCTCCAGGTGCCGATTCTCCAGGTGCACGTTCCCTCTGCACCACTGGGGGACTGAGCAAGGCTGCATTGCTGCGGCACAAGAGGCTGGGAATCGAACCTGACTTAGGAGGTCGTCAGGAATCAAACTGAATAAGTTCCGGACAGCGCGCTGTACGACCCGAATGCGCGTCGGAGAGACGGCGTGCGTGCACGACGCGGTCGTCCTCCCGGCCCCGGCGGGGTCACCCCCTCGGTTCTTCACAAAACCCGGGCGGGGGGCCGCGTGCACGGGGCAAGAGAAGTGTAATCAATGGCGGCTGTTGCATCGAAACTTCCCGAGCAAAATACTCCTCTCGCTCGTCTTCCGACTGCTCGTGGAGGTCGCGTCGGTCGTGAGCTCCGTGTCGATGTTTCATTTGACCCTGGTTTAATTATTCATCGCGGAAACTTGATTCGTAGGCGACCGACTCTGAAATGGGTCGCCGTCTTCAAACGATTCCCCCCCTCCCCCCCTCCCCGATCCGAACACAATTCGCTGGGCGCACGCCGCCGCCCTTTGCAACTTTACTCTCATGTCTGTCGTGAGCGTTTGTTTAACCATACTTCACCACGCTGGTCAGTGTGCAGAGACTGGCAAAGGAGAAAGGGTTGGGGGGCTCAGGTCCGATTCTGGTATCGCTCATCTCTGGTATCAGCCGTGGGGGGGGGGGGGGTGCTAGGGGGGTGTGGGTGGGGAGATAATCAAACTCGGGTTGCTGAGTTCACCGCGCGGTGCGCAAACAACCGAGGCATCACTCCCGGCTCTCGAGATTTATTGGCGCAAATAAACATCGGGGGCTGTCGAGCATTTGCATTGCGCCAGGGCCCTGGTGTGCGAGGGTTATTATTGCCGGCGTTTATTGTGGTGCTACACGGAGCGCGACATTTTACTCTGCCCTCTCCACCCCTCTCGCTGCTACTGAGACTATAAAAGGCAGACGAAGGGGGCCTGGGGTCAAACTCCACACGGCAACAGATCCTCGCGCAGGGCACCACGCTCAGATACACTCCACACATCCTCGACCCCATTCCCGACTGACGGAGGAAGGCCCACCGCCCCCCACCACCGGTGACGATTGCATCTTGCGGTGGCTAGGAGATGTCAACTCCCTCGCCTGGCATGCAGGAGGTCGTGCGTTCCATCCCGACCCTGACACCTGCTGCTGTATGTTTTGGAGATTGCACGTTCTCCCCGTGGTCGTGTGGATTTTTCTCCGGATCATCACGCGTTTACAGTATTTGGCTGCTATACGTTTCCACATGATAAGCCACTTCGTTGACCACGTTGCTTATGAAAAAGAGCGAATCGCTCAGTGGGCCTTACATGGTGAATGATATAGTTTAGTTTGATTAACAAATGGTTTAGGTCACGGGGGTTCTCTGACCACACCTTGCAACACTGACCATGCTGGTCATTGAGGGGCAGCAAGGTGGGAATGGCGGTTGGCGTGCAGGTTGGACCGATTCAGGTGTCATGCGCCACTCATGTCAAACCGTGGCCGGGAATCAAACTCGGGTCACCGGGAATCAAACTCGGGTCGCCGGGAATTGAACTCGGGTAGCTCGAGTTACCGGCAATCAAACTCGGGTCACCGGCAATCAAACTCGGGTCACCGGCAATCAAACTCGGGTCACCGGGAATCGAACTCGGGTCGCCGGGTTCACAGCCCTGTGCGGCGGTGCTCCGAACGGCGTGGTGCTCCTCTCCCTGGGTAAAGGCGCGGCCCTGCAAGTGCTCACGCCACTGCCCGTGGAAGGGTCTCCACTAGACGGAGCTCAAGAGAGCCCCCTCTAGAGAGGGGTTTGGGCCTACTCTTCCACACTGGCAAGGCATTTTGGAAGGTGGGAATACCCACCACATTTGACGATACTGTACACGATCCGCCGTGTACAGTATCGTATGCAGTTCAAAGTGAACGCAGTGCGGCCGGGGTCACTGGATACTGCTGTGAATGGTGCATGATGAATGTTAAACACTTGATTAGTAAACAAATAAACACCGAATGATACCTCAATGATCTACTGTAGCATATATGCATGTTCTACAGTCATATGCACATTCATGTACTCATCCCAACGGACACGTTTCCACGTGTACAAAGCACACTTTGGGCGTGATGAACAGCACGACGCGCTAACCACATCGCCACCACTCCTCCTTGTCCTCCTCCTCCGCGCGTATCAAGACAGAAACATTTCCAAACTGTGCAACAACGGCTCGCTCTCTCTCATTGCTGTTTTCATCACACATTGGGGGAGAGGTTTTCTTCGGCATCCCATTCGCTAAAGATTGCGGCAGGAGATGAGACGACTTTTTTTTATAAACAGTAGCTGTCAGAATAAATGGGTCTGCTTGGCGAGTCACATCCGCGGGTGGCGGCTGGGCGAGCGGGGGAGCCCGGTGGGGCGACTGCTCAAGCAATCCATCATCATCATCGTCGTCGTCATCGCTCTTGTCGTCGTGAAGCCACGCTCTATCCACTGCTGGACGAAGGCCATTCCCGAGCCCGTCGCCATCTCTCGCAGTGCCGCGATGCAACGATCCCTTCTCTCTCTTATCGCCGCCGCCCCGTTAACGTCTCGCCGCGGTGGGCAAGACTCCCTCGCCTGATGTGCAGGAGGTAGTGGGTTCGATCCCGACCCTGACGCCTGCTGAGTTTGTGTCTCTCTCTCCCCGTGATCGCGCAGATTTTTCTCCGGGTCTTCCGAGCGAACGAAGGAAAAAAAACGGTAAAGCGCCTCGTAAAAACTGCAGGGCACATTTAGCCAATAAATAACAAGGAGTTAAATGTTTGTGAAAGACATTAATAATGAAAGTGAGGGAAAGCTGTCCAAGGCAGTCATGCTCCATCAATTTACCAAAGCCTCAGGATGTGTGGTATAACACAGATTAAACCCGAGACTTTATTAAAGAAGCGGCAAAAATATAAAAATAATCATAAATGTGGGAGCTCGTGGCGGGTTTCTGAGGCCTACGCTCATGTCTTGTCTTGCTGGTGATGTGCACGTGTGTGTCTTACGTGTGTGTGCGTCTCTTTGTATAGGTGTGTAGTGCGGCAGCGGTTAGCACGCTGCGCTACGAACCCAGAGACCCGAGTTCGATTCCCGCTCATGCCTGACACCACGTGACAAATATCTGAACCGGTTCTGGCCCTCCCCTCGGTGGACGCAGCCTCAAACGAGTACCTGGTGCAGTGTGTAAACATCGCGACGAGGGAGTCAAAGGCAGCGGGCGTGGTGCTGTCCACCCACCCCGTCGTGTGCCGTGCCGACGTTCATAGGTCCTGCTGGCTAACAGCACTTGCCCCAACAGTCTGTTAAGGTTATATGGGGGATCTTTGTCTTGTGTGCATGCGCACATGTGTGCGTGTGCGTAGCATGCGTTCGGCGTGTGTGGGTGCAATGGAATCCTTGTATAAATGACATTATCTCTGCAACTCAAATCGCTCTGTTTTGCAATGCAAATACCAACAAATAGCAGCGAATATCAGCAGACCACTGTGGACACGATCCTGCAGAGTCTGGCTCACCGTGCCGGGGAAGAGAAGCTTCCAGCGTCGCGCCCCAAAGGGGGGAAGCCGAACGACAACCCCGGCGACAGACATCACATGCCCGGGTTCGCGTCCGACGCGCCCACCCCGCGGGTGACCCCCACGCGTAACCAACGGAGACGACCGTCGCGTATCCGACCGCCGCGTATCCGACCGTCGCGTATCCGGCCGTCGCGTATCCGACCGTCGCATGTGGTGTAACCGTCGTTTCCCGACCCAAGTTCAACAAATCTGGGCTCCCCGCACGTGGATGGGCGTCCTCAACCGAGCATGCGCGACCGCTCGCTTCCAAAGTAGCCGAGCGATTGGCAGGCTCGAAGCATCTTCCGCCGTATCGTTACCCGCGGTCCCAGGCGTGCATGCGTGGGGTAACCGTCACCTTCCAGACACATTCACGCATCTGACCATTTCACACATCCACCTGCACCAGATATGCGACGTGGTACCGCATACGAATGCCGTTGATGGTATCTCAATGCCAGCGCTGTACATTTACGTTTGGTAGAGGTCGCCCACCTACACTCGGGGCGTCATCGCAGAGCGCGTCACATCTCATCTCAACACGTGAGAAAGGGCACCCCCAGTGGCAGCTGTCCCTGCGCGCCACAAGGTGGCTCAGCACAGGTTGCTGAGTCACCTTGTGCGGCACAGGATGACTCGGCAACCTGCCGTGCCAGCGGCCATTGCCCTGCCGGTGGGGGGCGACGACTGCTGCTGCTGCTGCTGCTGCTTCGTGCGACCCCAAACGAGCGATCTGAATGAGACGAATCGGTGAACACGGCCCCGACTGTATGGTACCTGCTCGATGGCCGACGGGTTTTCCGAGACGTCGAAGATGACGGCCGTGGCACCCCGCTGGATCGCGAGCTTCGCCTGGGCAACACGGACACAGACACGGACACGGTCAGTGGGACACGCGGGACGCGGACAGTGGGGGACGCGGTGCGGATGAGAGCAACCTTGGACATGAGTGACTGCACACGAGTGACTGCACACGAGTGACTGCACACGAGTGACTGCACACGAGTGACTGCACAACGAGCGGCTACATGCGTCCACGGTGACTGTGGCATGGTCACGCCGCACTCAGCCACCGTCGTCTGCTACAGCAACATCGCCGGGTAACGGAGAAGTTGACCGACGTCACCCTGGCAAGTGAGACTCATCCCCACCTCTTGGGTTCTCGCCTGGTTACACGAAATGAACTCGACACTTGAACTAATAAACGTGAGGCCATAATAATAATAATACAGTGTGGGTCTCCGTAGCATCGAAAGGGACTGTCCAGGAAAAAGTCGAACACCGATTCCGACCACGTGGGGTGATGCCGATCATCTCTGTTAGTCGTTCTCAGACAGTGGACATTCCACATTCGCTTGGCGGGGGCCAGTTTATCCATCGGAACGGAACTCTTAACTTCCTGAAAAGTTGCCACGCGTAAAAAAAATAAATGCCACCGAACGAACAGTGAACAAGCACGAGAACGATCAAGCTGGCTCAGAGCTCGCTCGCTTGCTCGGGAACGTTCGGTCTCTTCAGTTTAGAGCGGGCCATTCGACGTGGGCGCGAGCGCGGCTGGCGCCGTGGTCACAGCGCCGAGCCCGCTCCGACGCATCCCCGCGGTCCGCTCGGCGTTCCAGCCACGCGCGTCATTAAACCGCGCTCCCGGCTGTCGCGAGTACGACGGTAATCGTCCCAGTGACGAATGACTGCGCACGTAAAACTAAAATAAATAAACATCACGTGAAATCTGGTGAAGCGCTAATTTGGCTACATTTCAGCTCTTGAGAAGTGAAAAAAAAAACATTGGGTTTGACTCGTCATGTGAAAAATCCCACACGGTAGAGTATGTGGGAGAATACGGTAAAGGGACACAAATCGTGCCGGAGAAGTTCGGTGAATAACTCCGATCGGCGGCCACCACTCCTTGGCACGCGGCGAACACCACCCCGTGAGGTTTCCATGACACCGGCGAGAGACGGCGATGGCTCGGGGGGGGGGGTCTTCATCCAGCGGCGGATAGGCCATGGTTGACAATGGTGATGGTGACGATGGTGACGATGGTGATGTACTTTCATTGCCGTGCTTCACTCCGCGATCCGCGCGTAAAATAGTTGAGCAGAAGGACAGGAGCTCGTGTTTTGGTTAAAAGCGGCACTAAACAAGATTCGTTAACGATTCTCAAAAGGCAAATCCACTCCACATCTTTTGAAACGCAGCCCAGTAGGATAAAAGATTTGGGGGGGGGGGGAAGTTTATATAATTATTTCTTTACTTCTTTCATTCCTTTTCTTGGCACGACATGAAAGGAGTCCATGGGCTCAGCACAAACACCCACAGATGATTCCTTCCTCCTGTGTGTGTGTGCTCTAAATCTCTCTACCCCCTCCTCCTCCTCCACCTCTCTCCCTCCCTCCCATTTCTTCCACTTATTTGTTTGGTTACCATTTTAAACTTTTACACTTTCTCCCACAGGAAGGTACGATGAACGTTGTTGTTGTCGTCGTTGTCACAGCCCGTAACTTACCCCCTCTCACCAAAGGCCTCCCCCCTCCCCATCTTCCCTCCCGTTCCCCTGCTTTCCCAGTCGCTCCTGTCCAGCAATGGCCGCACAAACACTGTGACGACGTCTCCCTGCCATCTCGCGGCTGCCGATTACTGTGAGCTGCATCACGTGTTTGTGTGTGTGTCTGTACGGTATTCGTGTACATGCTATCCGCGATTCTGGCTATCCGCGAATTGCATCTGGAACTCCATACGACTACAGCATCGAGAGATAAAGTGATGAGATAAAGTGATGAGATAAAGTGATGAGATAAAGTGATGAGATAAAGTGATGAGATAAAGTGATGAGATAAAGTGATGAGATAAAGTGATGAGATAAAGTGATGAGATAAAGTGATGCGAGAAAGTGATGATGCGTAGCATCATAAGTTAAGCTAATATTTTTTATAAACTATTATTTAATACTTGAATATTTATTTGCTTTATGTTTATTATACCGAATTTTTATTTTTGTGTTATGATAATTTTCACGTATTTAATCGCCTATTTACGTGTTTATTAAAGGGAATTAATTAAAAAGATAGGTTTTCGTAGGCCAAAAACAATATTCCCGAAATTTGCTATTCACGAGCATCTCCGGAACGTACCCCTCGCGAATAACGAGGCAATGCTGCACACGCACACACGCGGGAGAACGCCTCTAATTCAGTACCCTATGACCGATGCCTCCTATTATTCACGAGGGCTGGAAGGGTGGCTCACTCTTATTATTATTATTATCCGTGCCTCTGTTCTTTCGATCATCTGCAGTTACCTGTGGGGTTTTCTGCACTGCGGAACGAGCCATGAGACTCGGCGATTCTCTCCTGGGTAAATGAGCGGAATAGGAAATACACACAGCGATGTCATCCGTGGTTTCTTTATCCCGCTGAGTACATTTCGTAGATAACATCGTGGATAATAGGATAGGGCGATGGTCGTCCCTCACATCCTCCTGTGTTGTGTATGTATGGTGCACATGACTAGCTTGGTAAATTGTAAAGCCAATGCTCAGAAGATCGATTCAAAATGGGCAGCAACGTGCACCCATTTATGCCTTTCCAAAAAACTATAAATTTGCTAAGACAAATATTTCATGCTAATGTGTTCACATTTTTCCACATAAAGCGCCACGCAATATAACTGAGATTATGCATGTAGATCTGTTGCACTTCTTTTGCACAGTACATAGCCAACCGTACTGATCAGAGGTGCGGGGGAAGGACAACAAACTAACCACAAGAAGTAGTTCTAAGGAAATTCGTTTTCAATCTAAGTGATTTAAAAGTGCATAGCTCCAGTGGCTTCCCAATATCGTGAGGAAGAGCGTTCCAGACGGCCGCAGAAGCGCATCTGAAAGCGCGCGATGCGGTGACCACCGTCTTTGTTCGATGGCCAACCAAAAGCCGCTGCTACTGCTGCTAAATTATCCTGTTTGATTTGTACTAGGTGCCTCTGTGGATGTGTAGGCTTTGACTTTAACATAGCTATTTCTGTGACCAGTCACAAGCTAATCCCTCAGCTATTTCAATGCTAAATTATCCTGTTTGATTTGTACTAGGTGCTTCTGTGGATGTGTAGGCTTTGACTTTAACATAGCCATTTCTGTGACCAGTCACAAGCTAATCCCTCAGCTATTTCAATGCTAAATTCTCCTGTTTGATATGTAAACCCCTTTGTCAAGGTGCCTCACTTCTCTCAACCAGCTTAAAAGACGCTGCGAATCTTAACAACGTTCATTGAAGCTCTGTCGTCCCGACAGGTCTGTTCCTTTCACCTGAAGAAGGCCACTTGTGTTGTGGCCGAAACGTCATGAGAATTTCATTGTGTTATTTTATTTTATTATTTTATTCTCATTCTACGTGACTTTACCGAAAGAACCAAAGAAGAATAATAGTGACTACAACTGGGAATTCAATTCCTCAAGAAGCTCCCAGCATGTGGAGCGAAGAGTCGGACGACGTACCGAGCAACACGAGGCAACAACCCTAAAGCGTGCAGGAGAGCACTCGATTGGGAGAGCCACCGACACGAACCGCGTCAGACAAACTCGGGCCGCTCGTCGTTCACGAACGGGGAGGCAAGCCTCCGGCCCGGGCCCCCACCCCTCATGCCATCATGAGCCGCTCTCTTGGTGGTGAATTCATTAAGCTTTCATGAGCTATGAAGAAGGGCCATCGCCCGAAACGTCGCCTGTTATCTACTTTTCCTTGTAAGGCCGCAGCATCATCGACGATCGTGTTTCATATTTTTTTTTTATTGCCGGAGTGACTTGCTGAAACGAACCATGAGGCATTGGTGCTCATTACCATATTTATAACCCTCAGCCAGTGGTGGAAATTATACATTCCTATGGCGGGGACGAGTCTCCCCAGAGGACAATCGCCGTCGACTTCCGCACAAAGCGGTGGACGAATGTTAAACGAGTGAATTTTGAGGTTAAGGTTAAATGAGATGGGTGACCGATTGCTTTTAAATCTCACTGTTACGCTGTGGCTTTGAGTGCTGTGAAGGCTTTCCGAGCCTGACCACCACCGCCGCCGCCACCGCCACCACAAGCGCCGCTCACTTCGTCGTGCGCTCAGGAGCTCCGGCCTACCACCCACCCACTCACCGACGCGCCCTCGATCCCCCACATCTCGCGTCGCTCCATCCGTCCCCATCCTTCCCAGCCAGACGTCCACTCACAACTGAGCTCAACGTTTACACCATTCTCTCTTTACCCCGTAACTTTGAGACTTACACCTTCGCAATTATTAATAAATCCTTCTCGCTGAGCAGTGGTGGATCCAAGGGTGCACGATGTAAAATTGCTGTTTTTTTATGTTTACGACAGAAGCCACGGTGATTTTAACATTTGTAATAATGTTGGGGCCCATTTGAACATTTTTACATTTCTGGACCGCACCCTCCCACCCTTGGCAAGTTCATAGTTCTGTCTCTTAAATTTTGATTTAAAGCTTTCGTGACTGCAAGGATTCATCTTCTTTGGTTCTTTCGGTAAAGTCACGTAGAATGAGAATAAAATAATAAATTGATAAAATTAAATAACACGATAAAATTCTCACGACGTTTCAGCTTAAAGGTCGCAATCTGAGCGTGGCTTTTTCGCTCCAGCGCTGTCCTTCAGACAGTCTCGTCCCTTCACTTGATGAAGGCCGCTTGTGTTGTGGCCGAAACGTCGTGAGAATTTTATCGTGTTATTTTATTTTATCAATTTATTATTTTATTCTCATTCTACGTGACTTTATCAAAAGAACCAAAGAAGAGGAGTTCTGCCTCTGTTCTTGAATCTGGAATATAGCGATGCATTTTGTTCAAAATGACGTGCGGTCAAAATAAATGAAAATGCATAAATACGAATTGTGATGATAACCAGGGTTCACGAATACAGGGCAAGAGCACTTGAAGGGCATTATGCACAACATCATCATCGTCATCGTCGTCACCATCGCTTTCATCATCGGCCATGACCAACTAAGGCCTCCCCCCCCGTGCCACTGCCCTCCCCCAGGGTGCTGCGCTCCGTCTCGATGGAGCGCGCAAGCTGCTCTCATCCTCTTGGGCGCGTTCCATCCCTTGGCTGCCATTCCATCACCAGTCTCGCCCATCACCAGATATCCTCCCACAAGAGCTATCCTCCCACAGGCCAAGTCTATTGCAAAACACAAAGCCCGCTGGCGCCACTCAAGATGGCTCTGAGCGAGGTGACGGCGAGGTGGATGCGTGACGGTGCTCGCTCCGATGACGACGTAGAGGAGGAGGTGACGAAGAGGCGTGAATAGAGGAGAGCGCAGAGACGGGACCGCGGTCGTTTATAACCTCAATAAACATGCAGCAGCACCGCGCCCCGCACCCACGCTCCCCCTCCTCCCAAACAAGAGCCTCCTCCATCACCCCGCGCCGTCCTAGCAACACCAAACACGCCTCTTGTGCAGACTCAGCCCCAGCATTTGGCCCGCGGTGGTGACGAGCGTGGGCGGTGGGGAACGAGCCGTGGTTGGGAATTGAACTCAGCTCACACACACTCACACGTATATTGTACTCTGCGTATACAACAACGGGCTGACATTCGCCACTAAGTGGTGGCGACGTAAGCACAAAGCTTGTGCCAGGCTAGGTGCACTTTGAGGCCACGTGAAGTGTGGAAGGCTGGCTGACAAGTCACGGGACAGACTCAGGTGTTATGGATTGATGGAGATGATTGACAGATGCACCAACTGTGCATATATATACAATATTGAATAAAGATCCACTGTATAGCCTTAACAGACTGTTGGGGCAAGTTCTGTCAGCAAGTAGCACCGATGAAGGCCGGCACGGCACACAAGGGGGTGGGTGGCCAATACCATGCCCGACTAAAACCATTCCCGGACGCCTTTGTATCCCTAGTGAGGCCGAGTCGACCTAGGAGAGTCCCAGGACCGGTTCAAATATGCGCCGCTGTTATTGATCGTGAGCGGGAATCGAACTGAGGTCTCCTGCATGTACCAAACACGATGGCTGCCACTTGTCCCGGCTTTCCCAGGACTGTCCCCTTTGTTGAGGGGGAAGCGACTCTCCAGGGCCTTCTAAGTCTCCACAGGACTTTGCAAGTTCCACAACTTCGTCGTTTACCGTAACAACAACAACAACAATCCACCGCTGAAGGCAATGCATCACATGTCGCCATCACCCCTTCCGCCAATATCGAGAAAACATCTTCCCACAAAGCGTGCCGGTGTTTCGTACCACAGAGGTGGCAACCCCAACCCCGACAACAGCCGCCATTCGCCACAAAGCGGCGGTGACGTCACCACGGCGCCCGTGCCAGGCTAGGTGCACTGTGAGGCCGCGTGACGCGTGGGAAGGCTCCCTGGCAGGTCACGGGAAAGACCTCGGGAGCCGTGCGGTTCACCGGCTGAGGCGAGCGGCCGATGCGCCGCCGGCTGTGCTCCCCACCCCGCCAACTCGCTGCGCTTTAGCCGCCCAGCGCCGCGCCCGTTGTTGCGAGCGTCGCTCCCTCTGCCCTCGACCAACACGCACGCGCAGGTCTGGGGCACGCACAGTCTGTATAAAGGGGCACGCACAGTCTGTATGAAGGAGCACGCACAGTCTGTATAAAGGGGCACGCTCACTCGCAACACACACGGAAAGATCTCCCATTGAGCCTCGCAATACGCCCGGGTGAAGTGCGTTCGGTGAGCACCTAATAATGCCGGCGTGGCTCACGAGCGAGTGGCGATGGCGCTGCTGCCGCTGGTGGCGACGGTGTTGGTGGTGCCATTTTCAGGAGGAATGTAAAACTTTAATGGTCGCCCCTCCCCTCCCCCTCCTCGCAATCGGCCGCCGTTGCGAGCCAATTATGCGAACGAGGCGAGCGCTCTCCCCGCGCGGCTCGCCCATTAATGAGGTCGTGGCGACAGTGGCGCTCTTGGAGGGAAAAATCCTCGTCGTGACACCTCGAGGAGGAGATTCCGTGTGGAATGTGCCCGCTCGGAAAGGCACGCACGGCGGGACGCACGGCCTACGTTCGGTGGCATTGAATCGGAGCGTGTCGATGACCAACGCACGAATAAAATGATGCCAGTTTCTTACATCCGCCCCCACGCCCCTCCCGCTGCCTCCGTCCACCCGCACCTCCTAATAGCGCGGTTGGCTACGTACGGTGCGAAAGAAGTTCAACATCCAGACGTACATACACCCAGCAGCAGGAATAACGGGTGCGCCACGGGGCTAGTCGTTCGGCAGGTCGCGTGTGGTGGGGTAAAATGTGGGTAACTCCCTGCCCCTTCCAAGACGCCTGGCAAGCGTGGACGAGTGTAGCCGGTGCTGCCGGTTCTCACAGACGGAGCAAAACAACATTGGCCGCCAGACGTCAGAGCGCCTTCGAGAGGCAATCCGTGTTGAAATCGGGCCGCAGCAGCAGCAGCAACAACAGCAACAGTATCAGCAGCAACAGCAGCAACAGTATCAGCAGCAACAGTATCAGCAGCAACAGTATCAGCAGCAACAGCAGCAAAAGTATCAGCAGCAACAGTATCAGCAACAACAGCAGCAAAAGTATCAGCAGCAACAGTATCAGCAGCAACAACAGCAACAGTATCAGCAGCAACAGCAGCATCTATAGTTGTAGCAGGAACAGCAGCAACAGTGGTAGCAGGAACAGCAGCAATAGTTGTAGCAGGAACAGCAGTAACAGTGGTAGCAGTAACAGCAGCACCAACAGCGGCACCAACAGCGGCAGCAGCAACAGCAGCAGCAATAGCAGCAACAGCAGCAGCAGCAACAACAGCAACCGAATCAACAGTAGCAACAGCAGCAGCAACAGAAGCAGCAGCAACAGCAGCAACAGAAGCAGCAGCAACAGTAGCAGCAGCAGCAGCAACAGTAGCAACAGAACAACAGTAGCAACAGCAGCAACAGCAGCAGCAACAGAAGCAGCAACAGAAACAGCAGCAACAACAGCAACAGAAGCAGCAGCAACAGCAGTAACAGTAGCAGCAACAGCGGCAAAAGGAGCAGCACCAGCCGGCTAATGACGTTGTTAGTGGAGGGACCAAGCACAGCTACTCGGTTCAGTTCCTGAAGAAGCTCCCGGCAAGGTGAAGCAAAACGTCAGACGTCATCATGCCGAACGATCCAGGGGGGGTTTCGTGTGAACCGAAGTGACGATTCCGACGCCCAAGCCGGCCCTTCGGAACAGAAAATTGAGTGCAGGCCTGGAACAGATATGAGTCGTCATAATGCGCACGCACACACAAGCGGTGATCACATTTCGGATAATTTGACCAATTGGTCTGAATGAGTGGTAACTTCCCTGGCACTCCACTACCGCCCCCCCCCCCCCTCGTGTGAAGGTCTCCTGGCTTGGTTAAGAAGTTGGGAGTGTGGTCTGGGATGTGTAGACCTCGTGGACTCATTTCTTTGTTGCGATTAGTCGATCGTTGTTTGTGCTGCTTTCGTTTTGGTGCCATTCCTTTATTTGTTTATTTATTTTAAATGTTCTCTTTGGTAATAAGGTTTTAATTTGCTTGGTCGTGGCTGCATAGAGGATGTAGTCCTTGTGTAGAGGAGTAGTGTGAGCAACCACGAAGGGGCGGTGCGAGCGAGTCCGAGGATGACGTCATGTCACGGGTGCCGTCGGGGGACCCCGTGACGAAGGCGAGGTCGTTGTGGGGATCCAGGGCAACGATCGGCTGGAAGAAGAAAGCCAAGGGATAGTCGAGAGTGGGGTCCCGAGTATTCAGTCGGGATCGGCTGAGAGAGGGTTTCTCTCTCCTCGTCGCCGGACGGTGATGGATGAGCCCCCGTTCCGGGCAGACGAGAGAGGGAGCCCTAACAGATAGCCGAAGGCAGGACCAGGCACTGTTGAGAGTCTGGGGTAAGGACTCAGATAGAGGACACCTACCTCTGGTGTGAGTTAGGGCGTTGAGTTCAACAGTGTTTAATACACGGTAACAGCCTTTATAGTAAATCCCGTCTCCGCGTGGTCTTACTGCACAATACTTGTATATGATTAATGTACATCGTTACAGGGTGCAATTCGCATGAACGACGCTGCATTGAATTAAAGTATTACACTACGTCACACGATTGTTGTTCCTGGGTAGTAAGTGTTATTTGTAATTGCTTATGCCTCAAAAGTATAGAAAATGGCTATTATTCCCCACAAACTTTGCTTTTGTGACCAGGACTTTATGTGAAGGAATGACACAAATGCACACGTTTTCTCATTGAACATAGGTAAATTTTAAAATATCACTGTCCTGGTCACAAAAGAAAAGTTTGTGGGGAATAATTGCCATTTTCTGTACTTTTGAGGCATCAGCAATTATAAAAAGTAACACTTACTACCCAGGAACAAAAAATAAATAAATTTGTTCCACATTGTAATTAATGGAGTGGATTATTAACTTTGCTTTTGTGTCCTGGTCACAAAAGCAAAGTTTGTGGGTAATAATATCTATTTTCTGTACCTTTGAGGCATAAGCAATTAGAAAATAACACTTAGTACACAGGAACAAATAAAACATGTTTTTGTTACACAGTGGAATTATTTACAAACAGCAAAAACTCGCCAATATAAAGATGACTTCGTCCCTCTCAGAACGCGTCGCATTTCAATGTGACACGACCGCGCACAGCCTCGCTCTGAAGCCTGGCAGGAAGCGGTTTCACCCCGGTCAGGGATCATCAGTACCGCATAGCCACCAGTGCCTACCGCTAGCTAGCCTTACGCTGTGAGCAAGCGGCCACGAAGGGCTCCTCCACAACGCATGCACACGCCTCTGGGATTGTAAACGGGGCCTCTTGGTTCGCACGCCGCTTGTGCCGTAGGCGGTGGCGTGCGGCATCGCTGCGTTCACGCCAGCTGCCTCCTCATCACGCTCTCAAATGTCAAGCGGCGATTCGAATGCATCCACTCTCTCGCCCAGAACACGCACAGACGACTCTCGCAGAGCGTGGGGGGACAGTGTGCCCAACGCCACGCCTTGCCGCCTCTGCCTCAGTGCCGCTGTTTTACAAACTGCACTCTTGCGGATGTAGCTCGCCACAAATGTTCACCGAGGCCGGGTATCGAACTCGGGTCGCCGGGTTAGTACCGCGGTGTGCTAACCACTGTCCCGACGCTCCCCACTGCACACCCACAAACACGCTCTCATCGGCACAGTCATGCGCGCACGCCAAGGCCGTAGCCATGGAGTCAACATTGGGGGGGACCAAATCTTCCAGGGGGTCTGGGGGTCCCAACCCAGAAAAAAAATCTAAATTTGAAAACGAATTTCCTGCCTAAAATATTTTAAAATTCACTAACACATGGGATGGACTTTTTTTACAATGTCTAATAGTGTAATGTATTTACATTGCTCTGTTTTTACTTTTTTACCATTTCTTGTTTCATTGTATGTAATGTTTGAGATTGGGGATTAATAAAGTACAACCATAACCACAATCGTATAAACAGAAATCAATGCATTGATTTATATGAAGACAAGTCCAGATATTGTAGCCAAGGTTTAGCAAATTGTTGTTTTTATTTACATGGCATAGCAATTATTATGACTTTTATTTTTTATAGCAATATATTGGGGGGGTCATTTTGAGCATATTTGAATATTGGGGGGGGGGGGAGATGTGTCCCCCCCAATATATTATAATTACGGCCTTGGTGCACACACTCCGTACGCACGAACACTGTATACACACAATCCCACTCTACTTTTCTCATTCCTACTCTCTCATCTGCACACACGCGCACACACACAGACATATATATTATCTCTCTCTCTCACACACACAGCCCCTAAACACAGAGGCCGCTCTCTCTCTCTCTCTCTTCCTCTCATAAATGCACACGCACTCAAACACACTCGCTCCAGAGTCGTGCCTCTTCTTGTTCAACCTAAATCCTCCAGAACAAAAGCACGTGGGGGGGAGAAGGGTGCAGAGAGCAAGCAGAACGATGGAGGTGACGAAGCGAGGAGGAACGACCCGAGAGGGAGACTACCACCCGTAGCTCGCAACCTGAGATCGGCATCATAAACCCCCGGCGAGCGACCGTCAACTCGCCCGTCGCGAGTTTGGCGGTCGTCCCTTGCCGAGCGCTCCGGCGCCGTGACGCCCGCTCGCCGCCAGGGACGACGGAATCGGGGCCATGCGCGCAGACACCACGAGGCATGAGGAGGAGCATCTCCGCATCAAAATCAAGACGCTCCGCGGGGAGAGTGAGACCCAACTCTCCGCGAACTTGCGTCCGGCGTCCAGAATGTCACACGGATCTGGTCTCGCACACACAGCTACCGGATTTTAAAACACGCACCCTCCCAACCTTTGTTGTAAATTACAGGGGAATTAGTTTGTTGTCCTTCCCACGCACCTCCAATTAGCACGGTTGGCTACGTACGGTGCGAAAGAAGTTCAACATACATGTTTTAACCATTAGAATATCTTCCACTCCGCCTGTTGGCCGTGTGAATTTGTCACTGTTCACGTGAGATTTACTCAGGCTCCGAGTGCCTCCTACGGAATTCTGCAGAACATTTTAAAAATAGAAATGTCCGTTTTCCTAATGTAATCCCGATTGCGCGTCCCCGGAACGAGGAATTCGTTCTCTCCCACAACAGTGCGACCCTCCGTGTTGGTGAACAGCCCACGGAAGCAGACATCACAGAGCTAACTCTGAAATCCCTTCTTCAAGTGACCAGAAGCCCTTTAAAAAAAGACAAAAGACCGAGCGTGTGATGCACCAGTGGCCTCATGGCATCCGGAGCGAGTGCAGACCTCCCCAGGGTGACAAAACCAAACAGCAGCAGGGTACCTGGTGTGCTGCATCGGTCGTGGGTTAACCATCAACGCTCGTAACATCGTCATCAGCAGCAGCAGCACTCTAATCATCAACATTCTTTACATCATCAACGCTCTGCCTCTGAACACCATTCGCAGCAACCTTATCAACATCATCAACACCCGAAACATCCGCAGCACTCTCGACCATCATCATCGGCAGCAGCAGCAATCTTATCATCAGCATCGTAATCTTAAAAAGCAGCACTTCTAATCACCACCACCACCAACAACATCGTGGCCAGCGCTCGTGACGGAGACAACGGACGGGCGCTTTGCAGGCCACAGGCCAACATCGATGCCACCCGAAGCGGCATGCGCGATGCGCAATAGGTGCTCGCTAACAAGGGGTGGTCTCCCCCCACCCACCCACCCCACCGGCTAAAGCGGCGCTGGAGAGAGGGACGGGCGGCGTTGCGTGCACGGCAAAAACCGCGGGAGATGAAAAGGCCTCATTGCTATTCAGCTCCCCCGCCCCAGAAAAAGAGACACCGAGATGGGAGGGAGGGGGGGTAGAGACGGGAGGCCGAGGGGAGGAGGGCGGTTTCGGGATCTGACAGTGGGAGACGAGGGGGTTGGGGGGGGGCAGAGGGAGTGGAGGGCGATTCAAGAGGGGATTGCTGCTGCTGCTCCTGCTGGTGATGTGGGTAGCGGATAGCGCGACGAACCCGGTGGCCCGAGTTCGATTCCCGCTCACGGCCAAAACCGTTGCCCAATATCTGAACCGGTCTTGGGCCTCCCCTAGGTCGACTCAGCCTCAAATGAGTACCCGGTGCGGTGTGTAAAAACATCGCCACTGGGGAGACAAAGGCGGTCGGGAGCGGTGCTGGCCACCCACCCACCCCATCGTGTGCCGTGTCGGCCTTCATAGGTTCCTCGCTAACAGCACTTGCCCCAGCAGCCTGTTAAGGCTATGCGGGGGATCTTTGTCTTTGATGGTCGTGGGCTGCAAGGGTGAGCATTGCCGCCTCAGTGGCACTAAACCGGCGGGATTATATCGCGGGAAGAGGAAAACCTCACAACAACGGAATGAGAGGCAAACACGACGCCTGAAGGAATTGTCTTGAGTGGTGGAGTGTTATTCTTGTTGCTGTTATCCAACTGACAGAAACTGGGAATTGTATTAATTAATTCTCCAGGATAGCTACCTCTGCAAAAGATTGTCCTGGCCAAACCAGGCCAGGTGGTAACCCCAGTGACGGTAGAGGCTGTCCGCTCGTGCTGTCCTTGCAACGCGAGTCTGGGCGCGGGGTTTTTCAAGTGAAGGTGCAGCCCTGCAAGTGCCCGCTCGCATCGCTGCCAGGGGAAGGGTCTCCGCTGGAGGAGGAAGTCGTCGAGAGCCTCTCAAGAGGGCGTCTCGTGATCGTACTGACGTCCACGCTGGCCATGCACGTCGTGCAAATACCCACTCTGTAACCCACCGCACGCGACCTGCTGATTCGAAGAATTCGCAATCGTTCCCGGCCAGATGGGAAGTCGCATTTCGAGATGAGAAGTGCCCCGGAGCAGTGATTGTGTGTGCGTAGCAGAGCACGCGCGCATGCGGGCGTGCGTGCATGCTTGCGGGCTTGTTGAACATCAGCTGTGTGTCGCAGTGGTTCGCGCACTGCATTATGAAGCCATCAGGCTCGAGTTCCACTCCATTATCGCAAGCAGTCCTGGGCTCCTCCCCCTAGGTTGACTCAGCCTTAAATGAGAAACGAGTACCCGGTGCGGCTGTGTGATCACCACCAGCACTGTCGAGACAGAAAGGTGGCCGCGCATGGTGTTGGCCACACCATCTCTTCATCTTGTGTACCATGCCGGCCCTTAATAGGTATTCTCCAATAGCGATTGCCTCCTGCGTACGTGCACGTGTGCGAGGCTAAACGGGAAATCTGCGGCTTTGTTGTGCGCGACTACGCGCCACGCTCCTGAATAACAAACAGCGGGGGGCATCCAGCTCCGAGCGACCGCCGTCTCCGACAGAGACAGAGGGAGCGAAATAAAACAACAGCTCCGAGAGAGAGAGGTGAGACAGAGAGAGGCAGGAGGGGAATAAAAACAAATCTAACGACAAAGAGAACCCAGGAGCGGAGCGAATGAGACAGCAGAAAGAACAAGTAATGTCAGGGAAGAGACGGGGAACGACGCAGCTCATGGGGGTCCGTGAGCGAACTGGAATAGGTAGCGAGGGGTATACTGGATCTGATGTGGGGAAAGGTGTGGGAATATGTAGAGATGCTGGGAGGTATTGAGAGATTCGTGTGGATGTGGAGGCTTGTGTGTGTTTATTTATGCTCCGCCATGGGCAGTAACATACCTTGTTTGTGCCGTGCTTCTATGCTCCCACAGCTATGCTCTCCTTGCCTTCACCAACCCATACTTATCAGCGAGGAAGTATGGTAAAAAAAACGCCCATGGCCAACAAAATGTGAGGAGGCCCTCATATGCAGCAGCGGATTGGCAGAGGGCTATGACAAATGGCTGGCACTGAAAGGTTGCGGAGAAGCGTGGCAGGGTGGAGATCGGTTCAGCGGAAGAGGGAAGCCTGGGCCAGGCAAGCGGAGAGATTTACAAGCGATGGATAGATGTACACACAGAGAGGAAATAACACACGGTGGGGGGAACTATAACATCTACGCAGAGAGAAATAACAGACATGGAGACAAAGCGACTGGGACTGCAGGGCGCAGTCGCAGGGAGAAACGCAGAGAGGTGGAGTGGTCGCGGTGACCATCGGGCATACCGAGCACAGGCCGAGGGCCCCGCGATTGCCATTTCGGCCAAAGCAACGACACCCCCCCGTGCCTAGCGAGCCTCCGAGCGACACCGTGACGTGCGGCACGTCGACTCGTTCCTAGCAGCCCGAACGGGTCTCCGTCCACCGCCGGTGCCGACGGCCGTGGCAGCGCACCAAACCTCGGGCGGCAATGGAGAGTGGCGCCCACAGAGGGCCCCCCTCGGGATGGATGCAGGAAATGAGCGACGCTCGTTCGTCCGCGCGGGGGAGACGTCGCGACCTGCGTGTGGGTGCCAGCTGCTGCGGACAACCCCGCGCAGGATGCACCCTTGCGGCAGCGGCTGGATGAAAGGGAAAAAAACACTCCGCCTCGTTGTACAAGCTCCACACGCGCACCGCCTGCTGCAAACACCGCCCACTATCCGCATTCGTCCCCACCCTGGCACACACCGAGAGAAAATGAGAGACAGGGAGAGCGTCCTGGCCAGACCAGGACATTCGATAGCGTTGCTTCAAACGGTGCCCCCCGCACACACAAACATTGACTCTGCCCGCGACTGTGATGGTCATCTTCTCGCTCCACCAATAATTGGCGTTGCTGATAAACTACTTCGCACCATCACAAAGCATTCCCACCCATGCACGACAAAGACGAACGCAGCCCCGCGCTTACGCTCAACTTTGTCGAAACAAAGAATGACAACAACAACAAAGCCATCGCTTCCAGTCAACCGCTCCTCAATTCGCCTAGATTTTAGCTCAGCCAAGAGAGGCTTTCCTTAAGATGGACACAAGGCCGCAGGGGGTGGGTGGGGAACGGTGGGGCATGAGGCAGGTTGCCGCTCGAACATTTTTTTTTTTATCAGGGTTGTTTACCACGGGCTCAGAGGCCCAAACTGTCCAGTGGCCAGCAACAAATAGCACCTCCGATCAACACGGTTGGCAACATACGGTGCAAAAGAAGTTCAACATAAGTGCATGCAGCATTATTCACGGTGCAATAGATAGGCGCGTAACACCTTTCTCGAGCAGAACGCGTTTGTTGTAAGCGCTTCAGGACAGAGGCAATGGGATGGAGTTACAGAGCGGAGAGCAGTGCGACGCAAGAAGCGGAAAGAGAAGCGGTGTGACCTGCGACGTTGTGGTCGAACGCAGAGCGCGGATCAGCACGGAGAGGGCAATGCCGCAGAACTCCTCACTGCTGCTCCGTGGCTCCTTTTGGGTCTATTTTGAACGGCCGCTCGGTGCGATTTGGCCCCATTGTCCCAGCCACCTATTTTTCAGGCCTTTGAAGTGCAACACTTCCGCGAGTGACCTTTGTTCACATTTTCTTCAATTCAAAAAGGTGGCCACCCTGGGCGTGAGAGCACCACGGAGAGTGAGGGGGGAGGGGGGTGGTGGTGGAACGGAGCTGGGAGGGGACGAGGCGACGGCGGCCCGCGGAAACACGACACGGCCCGGCTCGGCACGGTCAAGGGGGGCCCGGGCACGGTCAAGGGGGGCCCGGGCACGGTCAAGGGGGGCCCCGGGCACGGTCAAGGGGTCCCCGGCTCGGTCAAGGGGGACCCGGGCACGGTCAAGTGGGGCCCGGGCACGGCGGCGGCTATTGCCCTTTTACACGACAATTGTCGTCATCTGGCCGTCGTGGAAACGTGACAACGTGGGGCTCGGCACAGAGGCAGCCGCGTCCTGCGGCGAGGCACCACTCCGAACCGGCACGCGAGTCAGGCCGGCGCGGTGGGACAAACTCACTGTGCCGGCACCGCATGGCTGCCATGTTTTTTCCCCACCTTATCCCAACCGCTGTTCTTTTTTTTTCTCCTTTCCCCTTCCTTTCATTCGGGAGCAGCAGCTTTGGACCGCGACGCCTTCCATCGATCCGCTTGCCGCTCGTCGTGTAGTGGGGAAGGGGGGAGTCGATGTGAAAACACAAACACCGCTTAGCGGGCTCCGCCGGCCGCTTCTGTGAAACCGCGGTGCGCTCTGGGACCGCCTCCGGCCCGCGTAGAAATGTACGACTGACCGGCTGGCACCCACCTCAATAGGCCATCCCGTCCCTCGAGTTAGTCAAGGACGGGGATCGCAGGAGGCAAGGCAGAGCGTTCGCAGCGTGCGCTTCACACGGACGAGCGACGGGCGATCCGGCCACGAGGCTCGGCCGGCGGGACGAGCGCCTTGCGATCGGAAGGTTATGCGAGTCCAAATAGTGGTTGGGGGTTGACTCGGCCCATCATCCCTCCAGGGTAGATAAAATAGCGACCACTTTGTGGGACAATCAACGCTGGTTGTCCTGTGGATAGCCTCGACCCAGCAATAGGAATGGGGAAATCCACCACTCGCTCATTCGAGGTCATCAGGGATGCGGTGACTGGCGCGCCTCACCTACGCGACCCTAGTTCAATTTCTGGCTGCTGCTTACACTAGTGGCGAACAACAGATCAAGTTTAGTATATATTCACAATATACCAGACGTAGCACTTACGAACACACAATACTAGTGAGCTCTATGAATGTGGCGACACGAGTTCAATTCCTGACCACGGCAAACAACCGACATGGTGAAGTATGGTCAAAGAGCCCTCATTGAGCAGTGGATAATCACCGGGCATTCTTGGATTTATTTCTTTGAAAGGACCAAGGTCAACCAACCAATTTATTGTCGTGTAACTTTACTACGAAGGAGCGGGCCACGCCCGAGAGAACTTCTCCTGGGGAGATGGAGCGGTGGAACCAGTTTGTGTGCAGCAGGCGCTGGGTGGATCGTTACGTCGCTGGATTGCCAGAGGTGGCGGCGGCAGCATGAGGAGGTCATCATCCAGCAGTGGATTGACCACGACTGATGATGATAACTTGTGTCACAATTGGCAACATTCACTCTTTAAGTTAGGGAGCAGAAGCTTGCAACCGTCGCAAGCTTCTGAACGCACACACGCACGCATATATATATTCAGCGATTCCCTGTCCCAGCGGCAATCGACGATCCATTTTTGCCCCCTTCCCCACAACCCTTCACCAGCGTGGTGAAGTATGGGCAAACCACTCCCGTGGCCGACACGGCATGGGGAGGGTCGTCCTCACGTGTCAAAGAGCTTTAAATAATTAATAAGTACACACCCTGCACGCACGCACACACGATGACATCGGTTCAAGGCACTGGGAAAAACAGTCGCGTCCAAAAACGCCGGACTCAAAAGGCGAGCCTAGGGAATGGAATAAAAGTCGCGGCTATCTTCCACACTAATGAATGACACGCACGCATGCGCGCACACACACGCACGCTTGCATGGGAGTCACGGTTAGGCTTGGCAGGAAGCACGGAGATGAAAGGATGTTTTTTGTCTCTGCTATGGGGCGCGACGGGGTTTAGAGCCGGGAGGCAATAGCTGATGCATTAACTCGGTTATTTACCGTGGTGAGGGATGACTTACCTTGGCCATTTGCTCTCTTTGTCATTCGTTTTTTTGTTTCCCTTCATTTCGAGTTGCTCTCCCACAGGGGCCACGACGCCACCGCAAACTCCTCTCGAGCCGCTCTCTCTCGAGTGGCTCCGTGCTCCGCTCGCACCGCCGCCGCCGCCACCGCCGTCTCGACGACGCTCGGCCGGGAGGTGGGGGGGTGTGCCGACGACGGTAAAACGTGGCACCGACCGGGAGTGGGGAAAACAATTACGGTCGAGCCGCGCAATCCACCCCCCCCCCCCCAAAAAAAAAAAAACACCGGGAACTCTTGCGCTAATGTTTAAAAAAATTTAAGAAACGGACGCGGTGACCCGCTTCCGTACAAAACGACTCGGGGCGAGCGCCATCGGCGGACTCAAGCGCCAGAGTTAGCGTCGCGCGTCGCGCTCGCCACCGTCGCGGACGGCAGCCTCGACCGGAGTTTCAAATAAAGAGAAGACGGAACGCGTTCATTTCCGCTCTGTTGTCACGAGAGCAGCGGCCGCCGTGACGGGAGAGGGACTCGACGAAGCAAAGGGGAGGCTAAACCCCCATCGGTGATTCTAAGAATAAGCGGGAAAAAGGGGCCAGGGCCAGCCCACGCAGCTGCTCTGCTTTACTCAAAAAACCAAACGGAAAATTCATTCCGGCGTTACCGTCGCGTTGGGAGACGCGTCTCTCGGGCAAGGATCAAACAGAGCTGCGTCTTAACGCGCAACTTCTTGCCGCCCGGCATGCGCGGGGCAAAGCAAATCACCGGAGATTGCCCTGCGCGCGAGAGAGGGGAACTCACAAATGTCCACAGAGACGAGATCGCTCACACTCCGCTTCTCAGATAGCGCACGAGCACACGGGTGCGCGCATTTTCAAATCATAAGAATAAATAAGCATAGCTCTTCATCAATCTGGATTAAGGCTTCCTCCCTCACCCCCATGCCGTGCTGGTCACGGGGGGTCATTTGACCATACTTCACCCGTCTGGTCGATGCGGGTTAGTGAGTGACAGGTGAGTGACAGGTGGAGAGAAGGGGGGGGGGCCTAGGTATATCCGCTCACAAATTCGTAGAGATTGTTCTTGCTGTTGGCGAAGTCATCTCTTTTCGAGCCTTTTCTCCGAGCGCTCTGGTCTTTGTTGCGTCGCTCGGCGAGGTTTGTCTGCGCGACAAGGAGGAGGAGGAACACGGATTACCCTGCGGCCGCTCGCTCTGCGCCCCCCCCCCCACCCACGTCCAATCCTCCCTTCCATGAGGAACTCACGGCGTTTCCCACGATGCTCGGCGTGCACGCACGGTGGAGGGAAGTTCACGGAGGATCGGGACGAGTTTCGGAATTCTCGTGACGTTTGAAGAGATTTCCCCGGACCTTCGGAACGCGAGCACTGCACTGTGAACCCAACGGCCTGGGTTTGATTTCCAGCCAGCAGCAAAGTGAAATCTGAACCAGTCATCATCCTCTCTTCACTGACCCTTTCTGAAGGTGGTGGCAGTGGCCATCTAAATCAGTCAACCCATGGCACCTGGGTCTGTCCTGTGAACTCCTGCCAGCGGGCATTCTACACTTCACGTGGCCTTGAAATGCACATTAGCCTGGAACAAGCGCCGTGATTGTGTCACCGCCACTTAGTGGCGAATGGCGGTTGTTGTTGTTGGTAGTGACAGTGGTGTTGGTGGCTGTGTTTGTGGTGGCAGTGGTGCTGATGGTGGTGGTGGCGGTTGTGGTGACAGTGGCGCTGATCATGGTGGTGACAGTGGTGCCGATAGTGGTGGTAGTGGTGGAGGAGGCTGCAGAGCCACAGCTCAAGCTTTCAGTAAAAGCTCCCGCTGGGCCGATTGGAGCGCGAGAAACACGGTGATGATAATAACCTGACTACGATTACTACGAGCAGCCCACACCCCGCAGCGTGAACCCCACAACACCCCGGACCCACAGCATGCACCAGACAGCACTCACCACACGACATGTACCACTCACCGCACATTCCCTCGGCAGCACGGCCCCACACTCTAAGCATGAAATCTGGAGAATAAATTAGCCGCCTCTCGCTGCCACCCCTCGAACTCTGGTCGAACTCGGGTCGCCAGGTTCGTGGCGCAGTGTACCAACCGCTACACTACCGCTCACTAGGTACATACACACACACTCTCACACCAACAAACTCACACACAAACACAGAGATTCCCCATATAACAATAGACTGTTGAGGCAAGTGCTGTTAGCAAGCAGCACCTACGAAGGCCGGCACAGCACACGAGGGGGTGGGTGGCCAGCACCACGCCCAGTCGCCTTTATCTCCTCAGTGGAGATGTTAACACACTGCACCGGGTACTCATTCGAGGCCGAGTCGACTTAGGGGAGGCCCAGTACCAGTTCAGGTAATCGTCACTGGTGTTGGTGGCCACAAGCGGGAATCGAACTCGGGTCGCCGGGTTTGTAGCGCAGCGCGCCAACACCCCGCACCTGAGTCGCGACCATCGGTGGATAAAGTCAATGAATCGACCAAACATCGCTCCTCATTTCTTTTTTTAATCGTGGTCAAATACTCAGGCCTCTTTCAAAAGGGCTTCTGCACCCACATCGATCCCGCCGTCTCCCGAGGAGGGAAACCCCCGAGCTGCCTTGCCTCTCGCGGCGGCGGTCGATTTCACAGAGCCCCGTCCTGACACCTCCCGTCCAGCAGCACACACGGAGAGCACCTCGCCTGGTATACAGGAAGTCGTGGGTTCGATACCGACCCTGCTGTATATTTGGAGTCTGCGTGTCTCTCTCCCTGTGGACGCGTGGATTTTTCTCTGGGTCCCCCAGTTTTTCCCTCCTCGGAATCAGCGTCACGCGTTTTAGAGTTTTTGGCTGCTATAAATTTCCACGTAATAAGCCACTTCGTGCGAGCTATAATGGGTCACCAGGTCACCTCTGCAAAATAGTTACATAGCTCAGCGGGCCTTACCTGGTAAAATAAAAATAGGTAGATAGGTTATTCCAAGCTAATTTTGGTGCGCGCCGGAAAAGTCGAGCGATGGAACCGGTAAACCTGTCGAGGCATCGACGGGCATGGGTCATCGGGAACGTTCCACCGATGCCACCGATGCCGCCTCGGCAGTGACGCAACAGCCACAAACAACAACAGCTCGGCACGTTCGGCGTCGGATAACGCCGCCCTAGAGAGGGTCACAATAAGAGGCGGCGTTTCAGGCAACGGCCCTTAGTCACAGCGGGACAGCGCGATGACGTCACTGAGGAATGCCTGAAAAAGATGAACACGGCTCCGCGGCCAGGAGTCGAACTTGCGGGACACTGCCACGCACGCACGAGCGCCACCCTGGCGGGGAGCTGGCGAGACTCATCTGCATGTAAAAATGTCTACGACAAAGAACGGGAGGGGGGCGGTGGGGGTGGAATGAGGGGGGTCACGGCACTTTGATGTGCTCATGAATGCGTCGATGAGCCGTTAGTACCCCAGTGCTCCATCTCAGCGCCACCCCTCCCACAGCTACAACCCCCCTTCCCCCTCCTCCCCCAATCCCCCCCACCTCCCTCCCACTGGGCAGCTCAACCTCACCGCAGCCCCCCATTCCAGCTCCTCTCCCCTTTCATCCCCCCCAGCCCTCCCTCAGCACCCCCCTCCCTCCCTGCGGCTGCCTCTCCCATCCATACCGACCCATCAGTCCGATCGCACCTCTGTCTCTCTGCGTTTCTCTCACTCACAACCAGCTCACCCTTCTCCCCCCCCCCCCCCTCTTCCAGCGAGTTTCAATATTTTTTTCCACTGGCAGACCCGAGCCGAGCCATCTAGACTATTTGGCTGCTGCTGTAAATGTCCACGTGATGATAAGTGACTTCATTGGGCTATCATTTGTGTCCAGGTCTGCAATATAAACTAAAATAATATTTAAAATGTTCCAGGTAAGGCCCACTGAGCTATGTAGCTCTTTTTCAGAAGCGACCTGGTGACAACTGTTTGCTCAACGAAGTGGATCATCACGTGAACGTTTATAGCAGCCAAATACTCTAAACGCGTGATGTTGATTCTAAATGTGGAGGGAAAAACTGAAGGACCCGGAGAAAAATCCACGCAACCATGGAGAGACACGCGGAAACTCAAAATATACAGCAGGCATCAGGGTCGGGATCGCGACCCACGACCTTCTGTATACCGGGCGAAGTAGTTAACATCTCCTAGGCACCGTGGCTCAGTGGGCCTTACCTGATAAAATAAAAATAGTCTCGTTTAGAGCTGGCGTGGGGCCATCACGGTAAGGGTGATTTTCCACTGGCTGTTTGCTGTGCCGGGTCGTAACCCAAATGTGACTTGCCGTACCAGCGTGGTCCCCACATTGAGGGGAACCCTGCGACATCATGGCTACTGACCCTCACCATCAACCCCCCGACCCCACCACTCAGACCTCCACGTGGTGAGGGCCCTTCCCAGCGGCTCACAAAACCACGCCACGTTAAAGATTAAGTGCAATCGTTCATCATCGCATTCCCAGCTCACTCGATGTTACTCTGCCCTCTGTTTTATGGCCGCATCGTGTTTGCTTTTCGTGAGTGCTTCGTTACGATTTGTGTTCAGCCTGATCCGTTCTGATTGCGCG
The DNA here is from genome assembly GCF_048934315.1 of Petromyzon marinus. Taxonomy (NCBI): domain Eukaryota; kingdom Metazoa; phylum Chordata; class Hyperoartia; order Petromyzontiformes; family Petromyzontidae; genus Petromyzon; species Petromyzon marinus. The sequence continues at coordinate 1,295,380 of NC_133704.1, read as the reverse complement.
CGCTCTGACGGTTGCATTGCATATTTCTCTGCTTGCCCGTCCCAGCTCTGTACGCTAGTTCTGTACCACAGTGCTCTGCGGTCACCTGTGCCCCTTTTCCGCTGGCACATCAGAGCCATGCTACGAGCCGTTTTCACGCCGGCTGTTGCCCCGCCGAGCCAGACCCAAACCGCGCTACGCTCGCCTTACCCAACATCCGAATCTTGAGTCAGGGCCAAGCAGGGCCAGGGGAGGGTCTATTCAAGCATTCATTGGAGGCGAGATGTTAACTACCTCGCCTGTCATAGAGGAGGTCGTGGATTCGATCCTGACCCTGAGTTTGCATGTTTGCCCCATGGTCACGTGGATTTTTCTCCAGTCCTCCGGTGTTCTCCTCCACATTTAGAATCACCATCGTGCGTTTCGAGTGTTTGGCTGCTATTAAAGTTCCCCACAATAAGCCACTTCGTTGAGCTATCATTGTGCTAGCCAGGTCGCTTCTGAAAAAGAGCTACATAGCATCTCAGTGGGCCTTACCTGGTAAAATAAAAAAAAAGTGTTTATAGTTTTAGTTTCACTGCGTGTGACGTCAGTCGGCAACGCGGCTCAAACGCGGCCGTGTCCTCCAACTCGTGAGCGGGCTCGTTCGCCGCGTCGCGGGCGACGTCCGCGGCTGGCCTCGGCTTCTGCAGTGGAAAAAAAACCAGCCCAACGGCTCCCGAGCGCACGCCGGCGAGTGCGAAATCTCTCGTTGCCGTGGAGACGGGAGGAAGGCGCAGCGGTTGGCGCGTGCACCGTGAAGCCGGCGACCCGACCTCCGTTTCCCGGACAACGGCCAACATCGGTCGCGGGTGATTGCCGAACCGGTACCTGGGCACCGAACCATAATTTCTCGTACGTATGTTGAACTTCTTTCGTAACGTACGTAGGTCAACCGTGCTACATCGGAGGCTCAAACCCGCACACGGACCAGAGTGGTGAAGTACATCAGAGACACTAGGCTAACAAAGGGCCTCCCCCCTCTGCAAGGCCCGAGCCTCCTCCCGGCACGAGCGGAAGCGCTCTCTACCCCGAACGCTGCGCCAGAAGCCACCGCCTCTGTGGGACGCGACCGGTGTAATACGTTCCTGGAAAAGTTTCAAAGGGGTTTTACTGCAGCACTCAAGCCGCGCCTCGCGACAGTTAAATGTTCCGGGCGAGTGCTATTAGCGAGCATCTGTTCAGGTTGGTGCGTCGCAACAGGTGGGGGTGTCGCCGAAATCACGCGCCAGCCGGATTCACCTACGCCAGCGCCGATGTTTACACATGGCATCAGCGACTCAATGCATGGCCGAGCCGACCAAGGGGGTGCCCACTACCAGTTTAGATAATCACTCGCCACTGGCGTTAGCCGTGGCCGGGAATTGAACCGGGATCGTAGGGTTCGTAGAACGGTGCGCTAACCTCCACCCACGCAGAGACGGACACGCACACAAACAAAAAAGACAAAGTTCCCCCATATAGCCTTTAACAGGCTGTTGGGGAATGTGCTATTAGCGAGCACCTGTGAAGGCCGAGACGGTACATGAGGGTGTGGGTGGCCAGCCAGCACCGTGCCTGACCACCCTCGTTTCCCCAATGCCAGTGTTTACACACCGCACCAGGTACTCATTTAAGACTAAGTCGACCTTGGGGGAGGCCTATGACGAGTTTAGATCATCTTCAGCGATGTTGGCCATGAGCGGGAATGGAACTCGGGTGGCAGGGTTCGTAGTGCGGTGCGCTATCCACCGCGCCCGCCGCTCCTCATACACACAGACAGACAGACACGCACACACAGACACGTGCAGACACACAGACAGACACAGTCACCCACACCCTCTCCTCCGCTCGCCTATGCCCTGGTGCACGAATGAGAGCGGTAACGAGGAGGTAATTAGTAGGCAAGTGGATGTCAGCGACGGTGCAAGGAGGAGTGCACCAGAGGTGGGGGCCGAGAGGGTTGGGGCGGCGTGGGGGGTTGTCGGGACTAGGGTTGGGGTGACGCGGTCTACTTAAACGCGGCTACAATTATCACGAGCCGCCCTCCCTCCCTCCCTCCCCCACCTCCTCCTCCTCGGCGAACGCCTCTTGGCAGTAGCTGCACGGCGGTGGTGGTGGCCGCGCGGCGTCTCGGCTCGGATTTCACATTCCTGGGGGTCCGCCGTGAACGCGTCCGGATCAGCGGTGGCACCTTCTCTCTCTCTCCCACCATCTCCCCGTGCATCTCTCTCTCTCTCTCGCTCTCTCACTCTCCCTTTCTGTCTGGACATTTCCTCTCTCTCTCTCTCCCACAGTCTCTGTTTGTGTGTTTGTCTCTCTCTCTCTCGCTCGCTCTCTGGACATTTCCGTTCTCTCCGCTCCCTCCCCGTCTCTAATTGTCCGCGGTGTTTGTGGACGACCGCCCAATCCGTCACGACGTCGCCGCCCGTCGCGCGCTCCACTCGCGGGCAGAGGAACGCGCGGCTCAGCTCAGCCCACTCCGAGTCCACAACGGGCACTTCACGGAGAGACTGCTCCCTGCCATGGGAATGTAGAATTGTCACCGCCGCACACCTCTTCTTTTTTTTCCCGCGTGCTTCTCTTCTTCCGTGCGAGTCCCTCGGCGCCCCGCGCCTCCCACTCCGTCGCGTGTTCCTCGCGTGCGCGCGCGGTCCCACACGCGTGGAGCCCGACACGCATGACGAGCACTTATCAAGGCCGGAATGGTACACGACGGGGTGGGTGGCCAGCACCACACCCGGACGCCTTTGTCTCCCCAGTGACGATGTTTACTACACACCGCACTGGGTACTCATTTGAGGCCGAGTCGACCTAACGGAGGAGGCCGAGGACCGGTTCAGATAATCGTCACCGGTGTTGGCCGTGAGCGAGAATCGAACCCAGGTCACTGGGTTCGTAGCGCAGTGCGCCAACGACTACACTACCACCACCGCCGCCGCCACCACCATCGCCGCTGCCGCCACCACCACCAGTGCCGTCTGGCTGCGAACCCAACCCCGGTGCCTCACGGGGGCCGCGCCCTCACAATTAGACTCAAGCGTCAAGAGATTGGGGAGCGGGGCGTCAAGGTCAGTCGCTGCGCTCACAATCCACGCGTCGTCGTCGCTGATTCGATTCTCTGGCGTGGCACGTTACACAGTGGGCACGCTTCTTAAATCAGCGGCAAGGTGGCGCAGTGATAGCACTTTGGCCACACAGCAAGAGAGGGCTGGGTTTGATTCCCAAGTCGGGCGTCTTTCTCTTTGGAGTTTGTACGATCTCCCCCCTATCCTGCGTGAGTTTCCTCCGGGTTCTCCGGTTTCTTCCCATTGCAAAAAAAACCCCACACAATGTAACTGGTATTGGCCTCCGAATGCTGAATAATCACATTGCAAATTCACTCAATTGGGCTCACAAACAGCAGCAACCATCGCCCCTCCCCCTGCAAAAAACTTGGCAGGACCCTCCTGAAAAAGAGTCTTGACACTCAGTGAGGCTTTTTACCCAGAAAACAAGCGAAATAAAGTATAAAGTGGTCTTCTTGGCCCAATTAAAGCCGTAAATCGCCATGGGTGCGAGCACTTGGGCCGCTGTGAGCCACTGTGCACCCCACACTTAAACTAAAACTTTACCAGGTAAGGCCCACTGACTTTTTCAGAAGCGAATTGGCCACAAATGATAGCTCAACGAAGTGGCTTACTGTCGTGTGGACACATTTATAGCAGCCAAACACTCTAAACGGGTGATGTTGATTCTAAATGTGGGGTGAAAAACCGGAAGATCCAGAGAAAAATCCACGCAACCACAGGGAGAGAGACATCACAACTCCAAATATACAGCAGGCGTCAGTGTCGGGATCGAAACGACGACATCCTGTGTACCAGGCGAGGTAGTTAACATCTCCTCGCCACCGTGGCGGCGGCGGCGACGTCACGAAGCGCTGTGCCATGGGGGTCAGGGTGGTGAGCATGCGGTGCCATCGCTTGACGAGTCCAACTGTCGGTAAAGGCGCAGCCTGCAGTTGCTCGCTCGCGCCACCGCTGCCGGAAGGGGCCTCGATTGGAGGAGGCCAACACAGAGGGCCACCCTCTGGAGGAAACTCTGTTTTGGGCCAACTCTTCCACAACAGCTTGGGAGAGGCGGGCGCACCACCACACTTTACCCTACCGCACTTTACCTCACGCTGCACTTGACCCCACCGTGTGCAACTTTTTGCCGATCGATTAACCGTGGGGGCGAACCCCATTTTAACGTGGCCGAGCAGACAGAGGTGAATGTGAGAAACCTGCCCCCCGCTCCCTACCACCATTTTAACGTGGCCGAGCCGGGCGATGGGAACCCAACCGGCGGCCCCACTGCGCGCTGCTCGCCATCACACCACCGTGGCAGCGTCTGCCCGTGATGATAGGCCTCGCAAAATTACCCCCCCCTCCCTCCCATCGCCACTGCTTTGCCGGAATTCGAGCTCACGATCCCACGATTAGTGAGCCCCGGCATCCCCACCGCCGGCGTGCGAGAGCTCGCGGAAAGCGCACGCGCATTTTTGTGGATAATTATGTGCGCTGTGCGTGACTGTTTTCGTGTGTGCGCGCGGGGCGCGCGTACGTGTGTGTCCATGCGCGCGTGCACGCGCGTGTGTGCGCGCGCGTGTGTGTGCGTGCGCGCCAAGCAGAACGAGATGAAAGACGTTTCAGGTCGCAGTTACAATAACTGCGCGAGAACGCATTGGAGAGAGGGGAAACTGCCCGGAACCAGTTTGCGCTTCATGGCCCGAGGCCCCTCTCCGTTTTTTTGTTTTCTTTCCGTGCGTCTCTCTCACACTCCCCTCTCACACACACACAAGAACACACACACGGGCACACACACACACAAAGATCCACAGGGTGGCCTTCTGCATGCTGCTGGTGCAGGTGATGTTAGCGAGCACCTATCAAGGCTGGGGACAGTATACACGAGGCGGTGGTTGTGGCCAGATCCATGCCCGGCCGTCTTTGTCTCCCCTGCGATGATGCTTTTACATGGGCAGAGTTGACCTAGGGGGGATGCTCGGCATTTGTTCGGATGTCATTTGCCACTGATGTGCCACGCTGCTCCCCAATTACACACAAACATAGACAAAGATACCCCGTGTAGCCTTAACAGGCTGTAGGGGCAAGTGCTGTTAGTGAGCACCAATGAAGGCCGGAACGGCACACGAAGGGGTGGATGGCCAGCACCACGCCCGGCCGCCTTTGTCTCACCAGTGGTGATGTTTACACCACACCAGTTACTCATTTGAGGCTAAGCCGACCTCGGGTAGGCCCAGGACCGGTTCAGATAATCGTCACTGATGTTGGCCGTGAATCAAACTCGGGTCGCCGGGTTCGTAGCCCAGCGCGCTAACCACCGCACTTACACTCCTCGCACACACACACACACTCCTCGCACACACCCTCACACACACACACTCGTCATCTCACACACACACACTCGTCATCTCACACACTCGTCATCTCACACACACACTCCTCGCAACACACCCTCACACACACACTCGTCATCACACACACACACACGTCATCACACACACACACGTCATCACACACACACGTCATCACACACACACGTCATCACACAAACGCACTCGTCATCACACCCTCTCACACACACGCACTCGTCATCACACCCTCTCACACACACGCACACGTCATTTCACACACGCACACGTCATCTCACACACACAGAACCTCCGTCTCATCCAATACAGAACCCTGGTCTTAACCATAACAGAACCTCCGTCTCATCCAATACAGAACCCTGGTCATATCCATTACAGAACCCTGGTCTTATCCAATACAGAACCCTGGTCTTATCCAATACAAAACCCTGGTCTTATCCATTACATAACCCTGGTCTCATCCAATACAGAACCCTGGTCTTATCCATTACAGAACCCTGGTCTCATCCATTACAGAACCCTGGTCTTATCCATTACAGAACCCTGGTCTTATCCATTACAGAACCCTGGTCTTATCCATTACGGAACCCTGGTCTTATCCATTACAGAACCCTGGTCTCATCCATTACAGAACCCTGGTCTCATCCAATACAGAACCCTGGTCTTATCCATAACAGAACCCTGGTCTTATCCAATACAGAACCCTGGTCTCATCCATTACAGAACCCTGGTCTTATCCATTACAGAACACTTTTGTGTAATCTGATACAGAACCCTTGTCTTGTTTTGGTGCCTTTGTCTAAAGTCTAAAGTTTATACACTAAGTATTATAACTCACAAAGATATTGATAAATGATCCTTTATTAATGTTAACAAAGTATGTCTTAAGAATATTGCTCAGTTAAATATATATTCTGACTAAAAATAATTTAATCAAAGATTGGTATGTGGACATTGTCATTAAAGTTTTTTAAATGGTAAATTTTTGCGAATTTTTTTGAATGCTGGGCTCATGTCTGAGACGAAGGCAAACCTTTGATTTTATAAGAGCCCTAAAACACGGCCCCACCTCTTAACACGATCACGGCTACACATCTACCCCTGAACACAACCTCTGATTTGCTAACCTTTCGGAAACTTTGCACTCCAGTCGTTTTTTTGTATCGTTGTAACTTTGACCCGCCCCCTTCTGGATATTTGTGAAAAAGAGCTTCATAGCTCATCGGATTTCTCCAGGATAAAAAAAGATTGATTCTGACACACTCATCATCTCACACACACACACGTCATCTCACACCCTCACACACACACACACTCTCGCCCCCTCCCCACACACCATCATTGTCTCCCAGTCCCCCTTCACCCCTTCTCTCTCTTCGTGCCTCTCTCACACGCAACTCTCCCCGATCCGCCCTCTCTCGCACGGCTCTAGGCCACCGCAACTCTCCCCCAATCTCTCTACACTCCCTCACTCTCTCCTTCGCTCTCTCCACTCTCTCTATCTCTCCACTCTCGTTTTTTTATGATCAGAGGAAACAAGAAGATGCTCGGTGTAGTCGGCACTTTGCTTCGTTCATCATTTTGTTTTTTTTTATGCTTTGCTTTATGTAACCCCCCCCCCCCCTTTTAAATTAAAGATTTAACAAAATATTTCTCGCAATGCTCTCCTTACCCCTTCCCTCTCTCTCTGCCCCCCTGTCTGCTCCCCCTCTCTCTCTACCCCCTCTCTTCCTACTCTATGTCGCTCTCGCTCTCTTTATTTTATAACTACGACAAGTGCTGCATCTGCACGCAGCCCTCCTCACAGTCAAACGGCCTCCGACGGGTAGCTCACATCTGCATGCAGAGCTCTCTACCGTCATCTGCCACCGAGCACACGGCCTCCTCCAGCGCCCACTGCTCCTTGAAGGCCGGCACGGCGTGGGTCAGCCGCGCGTGGCGGAACTCCATCCCACACACCCTGGCTCCGACCAGAGTGCGGAAGATGCCCAGGCTGCCACTCTCTCCACTCTCTCCTTGGCTCTCTCCACTCTCGCCACTCTCGTAGACTCACGGCGCTCTCCCCCACCTCTCTCCACTCTCCCTCACTCACTCTCTCTCGCACAAAGACAAAGATCCCCCGTGTAGCCTTCACAGACTGTAGGGGCAAGTGCTGTTAGCGAGCACCTATGAAGGCCGGAACGGTACACGAGGGGGTGGGTGGCCAGCACCACGCCCGACCGCCTTTGTCTCCCCAGTGGCGATGTTTACTACACACTGCACGAGATACTAATTTGAGGCTGAGTCGACCTAGGGGAGGCCCAGGACCGGTTCAGATAATCGTCACCGGTGTTGGCCGTGAGCGGGAATTGAACGCGGGTCGCCGGGTTTGTAGCGCAGCGTAGCGCTCACCGCTACACTACCGCTTTCTCGCACACACACAGACACACACAGTCACACACAGTCCCACACACACACGGACACACACACGGGGCACACACGGAGCACGCACAGACACACACACAGTCACACGGGGCACACACGGGGCACGCACGCTGTGAGCGCCCGGGCCCCCAATGCTGCTGGCAGAATGACGACATCGCCGACATCCGCCCGTTCTCACGGGGCTACGGGTTCACGGGGCGACGGGTTCACGACGCGCACACACGCGGCTGTCATGCACGTGCCTGCGGCCTGCCTACCGACCACCGTCCCCATTAACACGACTCTCGCCTCTCCTCAAACAGGGGCGTGGAGAACGCTCGTGCCTTCTTCTTGCATTCGGTTTCATGTAAGCAAACTCTGCAGTGGTTTCAACATTCAGTGACTCATCAGCAGAGCCATGCTGAACTGCCAGATCTGTGAAGGCAAGGACCTCGCCCGCCCCCCCGTCTCTCTCCCGCTCGTCGGACGTGGGTCCTAGCTCGACGCAACAACAAAAGAAGCAGCTCGACAAAAGACAACACGGAAATCATCACGATCTCGACGTCCGAGCGGTGATCACCGACAATCAGCGGGAACGCGCGCCCCACCTCGTCACGTCTCGCAAGCTTCCTTGAGCCCAGGCAGCACTCCCGATAGACTGCCACCACCACCGCCGCCGCTGCTGCCGTTGTGTGCAGCAGAGGGCAGCGCAGCAAAGATCCGTTGTTGGGCTGTACTATGTACTACGTACTATGCTCCCCGCTTCACAGCTCCCCCCCCCCCCACCACGTGGATTGAGAAAAGGGCCATAAGATGAACAAAACGACACCGACGTATTAGACTTGGAAACCCAGTACGCGCATTATCGTCACGCTCCAAATTTGCCAAATTAAAAATAAATCACACCGCAAATTACTCCGTTGGGATTACACACGGCAGGAGCAGCAGCAATTATCACCGCCGCCTGGCAAACAAATGTCCCCCGGTCACTCTTGCAATTGAGACTTCACCCCGAGTCTCTCAAATTGATCACCCGATTAAACAAAAATAAACTTGATAAACTTGAACTAAAAAATTTCTCACAGCCTTTCGGATTCATGCACGTTTGGCTACATGGGGCGCAAAAGACGTTCAACGTACATTTTACGTGTTTCATCACTGGTCGGAAGCACCGGCCTGGCTGTGGGCCTACGTGGCGGCAGCGGCGGCAGCGTTGTTTGACATCCACTCAACAGGCACTTTAGCGAGTACCTCGAACACAAGCAGCAAGCCTCCTCCTCCCCAAAACTCAAGCGCCCGGGACTGAAAAAGCCCAGCCAAGGCATCAATCATTAACGCTGTCTTGTGGGTCTTGTTTGACTGCTCAGTGTCTACCAACAGTGAACCGGCTCCTAAGTCACTTCAATGACTGGTGTGTTTGTCAACTTGCTTACAAAATTCCAGTTTTCTCTCGAAGCCCCTCAGTGCAAAGGGTAACCGCGGACTTCACATCGTCACTCAATCGTTTCTGCCCCTCTGTGGTCGCTCAGAAGAACGAGGGGGGCCACGATAAATTGCATGATGATACGCCACTTCATTGAATGGCCTATCATTTGTGATAGCCAGTTCACTTCCCAAAAAGAGCTGTGTAGCTCAGTGGGCCTTACCTGGTAAAACAAAAAAGTATTCATCGTTGATAGTTTGCCTCGGGCTGCCGCGATAGCTCACCTTGCCGAGGACGTCCAGGCAGGGGTGGATGTTGAGCTCAGGGCTGTCCAGCTTGACCACGCCAACCCAGCCATAGTCCAGCAGCTCCTCGTCCTCGGTGCTCACGCACAGCGACAGCGGGTGCACCTGCACGGCACGGGGGGCAGCGCAGCACCTCCGATTAGCACGGTTGGCTACGGACGGTGAGAAAGAAGTTCAACATGCATACAGCATCACATTCCGCCGCGCAGGGATGGGCCACGCGATATCCAGAGTTTCACGCCGCGTGCCGAACCAATTGGCGCGCATCAAGAACCGGCAGCAGCCTGGCAATGTCGTGTAAGAGGGGAAAAGGGTGCTTGCTCGAATCAGATCCTGAAGAAGCTCCATGCACGTGAAGCGAAAACCCATTGGAGACGTTCATGAAATTCACTCGCGCGGTCAATTTTTCACTCACGACTACACACTCATGCATTCACCCGCCAGCGCTCATTCTCATCAGTACTACCGCGCTGCTCTCTCGTCTGTTTCACTCTGTTGTTCATTCACCCACTAACACGCCACCGTTCCAGATATCCGCGCACATCTTCGCTGAGCAAATGCCGCTTTCATTCACTCCGAATCACTCGCTCTTCTCTCATGCGCTCTCCCACTCTCCACTGAAAGGGGCGAACGGTAGTGAAATGTGGCTTTCGGACAAATAAAAAAAAGCATTTTATAATTCATCAAAATAACAATCGTGCAGTAATATAACGGCACGTAAACACACCCGAGGTGTACTTCGGTGGTCATTTCTGCCGCCTGTTTTTGTTTTTAAGAGGCCTCGTCGTAACTCGCGATCGTGAACGCGTGGAGCGAGCAAGCAAGAGGGGCGCGGCGCTGGTTTGCTGTCCACGCCACAGAGTCGTGTGCTCTTCCAGCCACAGTGGTCACACAAACCCCCACTGTAACCAGTTGATCGATTAAAAATAGATTCACCGACAAAAAATGTTCTGGTCAATCAACTCGCTTGCCTTTACACACGGCGGTTTGGCCCCCCACATCCCGCCTCCCGAAGGCAGGAAACCCCCGACAAGCCACACCCAGCGCGATGACAAAGATGATGTCACCAAGCCCCACCCTCCCATCCAGCGGCACACGTGGGAAACAGAGGCGGGACTTTATTTCACAACAATTTTCACGTTTTCCGACGAATTGAGCAGTCGAACCGATAATCACCAGGAGTCATCGATTACTTTGGACAGCGGGATGAGAGCTCAGCTCGAATAACAATGACACACGGCTCTGACCACATCCCTGAACGTAACCCTATTCATAACACAATGCTCAACGCGGACCACAATCCCAACAATAACCCTCTCCCCAGTGTAACTGTACTCGTGACCATTGCACTCAACCTCTTACCGGGAGGGGCCCGTTGAGAAGAACTGCCACACAGCTATGTACACGCACGGCCCCTTTGTCAATCCACTGCTGGATAAGGGCCTCCCCACGCCCTCTGGGTCCTGGAGGTTATTTGGCCATACTTCCCCATCCCGGCCATTGTGGGTCGGTGAAAGCAGGCAGCATAGATGTACATTTCGCTGCCCGACCTCTGCTGCCAACGACGTAGGCCCGCAGCCTGTAACAAGCGAACACGTGTGGTGGCCCATCCAAGCGACATCCGGGCTCAGCCCTGCTTAGCTTCCGGGATGCGACGGGACGGGGCTCGTTCCGCGGGATTTGGTCGCAGGCCACAGGAGCGATGCCTTGGCGTTAACACGCACGGCAGTTAGCCGCAATCTAGCACAATGTGTACGGTGTCTGCTGAACCGGCACGCAGCAAGGCTCGGGGCCATATTAAACTATCAAACATTTTTTTTATTTTACCAGGTAAGGCCCACTGAGCTAGGTAGCTCTTTTTCAGAAGCGACCTGGCCACAAAAATTATAGCTTGACGAAGTGGCTTATCGCGTGGGAAAATCGGAGGAACCGGAAAAAAAAACTCCACGTGACCACGGGGAGAACATGCAAACTCCAAATATACAGGCGTCAAGGTCGGGATCGAACCCACGACCTCCTAAATACCAGGCGAGGGAGTTTCCATCTCGCCACTGCAGCGCCGGCTCTCGGCACCGCGACGCCCGCAGTGGCGGGCCAATCGATCCGGTGACGATCTCCGTAAGAGACTGCGCCGAGAGCTGTTGCCTGAAACTAGCACGTGGTCGAGAACAGAGGCAGAATGCGACCACGCAACGCTTGGCACGTTCAAATGATCACCCTGAGCCCCACAGGGACGCCGAGTGCAGATGTCTGGACGACATAGCCACCGCTACGGCCGGTGTAAAACCTACACGGTGAAACCCGTGACACGGCAACCGCAGGCCCCTCTCGTAACAGATTCAATCCACGAGCATTGAGAACATTCAGCCCCGATACTTGCACACGTGTGCATGTGCAGCCCTTTGTCAATGCACTAAACCAGGTAAGGCCAACTTTGTCAATGCACTAAACCAGGTAAGGCCAACTGAGGTATATGCAGCTCTTTTTTTAGAAACGACCTGTCCGCAAATGATAGCTCAAACCAGTGGCTTATCATCAAGCGAAAATTTTCAGCAGCAGCCAAATACTCTAAATGAATGTCCTCCTGGATGAACGTCCTCACACACCGAGTGGGTCGTAAGGGTCGCTTGACCATAGTTCACCAAGATTTCCCGCACCTCCAACTAGCACAGTTGGCTATGTCCGGCGGGAAAGACGTTCAACATACGATGGTCAGTGTGGGTTCTGTGGTTGTGCAGGGGTGCCAGCACTGGTTCAGATATCAGCTACCACTCGTGTAAGCCGCGGCTGGGTATCGAACTCAGGTCGCCGGGTTCACAGCAGCGTGCGAATCACTCTGCCCCGCCGCATCCGGTCTCTCGCCAACAACCCCCACGCACAACTAACACGACGCGGGGAGGGGCCCTCTTTCACCGTGCAGGCCCTCCTCGTTGCCGGGGCCCACAGACGGGGCCGCATCGTCGTCACGAGCCGTGGTTTATCCACTGCTGGCTAAAAGATCACAAGCCCGACGCTGAGAGAAGCAGCAGGGCCGCCGCGGTGGCAGCAGCAGGCGAGAAGACGAAGCTGCAATGGATCAAGGGCTCAAATCATCATCACGACGATCGCTCAAATCATCCTCGTCATCATTACTATTCCGACAAAAGCACAATGATCGGTGGTTGGCGAAGGAGCAGTCTGCAAAGGTTTAACCCGCCTACCCCTGCTACACAGGACCCACTGTGGTCTCTGTGCGAGAGGGGAGAGAGGGAGAGAGGGGAGGAGGTTGAAAAAAAATGTTATAAAAACCCATCAAGGAGGAATTTAAAACAAGCAAACAAGCTCGGCTGCTCTGCTTAAGCCTCCCCCACGCCGCCCCTCCCTCGAAGCTGTTGGCAGAGCGGCTCTCTTCAAAGAGCGCGCTATCCAAACTCCCACTGAGCCCGCACAGGGGGTGTGTGTGTGTGTGCGCTCGTGTTTGCGGGCGTGTGTGTGTGAGAGAGTGCGCTTCGCTAACAGCACTTGCCCCAACAGTCTGCTAAGGCTACACGGGGGATCTTTGTGTGTGCACATGTGTGAATGGGGAGCGGTGGCGCAGCGCTACGAACCCGGCGACCCGGGTTCGATTACCGCTCACGGCCGACATCAGTGACGATTAATCTGAACCGGTCCTGGGCCACCCCGAGATCGACTTAGCCTCAAATGAGTACCTGGTGCGGTGTGTCAACATCGTCACTCGGGAGACAAAGGCGGAGAGGGTTCTGGTGCGCATGTGGCGGCCTTAATAGGCGCTCGCAAACACAGCACCGTATCTTTGTGTGAGAGAGGGAAGGAGTAGCTGGGGCCTCTTGGCTGCTGGCTACTGACGACTCTTCTTGACTCCACTCAACCAACAACACCGTGGGAGATCGGCATTGGGGAACCACGGTGGTTGTGAGATGTTAACTCCCTCGCCCGGTACGCAATAGGTTGTCGGTTCGATCCCGACCCTGACGCCCGCTGCTGTACATGTGGAGTTGGCGGTGTCTCGCTCCCCATGGTCGCGTGGATTTTTCTCTGGGTCCTCCGGTTTTCCCCAGTCCACAGTAAGGAAACACGGGCTTAGGAGTATTTGACTGCTATAATTGTCTACATGATGAGCCATTTTTGTCGACCTATAATTCGTGGCCAGGTCGCTACATAGCTCACTGGGCCTTACCTGGTGAAACGAAATTGTTTACAAGTCGTGACATGCGCGCGTCTCTCCCCCCAAACCCCCTGCCGACGGAGAATCGGACGAGTAAGAAGAACCACGCACACGCATGGATTCCGAGTAACGCTTTCCATCGTGCGTGTGTCCTCGTCGAGGAGGAGTAATTCAATATAGATTGAGGAGTACTTAATTGAGCGATAATGACGGCCACGGTCACGGCCAGGCATGCGGGGAAGGGGCGGCGTCTCTGTAGGCCACGATGAGACCACGGCCTCGCCTGGTGGCTCTGCCCGGGAGGACGCGCCTTGGGCGGGGACACCAAGCGGGGTGCTCTCCCGAGCCCAGGTTTGTGTATCCCAAGTTTGGGGAAACTCGTTGATAAATCCATGGGAGGTTTTTTTTTTAGTTAGGTCGCGTAAATGTGTCGTTAAGCCCGCCACCACCCGACACAGCCAATTAGTAACGTCTGTCACGCAAAACAAAACATGCCAATTCGTGACTAGTTCATCATAGTGGTGTGTTGGAGAGTAAACGCACATTTACAATTCTAACCACAAAAAAATCTTTACTATGGATTATATTGGTCGCCAAAAGCCTACTACTACTGTGTGTTAAACCCGTTGATCAATGTTACCCTCAAAGCAACACGACTTCATCACTGGAGTCGTCCTCATATCGGATTGTCTTAACGAGAGTCATCGTACCCCGTTACAGACGGACAAGAGGAGTGGACGCACGGTGCTGATGTTTTGAACGCTTTCGACACGAGTTGGGCAGACCAGCGTTGAGCGATTGGTTCGCAATCGGCAGCGAGCCATGGAGGCTGCGGCGTTGCCACACAAATGTAACGGGTGCTCGCCAACAGCGCTTGTGTTTTTCAACATCCTCCCCCTCTCCTTAGTGTTTAAACGGGGATCTCTCGTATTTGTTCACGGGCTCTGTGTTGTTCTGGCCTCTCTAACTTCCCCTCTACCCCCGCTTCTCGCATACGCCAGACACATTGCACTTGTTCGCAGACACGAAAACCGGATGCTAAAATACAAACGATTACGGCCACAAACTACTGTGGACGTGACTCTTATCTGTAACTCTGTTGACTTTCATTAAATCACAATCAGCCACGGTCAATCCCACTGCTGGATGAAGGCCTTCGCGAGCTGCCAGCGATTATGTAACCACTTAGCAGCTGCGATATCCACTCCTCTGATATCCGCCACGCACTGGTGAACTGTGAACAGCCACTGCACTTTTCGGCGGCAATTGAAGTCGTGCGGAAGAACGAACCCCATCCTATCATCCGCGCTTTCCGCAAACGGTCGTGGTTCCTCTCGGGTGCCAAATCCACAGCTGAAATCACGATTATTCAGGACTAGGAAGTTGGTCTCCCTCAATCACTACATCCTAAAGTCCACATTCTGGCACACAAAGAAGAATCCGAATCTTTTATTATCCTGGAAAAGAGGAGTGAGTTGTGGCAAACTCACCCTGTTAAGCGTTTTTTTTTCAGAACCATCAGGCGTGGATCAGGGACCCACTGTGTCGAGACAGAATACAGCACCAAGGTCCAGCATGGACAAGTAGACCACATTCTCCTGAGACTGGCTCTCGAGAGTTGGAGGTCCTTCCACCAGCAGTGGCTTGAACAACACCCTTTGAGGGCTGCGCCTTTAGAGTCGCTTTCAATATTTTTGTTGGTGGATGAGAGGATTTATTTTCGTGGCTAAACAGCAGAATCTGCCATTAATGCCCTCCAGGTGACCGTGGATGAGAGGGGGTCCAACTCGTCTGTTCATTACAATACTGTACAATGTTATGTAAAACTAAAGATCGGACTGAAATTGAGGACTAATTAGTTTTGATTAACTTCAGTCTTATACAAATGTTGTGCAACATCCTGTGTTCAACAGTGCAAACTTAATCCAACTGTTTTACAACAATTGTGCATATTATTGAGTCACATTCATCAATGTGGGGGAATTATTGCGTCATTCGTAAAGCAGTGCTGTGTAGACGAGAAAGGCCCGGAACGGTTGGAAGACTGTGAACGTTTCTGACAATTTAAAGATGTGGGAAATTCTTAGCGTCATCAGGAAGTGGCTCTTTACTCCGTCATAATAATATCCAATTAAGGTGACTAATTCAGGCACATAATTCGTTCACGTTCGCAGACTGGGGAGAAACGACCAGAAAGCTTCATGACGTCGACACCAAGACTGACGGAACTGTTTATATCCACGCTTGGACGGTGGTGGCGGGTGCACTATAATTTTTTGTACGTGTCAAAGAATCGACAAATTCCATACATAAGCCACATCTGTGCGTGTCAAAGCATTGACCAGTTCCAAACATAGGTCACATCTTCCAAAGCGATACAATAAATTGCCTTCGACGTGACACGATTCGTTGTTGGGGTGCTTTTTTTAAATCGTGCTGCGAGGTCGCCCCTCACGTTCAGCTGCCCCCCCCCCTCTCTCCCTCCCAACGGCTCAAGTTCACAAAGCTGACCCCGGCGCAGGCAGGGGCCCAGAGGTCAAAAGATGCTGCACGTTCAGGCCATGAAAACTAAAACAACATGAGGGTATCTTGAGAAAAAAATAACGTTTAAAAACAATGCTTCAAGGAATAGGCCGAAATGCCATCTACACGGGGCTCCAGTGAGCTCGCTCTAATGGAGGCCCTTCCGCCAGCAATGGTGTGATCAAGCAGTTGCAGGGCTGCACCTTGATCTGTAGGAGGTCAAAACGAATAAAAGGTGCAGTACAGTACGTGTAAAGATAACTGTGGAGGGTACACGACCAGGGACGGAGCGATCCCACTGCACGATGACCCCGGCGCGGACACCTCCACCTGGAGAAACACGCCGCCATTCTGCCCTTTGACCTTGCATTGTGGTGCAAATCCTGTTAAGGCCGTGTGACCTCAGCAGACAATCAAGCGCTGCTGCTGCATGTGCAACGACAAATTAAAAGATAGTTTTGAAAACGAAATTCTGGAGGACACTTTGGCCTACTCTTCTCCGCCACATGCTAGAACTGTCGATCGACCAGCTATGGGTGCACACTTTTACACGGTTGGGTGGACGAAGGCAGAGGGGTTTATGAAACTTGGCCCCGTTTTTTTCGAGTGCTGCACCGGGAGATTGAATCCAACCGGCGCCTCTGGATTGCGAATCAAGCGTGCTCACCAATACACCACAGCGGGATTCCCAACACAAACACAATACTGTACAACACGTTTTAAGTAACGATGTTGCACAAGGCATGCACACCGTTTGAATCCAGCACCGATGATCGCTGGGATTCCGGCCATTGTGCCGATGATAATGACGACGATGTGCGCACTGAGGTGGAGCGAGAAATAGACAAAACAGCCGGCAGGAGTATGGGAAGGCCGTCTGTCGGGGAGCGAGCATTGGGCACTCTGGTATGTGTGGCTTTCCATGTGCAGTCCACTCCAGTGTGTTTGTTTACCCAGCAAAAGCATCACCGAGGGCCCCGCGTCTGATGTTTGGCCAATTCCTCTTTGTGAGCGTTTTTTTTTCTCAAAAAGAATTGGCCTAAAAATCCCAAGCGAGAGGCCCCCACCCCCAAACAGGACTTTTTAAAGACCCATTGAGGCTTTCCTGAGTAACGATTTCAAATTAAGAATTTATAATTATTTCTCCGTCTCTCTCGCTCCCTCGCTTCCTCGGGAACTAAAAATTGGAATGACCCAAGAATCCTGTTTACAGTGAGCTGGCTCGTAATCACCGCGACAGGAAAGGAGATAAAGAGCCCAGCAGAGTTCAAAAACGCTGCCTCCCCTCACCCAGCCACCACCGCCACCCAAACCTCCCTCCCGCGCATCCTTTTCCCTGCCCCCCCCCTCTTTGTCTCTCCCCCTACCTCCCTCGCCTCTGCCCATCACCCCGTCAGCTATAAAATGTCCCAGTCCTCACACGTACAATAATTTTATCACTCACGGGCGCCGCCGCCGCGCTCTGGATTCTTGTCACGTCTGCTCGCTGTGGATTCTCATTTTATTATTATCACGATTATACAAAAACATTGTCTCTTTCCTCTAACGTTCCCATAGCAGCCGGTGCTGCAGATCCTTCCGCGCGATACCGCATCCTTCGCAAGCGCCCTCTCTTGCGAACGTGTTTATTTTGGGGAATGTTTCTTGTGATTAAGCATTTTATTCTTCTGCGCCACGTCTCAATTAAAATGGCGTTCGTGGGGGGTAAAAATGTCACACAATTCGGATTTTTTTTTTACAGCTGGTAAGAGCTGAGAATGTACACCTCATCACCATCATCGGCATCATCAAACATTCCCACACACCCCCACCGACACATGACGACAGGGAGCCTCTGAGCAACCACACCTCCCCGCCAACCCCACACACACACATACACACACAGCCCACCACACCCCTTGCCATGTTTTTTAATAAGCCACGCATACTCGGCCTGTTCTTTTGCAACAGCCCAAGGGCGCTGCAAGCGAGCGGGGTTCCACCGCCACTGGCGAGCCGCGCTTTGCGGATTCCCGCATCCTGAGCCAAGTCCACTTTCCAGACGCGATGGGTGGACTGGCTCGCTCGCAGGCCACTCGCTCCATTGTTTCGCCTGCCGCGACGGGAAATCGAACCGGTGCGCTGCCATTCAGCTCCCCTGACAAATGAAAATCCCTCCTGCAATCTGCCGTGCAGCCGCCGACGAAGGACAGCGGGGATAAACAGCGCTGATGATCGCCAACAGCCGAAAAGCTGGATTATGTGTTGCGTAAGCCGGGTGGTGGGAGCGAGGGGGCGGCGGCGTTGTATCCACAATTCCTGCAGCAGCGAGCGGGCCGACAGAATGCTTCCCATAATCGCCACGGCAGGGGCCTCTTTCGCTGGCTTGCCACCCACACGCCCGCACACACAATAATGGGCGGCTGCTGCTGCAGCAGCTCTTTCTCGCCGCCACCGCTCTGCGCGTAACGCAGGCCCCGTGTTATGTAGAGCAGATCCTAATTGTGGTTGCAACCGCCTCTCTACCCCCCCAGCCGCATTACTCCAAACTACCCCAACCACCGACACCACCGCCCCCTTCTCTCCCGCCGCGCCCAACCATCAAACAACTACCTCCACCCTCCACAATAACCGCACCACCACGCACCACGAAACAACCCGAACCGCCACCACTTGCAAACCCTAACCCCTAACCCCCCCCCCCATGTGCCCCGCCAACTCCCCACCCACCCCAACCTCCTGTCCCCCACTCTTGTCCGTTTGGAATTCCAACTGATCTTATCACTCGGCAAGAATCCTAATTACAGAAGGGGGCAGAAAATGGAGGAAAGGGAGAGAGGAGGTAGGAAGGGGAGAAACAAGTGGGGAAGGGGGGAGGTGAAGGGGGGGGGGGCGGTGGTAGCCGGGAGAATGGGGAGCCCTCCGCTGGGTGGGGTGGGGGGAGTGGAGGGGGTGGAGAGGGTGGAGCGGGTGGAGCGGGTGGGTTATTGCCAAATTCCAGAATTTGTTTCCCTCCGTGCCCAGGGATGCCCCCCTCACTCTCAAACAACAGAGGCCTGCTCGGGGTGCCGTCTGCCCGATGTCTGCTTCAATAAGAACTCGGCTCACGTTCGTCTAAAGCAGGGCCCGAGAGAGGCAGCAGGGCATCGCCGCGCGACGTTTCGGGCAATGCCGCGTCACGGTTTGGCACGGAGCGTGTGCTCGCGACGAGGAGGACGCGGCGCTGCTGCCACTTGCACAGGTTTCTGCGGTTTAGCTGCTTCGCTACAGCACGATGTCCGACGTTTCGCCAAATGCCCTGGGAGAATTCGGTTCCTGAAGAGGCTCCCAGCACACGGAGCGAAATGTCGGACATCATACTGAACAAAGACAAAGATCCCCCGTATAGAATTAACAATGTTGGGGAAAGTGCTGTTCGCGAGAAGCACCTATGAAGGCCGGAACGGCACGCGAGGGGGTGGGTGGCCAGCACTATGCCTAGCCGCCTTTGTCTCCCCAGTGGCCATGTTTACACATCACACCATGTACTCATTTGAGGCCGAGTCGACCAAGACCGGTTCAGATAATCGTCACCGGTGCTGGCCATGAGCGGAAATCGAACTCGGGCCACCGATTTCATAGCACAGTTGTGCCAACCACTACACTACCGCTCCTCATTCATACTGAACGTCACACGGCCCAACCTGCAAACACGTCAGAGAGCTGATCTTGACATTTGGGACATTCGTTTCTCACCCATTGATCTACCTCGCTCAACATTTTGCAGCCCGTTTTGGCAATTGAAAATAATCCACTTCTGGACTAAAGGCTTCCCATAGCCTTTTGGTCAGAGTGGAGGGTTGTTTGGCCATACTTCACTGTGCTGGATGATGAATGGGGAAGCCCAGGACCCGTTCAGATATCACTCACTAATTAGCCTTAGCCGTGACTGGGAAGTGAACTCAGGCCATCAAGTTCCTTTGGTGGTGCACTAACCACTGCTCTCTCTATTATGTTTTAATGGTGATGATGATAACGACGTCCCTGCACGTGCCCATGACAAAGGAGCGACCCGGTGCAGATTCCTGGCCTTGTGAATCGTCGTCGACTGACGCGCGACTCGTTCCTGGGCCGTCCCCGCTTCACCAACCCGCGCTGACCGACGTGGTGAAGTGTCGCCAAACAAACCTCCACGACCGGCATGCGCTGCTGACCAGGCATTCTACATCACGCAGATCGAATCGACGCGGTTCTTGTTTTGGGGCCTTGCGAGGCATCAAGGCGTCATCGAGTGCTCAGACTCCGTGTGCACGAAGGCAAGGCTCTCTCCGATTCGCGCGCACTTATGGGGGCGCAGCGGCGGCGCAAGCGGTTGGCGCACCGCGTTCGGAACCCAGAGTTCGAATCCGCGCCACGGCTAACGTCGGTAAGAAAGCGAGCGACATCCGAACCCCGCCCCCTCCAGATCGCCTTCCTCCGTCACCGACGCGCACCGAGCGGCGGGGGTCAGATCGCCTTCCGCGAGCGAATTGTGATCGGCGGTGGCGTGGGGAGGCGTCCATCCAGCAGTTGAGTGACCACGGCGCTTTGCCTGCGAGAGAGAGCGGCCCAGGGCGGCGCCTCCCCGCCCGCGCTCGCGTAAAGGTTGTGTTTGCGCATTTCGCAGAGTCGGTGCTGCGCGTGTGCTTGCCGCGCTGTTATGTTTCACTGTACACACACACTCGCCTCCCTCCCTGAGCCATGAACCCCCTTGTGAAAGCTGGCCCGTGCGTGACCCCACCGCACACACACACACGTACACACACGTACCTCACACACACGACTACTTCGAACAATCCCGGCAGCTCCCCACGGCCACCCTCCACCTAGCCCTCGCTCTCTCTCTGTAAGGAGAACCGCTCAGCCGAGTGGTTGGTGCAGAAGGAGGGAGCGAACGCTGCCGGGAAGGTGGCAACACCGTGTGGCCCTCTTAACAACAATAATGCTCATCATGAGAATATCGCATACAATCACAGCCAGCCCTGTGTAAATCCACTGCTGGATGAAGGTCTTCCCAAGCCATATGGGGGATACTGACCAAACTTCACCACGCTGGTCAGCGCGGATTTGTGAAGGCGGGGGAGCCTAGATATGCGAACGCAACTTTTATAATGATTGACATGTACAAGGCGCAATTCGTCCAGGGATCTGTGCCGTGCAAGAAGTTAGGAAATATAAATACTATTAAGTACAGTACAACAATGGATTTTATTCACCACCCTCTGCTGCCCGCCACGTTACCCGGCAGCCTACTGTGCATGGTGTTCACACATCCAAGCACGAGCCAGGCTCAGCCCTTGCTTAGCTTCCGAGATCCGTCGAGAGGATGTTGCGCGCATCGCCAAGCGTTGATGCGCAGGCGCTTGTATCGGTGCCAGTGGTCAAGTGAACTACGAGGGTCCATGGACTCCCACCCTCGCTCGGACCCCTCGCACCCCTCCCTTCCACCCCACCTTTCCCTCCGCCCCCCTCCATCCACCCCCTGCCACCCTCCCCCTCTTCCCCCCATTCCGTGACCCGCTGGACAGTTCCACGATTTCTTACGTTACACTCTTCAATGTGTTACACTTCACTGCTGTTTACCACGTAGGCTTTTGCGACCAATATTATCCATTGTAAAATGTTTTTTTTGGGTTAAATCGCGTAAATATTAATTTGTCGTTAAACCCGCCACCACCCAACACAGCCAATTAATAAGGTTTGTCACGTAAACAAAACATGCCAATCCGTTACTGGTTCAGCACACCGATGAGTTCGAGAGTAAACCCACAACATTCACTTTTCGAATACAACGTTTTGCCAGTGATTACAACTCGCATCATCAGGCGACAGCCAGAATTGTGGATAATTCCTCCTGTTGCGATCTTCAATAGAGGGGGTAGAAGAGGTGATGTCATCGCTCTGGGCCTGTCAGGTGCGATGACAATGGATCATGTTCATCTGAGAATATGCCGTACCTATTATCAGTTGGGTCATTCACTGCTGCGCTACATGCATTGTGTAACACAAGTGCGTAGTATTCAGCCATGACTCCACAATAAGGCAAGAGAGAGGCACACCTGTAGCCGTGGTGCTATTGCGATGGCGCGGCACGGACTCGGAAGGCCCACAATTCGGGCCTCCGGGACGTTTCCGTGCCTTCGGACAATCTCGGACCGACCAACATCCTCGTCCACGCAGCGAGGGTGACGGTGCACGCAGCTTCTCCTCTTTGTCAAACCAATCGACCCCCTTCCATGAACAAGCAGTTCTTCCGATTCTGTAGATCATCGCCGTCAACGTTACCACCCACGCGTGTCACGAGGACGATTTCGGAAACGTTGAGGTTGCCCCCTCATTTGCGCAACTGGCCAACACTGTGAATGGGAAGCTGTGGCTGGGCAGAGCACTCCTTAAAAGGCTCTCCCACGCGCTTGCCGGGTGGAGCACGTCTTTATAACTGGACACATTGTGCCCTGAAGAAGCTCCCGGCACGTTGAGTGGAACGTCGGACATCGCGATGAACCACACGCGGTGCGACCTGGACACGCCTCGGAGAGCTACGCAGCGCAACCACAAATACATACGCAACTGTTTTATAGGATGTGGATTATGCGATATAATGAACTAAAGTATTAATGTGTAAGAGCCCGAATGTGCGTTTAAACATTAAAAAGTTGCACAGCCCAACCGACAACCCACGTGGTTTTGCACTGAACACATCTTAGCCTCGGGAACACGTTGAGTACAATTTTGATTTCCTCCCACAACCACTACCACCACATTTTCTTCTTTCAACACCAACACAGCCAGGAAGTTGAGTGGCCGAAATATTCCACAAAAGGGGGGCCTAGCACCCCCCCCCAGCACCCCCCCCCCTCCGCCAATCAGGATGGGTCGAGCCGGGGCGAGCTGCCGTGGGCCTCGTGCGTTTCCGGCTCGGCCCGCTTCCCCGTGGCTGTGTAGACGCCGGCACCCATTGTCTCGGCTAAGCCACGGCAGTCAGTCGCTGCCCTCGCGCTCCCAGGCTCATTCAGTCCCCTGTTGCTTGCGCACCGCCCTAACCTCCGCTTTGTCCCTTGCACCTGCTGCTTGCCGTGTAATCTGTCCCGGGAATTTGCATATCATCTCTGGGCATCTTTAAGAGCAGTGGGTCCCCCTTTATCATGCAAGGCATTAACTGTTAACACTCTACCAATCATTGACCCATCCCCAAGGATGGAACATTGCTCCCACGGTTTGGGGCAGAGTGCTGGGGTCGACACAAATTCCTTTATTGAATCCCTACAAAGAGACCGCGCAGCTAGCTATCTGCCCCCTGCCATTATCCGCACCGTTCCCTCTGTCTCTCGGAGTAATCCCAAAGAACACTGACGAGTTGGAGCCATCGCATCGACTTCAGATCGAGCAGGGGACGGCGGGCAGCGAGCGAGATGGCAGATGGAGGAGCGGCAGCCAAAGGAGGGAAACGCACCGACGGAGACGTTCACCGTAGAGGCGGAGCGACGAACTCGGCTCGTGCGCGGAAGCTGGAGAGACTGCGAAAGGTGCCGGGGGGGGAGACCCTCATCCGGCATGGCAGGAAATAAATCGCGGCCGACGATGAGATCGTCCATCTTATCCACTTCGTGACAGAACCGCGTGCATCTCTTGCTTCTCTTCATCGTCGCCGTCGTTCCTCATTGGGAATTGGGCAGAGACCATCAACTCGCTACACCTAGAGACTCGGGGGCAAATCGCAGGCGGCCGAAACCCAGAGTTAACCTGCGGGCCACGCGGTCACTTCCATCGGCGCCTTCTCGAGTTTCTCGCGTCGTCATCCCTCCCCCCTCATCTGGTCGGCCGGCGCTCGCCCCGGGCCCCTTCATCCCCGCCACACGAAGTCTGCGCTCCGGGAGCGATCCCCGCATCTCCCCATCTGTCACGGCGGGCTTCGCTCTCCGCCCTCCATCAATCGCTCGCCACGTCCGTACGCGCGAGGAGCGGCCGACGGTGTTAGGTTCGCCGAGGGCGCTGGCCTCGCGTCAGCGACTTGGAAAAGACAAAACGCCACGGAGGCCTCGAGTCGCACGCTGCAGGGAGCAGAGCTCGGCGGACGGCGTCGCCCGTGCCACCGTCGTGCTCTCTCGTTCCAAGAGGACGAAGCGACCTTGGGCGGTGGCGGCACCGGCGATGGGCCCTGACGGCCGTCGCCTCGCTGGTCTGTGTGTCGTGCATACCGTTGGCTTCGCGTGGCGCTACGCAAAGGGCGTAAGCTGGAGTGTGTGCAGGAGGTGCAACTCCACCACGGGCCAGTGGGCCCAGGCGCCGGGCTCCAAAGAGAGAAGCTGCTACGAGGACTCCCCCCAATCAAGAGCACTGGTCCTGGTGACCTCTGCCCCCTAGTCTCTTACACCCCCCCCCCACACCGCTCTTTATGAAGGCCACAACACACAGAGAGAGAGATCATGCGGCTATGCCTCCAGTCAGTGTAGTGCAGGGGTCAGCAACTAAAATAACAAGAGCATTTTTTTTCGAATTCGGTGAATACGATACGGTCGGCCTTAATAAATGACGTCACGAGGCAGTCGCATGCGGCTCCAGAGCCGCAGGCTGCCGACCCCTGGACTGTAGTGTACGGCATATTGTCTATTTGTGTTTTCACGATGTGCGTATTGTCTCCGGCACTGACTCTTCGCGCGAACTTTGAAAAGGGCCCCTGCACCTGCACGGTAGCCATGCCGCAGCCCGCGGTGCCCCCTTAAAAAGGCGTTAGTTGGAGGGGGCGGGAGGCGAGCCCCACGGCTTGAAAAAGGGCCGCTCCGTGTCACAGGCTCGTCACGAGAGACTCGTGTCGCGATGGAATCTCTTCGCCGTTCTCTTCGGGGCTCTTACGGCCGTTTAAAAACAAATCTCCAGCGCGCCCCTTGACGCGTCGCGTTTCATCACCCGCACACCTCGCCACGCCTGCCCGCCGAGCGCGACCGCTGGTGCCCCCCCCCCCCCACGACGCGCACAGCACACAGGTGTGGGCGCGCCTCGGCCACGGAAGGGGGGGCCGGGTACACGGCAGGTGGCCATTAATCCTCATCAGCGCTGTCGTCAGCGGGTCGCGCGTTGTAGGCGCTACTCCCTGTGTGTGTGTGACTTCATGCAGGGTCAAATACTGACAGGTCGGCTCCGGGTTTTACTCGGAATGAAGCGATAAACCCCGAGCCTGCACAGTCTACTGCGAGGTTTCGGTACTTGCCACCACTGCCGCCACCACCTCATGGGGAGGCCCTCATCCAGCAGCGAATTGACAAAGGGCTGTAATTTGTTTCTGCTGCATTTACTGTCTATTAATACTGAAACATCTCAACCGGCTAATTGCGCCGATTTGCCCTGTAAATCCGATGCGCATCACACTTAAAAAAAGTATTCGCAAAGTTTACAAAGTGACTTGGAAAGTAAGCAACAAGAGCGGGCAGCAGGGCCGGGAGAGGGCAGCAGGTCGGGAGAGGGCAGCAGGCCTGGAGAGGGCAGCAGGCCTGGAGAAGGCAGCAGGGCCAGGAGCAGGCAGCAGGGCCGGGAGCGGGCAGCAGGCCGGGAAAGGGCAGCAGGTCGGGAGCGGGCAGCAGGTCGGGAGCGGGCAGCATGCCGGGAGAGGGCAGCAGGCCTGGAGAGGGCAGCAGGGCCGGGAGCAGGCAGCAGGCCGGGAGAGGGCAGCAGGCCGGGAGAGGGCAGCAGGGCCGGGAGAGGGCAGCAGGCCGGGAGCGGGCAGCAGGCCGGGAGAGGGCAGCAGGCCGGGAGCGGGCAGCAGGCCTGGAGAGAGCAGCAGGCCGGGAGAGGGCAGCAGGCCGGGAGCGGGCAGCAGGCCTGGAGAGGGCAGCAGGGCCGGGAGCAGGCAGCAGGGCCAGGAGCAGGCAGCAGGCCGGGAGAGGGCAGCAGGCCGGGAGCGGGCAGCAGGCCTGGAGAGAGCAGCAGGCCGGGAGAGGGCAGCAGGCCTGGAGAGGGCAGCAGGGCCGGGAGCAGGCAGCAGGCCGGGAGCAGGCAGCAGGGCCGGGAGCGGGCAGCAGGGCCCGGGAGCGGGCAGGTATTTGTGTTGTGCTGGTACAGCCTGAAGGCAGCGCCGCCCTTTATGTGACCCCATTGATTCATTAACGACGCAGGCTCCAGAGCCGCTACCGTAGAGCAAAGGTTGCGTCCCTGCTGCTGCTGCCCTCGACGTGCGCATATCCACGTGCACATCACACTGGCATGCGGCTCGCTTGCATGGTGCTAGCATGTGGTAGGTATGTGGCGGTGGTATGTGTGTGGTGCGTGCGTGGTGGTATGTGGTGGTGGTATGCGGTGGTGTTAGGACGTCGCGTGTTACTACTCTGCGGCAGTGTGTGCCGACGAGCGACAGCGCGTTGCTGTGTGCGGCGGTGCACAATGGCGCTCCACGAGGAGTGTTTGTGTGCGTGCGGCCGTAGCGTCCGATGATATGCGATGCGTATCGGGGCGCGCTGCGCAGTGTCTGATGTTTAATGGCGCGTGTCGCCGTGTGTTAGCGAGCGATGATATACGACACGGTGAACTTAAAAGTCACTCGCTCACATGCCCCGCCACGCCAGTCCATGTAACGAGGCTAAGCGCGGAGTGCGCCTCTGCGTGTGCACGTGTGTGTGTGTGAGCATGTGTGTGTGTGTGAACGTGTGTGTGTGTGAGCATGTGTGTGTGTGTGAGCACGTGTGTGTGTGAGCACGTGTGTGTGTGTGTGCACGTGTGTGTGTGTGAGCATGTGTGTGTGTGTGTGCACGTGTGTGTGTGTGAGCATGTGTGTGTGTGTGTGCACGTGTGTGTGTGAGCATGTGTGTGTGTGTGTGCACGTGTGTGTGTGTGAGCATGTGTGTGTGTGTGTGCACGTGTGTGTGTGTGAGCATGTGTGTGTGTGTGTGCACGTGTGTGTGTGAGCACGTGTGTGTGTGCACGTGTGTGTGTGCACGTGTGTGTGTGTGAACATGTGTGTGTGTGTGAGCACGTGTGTGTGTGTGTGTGAGCATGTGTGTGTGAGAGCATGTGTGTGTGTGAACATGTGTGTGTGTGTGTGAGCATGTGTGTGTGAGAGCATGTGTGTGTGTGAACATGTGTGTGTGTGAGCACGTGTGTGTGTGAACATGTGTGTGTGCACGTGTGTGTGTGTGCACGTGTGTGTGTGCTCGCTAACCTGTGTGTGCACGTGTGTGTGCTCGCTAACCTGTGTGTGCACGTGTGTGTGAGCATGTGTGTGTGTGCACGTGTGTGTGAGCATGTGTGTGTGTGCACGTGTGTGTGTGTGTGCACGTGTGTGTGTGCTCGCTAACCTGTGTGTGCACGTGTGTGTGTGTGAGCATGTGTGTGTGTGAGCATGTGTGTGAGCATGTGTGTGTGTGTGTGAGAGCATGTGTGTGTGTGTGAGAGCATGTGTGTGTGTGTGTGTGCACGTGTGTGTGTGTGCTCGCTAACCTGTGTGTGCACGTGTGTGTGTGAGCATGTGTGTGTGTGTGAGCATGTGTGTGAGCATGTGTGTGTGTGAGAGCATGTGTGTGTGTGTGTGCACGTGTGTGTGTGCTCGCATGTGTGTGTGTGCTCGCTAACCTGTGTCTGCACGTGTGTGTGCTCGCTAACCTGTGTGTGCACGTGTGTGTGTGCTCGCTAACCTGTGTGCACGTGTGTGTGCTCGCTAACCTGTGTGTGCACGTGTGTGTGTGAGCATGTGTGTGTGTGAGCATGTGTGTGAGCATGTGTGTGTGTGAGAGCATGTGTGTGTGCACGTGTGTGTGTGCTCGCATGTGTGTGTGTGCTCGCTAACCTGTGTGTGCACGTGTGTGTGCTCGCTAACCTGTGTGTGCACGTGTGTGTGCTCGCTAACCTGTGTGTGCACGTGTGTGTGAGCATGTGTGTGTGTGCTCGCTCACAGCACTTGCCCCAACAGTCCGTTAAGGCTCTTCGACTTGTGCGCGCTCCCGTGCGTGCGGGGGGCTGCTGGACGGGAGGTTGGGGGATGGAAGCAGCATTTTGATAGAGGTTTCATCAAACATGGCCTTCAGCGCAGAGATAACACGCTGACCTCTTCCTTTCCCGGCCGCCCGTGGACACCCGCCCGGATATGTTCCCGGCATTTGCGAGGGAGGCGTGGGGGTGCCCTCTGCCCTGGCGGTCGTGTGCTCGCAGAGACTCAGAACTCCACTTATCCACGGCCCTATTACCCCACGATTGTCTGCCGTGACTGTCCCAATAAGCCTCTGCAGAACGGTCTCCCCTATTATCCGCGAATCTTTTATGGATAAGAAGAGTCGCGTGGCAAATTCATCCTATTGTCTGCGGACAAGAGGAGTAAGATCGCGGATAATAGGATCCCTGTAATTGCCCCCCACCCCATATCACAATGGCGGATAAGAGAGTTCCCCTGCACTGGGACATGAACCATCGTCTGGAAAGCAGCAGAGATTAATCAACGCAACAGCGACGATCAGTGCATTGGCTTTGTGCGCGCGCCCTCATAGCGGCACGTTCTTTCAGTGCAGCATCACGGGGGTCTCTGTAACATCCGCTGCGAGGCAGATCGCACGGCGACATTAACCAGGGCGGCCGCTGGGCGCCAACCGGCGGACAACGCACCGCCACTCATCCCCGTCACCGCCCTGGGCGGCGTTAGCCTTGCCGCGACGCCGGCGTTATTATCACGGCCCACTTTGTGCGATTATTTACCTGGGGCCTCTTTTAATATGGTGGCCACTCTCCCACATCCTGCCTTCTGAAGGCGGGAAACCCTCCGCCCCGCCCCCGACAACAAGCCACGCCCAACACGGTGGGCAACGCCGACGACGTCATAAAGCCCAGGCCATCACCACCTGTCCGTTGTGGGTGTGGTGGTGTGGTGGTTGTGTGCTTGTGGGGCGATTGTAGTGTGCTTGTGGGGCGATTGTAGTGTGCTTGTGGGGCGATTGTAGTGTGGTTGTGGTGGCTGTAGTGTGGTTGTGGTGGCTGTAGTGTGGTTGAGGTTGTGGTGGCTGTAGTGTGGTTGTGGTGGCTGTAGTGTAGTTGAGGTTGTGGTGGCTGTAGTGTGGCTGTAGTGTGGTTGTGGTGGCTGTAGTGTGGTTGTGGTGGCTGTAGTGTGGTTGTGGTGGCTGTAGTGTGGTTGTGGTGGCTGTAGTGTGGTTGTGGTTGTGGTGGCTGTAGTGTGGTTGTGGTGGCTGTAGTGTGGTTGTGGTGGTTCTAATGTGGTTGTGGTGGAAGACAAAGGTGGCCGGGCGTGGTGCTGGCCACCCAACGCCCCCGTGTTCCGTTCGGGCCTTCATAGGCGCTCGCTAATATAACTTACCGCAACAAATATTTTACAGCTACGATCCAGGGGGTCTTTATGGTGGTTGTGGTGCGGTTGTAGTGTGATAGTGGTGCGGTTGTAGTGTGATTGTGGTGCGGTTGTAGTGTGATTGTGGTGCTGTTGTAGTGTGATTGTGGTGTGATTGTGGTGCAGTTGTAGTGTGATTGTGGTGCGGTTGTAGTGTGATTGTAGTGCGGTTATAGTGTGATTGTGGTGCGGTTGTAGTGTGATTGTGGTGCTGTTGTAGTGTGATTGTGGTGTGATTGTGGTGCAGTTGTAGTGTGATTGTGGTGCGGTTGTAGTGTGATTGTAGTGCGGTTGTAGTGTGATTGTGGTGCGGTTGTAGTGTGATTGTGGTGCGGTTGTAGTGTGATTGTGGTGCTGTTGTAGTGTGATTGTGGTGTGATTGTGGTGCAGTTGTAGTGTGATTGTGGTGCGGTTGTAGTGTGATTGTAGTGCGGTTGTAGTGTGATTGTGGTGCGGTTGTAGTGTGATTGTGGTGCTGTTGTAGTGTGATAGTGGTGCGGTTGTAGTGTGATTGTGGTGCTGTTGTAGTGTGATTGTGGTGCTGTTGTAGTGTGATAGTGGTGCGGTTGTAGTGTGATTGTGGTGCTGTTGTAGTGTGATTGTGGTGATGTTGTAGTGTGATTGTGGTGCTGTTGTAATGTGATTGTGGTGCTGTTGTAGTGCGGTTGTAGTGTGATTGTGGCGATCACAGCATCCGGATACTTCCACTCTCGTCCAGCCAATCCACCCGCCCGCTTCTCCTCCCGCCCCCCACAAGACCCCCCCGCCTCTCCCCAAACCCCCACCCCCTTCTCCCTCCCCCCACAAGACCCCCCCCCCCTCTCTCTCCAAACCCCCGCCCCCTTCTCCTCCCACCCCCACAAGACCCCCCCCCTCTCACCCAAACCCCCACCCCCTCCTAAAGCCCAAACCCAAAGCGATCTCCGGCCCCGACTCCAAAATGAGCTCCACCCCTCCTCCTCCCTCCCGCGTTTGATCTCCGCTGCATGACTAGACCCGCAGCCGGGCCGCGATCCACAGCCAAATTCCTTTCTCTCTCCCCTCCCTCTCCCCTCTCTCCTCTCTATAACAATCTCTCTCTCTCTCCCTCACTGCATGCAGCACAGCAGCACTCTTTAATCTCTCTCTCTCTCCTCCCTTCTCTTCTCGCTCCATTCCCTCTCTCTCTATAACAATCCCTCTCTCCCCCGCTCTCTTTCTCTGCGGTAATATTTCTCTCTTGCTCTCCCCCCTAAGTGCTAATCTGTATCTCTCGAGCCGTGTGTCTCTCTTTTCGAAATCTGTGGGATCGTTATCTCCGTCCGTCTCTCTGTGTCTGTCACTTTGCCTTCCCCGGCTTCTCTTTAGAAAGATCGAGTCACTCCCAACGTGGTGAAGTATGGCCAAGGGGTTGAGTAAAAGTTCATGTACACAGTGAGGACGTCACGTCTCGGGACAACGTGCGGGCACGGCAGGTGCACGCTCACCACGTGGGCACCGTGGTGGCGAGATGTTAACTACCTCGCTAGGTATACAGGAGGTTGTGGGTTCGATCCCGACCCTAACGCCTGCTGCTGTATATTTGGAGTTTGCGTCTCTCTCTCTCTCTCCCCGTATTCGCATGGATTTTTTTTCCGGGTCCTCCGGTTTTCCCCTCCACATTTAGAACCAAAATGCGTTTAGAGTGTTTGGCTGTTGCTATACATTTCCACGCGATAATGATGATGATGATGACGAGCCACTTCGTTGAGCTACCATTTGTGAGAGCCAGGTCGCTTCTGAAAAACAACTACGCAACTCAGTGAAGGCATCACGTGGTCAAATAAAAATAGTCAAAAGTCGATATCTGTGGGAGCGGGGAAGAGGGGAAGGGGGGTGGGGTAGCGCAGCGGCTATGAACCCTGCGGACTGAATTCGCTTCACAGCCACGACGAACGTCAGTGGCCGAGCAGCATCTGAACCTGGTCCTGCGGCGCCCAACCCGCACTGACAAAGCGTGGTGAAGTATGGTCAAACAACGCCCATGACCAGTGACAAGGCAAATGACAAAGATGCCCCGTATAGCCTTAACAGACTGTTTACTGAATAGCCCCTGTGAAGGCCGGCACGGCACGAGGGGGTGGGTGGCCAACACCACGCCCGGCCTCCTTTGTCTCCCCATTGGCGATGTTTACACATCGCACCAGGTACTCGTTCAAGGCCGAGGCGACCTAGCAGAGGCCCAGGACCGGTTGAGATAATCGTCACTTGGTGTTGTTGGCCGTGAGCGGGAATCAAACTCGGGTCTCTGCCAGGTTCGTAGTGCAGCGTAGCGCTAACCGCTGGACCACCACTCCAGTGACAAGCCGTGGATGGGCCCTCATCCAGCGATGGATTAACAAACGAAATAATTATATATAAACAAAAAAACTAGAAGCTTGTTTTTATTTTACTAGACAAGGCCCACTGAGCTGGATGTCTTTTTTAGAAGCGACCTGGCCACAAATAATAGCTCAACGAAGTGGCTCATCAAGTGTGGGAAGTTATAGCAGCCAAATACTGGAAACACGTGACTTTGATTCTAAATGTGGAGGGGAAAACCGGAGAACACAGAAAAATCCACGCGACCACGGAGAGAGAGACACGCAAACTCCAAATATACAGCAGGCGTCAAGGGTCGGCATTGAACGCACGACCTCCTGCATGCCAGGTGAGGTAGTTGACATCTCGCCACCGTGACGCCTCTACAAAGGGCTGTGGATGTGACCGCCGACGGTGTGCGGGGTTGAGGTGCCGGTCGTGCGATTCCCAGCGTCGTCACGAGCGAGGCGGGACGAGGCCGCCGTGCCACACGCGGTGGGCACAGCGGCAACGGCTTCCTCCCCTCCCCGAGTCGTCGCCTCATGGGACCAGGGATCCCCAAATCGGAAAATTCCCCGAGCAGTGCGTCCCCCACCCGCCCACCGCCGTGTTAGGGAGCCAGCGGATATCACAGAACTGCTACTGAGCTCCCTTTCAAGTGACCTCTAATCTACACGAGGGTGCGGCACTCTCTCTCTCTCGCGCGCTCGCGCGCTCAACCCGCACGGCCTTAAGGTTTGCGGGCCGTCACATCGAAGTCAATCCGATGTTTTGTAATCACAATCGACAACATAACGAGGAGTTTTATTTTAGGCGCAGTAAATGGTGACTTGGCCGAGAGCACCACGTGACCTCTCCCGACAATAATTCCTTCAAGTGGCTTTTTTTGTTTACAGTCGGGGGGTCACACGGCCCGACGCTCTCCGGGGGCCAACTGCTGCTGCTGGCGCTGCCGAATGAGACGGGATCGCACCGGCATCGCTGTCGGGCAGTCGCAGCCCGGCAAGTGGCCGCCGAGATCCAGAGAGCCCTCCTCGAGACGGTATTTTGGCCAACTACATCCACGCTCAGCAAGACGTCTTGGAAGTCGTGGGAGTTACCCACGCTTTGCCCCACCACACACGACCTGCCCATTCACGTCGCTGTGTGGACAGAGACGTTGGTGCTGGTGGTGGTTGGGGGGGATTTAAGAAATTTTCCGCCAATCGTTTGGGCGGCCGCGCCGGGAGGTGGTTATGGAACCAGCGCGCTGCTGCGCACCACCGCTCTACCTCCGTGGCAGCAGCAGCTTCCCATCGCCGTCATCGTCTTCCTTGGCAGTCACTCGCTCACGCTCGATGTAACCGTCGGGCGGACCGACAAAGCGAATCAGCGTCTTTGCGAGTTTATTTTGTCTGCGGCGGAGACGGGAGACGAGCGACGCGACTGTTGTCGTAGACCCCGAGCCGATAGATAGCAGCGTGGACTCAAGCTCTGGCGTAGATGCCCCTTCACACTGCACCAAAACCCAGTGCCACCACAGCGCCTCCCCCCACAAGACTGCGGCTGCCCCCCCCCCCTCTAGTCGCCACGCCCCCCCAATGCCTCGTCCTCCACGCAAGTCGCTCCAGCCTCCACCTACTCTTCGCTTGGCAGAGACGTGGCGTGATGGCATGGGGCCCGCTACGAATGCACCGCCTGCACGCTCCGTAGAAATACCACCGGGTCCTATGCTAGTCTATAGATTCTATGTTCGTCAGGGGCGGAGCCAGGATTTTGACTTTGGGGGGGCTGACTTCAATATTCTGAGATATCCAGTGAATGTTTTCCAATGGGCGCCACAAATGTATAAAACAAATATTATTGGATTTGAACGCGGAGTTTATTAATAGGTCGAAGCCGCTGATGTGGATAATAAGTTCGATAAGTTCAAAAGGCTGGCAACCAGCATTTTGCAGCAGCCGGATATCCTGTTATCCCGATTACCGACTTTCCCAAAATTTCAGGGGGGCTAAGCCCCCTCAGCCCCCCCTGTGACTCCACCCCTGATGTTCGTCTATGGGTTCTGTGCTATTCTGTACATTTTATGGTAGTTTATGGGTCCTATGCTAGTCTATAGGATCCATGTAAATCTACGGGCCTCGTGAGTGTGGTTGGCATGGGCCCTGGTGCTTCCTCAATGGATCTCAATCCAACACGCTGGCTCAGTCATGAGCTTGGTTTAGCCTTCAAACGTTTGAGATGTGATGTGATGATGCAAGATGCTCTGAGTTGCTGAGGTACGTAAGCGAGTGCCAAATAAATGCAACTGGGCGACAAGGTGGCACATTGGTAACACTTGGTCCTCGCAGCAAGAAGCTGCCTGGGTTCGACTCCTTTCTGTGGAGTTTTTTTATATTTTCCCCCCCTGTTCCTCATGGATTTTCCAGTTTCCTTCCATAGCTAAACACACAACGTAACTGGTATTGGCCAAACATCCCATTGCTCAAAAATGACCTGAAAATTACTCATTTTGGATTATACAGCGGCAACATCGCCCCCTCGCCCCACTGATAGCACTGGGCAAGGACCCTCCTGAAGCATGGCCCTGAGACTCACTTTCCTGGGTCTACAAACAAAATAATAATAATAATGCAGCTGATTATAACTTCGCAATATTCTACCATCGCCTTTGTAATCGTGAAACTCTTCCACAGACTCGCGCTCTCGCCCGCATCCCCCTTGGCTCCCGCCGCCCGGGCCAACCTCTCTCCCCACCTCGTCTCGCTTCTGCTGCCCTCCTCGTACCGACGCTCGAGCAAGTACAGCCTCCGTCAGCCTCCG
Source organism: Petromyzon marinus (assembly GCF_048934315.1). Classification (NCBI taxonomy): domain Eukaryota; kingdom Metazoa; phylum Chordata; class Hyperoartia; order Petromyzontiformes; family Petromyzontidae; genus Petromyzon; species Petromyzon marinus. The sequence continues at coordinate 1,260,712 of NC_133704.1, read as the reverse complement.
CTCGGGGCAAAATAAATATGCAGACGACGTCTCCTTCGCGTGCGTCTCTCCACACACAACATACAACTCATTTCTTTAAAACTGCTTTTTGTGTTTAGATTGTTGTCCTTCCCCCACACCTCCGATTAGCACGGTTGGCTACGTACGGTGCGAAAGAAGTTCCACACACACGCATCAAAACAAAACACTTTTACTCAACCACAAGGCATTCTGGGAGGGCATAATTTTAACACCATTGATTCAGTACGAGCGCATCCGGAACCGGTTTCTCCACGCAGTGCCTCATCAGCAGTCACTAGGCTCGCCTGAACCACTGCTGGCGCCCTGCCGGTTGCTTTTGCCGAGGACCATCCCTATGAGATGTGGGTCCGAGTCCCTGCAGGGAGCGTCACTCCCTTTCCTGCGCGGCCCTCGCCGCTCTCTGTGGGCGCCACGGTGGCTAGGGGATGTTCACTACCTCGCCTGGTTTACAAGACCCTGACGCCTGTATATTTGGAGTCCACCGCCGCCGCCACTCCACCAAACGCCCTGCCTCCCTTCGAGCTCTCCCCACGCATTTCCGAGCCGTGCCGCCGCCATGCGCCGTCGACCTCCTTCGGGCTCCCGGCACGCGGGGCGAAACGTCGAGGACATCGCGCCGCAGCTCAACAATGACGACGACGACAACCGCCGTTCACCACTAAGTGGCGGTGACGTCACCATGGCGCTTCTCCTCCGCTGGACGCGCTTCGCGCCGCACAACATGCGGCGCGTCCCGCAACCGCTGCCGAGCAGCAGCGCGACCGCGAACACCGGCGCAGCGGTGGCATCCTCCCGGTGCCGGCCATGCAGACTGCCCACGCCACGGCGCATCCTCATGGCGCATCCTCGCGGCGCGCCAGCGACGTCGCGGCGTGTCCAGGTTTTCGCAGCGTCACCGGGAGGATCGCGTCGAATCGTTGCGAGTATTGGGGCAGAGGAGTTCGCTCACTGCACCACAAATCCGCCAGCCCGAGTTCGATTCCCAGCCACGGCCAACATCGCGTGATGCCCGAACTGGTCCTGTGTCCCCTTGCCTTCAACAATCCCCACTGACCAGCGTACGGGGGAGGGGGGGGATGGGGGGCGGAGGCTTTCATTGAACAATCTAAACATTGTTGTTGTTGTTGTCACCGCCAGTGAGAGACGACTGCGTGCGGGGCCTGGCCCAGGCCTCGGGGAAGTCAAACGTAACGACAACCACGGAGCTAATTGGGGAAAGCGGCGTGAAAACCGCCGATTGATTTTAAACGTCAATACTCGCGGTTCGCCGAGACGCCGGCTCCACCGTGACCCCGCTCCCTCCATGTCCGTGCCACGCGCCCGTTTAATCACTCGACGGGCCGCGTGGGCCAACCGCCCCCATCCTAAACCTCGCTTGTCGACCGTGACGTCAGCGGCGGCATCGCCACTCGGTCACGTCACCACCGGCAGGCGCAGTCCTCCGCAGATACACACAGACGCGCGCTCACCAGACGGCTTGCCCGGCGAACAAAGACGGTCACCGCATCGAGCGCTTTCACATGCGCTCCTGCGGCCGTCTGGAATGCTCTTCCGATATTAGGAATCCACTGGAGGTATGCACTTTTAAATCATTATCGAGATTGAAAACTCATCTCTTTAGAACTGCTTTTCGTGTTTAGTTTGTTGTCCAAGGTACAGGTCCCCCTTATAGTCTACGCAGGCAGCAGGGGAAAGTGCCGTTCGCAAGAACTTATCTGGAATGGCGCACCAGGACTTGATGCGGCCAAGACCACGCCATGCCGTCTTTGTCTCCCCAATGCTGATGCTTACACACTGCACGGCTTACTTTATTTAAGGCCGAGTCAACCTAGGGGATGCCCAGGAGAAGTCACAGATATCGCTCGCCACCAATCTTTCCCATGGGCGGGAATCAAATTCAAGTCACACGTGGCTTGTAGCAGAGCAGCACGCTAACCACTGTTCCACCACTCCCCCCGCAATATACACAGATGCAGACAGACGCAATCTGCTACTGATACACGCAGATACGCAGACAGACTCGTACACCCCACAAATACACACAGAAAAGTTCTACAAATAATGCACATGTCAGTGGGGTGTGGGACGTGGCACAGTTGGCAGGAGATGAGGGATCACCGTACAGAGAGGAAAAGCAGGAGCCCAATTCTCCCCATAGTCAACCACTCACATCACCATCATCACCGTCGTCACCGTCCCATCATCGTCACCATCACCACTGTCTCATCATCACAGTCATCACCACCGTCATAACCATCTCATCATCACCGTCATCATCATCACTGTATCATGATCACAATCATCACAGTCACCATCATCATCACTGTCATCACCATGATCATTGCAGTCATCACCATCATCATTGCAGTCATCACCATCATCATCCTGTTAGGTTGCTAAAATTAGTACCAACTGACGAGGCTACTGATATTTGTACGACCCAGGAAAGTCTCACTCTTTTTGGCGTCGGTCCTGTCACGTTTTCAGTCGAGGGGGGCGATGTTACTGCTGCTGCTGCGTACAATCCCCATCGAGTCTGTACAGGTCATTTGTCAGCAGTGGGGGGTGTGTGGCCAATACCGGTTACATTGCATGTTGTATTAGCGATGGGATGTAACCGGAGAACCCAGAAGAAACCCATGCAGGACAGGGTGGGGGGGGAATGTACAAACGCCACACACACAGAGGCGCCCACGTCGGCAGTCGAACCCAGGCCCTCCTTGCTGCGAGGCACGAGTGCGTCACCACTGCGTTGCTGCTGCTGCCCTGCCGTCCCGCAAGCGGCTCCCCTTAAATGACGGAACGCGCTGGTTGACGACACGGAGCGCGTGCTGCGCTCGCGCCTGCGGAGCACCGAGGTGCTTGCCCGCTGCCACCATTCACACCGCATATAACACGCCGTGCCGCGTATAACGCACCACGCCGTGCCGCCTTGTACGTGCCACACTGCGCCACGTGTAACGCGCCACGCCACACTACGCCGCGTGTTCACCGCCAGCATCCCTTGCGGCCTGGCCACAAGGGATGCTGGCCCGAGGGACGAGACTGGGGATGGAGCAGCAGCCAAAGGAGGGAAACTCGCCACCCCGCCCCCCCCCCAAGAGGAACGACCGCCGCGGAAGACGGAGCGAAGATGAGGAGATCGACTCGTGTGCAGGAGATTACTTGCACCTGTACCTAACTTCCTTTTTCTGACGCCTCTTGCTCTCTTATTAAGTCTGCACTGGGGTGTTTTTTTTATTATTCGTGCGCGTTTCGTTTCTTTACCGTTAAATACCTCGTTAGTTGTGCAGTGTCCCCTAATGACCCTGCTCTACGCGTTCCCTGCACTACTGGCGTCTGTGTTCTGCTGCTGCGCTCGCCCACCACGGATCTCCCTTGGCAAACAGCTGGTCGACCGGCTGAAATGGGAAAACCATTCCGAGCAAACAAATCAGACCCAGCTCAACGCTCAAACTCGAGGAGCGAGATTGGCTCGAGGCATCGAAGGAGCGTCGCGGGGGATGGCTCCGGCGTGGGGAGGCCTCCATCCAGCAGTGGATGGACGCTGGCTGCCTACGACGAAGCCGAATGCAGAGTACGAAGCGTCACCCTCCATGCTAGGGCCTGACCGTGCAGACCGACGTAAGACAAACAGGGGCCGGGCATCCAATCTTTGATGACGACGGCGGGGATCGAGCGTCTTCCCGGCGCGCGTCACAATGCACCACGAATCGTCACGTTGGACGGCCGCCCATTGACGCCGATCCACCGCTGGACGGAAAGCCTCCCCCCAACGTCATTTGTTTGACCGTGCTTCACCGGCTCGGTTATCGCTCGCCACCGACATAAGCCGTGGCCGGAGACCCGAACTCGGGTTTGCCAGCTCCGTCGCACGGTGCGCTAACCGCTGCGCCACCGCTCCCCAACTCACCCCCCTCTTAAGTTTCATAGGAAGAGAGGGGGCCGAGTGGCCGAGTGGGCGGGGGGCGCAGCGGGCCACTGTACGCGCGTCGGAATGCCGTGCTCGCAGCAGAAATGGCCACGGTTTTTTGTTTTCGTTTAAAAAGAAAAACGGAGGTGGGGGGGGGAGAAAACGCCTTTCACAAAATCTGGCGACGATTCAAGGTCGCTTTGAAGTGAAGCGCGCTCCAGCTCCCCCACTCCCCCCCCCCCGGGGGAGGCGGCCAGCAGGGGAGGAGGGGGGATGAGTGGGGAGGGTGTGGGAGGGTTCGGTGGTTTGAGTGGTGGTGGCGGTGGGGGGTGGGGATGTGGCGAGTCTGGTAAGAAGAGTGGAGAGGAATCATGGCCTCTGACGGGCTGCGGCACGAGTGGGTGGGTGCTGGGGGAGAGAGAGTGGGTGGGTGGGTGCTGGGGGAGAGTGGGTGGGTGCTAGGGGAGAGTGGGTGGGTGCTGGGAGAGAGTGGGTGGGTGCTGGGAGAGAGTGGGTGGGTGCTGGGGAAGAGTGGGTGGGTGCTGGGAGAGAGTGGGTGTGTGCTAGGGGAGAGTGGGTGGGTGCTGGGGGAGAGAGTGGGTGGGTGGGGGAGAGTGGGTGGGTGCTGGGTGAGAGTGAGAGGGTGCTGGGAGAGAGTGAGTGGGTGAGTGGGTGCTGGGAGTGGGTGGGTGCTGGGTGAGAGTGAGAGGGTGCTGGGGGAGAGTGGGTGGGTGCTGGGAGTGGGTGAGTGGGTGAGTGGGTTCTGGGAGTGGGTGGGTGCTGGGAGAGAGTGAGTAAGTGGGTGCTGGGTGAGAGTGAGAGGGTGCTGGGAGAGAGTGGGTGGGTGCTGGGGGAGAGAGTGGGTGGGTGCTGGGAGAGAGTGGGTGGGTGCTGGGAGAGAGTGGGTGGGTGCTGGGAGAGAGTGGGTGGGTGCTAGGGGAGAGTGGGTGGGTGCTGGGGAGAGGGGGTGGGTGCTGGCAGAGAGTGGGTGGGTGCTGGGAGAGAGTGGGTGGGTGCTGGGAGAGAGTGGGTGGGTGCTGGGGAAGAGTGGGTGGGTCCTGGGGGAGAGTGGGTGGGTGCTGGGAGAGAGTGGGTGGGTGCTGGGAGAGAGTGGGTGGGTGCTGGGGGGACAGTGGGTGGGTGCAGGGTGAGAGGGTCCTGGGGGAGAGTGGGTGGGTGCTGGGAGAGAGTGGGTGGGTGCTGGGGGAGAGTGGGTGGGTGCTGGGGGAGAGTGGGTGGGTGCTGGGCAGGTGAGCGGGGTGGTGTGGGAGGGGAGTAGGTGGCAAGGTGAGTAGGTAGACGAATGGGTGGGTGGCTGCGTGGTTGGATGTGGTGGCGAGGTGGGTGTTTGCACAGTTGGTGCGCGTGTAGGGAGCCGCTGGCTGGCCGAGTGCTGAATACCGAGTGGGTGAAACAAAGGGAATGAGGGTAGGTGAGTGTGTGTGATGGGTCAGGGGGAGCGGTAGTGTAGCGGTTAGCGTGCTGCGCTATGAACCTGGCGACCCGGGTTCGATTCCCGCTCACGGCCAACACCAGTGACGATTATCTGAACCGACTCAGCCTCAAATGAGTACTTGGGGAGACTAAGGCGGTCGGGCGTGGTGCTGGCCACCCACCCCCTATATACGGGGGATCTTTATCTTTGTGATGGGTCAGGTACACATGGCCTGGCACAAGCGTCGTGGTGACGTCACCGCCACTTAGTGGCAAATGGCGAGCATTGTTAAGTGGGTGAGTGTATGAGTAGGTTTGTGATTGGGTGAGTGGGTGGTAATGTGTGTGTGATGGGTAGGCGAGTCGCTGGGTGAGCAGGTGAGCGTTTGAGTGAGTGCGTGGTGGATATGTGTGACGGGTGGTGAGTGGCTGGCTGAGTGCTGGATACTGGGTGGGTATGTGCGAGATGATTGGGTGGGAATGTGAATGGATTGGTATGTAAATGGGTGGGAAGGTGAATTGGCTGGTAGGTGAATTGGTTGGTAGCTGGCTGGATAGGAGGGTAGTGGGTGGAGGGTGCAGCGTGCTGGCTGGGTGGGAGCCGGGCGGCTATGGCCGTGCGGGAGTGACAATTACGTCGGGACGGAAGCCAGGCATGACCCGGAGAGGAACGCACGCGTCTGAACACCCTCACACGCGTCTGCTCCCCACGACGCCTTCCTGCTCTATCCAAACTAAATTCACAATGCTGCTGCACTCATACCGGAGGCGTCACGGTTCACACCACGCGCACTGGGCAACCGGACCGTGGTGGTGGCGCCAGCGGCTCCCTACACGAGCCGGTTGGCGCAGCGTCCGACGCAGGCGCTCCACGCGCTCGCGGGGAGTTTTCGAGAAACTGCTCCGAGAAATTTGTTTTCTCGAGCGGCTCGCAGGACATCGGCAGGGGAGACCCGACACTGCATCGGAGAGCCCGAACGGCGGCACGACCGCGGTCTCCGAGCGACGACCGCCGGAGGTGGGAGAGTCGGACAGCCACTTAAGGATGAGGTCGCCACGATCGGCGCGCGCGATCGTGGCGACAGCCTCTCCTCGCTGGCGCGAGGAGAGGCTCCTGAAGCAGAGGGCTGGGGGGGGGGGCGAGGTGGTGGTGGGACGAGGAGGGGGGGCACGAGCGGGTGAGAGTGAGGGGGCGGTGGGGAGGAGTTGATGTGTGGCAGCGGCCGGGGTCGTCGGCTTGACGCTGTCAAAGCGGATTTCTGCCGGCGCGGCGCGATCCGTCTCCCCCCACAGAGCGCAACAAAGGAGCGGCGGCGGTGCCGGCCACGACACCTGCAGAGACAAAGACCCCCCCCCCGCCCCCCCTCCGCCCCCCCCACTCCCCCCCTTCGTGTGGGCGCCTCTCGCGGGCCGCCGCACCCGCCGCGTCCACTTCTCGTCTCCCCCCCCCGCCCCCCATTTATAGCGACGGCGCTATCGGAGGAGAGTCACGCGACGAGTCGACGAATTCATTCGGAAATCTCGGGGCGGAGCGGCGTGACCGCTCTTCCGCGGCGCTTTCGGCCGGAAATCCCTCGGGAGCGCAGTTTCGATCGCCCCCCCCCCCCACTCCACCGCCTCCCCCCACGGTTAATCGGTGACACTTCGCGTTGCTGGGGCTGCGATCTGGCCCAAATTCCGGGGCGCAACCGGACTTATCGGTGACCCCCGCCGAGACCACCGTGACCTCACGGTGCCTCGCAAGCGTGGCGGCTGAAACTCGGATTCGAACCCTGGCCTCTCGGCGGCGCCGGCCCACCGGTGCTAGCTTGGCCCCCTGGAGCCCCCAGCCAACTCTGCACAACCATGCTTCACCGTCATACTTCACCGCAAAACTTGGCGACCAGCTATGACCCACACCGCCAGTAACGCCGCCAAGCCCGCGGTCGGCGGGAACGCCGCGAGGGGCATCGCCGCCGAGCCCGACCGCCACCAACGGCACGACCGCCACCAACGGCACGAGCGCCAACTTCGGTCGACGCCGTGACCGCCGGCACCTCTCGCCAAATCGCCCACGCGGGGCCGTCGAGCGCGCAGGCGGTGCAACCGCACCGGGGCCCGGCGGGCCGGAGGGGCCCAGGCGCCGGGATACGAAAGGGGGGGAGGGGAATGGGACATGGGGGCTCCCCGTTCAGTTCCTTGCGCCAAGCACCGTGCCGACCGTGCCGACCACGCCGCTATGCCGCTCGACTCCGACATGAAAACACAGAAAATATAACAAGGCTATGTGTAAATATATTACATCACGTAAAATGAAATGACGATAGAGCATACCTCTCAATAAAAAATGTCAACACTCCAGGACATCAACTCAAGGTGGTGAGCGCACTGCGCTGTGAGCTCAACACAGCATGGGAGGCCTTTATCCAGCAGTGGATTGACAAAGGGCCGTGCACCATTATTACCCTTTTACAGAGGAAGTGAGAGAGTGATACTTAGAAATTCGCGTTTAGAGTAATTTGCTGCAATACATTTCCACGCGATAAGCCACTTCGTTGAGCTTTCATTTGTGGCCAGGTCGCTTCTGATAAAATAGCTACGTAGCTCAGTGGGGCCTTACCTGCTAAAATTTAAAATAGTTTAATAGTTAAGTTTTGAAACGAGAGCGAGGGAGCAGGAGGAGTGAGTGTGGGGGTGGTGGTGGAGGGTTAATTCGGCTCTTCAGAGTTAATTAACAATTCCCCACAGGGCACTTGACAGTAAATCGCGATTATTTCCCAGCAAGTCGTCATCTTGTTATTGAGGGCCCCCCCCCCCGGCGTGTCGCGACACGCCGGGGGGGGGGGCCTCGCCGCATCGAGCGGCCGATTAAAAAAAAAAGGCACTCGAGCTCGCTTCACCGAGAGCCTCGTCCTCGTCGTTCTCATCGTCCTCGTCGAAAAACACGGCCGGAACAAAGCGAAAGATCAACTCACCCCCCCCCCCCCCCCCCCCCACCATTGAGCAGCGGTGACAAAGAGAGAGCGAGAGATGTGGCGATGAGGAGCCACGCACGTCGGCACGTGGGTGAGAGAATGGGGGGGGGGGGTGCATCGGCCTTTTTGATTCCTAAAGTCAGAGGCTGAACCGTGAGGCTTATCAGCCAGCGCGGCGCTGACAGCTTCGTTACAGCAAATACCTCGTGAATCGCAGTGTGCACGCACACCTCGTGCGTGCACACGAAGACAAAGATCCCCCGTGTAGCCTTTACAGACTGCTTGGGGCGAGTGCTGTTAAGCGAGCGCCTGCCAAAGCCGAAACGGCGCGCGAGGGGGTGGGTGGCCAGCACCACGCCCGACCGCCTTTGTCTCTCCAGTAGCGATGTTTACACATCACACCAGGTACTCATTTGAGGCCGAGCCGACCTAGGGGAGGCCCAGCACCAGTTCAGATAACCTTCACCGGCGTTGATCGGGATCGGCTCAGATAGCACTCGCCACTGATGTAAGCCGTGGCTCGGATCGTCGGCTTGATGCTCAGTTCACCAACCTCTGCGCCACCAGTTTCCACACACATGCGCACACTAGCTGCATTACGCGCATGTACAACAGACACGTAATCAACATCATCATCTTTGTTGTTTCTGCTGTGCTTAAAACACGTCCCATTTTGAACTCTCAAGGGCAGCAGTGCATCACCCAAATCCCCAGTCACGGATAGAGCCTCTGGAAATTGATGTTGTTATCCGCACGAGGGGCCCTGCTGCTGCCTGCCTGTCTCACGCCAGTTGGATAATTGTCTTGTCTCTGACAGTTGGAATTCAGACAAATGAATCTGAACATCTGATGAAACATAATATTTACATGATGCAGCCCTTTGTTCGACCAGTCCGAAACCATCGACTGGCGACTCTTGAGAACCCCGTTCAGCCACGGGGAGTTGGAAACCCGGATTCCATCCCAGAACCTCAGCGGGATCGGCTCGGCACTTTGACGCCTAAAGCCACCCAGATCACAAGATCGAAGAAACTTCAACGCGGCCAAAGCCAGAGATGCCACCACCACCATCGCTGCGACCGCCAACATCACCACCGCTATCACCACTGCCATCACCATCAACACCACCGCCATCACCACCACCATCAACACCATCATCACCACCTCTATCATCACTGCCAACACCGCCATCACTGCTTTCATCACTGCCATCACCACCGCCACCACCATGACCGGTGGGAGGAGTGAGTATGGGGGTGCGGGGGGTGTTAATTCGGCTCTTTACAACTAATGATCAATGCCCCACAGGGCACTTGAGTGAATCGTGATGATTTCCCAACTTAGTCGTCTTCGTCATCTTGTGGAGGTGGGGGGGGGGGCGCTTTGGGTAGCGAAGCGGCACTGGGGGTGGGCCGTGATTGTCTCCCCATCGCCAACATTCAGGGAACCGCACCAGGCACCCATTTGAGGCCAAGTCGAGCTAAATAAGGCCCACTTTAAAGGACGGTTGAGGCGATGCTGTTAGCGAGCAGCTGTTCGGGCCGGCACGGTGCACGGGCCGGGTGTGTGGCCAGCAGCCCACCCGGACACTTTTGTCTCCCCGACACAGCACCGATGTTTACGCATCGCACCGCACAAACTCGGGGCCGAGTCCACCGAGTGGAGGCCCGGGAACGGTTCGGGGATACATCTCGCGCACCCATGTCGGCCCTGGCCGGGGATCGAACTTGGGTCTACCACGCACGAAATAACAAAACAACCCTAAACACACACAGACACGCAGTCATTTATTATTTATTTTGATATTTTTGTCGCAGAGTAATTTATCATGAACGACCGGTTAGGCATCGTCAATGCAGGCGTCGTGGTGATTATTGCTGCTGCTGCTGTTACCGTGCGAGTGAGTCTGTGCATGCCTTCCATTGTCAGTGCCCAACACCATGCACGTACGCGTGTGTGTACTTGTGTGTGTGTACTTGTGTACGTGTGTGTGCACGTGTGTGTGTACGTGTGTGTGCGAGTGTGTACTTGTGTACGTGTGTGTACTTGTGTACGTGTGTGTGCACGTGTGTGTACGTGTGTGTGCGAGTGTTTAAATGAGTGTTAATGCGAGGGTGTGTTAGTGCGAGTGTGTGCGTGAGAGTGTGTGCTTGTGAGTGTGTGCGTGAGAGTGTGTGCTTGTGAGAGTGTGCTTGTGAGTGTGTGCGTGAGAGTGTGCGTGAGAGTGTGTGAGTGTGTGCGTGAGAGTGAGTGTGTGAGTGAGTACAGCACGCGTATCACATTTCACGCCGTTTACACCACCGCGGGGCTCTGGCGGCTTCGTCAATTCATCTCTCACAAAGACAAAGATCCCTCATGTAGCCTCAACAGACTGTTGGGGCAAGTGCTGTTAGCGAGTAGCACCTATGAAGGCCGGCACGGCACACAAGGGTGGCTAGGACCACACCCGACCGCCTTTGTCTCCCTAGTGGCGATGTTTACTACACACCGCACCAGGTACTCATTTGAGGCCGAGTCGACCTAGGGGACGCCCAGGACCAGTTCAGAAAATCGTCACCGGTGTTGGCCGTGAGCGGGAATCGAACACTACCACTCACCGAACACTCCGTACACTCACACCACGCATCAACTACACACACGTCACACGCATCCCGCAACACACACACACCGCAGCACAATTATCTCTGACGCCACCATTCGTCTCGTTAACTCAGGGAGCCCGACACCGAGTCTCAGGAGTCATTCTCAGGAGGCTCCTGCCAGGTTTTCGCAGCAGGCGGGAAGGGGGCTACTGCTGCGTAATCCCTGTTAAGTAATTTGCAGGTAACTCTTCGGTATTGGGATGTTGTTTGGCCACTAGCACCGTGGCGAGATATTAACTATTAATTACCTCGCCTGGTATGCAGGAGGTCGTGGGGTCGATCCCAACCCTGACGCCTGCTGCTGCTGTATATTTGGAGTTTGCGGTGTCTCTCTCCTTGTGTTCGCGTGGATTTTTCTCTGGCTCCTCTGGTTTTCCCCCCTACACGTTTAGTTGTAGTTCAATATCATGCAGTTACATTGTATGGGGTTTTTCTTTTATCGAAGCAAACCGGAGAACCCGGAAGGAACCCACGCCTTCGCGTCGCATTCCGTGTCGATCGGCACAATGTCCGACGTTTTGCTCACCGTGCAGCGACCGTCCCCAGGAACAGAATCCTTTTTCAACCAAAAACGTTCCGAAAAAGTTCCCAGCACGTGGCACCGAAACGCCGGACATCGCTCGCCGCGACCCCAGTGCGCTCGCCACGACCCTGGGGTGGAGCGGCGGAGCAGTGATTGGCGCGCCCTGCGACCGGCGTTAGATTCACGGCCGTGGCAAATGTCAGCGGTATCTGAACCGGTTATGGGTTAACCTCTGTCTGTGAAACCACGTTGACCAGCGTGGTGAAGTATGGTCAAACGCCGTGATCTGTCACGGAGACTCGCATCTCATTGGGGTGACCACTCGGGGAACGTCACAACCGCAACCACGTGGTGTGACGCTACCTCCACAGCGCGCGCCTCCGATTCGTCCCAATGCCAATAACAACCTGTCCAGCTGTAGCCAGGGTTTCAATTTCGGAGTCGGCACTCGGCACACCACATCAAGTATTAATATCGCTGTGGCTACTACAAGTCACTCACGTGCCACCTGCTCCAGCTAACAGAGCAATCTGCAGCACACGGGGTGAGGTATGGATCCTGGACCTTGGAGTTTGGGCTGCACTGCAGCTATCGACAGGCAGGGTCACCGCGATTGGCTATCCGTGATCATGTGGCCGTGATGGTTTTAATAGGGCTGTGGTGGCTCGTGTCCACCCACCCGCTCACCCACCAGCTCACCCACCAGCTCACCCACCAGCTCGCGCACCCACCCGCGCACCTGCCAACCGGATAGCTCACTCACTCCACTCTTGACTTGGTCACAATAGCACCGCAATTCGCCCGTCAAAAAAAGTTCCTTCTGCTCGGCAAGAAAATCCGGTATTTAACGTCTCATTTGCAGCGAGTTGCTCACTCCACCGGCACGAGAACGCGGGAAGCGTTGCGTGCGGGGAGGTGGGCGGGGGGGGCAGCGTTAGCGAGCCGAACCGCGAGCATCAACATGAAGCGGCGGGATGTGATCCATGGGCCCCGTGGAATGTGCCACGGTGGCACCAGCTTTCCACAAAAACACATTCCGCCCTGCGATCCACGGCCGCTCGACCTCGCCTAGCGGCGCCCATCACGGCCCGTCCGTGCCGCCGGAACCCGGACTTTAGTTGCGACTAGCGGGCGTGCCGACGGCCCTCGCGAGAAGAAGCGAGTCCCGGCACCTGCCGTGACACGCCGATCAAACGCACGGGCACCGGCGAAGGACGGTGGAACAACGGCTGAAAAGTGCGCGCAGAAGCGTGGAGAGAGAGGAGGGGGGGGCACACGCTGCGAATGACTCCCGAGAGACGGAGAGAGGAGCGCGTGGATCAGAGGACACGCACAGAGTAGAGACGGCACGGTGGCCGTAGAGACGGCACGGTGGCCGTAGAGACGGCACGGTGGCCGTATACCTCCACGGCCGGCGGTGGAGGTTCACGGTGTCTCAAAGAAGAGAACGCACTCGGGAGACGACGTCCACCGTGGAGATGGAGGGACGGAATTAGCTCGTACGCCGGCGCTAGACTGTTGCATCGGACAGCTGATGAGGGATGGTGGTGACTTTGCGAGGCCATAGGTCCCCCTCACAGTCTCAAAGACAAAGATCCCCCGTGTAGCCTGAACAAACTGTTGGGCCAAGTGCTGTTAGCGAGCACCTATGAAGGCCGGCAGGGCACACGAGGGGGATGGGTGGCCAGCACCACGCCCGGCCGCCTTTGTCTCCCCAGCGTCGATGTTTTTACACACCGCACCAGGTACTCATTTGAGGCCGAGTCGACCCAGGGGACGCCCAGGACCAGTTCAAATAATCGTCAATGGTGTTGGCCGGAATTGAACTCGGGTCCCTGAGTTCGTAGCGCAGCGTGCTAACCGCTGCACCACTGCTCCCCGCACCACCACCACCGCCGCCGCCAGCATCTCCCTTCCCCCAGGGTGCCCCCCTCCATGGGCCGTCGTCGCTGTGGCCTGCCCTCCTCCACCCTGCACACGGGTCCCACCCATCACTACCTCCTCCACCACCACCACCTCGTCTTCCACCACCTCCTTCTCATCGTCATCATTATACCTGGGTTGTTCCTAAAACTAGGAAACATCAGTCTATATTTTTTTAATCATCCTGGCAATACAACTGGGGTGTAATGCGCACGGTAATTATCTCGATAGTTCTACAAAATATGGCTGAGGTATGGGATCGGTGCGGGGTGTGACGTGCACACGCGACTGGAGGCACCATCACCAAACCAGCGTCGACAGATTAAACACCGTGGTATTTTACTCTGTCCCCTCCCTCCCTCTGTAAAGTAATATTTCTCTCTCCTCTCCTCCCCTCAGTGCAAATCTGTATCTCTCTCTCTCTCGAGCTCTGCGGGATCGTTATCTCTGTCCGTCGGTGCCTGTCACTTTGCCTTCTCCGGCTTCTCTTTAGCAATACCGAGTCACGTACGGCGTGGTGAAGTATGGCCGAACAAGCCCCATGACCGACACGGCAAGGGAGAGAGGCCTTCCACCAGCAGTGGACCGAGAGACGAGCTGTAAATGATTGTAAGCGAGCGTTACTCCACACACGGCTATCGCCATGGTCGATGCCAAACACAAACCTCGGCCCGAGGCTCTCCTGCCTTGCGCCACTGTGGGCCAGCGCGCTGTCACTCGGCCGATCGAATCCAACCCGTGCCCCGACATCTCCGATACGCACTTCGGTGTTGCGCGGATTAAAATGTGCGCACTGCAGACACGCGCGCCTGCATCGCGATCGTGCACCACCTGCGCTTGCGCCTACGATTAGTAGCACGGTTGGCTACGTACGGTGCGAAAGAAGTTCAACATATATACATCACGTGGAAATGTAACACAGACAAATACTCTAAACGCGCGTTTCTGAATGCGGAGGGAAAATTGGAGGACCCGGAGAAAAATTCACGTGACCACGGGGAGACAGAGACACGCAAACTCCAAATACCCAGGAGTCGGCGTCGGGATGGCACCCATGACCTCCTGTGTACCGGGCGAGGGAGTTAACAATCTGCCACCGCGGCACCCCTCATGACGCCATGAACCCGGCAACCCAGAAGCGGATTTAGAAATTTCCTGGCACACAGAGACAAAGATCCCCCGTATAGCCTTTACAGACCATTGGGGCAAGCAGCACCTGTGTAGGCCGGTCCAGCACACAAGGGGGTGGGTGACCAGCACCGAAGGCTCCCCACACATGCACACACACGCAACAGACACACGCATGCACACACACGCACACACGCATGCACACGCACAGACACACGCATGCACGCACGCATTCACGCACACACACACGCACGGACACACGCATGCACACACGCATGCACGCACAGACACACGCATGCACACATCCGACCTGTGTGCGTGTGCGCGTGTGTGTGTGTGTGTGTACACATGTACGTGTGTGTGTACACATGTACGTGCGCGCGTCACCACAGAACTGTAAACAATGAGCAGGACCGCCGCCGCCGCCGCCTTCAAACAGCTCAAGCGTTATTTACACAGACGACGACGCCGACGACGAGGAAGAGGAGGAGGAGGCACCTAAGCCGAGAGTCAACACGGCAGGGAGGGTGGGGGTGGCTGCCAACCCGGCACGGCGAGGCAGCATCGAGAGTCGCCCGCTCAGCGCAAACGCTCGCGGCTCCTCCGCGCCAGCTGAACGACAGGCGGCGAGGTGCAGAGACGGAGAGAGGAACGGGGAGAGGGGGACGGGGAGAGGGGAACGGGGAGAGGGGAACGGGGAGAGGGGGACGGGGAGAGGGGGACGGGGAGAGGTGAATGGGGAGAGGGGAACGGGGAGAGGTGAATGGGGAGGGGTGAATGGGGAGAGGGGGACGGGGAGAGGGGGACGGGGAACGGGGAGAGGGGAGAGAGGAACGGCGAGAGGTGAACGGGGAGAAGGGGACGGGGAGGGGTGAACGGTCCCACACGAGAATCGGCGAGCCGCTCGCCTCACTAGCAACGGTTCAAGCAGAATTGGAATCGGAGTGCAGAAATCCGATGAGATGTGAAGCTCTTTTTCCCAGATGTCCAGTAGGGGCGAGTCACAACGTTACAACAACAATGCTTAAACATCATAGGAGTGTAAAGCATCGGAAAGGTAAGCGAGCCTGGCTGCTGATGAGACACTGCAGGTCAAAACCGGCCCAGTTTCATTGTGTTGAATCGCTGCTGCTGCTGAGAGAAAATCAACCGCTCCCAAAAGGCTGTGTGACTGATGGGAACAGTTAAGTTGTATTATCTGACACCGTGAGAAGGAGGCGAATTGTCTGATAATTATGCTGTGGTTGGCTGTGCTCGTGCCGCACAGCAGGACGGGCCTGGGTTCGATCCCCGAACTGGGGTGCATTTTCCCTGTTGGCCATGGGTTCCCTCTGGCCTCTCCCGTCTCCTCCCCATAGCTAAAAAAACAACAACAACAACGTAACTGGTGTTGACCAAAAATCCCAATGCTGAAAACGTATGTGCCAATTACTCATTTGGGATTATACACAATAGCGACAACAACATCACCCCCTGTTGCAAACAACTTAGCAACACCCTCCTGAATCTTGAGAGGATTTGCGAGGTTAGCAAGCGGAATAGGAAAAGTAAATGTTTAAAAAAAAACATTTAACTATTTTAATTTTACCAGGTAAAGACCACGGAGCTACGTAAGCTCTTTTTTTCAGAAGCGACCTGGCCACAAATGATAGCTCAAAGAAGTGGCTTATCATGACAAAATTTACAGCAGTCAAATACTCTAAACGCGTGGTGATGTTGATTCTAAATGTGGAGGGAAAATCTGGAGGGAAAAACCGGAGGACCCGGAGAAAATTCCACGCGACCGCGGAGAGAGAGAGACACACTAACTCCAAATATACAGCAGCAGGCGTCAGGGTCGGGATCGAACCCACGACCTCCTGTATACCAGGCGAGGCAGTTAACATCTCCTAGCCACCGTGATGATGATGGGAAAGAGACACGCTAACTCCAAACATACAGCAGCAGGCTTCAGGGTCGGGATCAAACTCACGACTTCCTGTATACCAGGCGAGGCAGTTAACATCTCCTAGCCACCACGGTGCCCACGTGGTGAGCGTGCGCCTGCCGTGCCCGTCAGGAAACCGTCACCGGCGGCCCGGCTCCCTTCCGCACCTCCGATAAGCACGGTTGGCTACGTACGGTGCGACAGAAGTTCAACATACGTACGTACGTACTTGCCCACATCCAGGCATCGCGACCAATGCCGTTACCGCGGCAACTACGGACACCGGCGTGGGGCTCCACGGTCACAGCCAGTGGCAGATGTAAGGAGGTGGGGCGGTGGGGGTGACTGATTTCAGAGGAAATGCAGGGCCCCCCTATTTAAAAAGCTTGACAAATGGTACCCCCCCCCCAATTTGTGCGCTATCAGAGTGATGTTGGAGCTGCCCACGATACACTCTACGTACATAATGGTGCATCTAAGATAATTATTTATTGTTAATACCACGCTCGTTTGGCCAGGAACGCCTCGTCGAGTCTCAAGTCTCGTTAGGGTCCTGCCAAGTTATCGCAGTAGAGGGGCGACATTGTTGCTACTGCTGCGTAATCCCTGTTGAGTGATTTGCAGGTAACTGTTCATTGGGATGTTGTCTGGCCAATAGCACGGTGGCTAGGAGATGTTAACCACCTCGCCTGGTATGCAGGAGGTCGTGGGTTCGCCAACCCTGACGCCTGCTGCTGCATATTTGGAGTTTGCGTGTCTCTCTCTCCTCCTGTTTTTCCGTGCAATCCCTGTTGACGAATCTGTTGCAGCTTTGGGATGTTTGGCCAATACCTGTTACATTATATGGGGTTTTTTTGTTGTTTTTGTTTCAGCTGTGGCAGGAAACCAGAGAACCCAGAAGTAATCCGCACACAACGGACAAAATGCAGACATGGCCCCCGAGTTGGGAATCGAACCCGGGTGCTTCTTGCGGTGGAGGCCCGAGCGAGCGAGCGTCACCACGGTGCCGTCCCGCGGAGCTCACCAAACGCGAGACGACACGAGAGGCTAAATTGCGCGAGGCGAAAAAAATCGATTTCCAGTGCTTGCAATCAAAGTTGGTAACCGCCACGCGGCTCTTCGCCGTCTCGCACCTGGGGGCCGCCGACGAGGCCGGGAACATCGAGCGCTCGTCGCCGGGGCCCCGTCGAGCTCGGCGGCGCCGCGACCACGTCGACGACCGAGAACGGCGGTGGCGGCAGCGCAGGCACCGCAACGCACATGCCGTCTTACACCGGGCCCAGCGTGGCCGCGGTGAAGTATGGTCAAATAACGACTCCGAACCGCGCGGGGTTGGGGAAGGCCCCTAGCGCTGCAGTGGAGTGGGGGCAGAGTTGGCCGCTCATGTGTACCCAGGGCCCACACGGCCCCTGCGTGTTCAGTCGCGACGGCTCGGAGCGTTCCCTGCACCTCTCCTCCCCCTCCTCCTCCTCCTCCCTCTCTCTCTCACTACTCAATTCTCTCCTTCCCACACATTTCCTCCAATTTTCTCTTTCCAACTCCGTCTCCCCCACGTTCCGTCCCTCCCATTTCTCTTCCTCCTCCATCCTCCTCCACCCCCCACCTCCTCCAGCCTCCCCTCCTCCCCCAGGTATGAGCGCCGCGCGCGATCAAAGGCACGGGGGATTAAAGAGAGAGCGAGGGAGAGAGAGAGAGAGAGATAAATAGAGAGAGGGAGGGAGAGAGAATCCGGTGGCTGCGCCTCGCGGCTCTGGATTAATCGCCGCCTCGACCCGTCCCGTCCCCCGCTCCCCCCGGATTATCTCCTCCTGCGCGAGACAGGGCACGCCCGCGCAAACGCACAGCTCGCAGCGACCCCATAGAGCTCCCATACAGAAACCCATAGAGCCCCCCCCCCATAGAGCCCCCATAGAGTTCCCCGTACAGTAACTGAGAGCCCCCCATAGAGCTCTCATAGAGCTCCCCGTACAGTAACTCAGAGCCCCCCATAGAGCTCTCATAGAGCTCCCCGTACAGTAACTCAGAGCCCCCCATAGAGCCCCCATAGAGCTCCCCGTACATTAACTCAGAGCCCCCCATAGAGCTCGCATAGAGCTCCCCGTACAGTAACTCAGAGCCCCCCATAGAGCTCGCATAGAGCTCCCCGTACAGTAACTCAGAGCCCCCCATAGAGCCCCCATAGAGCTCCCAGCGGGAGGAGGAAGCCAGTCCTCGCGGAGCGAGGCTGAGTGCGCCACGGATGACACAGACACAGTTAATCACGAGTGAGTGTGGCGGTGGCTAGGAGATGTTAACTCCCTCGCCTGGTATACAGGAGAGCGTGGGTTCACTCCCGACCCAGACGCCTGCAGTATATTTGGAGTCTGCGTGTCTCTCTCCATGGCAGCGTGGATTTTTCTCTGAGGCCTCCAGATTTTCCCTCCACATTTAGAAACACGATTCTAAAGTATTCTAAAAAAAGATATATATAGCTAAGTCCCACTGAGCTGGTGAAAAAAGAAATAGTTTCTAGTTTAGTTTCAAGTTACGGCGGGTCGATGTGATGATGTCAATTACAGCCAGTGGCCTCCACCACCCGACACAGCCACAGCCTTGAGGGCCCAGAGAATCCAATCTCTCATCACTTGATGCGAGACGACATCGCGCCCTGCTCATTCATAACCCGAAGAAACCGAAGACGTCCATCCAATTGCCTTCGAACTATCCCAAGAACAAGAATTGGGTCTCGTGACAAAGCCTTTCCCATTGCAGCAACGACGTGTTGGAACAACTTTGCTTCCTCCCTTAACATCGTAAATCTTCCTTGAAAAAATATCCTGAAGCAGAAGATTACATTGTGATTTGTTATATTTTAATATGCCATTTTATTAAGGGACTGTGTTGTTGTTGTTGTCTTCGTGTGGTCTGGGACTGTTTCTTGCTGTGGTTTTGCTGCCTTGCCAAATCTTGAGAATGTGTACACTATCTATTTTTAACATAATTATTTTCAGTGATTTGCTTTCCTTTCGTAGACTTTGCACTCCGAACGGTTTTTTTTCGCATTGTTTGTTGTTGTAACTTTCTGACCCAACCCCCTCCTGGACATCTGTGAAAAAGAGCTTCATAGCTCATCGGATTTCTCCAGGATAAATAAAGATTCTGAACATGTTGATCACTCGAGGGCTGACGACGATGACGACACCGCCGGGTATCATCACCGACGGAACGCCGTACGGAGCCATCGCCGCACCGTGCCTCGCTCGCAACCGCCGGCTTTTGCCGAAAACCAAGAACCGATTTGGGGGGGGGGGGGGGTGCCGTTTGTCGGGGTGACGGCTCGATCGGCGTGGCCGTCTAACCCACAAAGAACCCCAACTGGTGACGGGGGGGTAGCCACGCGTCGCGTTTCAACTGCTGGGGCAGAGTCACCGACGTCTCACTGGGGGAATGTTTCCCACCCTACAGTATCGTTACGATTTACCTGCTGAGTAAGAGCGGGAATAACAACTCGTAACGTGCAACACTCGGCTGGCCCAACCGCCCCGGGCGATGATGATGACGATGGCCTCAACGTCGCCTACATCCGACTTTACATCTCAACGTCAAAGACTCGAGAGCGTTCGTCAACATCTGCGGCGGTCGAGCGGCGCGCACGTCTGCGTCGCGACCGCTGGACGACGTTCGCGGCTACTCCGGAGGGGCGTCCGCAGGAGCGCGGCGAGCGTTCACGTGGGTGCCGCCAATTTATTTCTTCATTTCCTGCGCAGGAGCGTGGCCCCCGACGACGGCACAGGGAGCGGTGGCGCGGCGGCCGAGCGCACACGGGTGCCGCACCGAACCTCGCCATCCCAGGTTCGAATCCCGATTGCGACTCGCTCGCCGCACGCTCGCCGCCGCCCCTTGCACGGCCAATCAGGGTGGGCGACGCCATCTTGTTTCACGAGCGGTCATCCCAACACGTCGCCAGCACCGGCCGGACGCGCGAGCGGCCACGGGGAGCGGCGGCGCTGCGAAGCCGGCGGGTTCGGTTCGATTCCCGGCCACGGTGATCGTCGGCGGCGGGCGACGGCGCAGCCTTCGCCAACCCCCGCACCGACCGGCGAGGTGAAGTATGGTCATATCCGAACCAGGGTACACCCACGTTCGTCGAGCACGTAGACTTTGACTGGACACCCCGTGGTGGCAACCGGCCCCGCGCCATCAACTCGAGCAAATTCAAACGTCGCGGAAAGCGCCGCCTTTTTGTCAACGAGCCAAAGTCTGCCGTCAACTCGAGGAATCGGCTTGGCTCGCACCGCCGTAGCACACCGGCGGGGGCCCACACGTCAACCGTGCCGGCCGCCGTTCAGCGGTCGAGGGAACAGAGAGGCCTTCTGAGGCTGTCCGTTTGAGAGCCGCCGCCAAGTGGTAACAGATGACAATCGTCACGCCGAGGGGCGAGGCCCTCAAGCGCCCATTCATCCAGCGACAGCGACGACGAACGGTTGGGGGGTTGGTGGCATCGCTTTTCGGCGAACGAATAGCGATTTGCTGTGCTATCGCATTAAGCAATCGAATTGCTTCACCGATTGTGTGGTTCAATGACCGGACCGATCGGATAACGCGAGTGCGGTTGGGAAAAACAAGCCTCGCCTCCGTTCCCACGCGCGAGCGTGCCGCGGGACGGGAGGTGATGGGCGCCGCTGGGTGACGTAGCGCGGCTTGCACCGGGGGGTTTCCCGGCTTCGCTAGGCAAGGGATGTGCGGTCGGCCGCCAAATGGTAAAATCAACAGGGCTCCGCTTCAACAACAGCAAAATAAGTAATATTTTTATTTAAGTTTTTTTAAAAACACGCTTTTATGAAATGTACTAGTAATGGCAGAACCCCACGACTCCAGGAAGTGGCCTCGAAGCTTGCCAGAACGTAAGAGGCCGTGGCCAGTTAGACCCAAGCCGAAACATAACACGTAAAAAATATTTTTTTTTAAAAATCGATATTTTTTATATAGAATATAGTATTGTCATCAGTATGACATAAGTATACCAAGTTTGCAGTCGATACCACATTGGGAAGTGGGTTAAAATTGAGTTACAAGATTTGAGGATACAACAACGACAACAACAAAGTGAGTTAAAAGAAAGCGTGTAATAAAAACGCCGGGGCTGCTGGGAGACGGTTGTGGTACGACAGTAGAGCAAGTAGGTTTGACGACGTTGCACAGGCAAGCTCAGACAACCAACACAAGCAACCGCCACGACTGATTACATCATCCATTTAGTTGATTAAAGTGGGGGGTGAGGGCGGCGGGTGGGGGCACCGGGGTGGATGGGGGGGGGTCCATCGACGCGCATTCACACGCGTACAGAAGCCGCCACAGCCCTGCTACCGCCCGGTGAGGCTTCGAGTGATTTACGATCTCCCCCCGCCACCCCCGTATAAATAACTCAGAGGCACGCGGCGGTGGTGGTAGGGCTTGGCGTGCCCCCCCTCAACCACGCCGCCCAACCGGGAAGTTCTCCGGTAATCTAATCGAGCGGCTCGGTTCCCACCCGCCTGCCTCCCGAAGGAAGCTCCCCGCTGGGCACGCGGAGCGAAACGTCGGACGACTTCATGGCGGGCGACCCGCCGGGAAACGCGCGGCCGTAAAATCCGCAGCAGCCGCGTGCCCGCGTCGTTCCGTCCTACAGACAGGGTCACGTGGCGCTCGCACACGACACCTGAGCCTCGCCACTCGCCAATAAACACTCACCTAACTGCACTCACCACTCACAGAACACCTCTCACCTAACTGCACTCACCACTCGGAGAACACCTCTCACCTAACTGCACTCACCACTCACAGAACACCTCTCACCTAACTGCACTCACCACTCACAGAACACCTCTCACCTAACTGCACTCACCACTCACAGAACACCTCTCACCTAACTGCACTCACCACTCACAGAACACCTCTCACCTAACTGCACTCACCACTCACAGAACACCTCTCACCTAACTGCACTCACCACTCGGAGAACACCTCTCACCTAACTGCACTCACCACTCACAGAACACCTCTCACCTAACTGCACTCACCACTCACAGAACACCTCTCACCTAACTGCACTCACCACTCACAGAACACCTCTCACCTAACTGCACTCACCACTCACAGAACACCTCTCACCTAACTGCACTCACCACTCGGAGAACACCTCTCACCTAACTGCACTCACCACTCACAGAACACCTCTCACCTAACTGCACTCACCACTCACAGAACACCTCTCACCTAACTGCGCTCACCACTCACAGAACACCTCTCACCTAACGGCACTCACCACTCGGAGAACACCTCTCACCTAACTGCACTCACCACTCGGAGAACACCTCTCACCTAACTGCACTCACCACTCACAGAACACCTCTCACCTAACTGCACTCACCACTCACAGAACACCTCTCACCTAACTGCACTCACCACTCGGAGAACACCTCTCACCTAACTGCACTCACCACTCGGAGAAGACATCTCACCTAACTGCACTCACCACTCACAGAACACCTCTCACCTAACTGCACTCACCACTCGGAGAACACCTCTCACCTAACTGCACTCACCACTCGGAGAAGACATCTCACCTAACTGCACTCACCACTCACAGAACACCTCTCACCTAACTGCACTCACCACTCGGAGAACACCTCTCACCTAACTGCACTCACCACTCGGAGAACACCTCTCACCTAACTGCACTCACCACTCGGAGAAGACATCTCACCTAACTGCACTCACCACTCACAGAACACCTCTCACCTAACTGCACTCACCACTCGGAGAACACCTCTCACCTAACTGCACTCACCACTCGGAGAACACCTCTCACCTAACTGCACTCACCACTCACAGAACACCTCTCACCTAACTGCACTCACCACTCGGAGAACACCTCTCACCTAACTGCACTCACCACTCGGAGAACACCTCTCACCTAACTGCACTCACCACTCACAGAACACCTCTCACCTAACTGCACTCACCACTCACAGAACACCTCTCACCTAACTGCACTCACCACTCACAGAACACCTCTCACCTAACTGCACTCACCACTCACAGAACACCTCTCACCTAACTGCACTCACCACTCACAGAACACCTCTCACCGAACTGCACTCACCACTCGGAGAACACCTCTCACCTAACTGCACTCACCACTCGGAGAACACCTCTCACCTAACTGCACTCACCACTCACAGAACACCTCTCACCTAACTGCACTCACAAGTTGCTACGAGGGCAGTGAGAATCCGGTTGAGGAACTCGTGGGCGATCCAGTATATGATTTTGAAATGGCGCTGCGGGCCCCACACACACACTCCGGGCTATGATTGCAAAACGATAGTGCGGATAAGCTGCGCCGAACCGACAAGCCAAATTATCAGGGTCATGGTCAATGTCCTCATTCTGTCCACAGCGGGGTCACTCACCGTGCGGGAGTGACGAGTGCACGAGTGGGAGTGGCTAGTGCACGAGTGGGAGGGGCTAGTGCACGAAGGTAGATGCTAGTACACGAGTAGGAGGGGCTAGTGCATGAGTGGGAGGTGCTAGTACATGAGTGGGCATGGCTGCTGTAAAGTAGGCGGGGCTGCCCGAGGGAGGGGCCCCGCCAGCTCACCGAGTGTTCCCCGGCTGAAGCTCCCAGAAAAACCGCAGCTTTCATATTAATCCGTGAATCATGGCGTCGTCACGCCCTGGGTGCTCGCCAGCGGGGGAGCGCGGTGCGATGGAAGTGGCACATCAAAGGAGGCGCGCGGTGTCATCACCGCCGCTCTTCCGAGTCACGGGGCAGCGTGCACCACGGACGCCTGAGCATGCACCCTCGTGCGTGTAAACCCCCCCCCGCCTCCGTGTGTTTCCACAAGAGCACAATAGTCACCCCTTATATCCTTTTAATGTTTCTTTAAGTTAGCTTTGTAACTGTGCTCTGATTGGGCGCAACGCAAATCTGCCCGAGCCGACTCGCTGCAGGCAATTTGTTAATTAACACCGATCTGCGTTTGTGCAATATCCGCGATTTCCCAATTGGACGCAGTTTCATTTGCACCGATTTATCTTTGCTTATTTGCTTCATTGCTGCAGCTTATTTGATCTGTTTTGCTTATTTTTTTTTATTTTGGAGACCAGTCCACGCTTGCAATCGAGACTTCTACCCTTGTCTCCTCTGGGTAATTAAACAAAATTAAGCTTGAAACGGACTCGGGCACCCACAGAACAAAGCGCGAATCCGAAACCACAACTTGGTGACATTAAAAAGCTACAAATCACAATCCTCGCTGGTATCAGATAAACTCTGCCTGGGGTAAAGTCCCTTGCATTGCACGGTTGGCAATGGGAAATATTGATCTTGGAAGGGAGCAAACTTTAACTTTGAGAAGTGACTCTACGGGTTAGCTGCGGAGCTCCCGAGCCGCCGCACGTCGCTCGGCATTGTGCGTCCCGACGTTTGGCGCCAGGAGCCTGAACGGTTTTATAGGGCGGCGATCGATTCGTTTCCTGCAGAAGCTCCCGGCCACGCAGAATGAAACGTCGGACGGAACGACGCGCGAGGCGATCGTCCGCGATCGATGAAGCCGAACCGGGGACGGCAGCGCCGCGAGCCGCTGAGAGACGCTGGCAGTGGACGAGCGGCGCTCTGCCCGAGCCGAGCGGCGCTCTGCCCGAGCCGAGCGGCGCTCTGCCCGAGCCGAGCGGCGCTCTGCCCGCTCCCGTGGGGTTGGACGGCGCACGTCGGGCCCACGCTTCTAAAGCATTCCTGCGACTACTCTCCCCATTCACTTTGTTGTCCTTCCACCCGGAAGTGTTGTTGTGAGCTTTCATTTGGGCCGACACGGCCACGGGGGTGGGTGGAAGAGAGAGAGTGGTGTGGTGGAGGTAAGGAATGCAACTACGCACGCTGGAATCTTGTCTGAGCCAACCTAGGGAAGTCCCAGGCCAGCATGCGATACCAATTGGCACCGATGGCGGGCAAGGTCACGAACCAGCCACTTGTCCGCACGTGCGCATGCAGCTCCATGTCACTCCGCACACAAATACATAGAACGCTTCCCGTGACAACGATGACAAAGCCCCATGTGACTGCTCGGGTTGGCAAGCGAGCCAGTGAGCACGAGAACGCTCGGCGGGGAGCGAGGAGACCCTGGCCGCTGGCGACGGCCGCCGTAGACGAACGTTCCCAGCACAGGCGCCTCCAGCTCGCGGGCAACAACAACAACAACCTTCCCCCGTGAGCACCGTCCCTCGCACAGCAGCAACAACAACTTAGGAGAAATCCCCCCCCCCCCCAGCATGCTTTGCACGTCAAAATGGCATCGGCGTTCCCCCGGGCAATGATGGTGGTTGGCAGGCCTAACAATTCCCCCTTCCCACTTCCCTCCAGCCCCAGAGTAGTGAAGTATGGTCAATCAACTCCGATCCCGTGCTTTGGAGGCGAGGGTTGGTGGATCACGTAGAGATGTGTAAAACTGCCAGGCCGCGCTGGGCTGCACGAAGCGGTCCAGATACGTTGCGGTACGGTACAGTCGTTGGGTTTGTGAATCCATCTGTGCGGGGTGTCGAGTAATCGCGGCGGGTTTTCTCCAGGTCTTCCGCTCCCCTCCCACGGGAAGCCAAACTCGGTCGTGAGGAGTTGACCGAACATCCCAATGCATGCCCCTCCTGAAACAGCACGATGCCTCAGCCTTCCCTGGATAAACCGAGGCCAATCTTACACGGAGTACGATTCTACTGCAG
This sequence comes from Petromyzon marinus, assembly GCF_048934315.1. Lineage (NCBI taxonomy): Eukaryota > Metazoa > Chordata > Hyperoartia > Petromyzontiformes > Petromyzontidae > Petromyzon > Petromyzon marinus. The sequence continues at coordinate 1,234,512 of NC_133704.1, read as the reverse complement.
CGCATTACGCACGCAGCCCCCGCGCCACTCTCCCTGCCAGACTCCCACCACACCTCACGCCGGTGCCACCACGGACGATCGCGGTGATCCAGTCCGGCACGGGGGCGCCGAGTGGACTCGGCGAGAACCGCGCGCTCCGCGTCACTCGCAGGACAGGCTCGAGGCACGCAGTGCGACGAGGCTGTGAACCCCGTCGTCCTCCGCATCCTCTCCTTGAGAATGAGAATGCAAAGAGTGGAGAGCGGGCGTCGTTTCGGGCCATGGCCCTTGTTCACTGCGCACAGAGAGGCCACTCTAACCTCTCCCTGGCCTCTCTAAGGGCCGTCGCCCGAAACGACGCCCTCGACGCAGGCCACAGCGTCGTTAATCGACACGGCGCGTGCGGAGCTGTTTGTTGTGAACCGCGTTCGCGCACCCCTGCAAACAGCAGCATCACCAGATAATTAGTCCCATTATTTCAGCGGGGTATCTATAAACGGATCGCCCTGTAATTTACAGCCACGTGTGCACGTTCCAATTAAAATTCGTGTGCAGGCTCAAGACGCCCCCCGCCCTCCCCCTGCCTGCGAAGCCCGAGTGGCCGTCGGAAGGTTTCAGGGAGAAGGGAATTGGGCGGTTTGACCTTCGACCTCTTGTGGGAAGCGTCGTCTGCTCCCCAGGTCTCGCGTGCATCAGAGCCTTCAGCCCGCCCGCCCGGGGCGAGCTCTCAGCTTGGTTACACAATTCATCACCGTCATCGCCATCGGCCACGATCGATCCACTGCTGGACTGAGACTCCCTCCCCCCCCACCCATCCAACCGCTTCCCCGACGGCGAGCCGCCGATCTGCCGCGCCTGCAGCCAGGCGAGCCGATGTCCCCCTACGGGCGGAGGCGCCGCGTCCGCCAGTGGGAGCGCGAGCGAGCTGTTGCAGGGCTACACCTGGCGCGTTGGCGTTGTCGTTTTTTGCTCCCGTCTAATATTTTCAGACAAAGACGCGCTTCATGGCGCGCCACGCCCAGCCGTCCCTCGCACCTCTCACTGCCGTCGCCGACGAGGTGAGAAGATGGGCGGCGCGAGAGATCTCGTCGCGGCGAGAGAGAGAGAGATGGGCGACTGCGATAAAGCCTCGATGATAAACGCGCTGACAAAAGACAAAGATGGCCCTTGAATCCGTAGGGAAAACTATGGAACGCACAACTCATCGCGAGCACCGAGAGAGTCGGACACTGTGGTGGTGGTGTCGTTGTGTCATGGTGGTAGTTGTGTCATTGTTATTGGTGGTGACGTCGTTGTCCGGGGTTGGACCGCGTGCACGCAGCGCCCCAGATAGCCGATGCCGGTGATGCTCACAATGTTCGCGATGTCACTCTCGCAAACAGGTGCCGGACGATTTTTCCGGATCAGAATTTGCGCCGAGCATGGGATCCGATTGAGCGAGACGACAGTAGCAGAGAGAGAGACGGACCCCACGTGGTACGAACGACGCAGCAGCAGAAGTTCGCAGATCGGAAGTCAAGAGAAAGCCCCATTCATTGTTTCGGAAGATAAGAATGGCGATGGCATGCCGATGATGACGATGACAGAGCCAGGCCATGCTGATTAATGAGGCGGGCGCAGGGTCTTCCCGGTCATCTCCCTCCCGGTGTCTCGCTCCTATCGTCGACGTCTGCCCTCTTCCATCACCGGTGACAGCAGTAGTTTCCAATCAGCAGCACTGGCGCGGACGCTCGCGCTGGCGACGGTGCCGGGGAAATAACCGGGGCATCCCTCGGTCCAATTCCTTCCCCCCCGCCCCCACCGACCACTCTTCGTATCCCGGTGACCGTGGGCATCGAGCGCAGTTGCACCGCCTGCGCGTTGGGCGGCGGCGACGCCACCGTTTGAAACGTCGGCGCGGTATTCATACAGCTCAAAGGAGCGGCTTGTCGCATGGACATTTATAGTGGCCAAACACTCTGAACGCGTGATGTTGATTCTAAATTTTGGAGAGAAGAACCGGGGATAGAGAGAGAGACGCGCAGGCTCCAAATAGACAGCAGGTGTGAGGGTCGGGATCGAACCCACAACCTCATGTACACCAGGCGAGGTAATTAACATCACGACAGCTTCATCAGGCTTTCGGCTGATGAAGCTGGTTGTAATTACCTGCGAAACGTCATACTCAAGTTGTAAATATTGTGGGTTTACTTTCCAACAAACCGGTCGGTATGCTGATCTAGTAACTAATTAGGATGTTTCGTTTACGTGACAAACTTTACCAAATGTCTGTGTCGGGTGGTGGGTTTAACGGCACATTTATATTTATGCAATCTAACCCCCCAAAAAAACCTTTATTATGGATAATATCCGGGAATATTAATGTCCAGGAAAGAGATTTCTCAGAACAGCAGCTGCCTGACGCACACGAACAATCGCGCACACACACAAAATCATCACCCACGCGCACACACCGGATCATTATCATTACACTAACACCATCATCATACACTATCACACCATACAATCAACTAAACTTTTTATTTTACCAGGTAAGGCCTACTGAGCTATGTAACTCTTTTTCAGAAGCTACCTGGCCACAAACGAAAGCTCAACAAAGTGACTTATCACGTGGAAATGTATAGCAGCCAATAACTAAAAACACGTGGATGTTGATTCTAAATGTACAGCAGGCGATGGAACCCACGACCTCTTGCATACCAAGCGAGGGACTTAATATCTCGCCACCATCATTGCATGCACACCATCACGCACCATCACGCACCACCACACACCATCACCATTACACACCATCATCACTATCAAGCACACAGCCATTTTGCACGCGGGCTCCAAGTCCCCTTGGAGTGGGGGACAAGAGGGGGACAAGGGGGGGGGGGTGCGGGGAAATCAAAGAGGGGCGAGGGCGGAGTGGAAGCATTGAGCCAGGCACGCGGGGAGGGAGAGAGAGGGGGAGAGGATCGGGATGAGGGAGACCGAGGGGCACGACACGGTGAGACGCGCCCCCTCGGGCATCGCCACCGGCACGAGAGCGCGAGCTGTGACCCCGTGTGAGACGCTCACAAGTAACAGCACAACTAAATCGACAATAATACGCCAGCAGTAAGAATGTGCAGTCAGTTGTAGGTGCACGGTCTTCCCCGACGCGTCAGTCGGCCGCACGCCGGCGGGGATGCCAGCCAATGGGGATGGTTTTTGCCATACTTCACCACGCTGGTCAGCGCGGCCTCCCCGGCACAAGTTCAGATGTCGCTCTCCACCGACGTTTACCGTGAACCAAGCCGGGGTCGCAGAGTTCAAACGGCAGCATGTGCGCAACCACGATTACATCTCGGCAGACCCGGACAATATTTCAACACCCGGCACACCGCATCCAGTATGCCCCGCTCTCTCTCTGTGGCTGCTGGGCACGTGCCGACGACATCGGTCGAGCAGCGACCCCGAGAAAATAATCCGTGCAGAATCATAGCCCCCGGGCACGACCTCGATGCCACCTCGCAGCCCGTACACACGCGCACACAAAGACAAAGGTTCTCCCGTGTAGCCCACACCCGCTGTTGGGGCAAGTGCTATTCGCGAGGCCACGTGAAGGCCGGACGGGCACACGAGGGGGTCGGCGTGGCCAGGAAACCACGCCACCGCTGACATCGCTTGGCCCGACCTTAGCCCTGCGAGGAACGCGTGTGTAAATATATATTTATATATGTTTATATATGTGTGTATATATATTCCCCTGGTCTCCCTTGCACATTACGCCGCTTTGCCGGAGCGAGCCGTCGGCTGGTTACACACAATTCATCATCACCAGCAGCAGCTATGATCGAGCCGCTGCTGGATGAAGGCCATCGCCATCTCTCACGGTGCTGCGATGCGACGCTTCACACCGATCTCATCGCGGAGCAAACACCACCAATGCACCCCCCCCCCAATACCACCAATGCCCCCAACACCTGCAATGCCCCCAACACCTGCAATGCCCCCTTGACACCAGCATTGCCCCACCAAAACTCGCCTTGCCCCTCTCACCAGGGCATCATTTCAGCCAGAGCTGTCCGGCGCTGAGTTTCCGGAAAATATTTCTTGAGGGGGTGAGGGCGAGGAGGAGGAGAGTCACGCGGGTTTGGGGGGGGGGGGCCTGGGAAAATATTCCACGATAAATTCAGCCACACCCCTCATAACCGCCAATGCCCCTCCAAGCAGCAATGCCCCCCCCCCCCGCCCCAGCCTCACTCGGAGCCGAGTGTCAAGCCACGCCGCTGTGCGGGAGCAGTGAACGACGCTACCGCCGCCGCTGCCACCCCCTCCTCGCTCCACCCGACGTCCCAACGCTCCCCGAGTCCCTCCCGGTCGAGTGAAGAATCTAAACTATCAAAGTAAAAGGGACCTGGCTATCACAAATGATAGCTCTACGAAGTGCCTCATCACGTGGCAATGCATAGCGGCCAAGTAAACGTGTGACGTTGATTCTCAACGTCGCCTGCGCAGCGCGACTCTGGTAGTGGCGCCACTCCACGTTGTTCCGAGTCATCTCCCCCCCCCCTCCCACGGCGCAGATTCGGGCTTGCACGCACGTCCGATTCTAAATGTGGAGGGGAAAACCCCGGAGGATCCGGAGAAAAATCCACGCGACCACGGGTAAGGAGAGAGCGAGAGAACACGCAAACTCCAACAAGCATCGTCAGAGTCGGGATCGAACCCACGACCTCCTGCACACCAGGCGAGGTAGTGAACATCTCTTAGCCACCGTGGCGGACAAGACACACCGTGACGGTGCGCCAAACTCCGATCGCACCGCTGGCAGAGGTGGCACCGCGACGTTGGCGACACGTCCACCAGGAACGTCCGCGGTGCTCGGAGCGTGCCCGGCTCCTCGGGGTCCACGACGCATCGGAACGAGCGGCGGACACGAGCCCGCTCAGCAGCGGCAGACTACACACGTTTGGCAATAACGCCGCCCCACCCGGGGAATAGTATCTCATAGGCAACGGTTCGAGCAATGGCCCTTCTTCATAGCAGGCAGATTCATGTACGCAGAACTTCTTTGGCATCGTACGTAGCCGAACCGCGCTCATCGGAGGTGCTGGGCCGAGTCGAACTCCAGTCGCACCGCCGACGACGACCGGAAGTTCAAGCGAAGCACCCGGGACGAACGTTCGGGCGCAGCGCCTCGCCCACGAGCTCCTCCATCATCACCGCCGCCCGTGGTCAATCCACTGCTGGATGAAGGCGTCCCCTCGTCGTGTCGATCATTCGGCATTGTTTGACCGTGGGGGGTGGGGGGGGGGTGCTGAGAAATCGCTCGCCACCGATGATGGCGCGGGAACCAAAAGCCGGCGAGGAATCCGGGTTCGGCGTGGGGTGAGACAACCGTTGCGCCACCGCTCCCCCCGCCGCCCCTCCCAACCGGGGAAAGGTTACAGGACAATGTAATTGGTTTTTTGACCTTAGACTTTCAAAGAATACAGCGCTTGTGAGAACTCGAGGCGTGCGTCAGCTTCAAAGGCTACAACAAAGCCCCCCAAACTCTCGCGATTTTGCAAAGGGCCGGTTAATATTCGTCTTCATTAACCGCTTGGAGCGGTGGGACGGCGGTTCGCGCACTGCGCTGCTGAACCCTGCCCGGCCACGGCAGTCAGGTTCCAGGCCACAAAGCCACCAGCGGCATCTGAAGCGATCCTGGATGGTGGCCCGTAGCTCAGACACCCGGATTGACCAGCGTGGCGATGTATTTCAATTATAACAAACACATTTTCTTATTTTACCAGGTAAGGCCCACTGAGCTATGTAGCTCTTTCATGAGAAGTGACCTGGCCATCACAAATGATTGCTCGACGACGTGGCTTATCATCACGTGGGAATGTTTCGTAGCAGCCAAATACTCTAGACGCACGTTTCTGAATATGGAGGGAGCAGCCGTTCGGATTTTCCGGTTTGTAACTGCAGGATAATCAACTAAACTAAAAGTGGAAGGGAAAATCCCGATGTGCCGCAGAAAAATCCACGCGACCACAGGAAGAGAGACACCGCACACTCCAAATATACAGCAGCGGGCGTCAGGCTCGTAATCAACCTCACGACCTCCTGCATACCAGGCGAGGTAGTTAACATCTCCTAGCCACCGACCGTGTCCACGGCTTGGGTATCATAGCGCCTTCATCCACACAGCATCGTGAGAGCGCGCTTGTAAATAACCCACGGCGTCATCCAGCCGACACCGACTGCTGGAGACTCACACGGCCGTGGCTCGGAGTTCGTCTCGAACCCCGTTTCTCAAAACAGAGGTCGCTGCTGAAGCAGCAGAAGGAATTCTCAGCCTGCGTGGCTCTGTCGGGAAACATCAAAGCGGACCCCGCCATCGGAGGGGAGGAGGGAGGGGAGGGCCCGACTCACGCGGGGACGACGCCTCGGCCACGAGGTCTCCACGAGCCGAGCACCAAACCCACTATGTCTGACGTTTCGCTCGCCGCGCCTCTCCGTTAACCCAATTTTTGCACGCGCAAGAGCGAGCCATCGTTCGGGCAGCTTATTTACAATCGCTATCTGGAGCCCTCTGTTAATCCACTGCTGGATGGATGGAGTTGTTCCTCCCTAGAGTTCGTGAAGTATATGGTCAGAAACCGAACAACCTGACAAACGGCGCGGCGTAGGCATTCATCCAGCAGTGGATTGACAGGCAATGTGAAAAAGAAACACCGTGGAGAAATCCAGTCGCAGTAGGAAGACGCTACCCACCATCCGGCACGTGAAGCGAAACGTCGGACATCATTCTGAACAACACCCGGCGGTGCAACCCGAAAAACACATCTGGGACCTATCCGTAGTACAACCTCGAAAACACAAGCAGCGGCAACTACCCCCATCAGAGACAAAGAAATACCCCGTGTAGCCTTCACAGACTGTTGGGGCAAGTGCTGTCAGCGAGCATCTATAAAGACCGGCACAGCACACGAGTTGGTGGGTGGCCGCCTTTGTCTCCCCATGTTTACCCACCGCACAAGGTACTCGTTTGAGGCTGAGTCGACCTAGTGGAGGCCCAGGACCGGTTCAGATCAATCGTCACCGTTGGCCGTGAGCGGGAAATCGAACTCGGCTCGCCGGGTTCGTAGCGCCGCGTAGCGCTAACCACTGCACCACCGCTCCCCCACCACCCACAAGGCGGCGGCCGCGCGTCTCACCTGCAGGATCTTCCCCTCGGCCCCGCTCAGGGCCCCCGAGCGGCTGTACGAGCCCTGCAGGTCGGTGGGCCGCGTGAGGTAGTTCCCGCTGCTGGGTCTCGGCTCGTAGAGGATCACCTCGATGAGGGCCGCGTCCCTCCCGGGACTCACGGTCAGCGCGCAGGAGGGCGGCGGCGCGAGCAGGAGGATGAGCAGCAACAACGGCGGAGACGGCGGCGGCGGCTGGGGAGACGGATGAGCACGGTGACGGTGGTGATGGTGGTGGTGATGACTACGGTGGTGGCGGTGGTGGTGGTGATGTTGGTTGAGACGAGGTTGAGGTGGCAGCCCGAGGCTGCTGCTGCTGCTCGAGTCCGGCGGCAGCGTCATCATCGCTCGCCGCTCTCCCACCTTCCCCACCGCATACTGTGCATCAGCAATGCCGTGGCCTCTCGTGCAGGGGCCGTGGTGCCCTGAAAGCTTCCGCCCCGCGTTCAATAACAACGGGCGCAGCAGCAGCAGCGGTGATCGGTAGCGCGCCCTCAATCACGACGATTCAGACAACGAACGCGGACGGAAATAGCATTAATGTTGATAATCGAGTATTCATCGTTAAATAATCGCTAATCGGACACTAGTTCTTCGGTTGCTAGTTCCACGTCCGCTGAGAATTGACGCTGGTTCCGCGCGTCCCCCAAGATTGTCGGCGCGCGCGCGGAGCTCCGCTGGTTCCTGGCCGTGCGCGCTATGGATCACATCGCCTCCGTGTTCCTTCTCCTCCTCCTCGCTCTCTCCCTGCGGAGCCTCGCTCGCTGCGAATCTCAACGCGCCTCTCGCCACGTCTCCTCCGCGTCTCCTCCTCCTCCGACCCTCCCGCTCCCCGCGTCCGCCTCGACGCGCTGAGACTCGGAGCCGGAGCGCCCCAGTCGATGGTGGAGTCGCAGCTCTCGCTCCCTTCTCCTCCCTGCCTCTCCCCCTCCGTGTCTCTCCTCTGCTGCGCCGCCTTCCAAGCAAGCGGCACGGAACCCGCGGACTGGATTTCGCGGAGTCGGAACTCCGCGGACCCGGACTCCGCGGAACGTGGTCGACGTCCTCCCCCCACACCCCCCTTCGTGTGTTGTCGCCTTCGCCAAAGACCGCAGAGCCCAGGGCGGGCGAGAAACAGGGCAGAGAGGAGAGAGTGGGAAGAGTGGGAAGAGTGGCAGCGGCCGACGCGGCGAGCTGACAACACGGAGAGAGAGAGAGCGCGCGCTTGCGAATGGGAGAGAGAGAGAGAGGAGGGTAGGGGAGAGAGAGGGAGGGAGAGGGGCAGGGAGGGAGAGAGTTGTGGGGCTGGAGGGGGGAGGAGGATTGGGGCAGGGAGGGGACGGCGAATTAAAGAGAGCGAGGGAGAGAAGCGCGGGGCGAGTGGGGGGAGGGGGACGCGAGAGGCAGGCGGCGCCCCCCCCCTTTGATCTCGGTCACATGACACTGAGCACCCGAAGCAGCCTCCTCTCTCTACTCCCCCACCCCCAACCGCGAACCCCCCCCCTCCATCCCTCCCTCCCTCCACCGCACAGAGCACACAGCCCAAACAATCCAACTCGCCCACCGGCTCCCCCTCCCTCTCTCACAGCGCTCTCCCACCCGTGCACCCCCTCCCTCCCAGCCTCCCAGAACCAACAACCCCCCCCCTCACCCACCCGGCCCCCACCCCAAACCAGCGACCCCCTCCCCTCCACCCACCACAAACCAGCCCTCCTCCAACTCACACACACACACGTGCACTCACATTCACACACACAAGGCAAAGATCCCCCATATAGCCTTGACAGACTGTTGGGGCAAGTGCTGTTAGCGAGCACCTATGAGCAACACACTCACATTCACACACGTTCACACACGCGCACACGTTCACGCACACACGTTCACACGCACACGTTCACACACATTTCTGCCCCCATACCCAACCCACAGCCACGGGGCTCACGTCTTTCTTCAGCCAATGTTTGTCTAGGGTCTAAACTATTCATGTCTATTAGATGGATCAGGAGATGCATTCAAATGGCCCCATTATTTATTTAAATGTGTAAGTATGTGTGTGTGTAGGGGGAGGGGTGGGGAGCGGTGGCTCAGTGGTTTGGGCATCGCGCTATGAACCCGGCAACCTGAGTTCTATTCCCGGCTACGGCCGAACATCACCGACTAAATAAATAAATAAATGCCCACGTCGGGCTTGGGGATCCCCTAGGCCGACTCGGCTTTAAACGTGCGCCTTGATGGCGGCGCGTAAACATCTCGGCACTGGGGCGTGGTGACTGGCCACACCACAGACCCTGGGGTGACGCTCCGGCCCCTTAATAGGTGCTCGCTAACAATCACTCTCTCGTAGACCCCACCCCCCACGGTAGGCGAGGTCGCACCAAGGGCTCCCTTCCCTTTGATCCGCGCCGCCGCGCTCTTTGTGACGTCGCCCCCGAGTTCACGAGGACCTTCGCTTCTCACCGCCACCATCACCATCATCATCTCGAGGTCTCCTCCACGGTGGGGGGCCTTTAGCACTGCCCCCCCCTGCCCCAGATACGCGGGCCGCTTCTGAAGCGTCAGAATCTCGGCGAGAGGCCCCAGTTCGACTCCCGGCCGCGGCGCTCCCGTGTCACGTGTCGCGGCGTCTGTTGGCGGGCGGCGGGCCGGGCGCGGAATGTGACCAACATCTCCCCAAACATCTCTCGTCAGCAGTCGGGCTGCACCATCCGGCAGTGGAGCTGCACCATCCGGCAGTGGGGCTGCACCATCCGGTAGTCGGGCTGCACCATCCGGCAGTGGGGCTGCACCACGGCGCTTGGGGTTGTGGCTCACCAACCATGGTGGATGACGACTGCGTTTGCTTTCCAGGCTGCGGGTCTACGTTTTTATCAGCAGAGGGCAGTGCAGCGCAACTCATTGTTGTACTCTACATCTAAGCTCCCGTAGGGAGGGGGGGGGTATCGACTAAACTATTTTTATTTTACCAAGGCCCACTGAGCTATCTAGCTATATTTCAAAAGCGACCTGACCACAACTGATAGCTTCAACTAAGTGTATTGTTATCATGTCGAGCAAGCAAATAAACGCGTGGTGCTTTCGATTGTACACTTGGAGGGAAAACCCGGAGGAGCCGGAGAAAAATCCACGCGAGCACGGGGAGAGAGAGACCCGAAAACTCCAAATATGCAGCAGCAGGCGTCAGGGTCGGGATAGAACCCACGACCTCCTGCACACCAAGCGAGGGAGTTAACATCTCCTAGCCACCGCATTAAGGTCTACGCTCGCCACCTTCGCCAACCCGCACTGACCAGCGTGATGAAGTATGGTCAAACAACCCCCTACGACCCCGCACAGCATGGAAGGAGATCATCATCCAGCAGTGGAGTGACATGGAGCTGCACACGCACGCGTACGTGCGGACAAGTGGCTGATTCGTGACCTTTCCCGCCTCCGGTGCCAATTGGTATCGCATGCTGGCCTGGGACTCCCCTAGGTCGGCTCAGACAAGATTCCAGCGTGCGTGGTTGCATTCCTTACCTCCATCACCACCCCTCTCTCTCACCCAACCCCGTGGTCGCCGTCGATCCGTGCGCTGTGTAAGCGCGCGCATCCTTCGTACGTATCAACAATCATCATCACTCACAGCCCTTTGTTAATCCACTGCTAGATGAAGGCCTCCCCACGCCTTGCATTCATGGGTGCAAGGTCGTCCATAATTCACCGCACCGGTCAGTGCAGGTTAGGGACGAGGAGCGGGGTGGACGCAGTCATCAGGTTCGAGTGTTCACTCACCAGTCTCACGTTAGTCGTGGCCGGGAATCTAACTCGGGTTACCGGCCTTACATAGCAAAGCGGCCCAATCGCTCCGCCACCGATCCACCCCTTACACGTCTACAGTATAATATACCGTATGTCGAACTTCTTTCGCACCGTACGTATCCAACCGCGCTAATCGGAGGTGCGGGGGGAAGGACAACAAACTAAACACAAGACGCAGTTCTAAACACATTGACTCTACAGGATGTCTAGACAACGTGGAAGAGTAGGGCAAAACATTGGACATACCCAGTGGAAGCCCCGTTCGCTAGCAGTGGGGTGATCGCGCAATTGCAGGGCTGCGCCTCCTGCAGAGAGAGACAAAGGCGGCCGGGCGGGCGTGGTGCTGGGCAACCCACCACGTGTCCCACAGCGTCGGCCTTCAAAGGCGCTGCTCACTCGCCACCAACAGCGCTTGCCACCAACCAGCCTCATGTCAATACGTCTTGTGTGCGAGTTTATTCGGAATTTCGCTCGCGACGTCCCCGCTGATTGAACCTTTCCCGAGGCCGTGGTTAGCCGCGTGCTTGGGGGTCTTTCAAGTCTCGCGTCGGCGCTCCGCGCCTGGAAACAATGAGAATATCTTCAAAAGATGCAGAGATTCTAAGGTAATACATTACCCCTCCCCCTCGCGCAAGAAGAGCGCACAAGTGACGTCACCACATCTACGCCTCTATTTAAGGAACGAAACAGGAGGACTTCTCCACAAATCTGGCTGTCGCCTGATGAAGCCAGTTGTAATTACCGGCGAAACGTCGTACTCGGATTGTAAATGTTGTGGCTTGGCTGTCCAACACACCGGTGTGCTGAACTAGTGACGAATTGGCATGTTCTGTTTATGTGACAACCCTTACTAAATTTCGATTTAAAGCTTTCGTGACTGCAATGATTCATCTTCTTTGGTTCTTTCGGTAAAGTCACGTAGAATGAGAATAAAATAATAAATTGATAAAATAAAATAACACAATAATATTCTCACGACGTTTCGGCCACAACACAAGCGGCCTTCATCAGGTGAAGGGAGCGAGACTGCCTTACTAGTTGGCTATGTCGGGTGGTGGCGGTTTAACGACACAACATTTATATATTTACGCGATCTAGCGCACTCCGCTTACGAATCCACAAACGCGTGGCATCGTCGATTCGCAGCCACGGCTCACGGTCAGTGGCGACTTCTCTCAGCACCACCGCTCCCTTTGGGCCCTGCGTGGGGAAGCAGTGGCCTCGTGTTGCCCCCGAGAGGCTTTCATCCAGCAGCAGATTGACAAACGGCTGTACATTTTGCTTCAACGAGCCTATCGTTGCTTTCCAGAACTGTTCTTTCCAGCAGCGTTTTCTCTAAGCGAACTAACTCTACACCGGTGTTGACCTTCGGGGTCTCATCAGCAGGGCTGGGCTTGTTAAACAAATATTGCTGCGATGCCAGGGAATATTGGCGTTGTGCCGTTGTGCATAGGTATTGCACTGTACTATGGATCTAACCGCATCTCCCTCCAGGTGTCTCACTGCATAACACAGAAAGTCACGAGTCACTCCATGATCAGCATCGTCGCCCTCTCGGGCTTTCCAGACAAATATTAACCAACGGCATTGTTTTAAAGGAGCACGCTCTGGGGAGGTTTCGGCCTTTCAGTGTCTCATCAGCGATGTCGCACGCGACAGCTGGCCCGTCAAATACACACGGTATAAACAAGGCTGTGGTGTGCGTGTGTGTACGTGTGTTTGCTTACCTCCTGGACATCTGTGAAAAAGAGCTTTATAGCTCATCGGATTCCTCCAGTATAAATACATATTCTGATTCTGAACGTGGTACTCAGATTGTAAATGTTGTGGGTTTACTCTTCAAGACAGCCGTGTGCTGTACTCGAAACGAATTGGCGTGTTCTGTTTACGTGACAAACCTTACTAATTGGCTGTGTCGGGTGGTGGTGGGTGTAACGACACATTTACGGGAAATAAAAAATCTATATTATGTATTCAGATAATGTGTACGTGTGTGTATGTACGTGTGTGTATGTACTTGTGTGGGGAGCGGTGGTGTAGCAGTTAGCGTGCTGCCCTCCGAGCCCAGCAGCCCATGTTCGATTCCCGCTCACGTCCAACACCGGTGACGATTATCTGAATCAGTCCTGGGCCTCAATTTAGTACTGTACCTGGTACGGTGTGTAAACATCACCACTGGGGAGACAAAGGCGGCTGGGCGTGGTGTTGGCCAGCCACCTCCTCGTGCGCCGTTCCAGCCTTCATAGGTGCCCGCTACCAGCACTTGCCCCAATAGTCTGTTAAGGCTACACGGGGGGTCTTTGTTTTTTTGTCGTTACCAAATTTGTTATAAATGCATTGGCACCGGGATACAAGTTCCGAGGTGCGTCTTACTTTCCGGAACGCCGTAGGACGCGGAGTTTGTTTGCCGGATGAGAGGTTGCTGCGACGTGCGCAGGTAACGAATGCGCGGCTTTGTTGCTGGTGTAGAGGTGCTAACTACTCACTGTTCGGTGACCTGCATCGCCACTAAGTATCAAGGGGCAGTGCAGCGTTACCTCTCTGTGTGAATAACGGTTGGGGTCAGACGAGGTGAAGTGGATCGTAGCCACAGTTTGGTAAGAACCAATCAGACAGTTCCACGTGTGAGTGTGGGATTGGTTACACCTGGCCACAAACGGGTATAAGAAGGGTGAGCGCGCAGAGCCCAGGGAGTTCTCTCCCTACACGAAGACCGAAGCCCGGGCTGAAGATAGCCAGGACCCTGGACCCGGCCTCCCAGCCCTTCTGAGGGCTAAGGCTCGGCGTATCCAGTGGTCAAGACCCGCCGGGCTAGCGGTGGGTCAGACAGCCTCCCCTAGGTCCCAGCCAGAGGACTCTAGGATAGCGGTAGACGTGTGAGTAAGTCCCGCCAAGATAGGAGGCTGTGCCTCCTTAGGTTAGGAAGAGTCCTGTGTGTAGGTCCCACTAATTCCGGAGGCTGTACCTCCTTAGGGTGACGGGTGAGAGGACCGTATACCCCTTTGTGTGTTAGGGACTGTGTCAGAGGAGAAAGACAATAAAGAGTGTGCCTCATAAGAAGTTTATTCGTCATTATAAACGCTACACTGGCAACACGACAGCAAAGTCGCGGGGACGGGGGCTGCCCGACCCTCGTGCGCCGTGCCCGGCCACCAGGTGCCACTCGCTCACAGCACTTGCCCCAACTCGTCCATGGGCCCAGACCAAAAAAAACACTTCTTGGTACCACCCGAGGTGGCAAAGTCTAGTCATGATTTTTCTAATCCTCCACGTGTGTTGGACTTATTCTGATATGATCACCTTTGCTGAGTGGCAGCTCAGTTGTAGTTACCGTGACTTTTATACCCATACCCTATGATAGGCGTCCGGAACGATGAAATGGGCATTATTACTGAAAAACTACCTAGACCAAAGCCAGTTAGGTCACAAACTGGTCTTTATTGGTTTAAATACACAATGGAAACACAGGATAATAAGGGATACCATAGTGAGGTAAGGAACTACTTGAATATTATAAACATTGACATTCGCATATACTTAGTCAATGATACATGTATATGTATCAATAACAAAGTTAATTGTAATAATTGTGTGCATGTTATGAAAGTTTACAATTTATAGAAGAAAAATATCAAAATTGACAAACTGAACAAAAAGCATTATTTTGCCTGTAGTACCTGGCCTTAACTAATAATCTTAACAGGTACATCAACAATACATTGAGGGTAAAGTTAGCACTTTAGATATCTTTACTGAACATAAATAATACAGAACCACCAGTACTTGCCTCACCTGCCAGTAAATGATCGTGAGCAGACAAGGTGCTAGAAACAGAAGGAAAACAGAGAGCGCCAATCTATTACAGACTTCATTAAGTCACTGAAATTAAATAACAAGCGTGAACACATGCAAGAATATGTATGAAATATATGCCTTGGGGACAAACATCGATTTTGTAAATTATTTATTGTCTTAATTAACAGCAGAGGTGTTGGAATGTTTTATTTGTAACGTACGGGGAAATAAGCGTGATTGCTATGGGTGCAAAAAGCAGGTTTCCTGCGAGAAACATTAAACAGCTGCTCATTTGGAAAGGTTATCACGTATTGTTTTACTTCTGTTGGTGTCACAAATAAAATGGCACCATTGGAGTTTTGCCACCTTGGATGGTACCGATATCTGGACTGGACCAAAGGCTAAATCGTCTGCTTAGGCTATACGGTAGATCTTTGTTTTGCGTGTGAGTGAGTGAGCGCACTTGGCTCGCGAGAAGCATTATTCATTAGTGGATTGTCATTGCTATTTTTATCTGAATTGTTTCGAGGCGGGGGATATCAAAGCTCTGGGCGTCTTTCCTCGTCTCAACCTCGCACGCGATTCGGAGCCCAATTAAAATCCCCCCCCCCCCGCGCACGCGGGGTTGCTCTCCGCGCCGCCGTGAGAACTCCCCGCATCACCACCCCCACCCACCATCACCACCCCCACCCACCATCACCACCTCCACCCACCATCATCACCCCCACCCACCATCACCACCCACCATCACCACCTCCACTCACCATCACCACCCCCACCCACCATCACCACCCACCATCACCACCTCCACTCACCATCACCACCCCCACCCACCATCACCACCTCCACCCACCATCACCACCCCCACCCACCATCACCACCCACCATCACCACCTCCACTCACCATCACCACCCCCACCCACCATCACCACTCACCATCACCACCCCCACC
Organism: Petromyzon marinus; assembly: GCF_048934315.1. Classification (NCBI taxonomy): domain Eukaryota; kingdom Metazoa; phylum Chordata; class Hyperoartia; order Petromyzontiformes; family Petromyzontidae; genus Petromyzon; species Petromyzon marinus. Next base: position 1,218,807 of record NC_133704.1, on the reverse strand, counting down.
CACCATCACCACCCCCACCCACCATCACCACCCACCAACACCACCCCCACCCACCATCACCACCCCCACCCACCATCACCACCCACCATCACCACCTCCACTCACCATCACCACCCCCACCCACCATCACCACCCACCAACACCACCCCCACCCACCATCACCACCTCCACTCACCATCACCACCCCCACCCACCATCACCACCCCCACCCACCATCACCACCCACCATCACCACCTCCACTCACCATCACCACCCCCACCCACCATCACCACCCATCACCACCTCCACTCACCATCACCACCCCCACCCACCATCACCACCCCCACCCACCATCACCACCCACCATCACCACCTCCACTCACCATCACCACCCCCACCCACCATCACCACCCACCAACACCACCCCCACCCACCATCACCACCTCCACTCACCATCACCACCCACACCCACCATCACCACCGCCACCCCCCATCACCACCAACCATCACCACCTCCACTCACCATCACCACCCCCACCCACCATCACCACCCACCATCACCACCTCCACTCACCGTCACCACCCCCACCCACCATCACCACCTCCACCCACCATCACCACCCCCACCCACCATCACCACCCACCATCACCACCTCCACTCACCATCACCACCCCAACCCACCATCACCAAACCCCCACCCACCATCACCACCCACCAACACCACCCCCACCCACCATCACCACCTCCACCCACCATCACCACCCCCACCCACCATCACCACCCACCATCACCACCTCCACTCACCATCACCACCCCCACCCACCATCACCACCGTCACTCACCATCACCACCCGCACCCACCATCACCACCCACCATCACCACCCACCATCACCACCTCCACTCACCATCACCACCCCCACCCACCATCACCACCCCCACCCACCATCACCACCCACCAACACCACCCCCATCCACCATCACCACCTCCACCCACCATCACCACCCCCACCCACCATCACCACCTCCACCCACCATCACCACCCCCACCCACCATCACCACCTCCACCCACCATCACCACCCCCACCCACCATCACCACCCACCAACACCATCCCCATCCACCATCACCACCTCCACCCACTATCACCACCCCCACCCACCATCACCACCTCCACCCACCATCACCACCCCCACCCACCATCACCACCTCCACCCACCATCTCCTCGGCGCTGCCAGGCCAAGAGTGGCGATGTGTTAACTACCTCGCGAGATGTATGTTTTATGTTGAATTTCTTTCGCACCATACGTAGCCAGCCGTGCTAATCGGAGGTGTTAACTACCTCGTCTGGTGTTCAGGAGGTCGCGGGCTCGATCCCGACTCTGATGCCAGTTGCTGTATATTTCGAGTCTGCGTCTTTCTCTCCACGTGGATTCTGCTCCGGGTGCTCCGGTTTTTTTCCCTCCCCGTTCAGAAACGTTCATTTGGAGTATTTGGCTGCTTTATATTTCCGCATGATCAGCCACTTGGTCGAGCTATCATTTGTGGACAGGTCGCTTCTGAAAAGAGCTACGTAGCTCAGTGGGTCTTATTTGGTAAAAAAGATATATATTAAAAAAATAGTTTAGTTTTAGTTACTCGCAGTCAATGTTTTTCCCCCTGATGCGTCAAACCACGCCGTCGCTTCCTCCCGTCTGCCAGATCCAGTCTGGTTTCCCGATCCACGCCCGTGTAAAATCTCCCTGAATTGGCACGGATTGTAAAAGAAGCCAGAGGCTATGTCGCACCGAAGTTGGTTCATCTCACCCGGCGCCCTAAGCTCAAGTGTAATCTTACAGGGCACAACAATGACGTCTGGCGACAACACGGAGACATTCGTGTGTCGAGTCTCACTCTGCTGATGAGGCCCAGAAGGTTACGGATCAGGCCCCGTAGATTGATCGCTTGAACAAATCATGACGGAGGGTATGGGTCTGGAAAGCCACGAGGCCCATAGACACAGGAACGAATTCAGAATCAGACTAGTTAGACTGGAGGAATCCGATGAGCTGTAAACCTCTTTTTGTTACAGATGTCCAGTAAGGGCGGGTCTGAACGTTACAACAGCAAACAGCACAAAAACACAACAGGAGCGAGTACTCTTATTGGTTCTTTCGGTAAAGTCACGTAGAATGAGAATAAAACAATAAAACAAAATAAGACAATAAAATTCTCACGACGTTTCTCATTCTACGTGACTTTACCGAAATAACCAAGAAGATGAATCCTTGCAGTCACGAAAGCTTTAAATCGAAAAGGAGCGAGTACTGTCTAAGAAACGTAAACAAATCACTTAGAACAACATACGAATAAAACTAAACTATGTTTTATCTCTCCCACCTGAAGACGATTGCTTGTGTGGCGATCGAAACGTCGTGATCGATGATTTTTTTCTACCTACGTGACTTTACCGAAAGAACCAAAGAGTATGGATTCCTGCAGTCACGAAAGCTTCAAATCAAGATATATGTTTTATCTGTTCAGGTAAAGCACTACTGAGGTATTTACTTATTTTTCAGAAGCGACCTGGCCACAAATGATAGCCTAACAAAGTGGCTTATCATGTGCGGATTTATAGCCGCAAAATAATTTAAATAATCTTCATATGTTGAGCTTTTCCTGCGTATTCCGATCTAGTCAGCTGGTCACCAACTCCCTCCCGGCTCCAGGTCTTCCCATTGTCAAGCCAAGTCAATTTATTTTTGGTAAACACGTGGCGCTTTTCTGGCACAAACATGCCACCCAAAGCGCCATCGCATCATTACACGCACAAAACATCAACACTCATATGCAGTTTAATAAAATAATGAAAAGCAAGCTGTGGCTGTGAGTTAGTTGCTGTGTGCAAGCAATTCCTCAAGGACCACTCTCACAGTCTCACCACCACTAGCGTCTGGCTTTAGGTCTTCTCTTCCCCGTTGTCGATCAACCTCTGGGTGCCACTCCAATGCCGGGCTCGGTGGCCTGTATACCAGGCGAGGTAGTTAACATCTCTGGTGACTTTCTGCGGGGAGTGAGCGCCGCGCTCCCAGTCGGTCACCAGGGCCGTTCCACAGCGCGTGCCACGACCGCTCTCAGCCGCCGTGAGGAGCGTGGGGGCAAGGGGGTGCCCCCTCCCCCACCCCCACCTAGTGGCTTGGCTAAAGCTACGAGTTGGGGGCTCCCCTTGACGACCACAATGAGATTTGTTTTCAACAACAGCGTCAAAGAAGAACAACGCTTATTTAAAACGCGGTTTAAAGTGTATTTTTAGGAAAGTGTTTTCATTTACGTTCCACGTTTAATTTTAATGTAGTTAGAGCAGTAAACTAAACGATTTTTATTTTTTATTTGACCAGGTAAGGGCCACTGAGCTCTTCTTTTCAGAAGCGACCTGGCCATCACAAATGAAAGCTCAACTAAGTGGCTTGTCACGTGGAAATTTAAAGCAGCAGCCAAACACTCTAAACCTTTGGCTTCTGCAAATCAAATATTTGGGCGGGGGGGGGGGCACCTGAGCGATTGGGGGCCCGCCGAGCTGACAATGTCGTGGTCATTCCGCCACTGAGCCTGCTGCTGTACAGGTACCGCCTGCTGCTGCTGCTGTACAGGCACCGTCTTCCGGCTGCTGTACAGGCACCGCCTGCTGCTGCTGTACAGGCACCGCCTGCTGCTGCTGTACAGGCGCTGTCTTCCTGCTGCTGCTGCTGTACAGGCACCGTTTTCCTGCTGCTGCTGTACAGGCACCGCCTGCTGCTGTACAGGCACCGCCTGCTGCTGCTGTACAGGCACTGTCTTCCTGCTGCTGCTGTACAGGCACCGCCTGCTGCTGCTGTACAGGCACCGTCTTCCTGCTGCTGCTGTACAGGCACCGTTTTCCTGCTGCTGCTGTACAGGCACCGCCTGCTGCTGTACAGGCGCTGTCTTCCTGCTGCTGCTGTACAGGCACCGTCCTGCTGCTGCTGCTGTACAGGCACCTCCTGCTGCTGTACAGGCACTGCCTTCCTGCTGCTGTACAGGCACTGTCTTCCTGCTGTTGCTGTACAGGCACCGCCTGCTGCTGCTGTACAGGCACCGTCTTCCTGCTGCTGCTGTACAGGCACCGCCTGCTGCTGCACAGGCACCGCCTGCTGCTGTACAGGCACTGTCTTCCTGCTGCTGCTGCCTTCACAGAGAAGTTCCATCCGGAATAGAACCAAAGAGTATGGATCCTTGCAGTCACGAAAGCTTTAAATCTAGAAAAGACAACACTATTATACACACTCACAAACTCTCGTTGCATCACGAACGAACCCGCGCTGACGAGCGTGGTGAAGTATGGTTAAGAACGAACAAACGCGTGACCGACATGGGGCGTGGGTGGGGAGGGGTTCACCAATCGGCGGGGTCAGTGACGGCCCCCCCAGCCGCCTTCGTGCCCCCCCCCCCGCACTGCGCCACGAAGCCGGCGACGTGGGTGCCATTCCAGCGTGAGTGGTGAGTGAAGCGGTGCCCTCACCCTGCCCACCGCCCCGCTCCTTCCCATCCTTCACCAAACCCGCACTGCGCGGCGTGCCGAAGTTTGTTCAAACAACCCACATGGGTGAGGCCTTCATCCAGCAGTGGATTGGCACGCGCTGTGCATCGTCGGCGCTGTGCTCCTCCTCCTCGTTGTTGTCGTTGTTGTTGTCGCGTGGCCTCGTGGCCGGGGGTTGTGCCGCTTTGCCAGGGATGTTTATGTCACAATTCGTGCACACGCCGCGTTGGCTAGGAGATGTTAACTACCTCACCTGGGACACAGGAGGTCGTGGGTTTAGATCTCGACCCTGACGTCTGTTGTGTATTTGGAGGTTGCATGTTCGCGTGGATTATTTTTCCGGGTCCTCCAGTTTACCCCTGCACATTTGGAATCAACATCACGCATTCAGAGTATTTGACTGCTATAACATTTCCACGTGATGAGCCACTTCGTTTTGCTATCATTTGTGGCCAACTCGCTTCAGCAAAATAGCTATATAGCTCATTGGGCTTTAGCTGGTAAAATAAAAAAGTATAAAAAAATAGTTTAGTTTTATATTCTTGGTTCTTTCGGTAAAGTCACGTAGAAGGGAAACAATAAAATAATTAAAATATAAAACAATCAAATATATTTGAATATATTTTTATTATTTTATTGTTTCCCTTCTACGTGACTTTACCGAAAGAACCAAGAATATGAATCCCTGCAGTCACGAAAGCTTTAAATCAAAAATTTAGTTTTAGTGTATTAGTTTGTTTATGATAACGATTCGTTACAATTAGCAGCTGTTTGACAATCCACTGCTCGATGAATTCCTCCCCCACGAAGCCGTGCCGGCCAAGGCGGTCGTTTGACCAGTCGCCACTGATGTTAGCCGTGGATGGGAATCGAAGCGGGCTTGCAGGGTTCGCCACGCAACGTGTCGTATCCAGCGGGGACACGCCAAAAGTTCCACGGGCTCCACCAGGCTCGATCCCACTGAGACTGCGTGCGTCATCAACACCGTGGACACGTGACTGTGCACACGTGCGGTGGCTGCCTTCAATCCACAAACTCAACAAGCGTTCAACAATAACTCTTACTACTATTATTATTATCAAGACTTTTTGTCATGAAGTTCCTGCCGATGTTGTGTTGTAGTAGGGGGGGGGGGGGTTGGCGATGTTGCTGTTGTGAGTGCTCCCAATTGAGTACTTTGCAGGTTATTTTTCAGCATTGGGATACTTTATGGGTCGATACCAATCACATTGTATTTGGTGGTTTTAGCCATGAGAGGAAACCAAAGAGCCTAGAGCCAGGGCCGCCCAGGGGCGGGAGGGGGGCCGAGACAAACCCCACACCGCGTGGGCACCCCGACGCCTTCAAACTAAACCGTGACGTCGGAGCACGAGGGGGCCTCCGAAGCGCGGGGCCCTGGGCAGCCGCCCCGATTCGCCGTGTACACGAGGGACGGCCGTGTTGCCAGCAACAAAGCCTCGCATCCGTTACCTGCGCACGTCGCAGCAACCTCTCATCCGGCAACCAATCTCCGCGTCCTACGACGCTCAAGAAAGTAAGACGCACCTCGGAACTTGTATCCGGGTGCAAATAACAAATCTGGTAACAACAACAACAACAAAGACAAACATCCCCCGTTTAGCCTTCAACAGACTGTTTGGGCAAGTGGTGGTAGCGAGCAGCACCTATGAAGACCGGAATGGCGCACGAGCGGTGGGTGGCCACCACCACGCCCGGCTGCCTTTTGTCTCGCGAGTGGTGATGTTTACCACACATCGCAACCAGGTACTCATTTAAGGCGGAGTCGACCTAAAGGAGGCCCAGTACCGGTTCAAATATTTGCTGTTACTGTTCGAACTCGGTCCGCCAGGTTTGTAGCGCATAGTGCTAACCGCTGCGCCACCGCTCCCCGCAAATCTAGTCTCACACACACAGAATCTAGTCTCTCACACACAGAATCTAGTCTCTCACACACACACAGAATATAGTCACACACACAGAATCTAGTCTCACACACTGAATCTAGTCTCACACACAGAATCTAGTCACACACACAGAATCTAGTCTCATACACACATAATCTAGTATTCTAGTCTCACACACACAGAATGTAGTCTCATACACACATAATCTAGTCTCACACACACACAGAATGTAGTCTCACACACAGAATCTAGTCTCACACACACATAATCTAGTCTCATACACAGAATCTAGTCTCACACACACAGAATCTAGTCTCACACACACAGAATCTAGTCTCACACACACAGAATCTAGTCTCACACACACACAGAATCTAGTCTCATACACACATAATCTAGTCTCACACACACAGAATCTAGTCTCATACACACATAATCTAGTCTCTCACACACACAGAATGTAGTCTCACACACACAGAATGTAGTCTCACACACACAGAATCTAGTCTCACACACACACAGAATCTAGTCTCATACACACAGAATCTAGTCTCACACACACAGAATCTAGTCTCACACACACACAGAATCTAGTCTCATACACACAGAATCTAGTCTCACACAGAATCTAGTCTCACACACACAGAATCTAGTCTCACACACACACAGAATCTAGTCTCACACACACAGAATCTAGTCTCACACACACAACAACAACCGCCATTCGCCACTAAGTGGCTGTGACGTCACCACGACGCTTGTGCCAGGCTATGTGCACCCTGAGGCCACGTGAAGTGTCGAACGCCCGCTGGCAGGAGGTCACGGAGCAGACCCAGGTGCCACGGGTCGACTGACTGAGATGACTGGCTGATACACCACCTGTGCCCCCTACTGTGGCAACCTGCTGTGCTTTAGCCACCCGGCGCTCCACTCGTTGTTGTGAGCGTCGCTCTTCCGCCCTCCGTTTTTGTTGGAGGGCGACTGCCTCCAATTGCCCAGTAGCGTCCTTCACGAGCCTCCTCCAAAGAGGCCGATCTTGACACCGCTGGTACCAGTCATCAGCAAGTCCACTCAACTCCACGTCCTCCTGTACCACATCACTCCATCTCTTCTCTAGCCCGTGCCACGCCCGCTTAGCCCCCTCAATCCTGCCGAACAAAAGCTGTTTCGGCATGCGGTGGCTGGGCATGCGGGCTACATGACCCAGCCATCGCAGCCTTCCCCGCCGGAGGAGCTCACCGATGGGACCTTGCCCAGATCTTTCAAGGATTTGTGAGCTCCTCACACAATCCAGTCTGGTTAAACCGAGGATGGATCGTAGGCAGGCCAGCCTTAATGTTTCTAACGGGCGAAGATGTTCCATTAGGGGGGTCCACGTTTCGCAAGCGTAGAGAAGGGAGGGAATGACCGTGGCCGAGAAGACCTGAAGCTTCGTGCGGAGCGACAGACCAGGTAGCTTCCACACAGCGTTACGCAACCGATGAAAATATATTGCCGCTCGACTGATTCGGAGTGAGACCTCTGCTGTTAAACTGGAGCCAGTCATAAGCACACTGCCCAGGTATGGGAAACTCTCCACTCTCCCAACAACTGCCCCATCACCGATCGGGAGTTGTGGGGGTGGAGTGTCCGATGGTACAAAATACCCAGGCAGGTGCTTCGTTATGGTGGGGCTGATGGTAAGGCCCCATCTCTTAGTGACAAGCGCCAGTCTCAGCAGCAGTGTCTCCAACTCCTCCTCTGAATGAGCAGCTATTACCAAATCATCAGCATACATAACGTGGTTGAGCAATGGAATGTGTGTTTGAGAGACTAGTCTCACACACAGAATCTAGTCTCATACACACAGAATCTAGTCTCACACACACAGAATCTAGTCAAACACACACAGAATCTAGTCTCACACACACAGAATCTAGTCTCACACACACACAGAATCTAGTCTCACACACACAGAATCTAGTTTCACACACACAGAATCTAGTCTCACACACACACAGAATCTAGTCTCACACAGACACAAAATCTAGTCTCACACACACAGAATCTAGTCTCACACACACACACAGAATTTAGTCTCACATACACAGAATCTAGTCTCACACACACAGAATTTAGTCTCACACACACAGAATCTAGTCTCACACACACACAGAATCTAGTCTCACACACAGAATCTAGTCTCATACATACACAGAATCTAGTCTCACACACACACAGAATCTAGTCTCACACACACAGAATCTAGTCTCACACACACACAGAATCTAGTCTCACACACACACAGAATCTAGGCTCACACACACAGAATCTAGTCTCACACACACAGAATCTAGTCTCACACTCAGAATCTAGTCTCACACACACACAGAATATAGTCTCACACACACAGAATCTAGTCTCACACACACACACAGAATCTAGTCTCACACACACACAGAATCTAGTCTCACACACACAGAATCTAGTCTCACACACAGAATCTAGTCTCACACACACACAGAATCTATTCTCACACACATATGATATAGTCTCACACACACACAGAATCTAGTCTCACACACACAGAATCTAGTCTCACACACACACACACATAATCTAGTCTCACACACAGAATCTAGTCTCACACACACACAGAATCTAGTCTCACACACACAGAATCTAGTCTCATACACACAGAATATAGTCTCACACACAGAATCTAGTCGCACAAACACACAGAATCTAGTCTCACACACACATAATCTAGTCTCACACACACACAGAATCTAGTCTCACACACACACAGAATCTAGTCTCACATACACAGAATATAGTCACACACACAGAATCTAGTCTCACACACACAGAATCTAGTCTCACACACACAGAATCTAGTCTCATACACACAGAATATAGTCTCACACACAGAATCTAGTCTCACAAACACACAGAATCTAGTCTCACACACACATAATCTAGTCTCACACACACAGAGAATCTAGTCTCACACACACACAGAATCTAGTCTCACATACACAGAATATAGTCACACACACAGAATCTAGTCTCACACACACACAGAATCTAGTCTAACACACACAGAATCTAGTCTCACACACACAGAATCTAGTCTCACACACACAGAATCTAGTCTCACACATACAGAATCTAGTCTCACACACACAGAATCTAGTCTCACACACACAGAATCTAATCTCTCACACACACACAGAATCTAGTCTCATACACACAGAATATAGTCTCACACACAGAATCTAGTCTCACAAACACACAGAATCTAGTCTCACACACACAGAATCTAGTCTCACACACACACAGAATCTAGTCTCACATACACAGAATATAGTCTCACACACACAGAATCTAGTCTCACAAACACACAGAATCTTGTCTCACACACACAGAATCTAGTCTCACACACACACAGAATCTAGTCTCACACACAGAATCTAGTCTCACACACACACAGAATCTAGTCTCACACACACAGAATCTAGTCTCACACACACACAGAATTTAGTCGCACACACACAGAATCTAGTCTCACACACACACAGAATCTAGTCTCACACACACAGAATCTCGTCACACAGAATCTAGTCTCACACACACAGAATATAGTCTCACACACACATAATCTAGTCTCTCACACACAGAATCTAGTCTCACACACACAGAATATAGTCTCACACACACAGAATCTAGTCTCACACACACACAGAATCTAGTCTCACACACACAGAATCTAGTCTCACACACACAGAATCTAGTCTCACACACACAGAATCTAGTCTCACACACACAGAATCTAGTCTCACACACACACAGAATCTAGTCTCACACACACACAGAATCTAGTCTCACACACACACACAGAATCTAGTCTCACACACACACAGAATCTAGTCTCACACACACACACATAATCTAGTCACACAAACACAGAATCTAGTCTCACACACACAGAATCTAGTCTCACACACACACAGAATCTAGTCTCACACACACAGAATCTAGTCACACACACATAATCTAGTCTCACACACACAGAATCTAGTCACACACACAGAATCTAGTCTCACACACACACAGAATCTAGTCTCACACACACAGAATCTAGTCTCACACACACAGAATCTAGTCTCACACACACACAGAATCTAGTCTCACACACACACAGAATCTAGTCTCACACATACAGAATCTAGTCTCACACACACAGAATATAGTCTCACACACACACAGAATCTAGTCTCACACACACACAGAATCTAGTCTCACACACACAGAATCTAGTCTCACACACACACACACATAATCTAGTCTCACACACAGAATCTAGTCTCACACACACACAGAATCTAGTCTCACACACACAGAATCTAGTCTCATACACACAGAATATAGTCTCACACACAGAATCTAGTCGCACAAACACACAGAATCTAGTCTCACACACACATAATCTAGTCTCACACACACACAGAATCTAGTCTCACACACACACAGAATCTAGTCTCACATACACAGAATATAGTCACACACACAGAATCTAGTCTCACACACACAGAATCTAGTCTCACACACACAGAATCTAGTCTCATACACACAGAATATAGTCTCACACACAGAATCTAGTCTCACAAACACACAGAATCTAGTCTCACACACACATAATCTAGTCTCACACACACAGAGAATCTAGTCTCACACACACACAGAATCTAGTCTCACATACACAGAATATAGTCACACACACAGAATCTAGTCTCACACACACACAGAATCTAGTCTAACACACACAGAATCTAGTCTCACACACACAGAATCTAGTCTCACACACACAGAATCTAGTCTCACATACAGAATCTAGTCTCACACACACACAGAATCTAGTCTCACACACACAGAATCTAATCTCTCACACACACACAGAATCTAGTCTCATACACACAGAATATAGTCTCACACACAGAATCTAGTCTCACAAACACACAGAATCTAGTCTCACACACACAGAATCTAGTCTCACACACACACAGAATCTAGTCTCACATACACAGAATATAGTCTCACACACACAGAATCTAGTCTCACAAACACACAGAATCTTGTCTCACACACACAGAATCTAGTCTCACACACACACAGAATCTAGTCTCACACACAGAATCTAGTCTCACACACACACAGAATCTAGTCTCACACACACAGAATCTAGTCTCACACACACACAGAATTTAGTCGCACACACACAGAATCTAGTCTCACACACACACAGAATCTAGTCTCACACACACAGAATCTCGTCACACAGAATCTAGTCTCACACACACAGAATATAGTCTCACACACACATAATCTAGTCTCTCACACACAGAATCTAGTCTCACACACACAGAATATAGTCTCACACACACAGAATCTAGTCTCACACACACACAGAATCTAGTCTCACACACACAGAATCTAGTCTCACACACACAGAATCTAGTCTCACACACACAGAATCTAGTCTCACACACACAGAATCTAGTCTCACACACACACAGAATCTAGTCTCACACACACACAGAATCTAGTCTCACACACACACACAGAATCTAGTCTCACACACACACAGAATCTAGTCTCACACACACACATAATCTAGTCACACAAACACAGAATCTAGTCTCACACACACAGAATCTAGTCTCACACACACACAGAATCTAGTCTCACACACACAGAATCTAGTCACACACACACATAATCTAGTCTCACACACACAGAATCTAGTCACACACACAGAATCTAGTCTCACACACACACAGAATCTAGTCTCACACACACAGAATCTAGTCTCACACACACAGAATCTAGTCTCACACACACACAGAATCTAGTCTCACACACACACAGAATCTAGTCTCACACATACAGAATCTAGTCTCACACACACAGAATATAGTCTCACACACACACAGAATCTAGTCTCACACACACACAGAATCTAGTCTCACACACACACAGAATCTAGTCACACACACAGAATCAGGATATTTATTTACACCGGAGGAGGAATCTGATGAGCTATAAAGCTCTTTTTCGCAGATGTCCAGTAGGGGCACGGGGTCATAACGTTGTATACAGCTATCATAAGACGCACCCCCAACCTTATTGCTTCAAAATACATGGGGAGAGCAGGGGTGGTGGTGTGGTGGGGTGGTGTGGTTGAGTGGTGGTGGTGTGATGGGTTGGTGGTGTGGTGGTGTGGTGGTGTGGTGGTGGTGTGGTGGCGTGATGGGTTGGTGGTGGTGTGGTGGTAGTGTGATGGGTGGTGGTGTTGTTGGGTGGTGGTGTGGTGGGGTGGTGGTGTGGTGGTGTGGTGGTGTTGTTGGGTGGTGGTGTGGTGTGGTGGTGTGGTGTGGTGGCGTGGTGGGGTGGTGGTGTGGTGTGGTGGTGGTGTGGTGGTGTGGTGGTGGTGTTGTTGGGTGGTGGTGTGGTGGGATGGTGGTGGGGTGGAGTGGTGGTGTGGTTGGGTGGTGGTGTGGTGGTGTGGTGTGATGGTGTGGTGGTGTGGAGGGGTGGTGGTGTGGTGATGTGGTGTGGCGGGGTGGTGGTGTGGTGGATTGGTGGTGGTGTGGTGGAGTGGTGGTGGTGTGGTGGAGTGGTGGGGTGGTGGTGTGGTGGAGTGGTGGGGTGGTGGTGTGGTGGGGGTGGGTGGGGTGGTGGTGTGGAGGGATGGTGGGGTGGTGGGGTGGTGGTGTGGTGGGGTGGTGGTGGGGTGCGTCTTTTATCGCGGCATCTTCAAGCACTTGGAGCAGCCGGCCCGGCGCGGTTCTGGAGCAGCAGTGGCGGCCGTCTTTGTTTTCTGGGCCCTGTATGCGCTGCACTGTTTGTTGAACTTCTTTCGCACCGTACGTGGCCAACCGTGCTGCGAGCAGCCGAGCCAGGCGGACGCACGCGGCCTCTCCTCGCGATGAGCGGCCGCTACTGCGGGCGGGAGGGCGGTAGCTGCCATCTACCGCTGATCGGGCTGCGTGGGCGTCCGAGTTGGCGTGCCGATGAGCTCAAGCGAGTGGGGGAGAGCGAACGAGCGTCGAGAGGAGGTCGAGTGAGTAGATGATGGAGGGGAGGGAGAATTGCGAGGTATTAATCCACGGTGTGAACTTGTTAACGCCTCGCTCTGGAGTTCTTCGTTGCAAGGCCCCCGCGGGTCACTGGCGGCCCCTGGTGGCCTTTAGTGCGGCCCCCCGGACGTGACCCCCCCCCCCACCTCATCATCATGGTGGTTGTCCAAACCCCAATGGTTTCAATGGTGTGGCGGCCCTCACGCTGATGAAAGTGGCCCCCTCTGAACATGAACGAAGAACACCGTCGTAGAGAGAGAGAGGGGGCGACCACGTGGCGAGGGACCGGCGCGACCAGCAATTGCCAAAGCTCTGCTATTCTCTGTCTGTGAAGCTGGTATCGGACAATTAGTGAGCGCTCAATAAATCCTCCGATGAGCTATGAAGGTCAGTTTTCACAGATGTCTAATAAACCCACGCGTGCGATGGGGGACAACTCTATCTCCTGGCGAGCCAGGGTACGGTTCCTCCTCGAGCCCCACGGGAAGGGAGTTCCACACCACATCTGTGGGTGATCCAACAACCCTCGCTGCTGTCTGCACATCGCTGGCTTACAGCAAGCCACGTGTATAGCCATCACCGCCCGGCAGAGAGAGAGACAATGATAGAGGGGAGATGAACTTGCAAAGACAGAGAGAGAGAGAGATTAGCGAGCATTGAAGGTGCTGCCATTTAATCGTATGTATGCACGTTGAACTTCTTTAGCACCGTACGTAGCCAACCGTGCTAATCGGAGGTGCAGGGGAAGGACAAGAAACTAAACAGAAGTTCTCAAAAAGAAAATGAGTTGTCAATCTAGATGTAAAAGTGCACAGCCTCCAATGGCTTTCTAATATCGGAAGGGAAGAACGTTCCAGACGGCCGCAGGAGCGCGTCTGAAAGCGCCGTGCGACGCAGCGGTGACCCACGCACTTTGTTCAATTGCGAGCAGCCAAAGTCGAGTGGCGCTGCGAGGATGAGCGGAGTCCGCGTGATGATGATTGAACTACCTTGACGAGATCAGCGAGGTATTGCGGTTCATTTGTGGCGAGTATTTTGCGTGTAATGAGTGCGAAAACGCGTGCTGTGTGATATGCACCCATAATAGGTTTTTTGGGGTTAGATCTACGCGATTTAACCCCAAAACAACCCTCTATGATGCATGATATTGGTCGCGAAAGCCTGCTGCGTGTGAAGCTGTATGATATGCGGGCCCTTGGTCAATCCCCTGAATCAAACTGCGCCGGCCACCGGATTGAAGTTTGGATCAAACAACTCCAACTATCCGACATCGGCGTGGGGAGGCCCTCATCCAGCAGTGGATTGACAAAGGGGTCTGTACGCCTCGGTGGTGAGATGTTCGCTCTCTCGCCTGGTATACCGGAGGTCGTGGGTTCGGTCCCAACCCTAACGCCCGCTGCTGGACATGTGGAGTTGGCGTCTCTCTCTCTTCCCGTGGCCGCGTGGATTTTTCACCGGGTCCTTGGGTTTTGAGGTGGGGGGAGGGGCTAGGTGGGGTGGTGAGGTGGGGGGGGGTGAGATGGGGGGGTATTGAGGTGGGGGTAGGTGGGGTGGTAAGTGAGGTGGGGGGAGGGGCTAGGTGGGGTGGTGAGGTGGGGGGGGTGAGATGGGGGGGTATTGAGGTGGGGGTAGGTGGGGTGGTAAGTGAGGTGGGAGTAAGTGAGGTGGGGGGGTATTGAGGTGTGAGTAAGTGAGGTGGGGGGAGGGGTATTGAGGTGGGGGTAGGTGAGGTGGGGGAGGAGGTTGGTGAGATGGGGGGGGGCTACTCTATAAGTAGCGCCTTGGAAGGCCGTAGAGAGGGGTGGGGGCCCGGCGTCCAACGCCAGAATGGGGCTGATTGTTCACCATTGTCACCCTCCCCCCCATCGTCACCCTCCTCCCCATTGTCACCCTCCTCGCCATTGTCACCCTCCCCCCCATTGTCACCCTCCTCCCCATTGTCACCCTCCCCCCCCATTGTCACCTCCCACCCATTGTCACCCTCCTCCTCATTGTCACCCTCCCCCCCATTGCCACCTCCCACCCATTGTCACCCTCCCCCCCATTGTCACCCTCCCCCCCATTGTCACCTCCCACCCATTGTCACCCTCCCCCCCATTGTCACCCTCCCCCCCATTGTCACCCTCCCCCCCATTGTCACCCTCCTCCCCATTGTCACCCTCCCCCCCCATTGTCACAGTCATTGTCACCCTCCTCCCCATTGTCACCCACCTCATTGTCACCCTCCTCCTCATTGTCACCCTCCCACCCATTGTCACCCTCCCCCCCATTGTCACCCTCCTCCCCATTGTCACCCTCCCCCCCATTGTGACAGTCATTGTCACCCTCCTCCCCATTGTCACCCTCCTCATTGTCACCCTCCCCCCCATTGTCACCCTCCCCCCCATTGTCACCCTCCCCCCCATTGTCACCCTCCCCCTCATTGTCACCCTCCTCCTCATTGTCACCCTCCCCCCATTGTCACCCTCCCCCCCATTGTCACCCTCCCCCCCATTGTCACCCTCCCCCCCATTGTCACCCTCCCCCCCCCCATTGTCACCCTCCCCCCCATTGTCACCCTCCCCCCATTGTCACCCTCCCCCCCATTGTCACCCTCCCCCCATTGTCACAGTCATTGTCACCCTCCTCCCCATTGTCACCCTCCTCCTCATTGTCACCCTCCCCCCCATCGTCACCCTCCTCCCCATTGTCACCCTCCCCCCCCATTGTCACCCTCCTCCTCATTGTCACCCTCCCCCCCATTGTCACCCTCCCCCCCCATTGTCACCCTCCCCCCCATTGTCACCCTCCCCCCCATTGTCACCCTCCCCCCCCCATTGTCACTCTCCCCCCCATTGTCACCCTCCCACCCATTGTCACCCTCCTCCTCATTGTCACCCTCCCCCCCATTGTCATCCTACCCCCCATTGTCACCCTCCCCCCCATTGTCACCCTCCTCCCCATTGTCACCCTCCGCCTCATTGTCACAGTCATTGTCACCCTCCTCCCCATTGTCACCCTCCTCCTCATTGTCACCCTCCCCCCCATCGTCACAGTCATTGTCACCCTCCTCCCCATTGTCACCCTCCTCCTCATTGTCACCCTCCCCCCCATTGTCACCCTCCCCCCCCATTGTCACCCTCCCCCCCCATTGTCACCCTCCCCCCCATTGTCACCCTCCCCCCCATTGTCACCCTCCCCCCCCCATTGTCACCCTCCCCCCCATTGTCACCCCCCCCCCATTGTCACCCTCCCCCCCATTGCCACCTCCCACCCATTGTCACCCTCCCCCCCATTGTCACCCTCCCCCCATTGTCACCCTCCCCCCCATTGTCACCCTCCTCCCCATTGTCACCTTCCCCCCCATTGTCATTCTCCCCCCATTGTCACCCTCCTCCCCATTGTCACCCTCCCCCCCCATTGTCACCTCCCACCCATTGTCACCCTCCTCCCCATTGTCACCCTCCCCCCCATTGTCACAGTCATTGTCACCCTCCTCCCCATTGTCACCCTCCTCATTGTCACCCTCCCCCATTGTCACCCTCCCCCCATTGTCACCCTCCCCCCCATTGTCACCCTCCCCCCCATTGTCACCCTCCCCCCCATTGTCACCCTCCCCCCCCCCCATTGTCACCCTCCCCCCCATTGTCACCCTCCCCCCCCATTGTCACCCTCCCCCCCCCATTGTCACCCTCTCCCCCCAATTGTCACCCTCCCCCCCATTGTCATCCTCCCCCCCATTGTCACCCTCCTCCCCATTGTCACCCTCCTCCTCATTGTCACCCTCCCCCCCATCGTCACCCTCCTCCCCTTTGTCACCCTCCTCCTCATTGTCACCCTCCTCCCCATTGTCACCCTCCCCCCCCCATTGTCACCCTCCCCCCCATTGTCACCCTCCCCCCCATTGTCACCCTCCCCCCCCATTGTCACCCTCCCCCCCATTGTCACCCTCCCCCCCATTGTCACCCTCCCCCCCCCCCATTGTCACCCTCCCCCCCCCCATTGTCACCCTCCCCCCCATTGTCATCCTCCCCCCCATTGTCACCCTCCTCCCCATTGTCACCCTCCTCCTCATTGTCACCCTCCTCCCCATTGTCACCTTCCTCATTGTCACCCTCCCCCCCATCGTCACAGTCATTGTCACCCTCCTCCCCATTGTCACCCTCCTCATTATCACCCTCCCCCCCATCGTCACCCTCCTCGCCATTGTCACCCTCCTCCTCATTGTCACCCTCCCCCCCATTGTCACCCTCCCCCCCCATTGTCACCCTCCCCCCCATTGTCACCCTCCCCCCCATTGTCACCCTCCCCCCCCCATTGTCACTCTCCCCCCCATTGTCACCCTCCCACCCATTGTCACCCTCCTCCTCATTGTCACCCTCCCCCCCCATTGTCACCCTCCCCCCCATTGTCACCCTCCTCCCCATTGTCACCCTCCCCCCCATCGTCACAGTCATTGTCACCCTCCCCCCCATCGTCACAGTCATTGTCACCCTCCCCCCCATCGTCACAGTCATTGTCACCCTCCCCCCCATCGTCACAGTCATTGTCACCCTCCCCCCCATTGTCACAGTCATTGTCACCCTCCCCCCCATTGTCACCCTCCTCCCCATTGTCACCCCCCTCCTCATTGTCACCCTCCCCCACATCGTCACAGTCATTGTCACCCTCCCCCCCATCGTCACAGTCATTGTCACCCTCCCCCCCATCGTCACAGTCATTGTCACCCTCCCCCCCATTGTCACAGTCATTGTCACCCTCCCCCCCATTGTCACCCTCCTCCCCATTGTCACCCTCCTCCTCATTGTCACCCTCCCCCCCCCATCGTCACAGTCATTGTCACCCTCCCCCCATTGTCACCCTCCCCCCCATCGTCACAGTCATTGTCACCCTCCCCCCCATTGTCACCCTCCCCCCCATCGTCACAGTCATTGTCACCCTCCCCCCCATTGTCACCCTCCTGCCGGTTGTGGCGGCTGCCTGCATTGTGTCAGCGCCCGGCGCGGCAGCTGCGGGCGCCACCTCCATCACGGCGCTCACTCACCGCCACCGGCCTCCTGGACCATCAAGTGGAACTGCTATCAGCAACGAGGCCACACCACGCGCCGTCGTCACAATCAGCAGCAGCAGCAGTGCGATCAACACAATTACAACCATTTTTATGACTTTCCATAAATATCCGGACAAAAATCACAATCAGCGGCAGCGGCGTCATCACCCGCATCGCCACTATCGGCACCACCACCGCCGCCGCCACCATCAACGTTATCAACCCTCCGACCCACTACCCTCACTACTCGTTGTCATCAACGTCACCACCACATTACCAGCATCAGGTTCCACGGATGGCATCGTCCAAACTGTCAAGAGATGGCCTTGGGCAGCACGCGTCACGGCCAGAATAAGGGACGATGGTCGAGAAAAATAACGGAGTGCCGGCCAAGGAGTGGAACGCGTCCAAGAGGACATCCATGAGATGAGAGACGGAGCGATGAAATCGATTCGTGTGCGGGTGCTGGATCGTTGCATCTCAAGTTCGCCAGAGGCGGCGGCTGCGGCTTGGCGAGGCCATCATCCAGCGGTGGATTGAGCAAAACCGATGATGGGATTAGCAGCAGCAGCAGCAGCAGCGCTTTCAGCAGCCCCACGGCCACTCTCATCAGCAGCGCGAGCGGCACTCCGCGTGCGGTCGCGCCAAGCGAACTCCCCGCGTGTGCAGCCCGAAAGTCGCCAGCGCCGCCCCAGACGGCGCGCTCCCCAGATTCACACTCCAGATAAATGTACTGTGTGTGTGTGTGTGCTGAACTTCTTTTGCGCCGTGCGTAGCCAACCGTGCCCATCAGAGGTGCGGGGGAGGGACAACAAACTAAACACGAAAAGCAGTCCTAAAGAAATTCGTTTTCCATCTCGAGGATTTAAAAGTGCAAAGCCCCAGTGGCTTCCTAATCTCGGAGGGAAGAGCGTTCCAGGCGTCCGCAGAGGCGCATCTGAAAGGGCGCGATGCGGTGACCGCCGCCGTCTTTGTGCGATGACTCAGCCACAAGCCGCTGCTACTGCGAGGATGACCACCGGAGTGTGCGTGATGATGGTTCCTTGACGAGATCAGCGAGGTGTCGTGGCTCCATCCGTCCCGTGTCCACGTGACGTGCGGCTGATGTTAATGGGGAGCAGCAGCTGTGATGAAGCTTTGTTGGTGGTTCATGAGTCAGACGATTGCATCAGGAGTAGCGGAGCGGTGAATCACCACCGTGATGACGATGTTGATACCTCCTCCTTCATATAGATCTCTGTGTGAGTCTAAGGGTCCTTATGTGAGTGTATGGTTGAGGTCAGGGGCCGGCAACGAAAATAACGAGAAGAGATGTTTCTATGAAGTTCGCTCAAACCCTCAATATGTCACGAGGCGCGATGCACCGTGGTGATGACGTCACAAAGGAGTTCCTTAAAGAGCCGCAAGGCGACTCTGGAGCCGCGGATTGGCGGCCCCTGGCATAGGTCGACGGTGCCATGCGCAAACGTCCCCACTCGGGAGACAAAGGCGGCCGGGCGTGGTGTTGGCCACCGTAACCCTAAATCCCTCATCTACTCGATTACAGAATTCGCCCCCAACAGCCTGTGCAGGCGAACTTGGGGGATCTCTGTGGGGTGGTTCTGTTTGTGAATCTGTAGGTCTCTGTCGTATTCGTGTGGCTGATGTTGTCGGCATGTATGCTGAATTTATTTCGCACCGTACGTAGCCAACCGGTGATCCATCGAGGCGGCTGATGAGCCTGAAGATTGCGTCAGGAGGATCGGAGCGGCGAATCATCGCTGTGACGACGCCTCCTCCTTAGCGTCTGTGAATCCGTGGCTCTGTTCTGGGTGGTGGTGACCACAGTCGCCGCACACTGCCGGAGAGTTGTTCATTTTTGCATTTGTGCATCATCATTATCAACATCATCAACATCATTATCCAGTGTCTGCATCAGCTGCTGGTGCTGGTGCCATGATCCGTGCAGTTGGAAGCCAGGGGATCAATTTTTTTATTTTATCCTGGAGGAATCCGTTGAGCTGAGCTATGAAGCTCTTTTTGCACAGATGTCCGGGATCTCTCGCGTCGAGGAAGAGTTTGGGACTTGTCGTGAAAAGCGAGTCAAGTGCTCCATCAGGAGCGGTGGCGCAGTGGTTAGCGTACACTGCGCTACGAATCCGGGCCTCAGTTGAATTCTTGCCACGGCTAACATCAGCGGCGAGCAATATCTGAACTGATTTGGACCCCCCCCCCCCACCCGCTCCCACCATTTACAAATCCCGCATTGACCAGAGTGGTGAAGTATGGCGAAAAAACCCACGAAACCGACACGGCGTTACGAGGCCTTCATCCAGCAGTGGATTCTAAGATTTGTCGCAAACCAGGCTCCCCGCGATCCAACTCAAGCGAGCGGTCCCTTTTGTAACCGTGAACGTAGCGGCCTCAAGCGGCTGCAGGGGTCGTACAAGCTGCACATTGCACGAGACGCGGACTCGAGCGTGAACCACCATCACCATCATCAGCCCCAGTCAAATCCACCGCTGTGAACACTCCACCCGGCACCCTTTGCTCCGTCTCGCCCTCGTGGACTGTCCCTCCTCTCCATCTCGTCCCCGCCGCTTGACTGCGCTCCGTCACCAGTCTCGGACCATCGTCACCACCCCCCCCCACCCCCCCCCCCGCGCGTCGTCGACGTCGTCGTGAGCTCGCAGCGCGCCCCCCCCCCCACTCGGCGGCGGGGGGCTCCGTCCATGTCTGGGTCGTGATTCCAGTCACGCGTCT